>NC_136068.1:1552604032-1553204032 GCF_964261635.1 Lissotriton helveticus | reverse complement strand
AGTACCTAAGACCCTAGCTGTGAAAGATTGCTTTAAGTCACGGTTCATTCGCTCAACTATAGAATTGCCCTTGGGCCTTTATGGGGACGAAAACCTCACCAGCACCCCCATCGACTTCATCGCATCCTTGTATGCCTTAGAGACGAACGCTGGACCTTGGTCAGAATGGAAGGTGCCACAGGCAAAAGTCCTGACAAAGACACGCAAATCTCAAATGACATTTCGAGTGTCCGCACTGCGTTGTGGCAAAGCTTCGAGGAATCTAGTGCACAAATCAACTGCAGCAAAAATATATTTATATGCAGTATCTGAAGTCAACGGACCTCAGTGATCAAGATATATACCTCCGAATGGCTGATTTGATATATATATATATAGCTGTCTCTGTGGTGGACGTGTAACTGTAGACGGTTTGATTTGTTGACAAATGTCACATGAAAGCACATAACTACGAGTTTATTTATACCAACCACGCCACCAGTCACGTTGCTGTAGAATAGACACTGTGGCAGACACTCGAGCATGTGAGGAAGCCATGTTTTCATGAGCCTCAATGATCAAAGGACGCCTGCGGTCCATGTTGGTAATCAGCCAATCCCCAACGGAAGGAATTGAAGCATAAGGAACTTGTTCGGGAGATGAATGATAAGAATATTTAGAAGAAAATCCATGCAGATAAGCAGTTCCATCATTCGTAGCAGCTATGGCTGCCAGGATCTCATTCTCTATTTTAGTCATGGACTTTGTAACTGCTGCAACAGAACACGTGGCTACGCAGATTTGGCTGCCTCGTTATCCAAAGAATTACCAAAAGCATGTGCTCCCACACACTGATGGCAAGAGTGTGAATAACCTGTGTGAGTGGCAGAGGTTTTTTAAGCTCCATCACTCAAACCCATAGCATTTTTTACTTCATTGTGCAGCCCATAGAGTCCTGATAATCATTTTGAGACCAATAGAATAAGTCGTCATTAAAAGACTGGACACAGTATTAAGAATCGCACACAATAATAGTATTCTCATTAAGATCTGCAAACTCAAGTGCTAGAATAGGAGCACGCTGCTCCGCTAATTGCGCCGTGTAGTGCCCAAGTGCCTGTGTATGCACTATAGAAGACTCAAATTCACCATTTACAATTGAACCAGCAACAATAGCACAAGCCGTGGAATAAGCATGTTTGAACCTGATGGCCAGTTGAGCCGAGCCGTCGGTGTAAATGATACATATGCACTCATCCAAAGGAAGCAAAGACAATGGAGGAGGATGAACATGTTCATATTGTAAGAACTAAGGAAATCAAAAAAGGGGGGAGTGAAGAGGTGATGCCGGTGGGCACCGAGGTGGGCACGTCCTCCTCTTATCAGGGTTTTAAGGTTAATCAGAAAGGGCCACCTCACATTAGGTGGATGTGTATCCAGATGTCATTGGAATACACCATCTTTGTTAAAATACCCCTCACACACCAAAAGGGCCCTTGGTGTCATGCTTCATCATCGGGGTCTTCCCGTCCCGCTGCGGGGCGGGGCAGTGCTGCGACAAGCGGATACACATCCACATATTGTAAGAACTCCTGTGTCTCAAGAGCAGGATCAAAGATAAATGTGACATCAGCTGATGTCAGAGAAGTAGCCCCTTGAATCCAACGGGGATGTAAAGCCTTAGAGTTTGGTCACTTGCCGTAGTCACTGCTTCTAAAGCATGGATAGGCGAATCCATTAGAATGTGTTTTCTCTGCGCAAGCGTTCTTTCAGAATCGCCATTTGGACTACAGTTAAAATCTTTTCAACATTCGAAAAGTGCATTTCGACTGTTGTGTACAGATGTGATTTGTATGCAATAGGTACTGTGTCCCCTTCGTTTAACATTAGGTATGTGAAACCTACTGTCCCTGGTACAATACGTATGACCAGGTTCGTAGAATTATCACATGTCAACAAGAAGTTAGTCTTCAGCAGATCAGACTGCAAAGAACGTAGAATAGAGGTATGTTCTGGTAACCAACATGCAGAAGTAAATGTAGGTTGTATCAACTCATAGAGCGGTTTGATACGCTGGGCGTAATCGGGAATGTATGTTCTCCCGAATTTCAAAAATCCCAGCAAAGACTGAAGCTTTTTCAGTGTAGAAGGAGATTGCAATTGTGCACATTTCTCCCTTCATTGTTGCGTTTGTAGCCCATAAAGAGCTCCGCCAAGCAAGCGATACTTGATTTTGCCGAATTAAATTTGTATCCATAGTCGGTTAATGACAATATAGTTCTGACGACTCGGACTAGATGTGGCATCAGCTCATCGTCTGTCAGATAAATATCATCAACGTACGAGAATGCAACCGGGTCTATGCTGTGTAATAAAGACAGAACACATGCAGCAAAAGCACTGGGGCTGTTCTTATACCCCATAGGCAAGCGTGTACATTTTCCTGGTTCCTGACGACGGTAAATGCTGTCAAGTCAGGGCTCTCAGGAACCAAGTTGTGACTATAGAAACCATTGGATATATCCAGTGTTGTCTTATATTTTTTTCAAACTATGCTATTCACTAGCGCAGAGCTGTGGGTGTTCTGTACCGCAAATGTACGACAATGACTATTCAAATTCCGATAATCAAATACAATGCAATATGAACCGTCCGGTTTTGATACCGGAAAAAGAGGATTATTCATAGGAGATATACAGGATTCAATTACACCTTGATATTCCAATTGAGTCAGAATGTCACAAACAGGAGTCTTAGCCTCTTGCCTGATTAGATATTGCGGTTGTGGCTGCGGCATAGACCGTAATGGAATCTCGTGTGCGGGTGAATCTCTATCCCAGCCCACTTGATAACAGGACACTGCCGGGCACAGGCCAAAGCCAACTCCGCTGCAAAAGTCTTTGGATGCTCCTCAGGGACTTATTGTGAAAAACTCTGAGGTATCACGTCCTCTCCTCTAAAAGCGGCCAAAACAAATGATGGAGGCCAATCCGCCTCCGCCAACAAAATGTCACAAGAAGAAGTCAGATTTTCCCCCAAAAACGCTGTAATTGTACGCTGTATATCACCCTTAATTTGGAAGACTACTTCATATAGTTTATTCGGGGGAGCAACTCGAGTATCTGCTGTTTCTACTGTAATAAATGTATCAGTTGCTCTCACATCCAGACAGGGACGCAGTGCCTCCCGCACTATGGTAACGTCCACCACACTGTCGAGCAGAGCCACTGCCCATGTCCAATCTGGAAGCCGTGTTCTCACGATCTGAGGCATACTTCGTTGATAAAGCAGCAACTTTTTTCTTCTGATACAGGGGTATAAAATGAGGCAGATCCTCTTGTTTGGCTTTAATGTCAAACTTTGAGTTTGATACCGTCCCTGTTGTGTGGTCAGACCTTTGCCATGATCCTGGCATTCCCCACCACCGACTTGAGAGTCTGATGTGTCCTGTAAAGAACAAGGAGAGCGCTGATCAGGGCATTGAAATCTATCAGGAGTCTTAATTTTCGTGCGAGCATGCAAGTCATAAGTACGCTTAGAAGACTCAGGTGTCGGTGAACCAGCATGCGAAACCTGCTTCTATTGTTGGTGCCCCTGTTTATTTCTCCAGTTCTTTTTAGGAAAGAATAGTCGCCCATCCTTATCAGACTGGGCCTTTTGTTGAGTTTGCGTTTGAGTAAAATGCTTAATTCCCAGACTATTGAACCCTAAGGTTTTATAAGCTTTAGTAATAATCTTTGGTAATTCACTATGTTTGTCTGCGTCAGCTACCACCTCCAAGCACTGCGCCACTTGCAAGCTCACCGCATCACCCTTAACATTAGCAGGGATCATACCGCAAACAATATCGAACACTCGCACCAATCATTCCGTACTCCAGGGCTGCCTCGGCCCCATGTTCATCCTGAACACGTTTTATCACAGATGGGAGGACGGTCATTGAGGGGGTGCTAAAGCACATTGAATATACCGCTGCAAACACTCTACCCCAAGTGTTACAATCAGCTAATTTGGGAACAAGGCCTTTAGGTAAACTCATGGTCAGGATACTGTGTTTCTCCACAGGCGTGGTGTTTGGAAAAACAGTTTTGAGTTGTCTATACTTTTCAGCAAGCCAATAAGGAAGTTCATTCTTATTTTGCAGATGCTTGCCCATCACAGAGTTTAACATTAATGGACTAATGATTACACCACCAGGTGCTGGTGGTTGAGCAGTAACGCCAGGTGCACCTGGAAGTTGTGCGACATGAACTGAATAACAGCTCTATATATAAGCATTACCGAAGTATGCAATATGTGTAGCTCTGCTACTGTAGCAGTGCCATAAATTGGGTGTGGGGTATACCCAGCTAAAATGGGCCTCATCTATCGATGAGGGGCCTAAACGGACTGGTGGTATTGGGTGTGGAAGGGTGCAATTAAACCATATTGCATGTTGCCAAGCCATTAGCGGAACTTCAAGAGACCTGTAAGGTCGATAATTCTGAGACAGGGCCGTTGCAGTATACAAGTGAAACAATTCATCTGTTCCATCGACTGCCGGAAAGGTGACCCGAGAATAAAAGACCTCGAAGCGGTAAGCTGCATCCGCTTCAACAGCAAAAATATGCGCAACACCAGCATCAGGTACTCCATATTGAGTCAAATACGCTGTGACTGGTGCGCAGTTAGGCAGGGTAATGATAACCGCCATAATCAATAGTAGATAACAACCGATGCTTAGCAGCACAATAATGGGTTAATAATAAAGAGAAAAACCTTTTAAAATTCAAGCTTGAAAAACCTATAAAAATGTGCAAACAGGAGGCTACACCGTCACAACCGTTTACGGAAACAGAAGTGAGGGGTTTGTGGACAAGCACTACTCAGGAGTCTCGCAGATAAGAACCAGATCAAACATTGGCGGCGCCATGTTGCGGAGGTTCTGCAACTACACAGAACTATGTACAGGAAAACAGGACCTCACTGTATAGGGGTTGTACCTTCCTACCACCTTAGTACCCAAAATCCAAAAACCGACTAGCTATAGTCTCCCATTCGTTCTCCCAAATAATCACAAAGCTACCAATGATTAGACATCCCAGACTATAACACTCCCGACTCTCTCAGGAATTGGGGTAGCAAGACATACCCTTTCGCTCACTCACTCGTACTTGTCCACAATAAGAATTGTCAGAGTCACGGTTATGGTTCAAAATGTTTATTTTAACTATTGTGCTGTATAATGCAGTATACGAGGCACTACCAGTAGCAAAATGCATAAACCTAAAACAATTAGCATTGTTACAATTCCATAGAATATAATGGGGGATGTCATCATATACAGACAGTGGAAAAAGGACTATAAGGCCTAACCACCCTTCCCTTGGTAAGTTGAAGTTTATTATATAAAGGAAGATCTCTGGTTTCTCCATTGAAAGGTCCCTCTCCAAGTGTGTGTTTGAACAACATCCATCCCCGTAATATCAAAGCACGAGGTTCCAGCAATGCAGCTCTGTAGGCATGTTTTGTCTAGGTGTTAGGGACTGACAAGAATAGAATAATAAGGGGCATTGTTTATCGACCTTGCACATTGCGTTCAGACTAAACTCCAGGAAAAGGCATAGCACGCAGAAAGCAGACAGTTCTCATGTGAAAGGCAAATAAAAAGTCTTGCAAAATAAAGTCATGTAGTAACGTGCGCAAAAGCAGCAGCATCATGGCAGCAGAGCTCATGCTAACTTAACAATGTCGACAATGACCCTAACGGCCATTTAACACTTCTATCTAGAATGCTGCTATTGAATGAAAGCAAGTTAAGAAAGCATAATACTTGCCTCCGTGTCTTTAATAAAATGAAGACTTTCCTTCATAAATTCCTAGGAAAATCTACATTTTTGTTTTACTATTAAATATTACTAGAGCCCTGCACGGCATGTTTCTCTTTGATGTTTGAAGGAACACGTATGGGCGGATAGGGCTGTTTAATGTAGGACGTGGCCGAACAGTCCGCGGCAACTTGAAGGAGGGAGGGAGGGAGAACATAGACAAGAGTGCTATGTTGATAAAACGAACTAAAAAAGGTTTTTTTTAAAATATTTTATGCTGAACTACTTATGCAAATCACTAATCTTCACTGCCCCCAGAAGGCTTCATAATTTAAAATCTAACCGGCTATATTTTGGAAAGAAACTTACATTTGATAAATATTGCAATTATTTTATGCCTTTCAAATCCTCTTCTCTCAAACCACTTGTCCAACATCCTGGCTGCTCTGATTCGGTGGTGGAGGTTGTGCAGTCTAGACCCAGGGCCTTGTTCTGGAAGCAGATGCCAGACTGCCCACTTGATCTCCTTTTTCATGGAACGGGATTGGACATAAATGAATTATGAATATGGGGGCGGGGGGGTCTGAAGCCCAGCCATTGCACCCTCCCTTATGAGTGGCTAGCATTTTTTTTTTATACAAAAAAAGTTATTAAGGTCTGTATTGCGACGGCGTTTTTTTAATGGGATTTTGGTAAACACAAAGGGACGTTCCATTATTGACGTCACAAGGCCATGCACTAACGTGTCACTCACATGAGCTGACTCGCGGTCGAGCTTTAGTGGCGATGAGTTTGACAGAGTTTTGTTAGCTTATCTGGCTGTGCTCTGATACAAAGAAGGGAGGGCACGCCCCTTCGAACCACCTGCCCTTCCGTGACACTCCGTATCCTCCGCTAGGAACCCCGTTATCAGTTGCCATGCTTGCTCGTAAAGTTAAAAGTCCACATTGACACTTGGCAGGTTAAAGTGTAATCGTGACACCCTTCGCGCGCCACTCAGCAGACCGGTGAAGGGAGCGCACAGTAGCCCATTCCGAGAAGGGGTGACGGGTGCGAGGAAGCCCATTCCGAGAGGAGCAAACATGGACATTTTGGAGTCTGACAAGAGATACCGGAAAAAGACTCTGGCGACCGTAAGATTGTTTATTTTCCTCATACGTTCTCCCGAGGACCCCAGAGGGCCAGTCTCTGCTCAGAGTGTGACCTGAAAGACGATATTTACGACGCCAAGCTATTCAATTAATAAGAAAAGGGTATCTAAGAAAGAGTTGCCAGTCACCAACGACTAGCATGCAGTTAAAAAAAATCTACCATTTAATTAGTTAGAATAGATTTGAAATAAGCGTCAGGCTTTCGCACCAATGATGGAAATTCTATATTGATTGCCACCGGTCAGTGTCAACTCATGTGACAGCAATCAAAACTGACTTCTAAAGCTAAACCCGCTCTTGTAAAATGTATTGGTTAATGTATCAGTGAATGCCTTGTCCCTGCTCGCTTTAAAATGGCGAAGTGGCGTGGCAGACTGAAGGGGCAGTGCACCAGTAACAGAGGCCGTCCATTAGCTAGGCAATTAATAATAGGAACATCTGTAGCATTTATATTGATTTATTTTTGTTACTGGCGAGCAGTCTTGATTTAAAATGAGGAGTTAAGAGAAGATACAGAAGATTACATGAAACGTTGTAAAGTATTATAGAGCAAGTTTTTAAAAAACGTTTAGAAATTATTAATTGGATATAGTTTAGGCCCCTTTCTGATGCAATGCAAAGCTATCATTAGCCCAGTGGACCCGAATTACCATGTACTGCTGCCAAATGACTACAAGTCACCAGTGGGGCTAGATTACTGCAGGCTCTCAACAACCTATTTCTTGCCGACATTTGTCAAATGTCTTGCTTGCCTTTACATGTTATGACCTTGAAGAGGTAATATCTTTTCTAAACATGAGGGTTAAGATCTATATAAGATTAACTTTGATAAAACTGCGAATGAATACAGGTAAGAAAAGGGTGAAAATTGCCAACCCCCCCTCGGTGATAAATCTCCATTGATTATCAGAGTTGGTGCAAGAAAGGTTTAACATTTTGAGCTGGGATTTAACATTAGCTATTAATACTCCAAAATCATAGTCCACCTAGGCTCCAAACCACTGAACGACCATGCATGATTCGTTTGTTGGTAGCCTGGGATAATGGTCACTACTTCACTGCCTAAAGTCGGGAGCAATTTAAGGGTTAATTTGTGCCGGTGGCCTGCACCAACACGTATTTCTGGGCACCAGGATTGTATGTTCTGTCCTGCAGGCACAAGTCTTTCTGATTAACATAACTTCAGTTACACAACACTACCTCCGGCTCGTCCACTCGTCTAGGATACTAATTGTGCTAGCATCACTTTGACCGAATTAAAGATATTCTAACCCTTTTAGATACTTTGAGTCCATTCTAGTGGTTTTGCTGCTTTACTCCTTCCTATGTGTCTCTGCCTGATTACTTAAGCAGAGCAGCTTCACAACTTAACAACAACATTTTCCTACCAGCCTACCCACCTCACCATATAATTTATAGTATATTGGCGAATTACTCTAGAATGAATTGTACATCTTTGGTTCTTTTAACTGTTTTTAATTATCACTTGGCACCTTTGACTTGAATTTCTAGGATAGATACTTTTTTAAACTGCTATTTACTAACTATTATCAAGTTGTCACTTTGCTGGCTCGAAGTGATGCCTTTTGTGACCACCATATTGAAGGTGGTGTAAGCCTCATGGATGCATTCCCTCTTTAGGACTCGCCTATGCAGCGCTCATGCGCTGCTCTGGCAAGACTTTTGGGGCTTCAAAAAACTCACCACACGCTCGTGCATGTGTTTTGTTTTTGGTTACAGGCTTTTGGGCTTTGCGTGCGTCTTTCTAAGAAAGACTGTACGCAATTGGGAAAAGCCGGGTGCATGTCCCGCCCACGGCCTATTGCTTGTGGTTACCCTCACGGGCGACATGTGTTTTGAATTATCGTGCCCAGACAAGGGCGCGATAATTGAAAACAGATCGCTCGCAGTGGCGCGCGCGGGTGCGCCACTCGCGTGACAGGTACGCCGATTTAAAATTACGATTGATTTACTTGATAGCACCACGTCAAAAAGTTCAGCCAGTTTTGACGGCTCGTGGATCCGGGCATATGGCGCTGAAGGGGACTTTTCAGAGTCGCGCTCGCCACTCCTAGAAAACAGGTGCCAACTCCTCCGGCTCCAAACAGGGAATCCTAGGGCACGTCCTGAAAGGAGAAGAGAAAACGAAAGCTGCACGCGCCCCTTGAATGCGGAAGTGGTGCACGCAGCTCTGAGGGTGACAGTCAGCTGAAAGACAGCAGCTTGTAGCACTTCCGCGTGCGGGGTACGCAGGGTGCCTGAGCACCTTTGTTAGGTGCGGAGCGGGTCACAGGTGAAGCGAGGCGGGGCGGTGCGAGGGACAGGGTTATGGCGTAGTTTGCCAACTTCTTGAGGAACAGCTTCAGGCGCAGGTCCAGTGTGGGTAGAGGTGAGTGAGTATGGTAGGTGCCGGGGTTGGGCGAACTGGGACACAGAGGGTTTCAGCTGCCGCTGCTGCATCGGCCCTTGTTTTGTTTTGTTATTTTACAAACGATGCCGGCGGGGGCTCTGGCTATTTGGCCTTGGCAGTGCTGAGAGAGGCTTTGTTTCCACATCAGTACATGATGTGATTAAAGAAGCCTATGTCCTTTCAGGCTGTTCATGCATTGCAGCGCCCTGTACAACACAGGGTATCGCATTCTTGGAAACAAAGCCTCTTGCAATGCCAGGTTCTGCAATAGTTAGCACCTGCTGGGACCAGCATCATTCAGTCAGTCATACACTGTAGCGGTGACCTTCAATTCCGCAACGACTGGCATGAACTGCAGCCAATGATTTCCAGTCCAGTAATACCCAACAAGTGCCGATCCACATACCCCATGCGCAGTGTGACACGGATACGGGTTATTTCACGATTAGCCGAAGCACTTTGAACGGAAGAGCTGAACTTGGCCGGCATGTATTGCCAAAGCCACAAAAGCGTTGCACTTTAAAACACCTACAACAGTGAACAAGGTATTAACAATGATGGACGAGAGACCCGAGAGTAGTTAGATAACTACATATTTTTAGTTTGTGCAAGTAGGGATAGGCTGAAGATGGGGTGGGCATCGGTGCAAAGGTGAACTGTTGAGAGTATATGTAATGCGATAAAAAGGATCAGTCGCAGCAAGTGATGCCAGTCCAGCATATTCAGAAACTTGATATACATGGTCCAGCATGCAGTATGCCAGGTGATATTACGTCCAGTAATAGTCAGCATGCATTGTAGAGAGGGTACTGTTTCCTTCAATACCCAGCATGCACTGAAACTCGGTGGCACTGGGTCCTAAAATACCTAGCATGCAATGGAATCATTGACCTCGGTCCTGGGCTACACACGGTGTCCTGCAAGCACTGGCACTGGGTCCTGCAGACAGTATACAGTGCAGCCAGACCAGTCACGCTGGGTCCAGCAATATTCAGCTTAAAATGCAGCAAGTGACACTGGGCCTTGCATTACCCAGTAAATGGTGCAACAAATAACTCTTCATCGGGCAGTACACATTATGCATGACAACACGTTAGCCTGGCATCTGCAATATCCATTCTGAAATTTGGCAAGTAACACTTCGTCCTAGAATACCCAGTCTGCAGGGCAACAAGTTGGGTTCTGCAGTACCATCATGTAATGTGGAGAGTAACACTGCATCCTGCACTACCCAGTATGCAAGACAACAAGTGACCCTTAGTGGCCTTCAGTGGCCGTCATACACTGCAGCCAGACACACTTGGTCCTGAAATACTGAGGTTGCAAATAAGGGTCCTTCAATACATATGTAACTTGCACTGCTTTGATCACCAGTGTCTGCAGCGTGCAGCAAGCATTGTAACACGTGACTGGGTGTTCTGCTAACTCCAACATGCAGTGGATTATTTTAGACTGTGATGTCAACTAGACACAGGCAGTTAGAATGGCAAATAGCTATACTGGGTGTAAATCCAGAGCTTTGTACCACACACTTTGCATGGCTGGGTTTCTAACTGTACTGTTCTCATTAGAAGTAAGGATTTCATTTCCCAGCATGCAACAAACATACTGGTAGCTAAAAGCCAATACTGGCTGAAGTTGGTTTGCTTGACATGCTTACCCTTGACAGTTGATATTTCATTATCTACTGTACAATCTTTTGCTCCTGGGTTATTTAGGATTCCCATCCTAATTAGTATGAAGCTTGGTAACCTACCCATCATCATTAGGGGCCCGAGTCTCAGTCACAGTTTAGCAGGGTCTAAGCAGCCTCATCTCATAGCTGAAAGGGAGAGGAGTTGACCTAACGGCTAGGGCGGTTGACCTCGAATCTGGGGAACTGGGTTCGAGTCTCGGCAACAAAGCTGTACATCCTGTGATTCTGGGCAAATCACTGAATCTCCCTGTGCCTAACAAAAACAAGCATTGGCATAGCCAGTTCAGTTCATTAAGTCTTTATTTCGAATAAAATTCATAAAAGACAGCATACAGTACATGAAATATTAATAAAACAGCATTCATAAGCTTGTTTAAAAAGTTATTAAACCATTGAAAAGACTTTGCAGTAAAAATCCTTCATACATTATCATTTATAAAATATTCAAATTCCTAATACGGATCAGCCATGCCCCGCCTAGGAACTTGGCCACACTAACCACAACAAGCTCAGATCTGATGGTACGAAGCTTCCACAGGGCTTCGAGGTGTCCCCTACTCCCCAGTCTACTACATATGGGTTTGAGCCATTTTAAGCGCAGGGCTCGATAGGCTGGGCAGACAAAGAACAAATGACCAATGCTTTCCACATGATCCGGGCACCAGGGACATTTGTTATTTACATTCCCTGCCCACTTGACAGTAAATGAATTGAAGGAGAGTGTCCCGACACGGAATTGATGGTACAATTTCCGATCGAGGGTTTTACAAATCACATCCCAGTAAGGCTCAAGAAAAGGTGTCAATTTATGAGTCAAAAAGTGCCCTGTTAAGTTGGTATCTAATGATTGGGTGACTGCTGTTGATTTGACAGATGCCCAAAACAGGTCTTTAAAATCTTGTTTGGAGGGGAAGATGGAACCCCCCGGATTAGTCCACAGCTGGTAAAGGCCCATTTCTAGCAAAACGTGTTTAACTTCCCTAAGCCAGGGGATTCTAGAGGCACCCCACAATGATTTTACCTCCGCCAATTCATTGGCGAAAAAGGCTAAGCTCTGTAATAGTCCAGAGCCGACGCCAAAGTGCCACCAAGCGAAACCGGGCCATCTCGTTTAAGGGTCTACAGCCTAGGTCTAGCAGCAGTGGTTTGGTAGGTGTGGACTGGGGGAGCCCTACCAGGTTTTGCAAGAACTTGTTCTGGGCTATGACCAAGGTAGACAAATCCTTATAACCCCAAATATCAGCACCATACAGGGTAGCTGCTTTGATCTTAGCTTCATAAATCTTTAATACTGGGGCAATGCGTTTGGTCAAAGATTTCTTCTGTTCCTGTAGTAAGCAACCCGTGAGACGAACAAATTTAAGATGTAATGCCTCAGTCTGGGGTTTCCAGCTTAGTTGGTAATCCAGGGTCACGCCCAGATAGGTCATTACCTTCACCTGTTCGATCAAAACACCATTCAGACTAACAGAGCTTGTGATCGGGTTTTTATTGCTGAAGACCATACATTTTGTTTTGTCTACATTAATCTGTAGATCATTTACCCTACAAAACTCTGCAAACCTATTCAGGGCTGTCTGCAACCCACTGCGGGTTTTAGAGAGAAGCAGGGTGTCGTCGGCAAAAATTAACATCGGGTACTTCGACCCACCCAGAGAAGGTGCATCTGTCTGAGAATTGGTGAAGAATTTGACAACCTGGTTGATGAAGAGGAGAAACAGGGTGGGAGCCAGCACACATCCCTGGCGCACCCCACGTTTTACCGGTAAACTGTCAGTCACCTGACCCTGTCTGCCCCACCTCACTCGGGCGAAGTTATCCTCGTGTAATCTCATAACTATTTCCAAGAGTTCAACAGGAAGGCCCATGAGTCTCAGTGAATCCCATAGTTTTGCTCTTGGGACCAAGTCGAAAGCCGACTTGAGGTCCACAAATGCGGCATAAATAACCCCTCCACCCAAAAAAAAACACCTTCCAATAAAGCATAGTGAGTCTGAACACCTGGTCTAAGGTACTAGTGCCCGGTCTGAACCCAGCTTGCATGGGGGATAGTATGTTTTCCTGCTCTATCCACCCCTGTATTCTTACAAGAACCATCCTAGCAACTATTTTTTGTAATGAGTCTATCAGGCTTATGGGGCGATAATTTTTTGGCATCGAGCGGTCCCCTTTTTTAAAAATTGGTAAGATCTCAGCCCCTTTCCAAGATTCAGGGATCCTTGCCCCTGCTGCGATGGCATTGGCCAGCATAGTTATGTACGGGACCCATACGTCGAGATTTGATTTGAAAAGATCTGCAGGGATTGCATCCAATCCCGGTGCTTTCCCTGACTGAACGGAACCCAGGGCACGTTCTGTGTCAGTGGATGAAAAAGTGAGTGCGGGCCCAGCACTAAAAAGCAACCCGATACGGGCTCTTTCTGTGAAACAAGCGCTTTGCTTGTGTCTTCAAATTGAACGGAGTAAAAACCCACCCAATCCAAAGCAGAAACATAGTTAACAGGTGTTTGAGAGTCCGGGTCCCTACCCCACTTAACAATCTCCCAAAACTTCGTTTGGTTAGACGATTTACACGCCAAGAGGAGTTCTGACCAAAATTGGTCATCCCATTCCCTCTTAGCTGTCCATAAAACCTGTTTATAAGTTAACCTGGCGTTCTTAATATCATTAGTGGCCCTTAATTTGACTGCTGCAATTAATTTACTATGTGCTTCCCTACACCTCTTATTATACCACCTTCTGGGAGCATTAACTTTCTTAAACCTCGATGGCTTTGTGAGCAAGATTTTTAATTCCATAAAGCACTTCTCGTGTAGGTTGATAATTGGGGAATCAAGCCCAAAGGGGGTTTGTAGATCCACCATGTTACCCATTGTTCTCATTACCACCTCCTCTATTTCTTCAATAAGCAGAGGCTCAGCTAAGACCCTTGGCCATTTTACCCGCTTTCTATCATTACACAAAATGATCTCGGACGTCGGGCATGCTGTTACAGAGGGTCCCCCCCCCCCAGACCGGGTACCCTGAGGCCCAATGAGAGAGGATTATGGTCACTCTCTGGCCGTACCACTACCTCCATGTCTACCACAAGCGGCCAAAAATCTACTTTAACTAGTATGTAGTCGATTCGACTCATACTGGTCCCGTTATTGAAGGTTGGTTGGCCGGACTTGTCAGAGATTGTGCGCCCATTCACTGCCCGCAACCCCACTCCATGCAAAATCCCAACCAATGCAGAGCCGCCTCAGTTCCCCTAACACCCTTGCCTATGGTTAATGGCGGGATGTTCCAAACAGTGTCCTCATCGGCTCCCACATCCTCATCTAAACTTAGGATGGGTTCAAATGAGCAGTTCAAATCCCCTGCCACCACGATAAAACAGTCACAGCTTAATTCCCTCAAAAGCAGATCAAGGACATTCAAAACCGGTTGTTTACGGCCACCTTGACAGCCTCGGGCATAGATATTTATTAGGACAATGCTCTCGTTTTTACCCTTAGTGAGATTAATACATAGGAGGTGTGGGTTATCCACCCAAATTTCCGTAGCTTGGTACCCCAAGGAGTCTCTAATCCACACCACCAATCCTCCAGAGGCTCTTCCCTTTGGGCCCTGTATGGCAGGCTTATAGTGGTTCAAATACCCTGCTCTAAATAAGGGGACTGTTGCCCAGCTTTCCTGGAATACAACAATGTCATAGTTGTCGATGAATTCTGCCCAATCGTCATTATCCAAACGACCCCTTAACCCTGCTATGTTCCAGGAAACCATTTTGAGCAACCCCGCTTGACTACAGATAGAATTAACCTCTGGTAAACTTACATCTTCCGCCCTAGTCTCAATAAGCCTAGTTACAAGACTTAGGTCCATTTGTGGACCTTCTGTGGAAGCAGCACTGTCTATACATGGTTCTGTTGGGATAGGAACGTAAATCACAGAAGTGGAAGTGGGTTCGGGGTCGTATGTGGAATCGTTTACCCTCCGGAGTCAATCGACCTCGTCCAAACAACCGAACTGATTGAAGGTTGGTGCCCCTTCCCACCTGCCATTGTGGCCTTGCCATCCATCCCTTCGCCCACCCCGCACAGTATTTTGGACTAATGACCAATTCCCCTGTAGGGTTGGGTTTTGCCGTGGGGGATAAAAGAAGGTAAGTGGCCTAACAACAATTGTTGAATTTTCGCCTTGTGCATCCCATGAGCATAGTTGTTGCGCTGTACATGGATCTGCAAAGGAGACGACAATACAGTCACCTGGGATGGACTTAATTGTAGGGCCTATCCAAGGTACCCAACGTACCATTAGAATGTTGCTTCTTAAGTGATTTGGTAACTGTCTGTTTGTGTTAAGCCAGTAGATAACTTTATTTTTTAGTGACCAGAAGTTCTCTTGGGATTGTGACTCCAAAACGGGCACACCGGCTAGCACTACAACATACGGCCTAGCATCTGGGGGTAGATCTATAAAACCCCCACGGAAGTTATGTATATTACTAGGTCCTTGTGGATATGTGCGTTGGGTCGCGGTCTTATTACGTTTTTGGACAACGACCCGAGACCCAGATTTTGTAGGTGGTATGCCTTGTGCAGGGCGAAGAATTGGGGCGTTAATTTGTGGGGTGGTAACTATAGGGTTACAAACCTTTGTACGGGGTTTGGGTATAGGTTTGGGTTTAGGCGGGGGTTGATCGGGTGGTGCTACAACTGGAGCCTGTGGAGTGCTCTCATCTCCCTGTAAGTTTTTAAGTTCCATTTGTTTTAGACTAAGACTAGCTAAAGTAACGATTGTCTTGTCCATCTCTAACAGGTTATTTTCAATACATGAGAGTCTGTGTTCGAGGGGGGATAAAAGCTTTTTCAGTGTCTCCCATACGATTTTAAGGAAATCTTCATCACCCCCCTGTGGCTCACCTGGTGGTCCCTCGATAACCCCCTCGACTAAATGTGGACGGGTTTCGCCCACTGATGTATCTAGTTCCACACTGTCTTTACTGGTACAAGTCTCCTCACCCCTTAGACAACCATTTGCTTGGAGAACATCAGCACCCACCCTGTTTAAGAGTGGGAGTCTTCGATTATTAAAGAATTGTGCCCTAGCAAAATTGGCCTTTTTCCGGGCATAAGCTGATCTCGCGAGGCGTTTCCTTCTTTGAACAATATCCCTTTTATTAACACTTACAATTGGCTTGGTCATCTCAGGTTTTTTGGAGATCCCTAAATCCAAAACAGGAGTATTTGACAACAGGGTCTGTTTAGGCCTGGGAGAAGCCGACAATGGGATAAAGGATTGCTCCGAGAGTGGGGTTGTTGGGGAGTGATGAATAACCGCCTTAGTTATTAATGGCCGAGGGCCAGACAGGCGCTCGGGAGTTTTGGCGGAGGCGATATTACCTAGAGATGATTTTTTAGACAAGGCTAGGTCCTGAGATAGTCTTCGTGCTGCGTCTAACTCTAAGGACACTCTATTCTGCATTTTAACGATTTCAATATCAATAGCCGTATTAGTCTTAGTAATGAAATCATCTAGGGTCCCGTTAAGCATTTTCCCTCCCTTTGCAGTTTTACTGCGAGTACCCCGTGAGCACATGGAAAATCTTAAAATAGAATGAACTTGATAGATAGAAGGGAGACAGGGTTTAAACAGGGGGGGTGGCCCAGTCCAGTCCTCTCCGTACTCGAACGGCCTCAAACGGCCCGCTCTTTGCCCGGTCTTCGCCCCGAGCTGCGTCCCGCGCTGCGGGAGGCAAGATCTAAGTTATAGAGGAGGTTACGGGCTGTGGGCGGAGCAACAGGGAGAGCGGACCGGAAGCTGGTAATCGGTCAAGCAGGGACTCCTGGGAAATGGAGTCCCTGCAACGCTCGCAGCCCCGTAGACTACCGCAGCTCAGTTCCAGCAGTCCGCAGCCCCCTCTCTGCAAGACAGGCAGCCCCTCCTACTCCTCCAGGCGATGCGGCACCCGCGGAGCGGGTGCGGCGAGGTCCGTGAGGCAACGGGCAGGTTCTCCCCCTCGGCGTAGCTCCTCTCAGTCAGGTATGGTCTTTGGAAGTGGTCCCGCAGGGAAAAGGACACTGGGGGTTTAAAAGGCCACAGGTGGGCAGCGGGCGGAGCAACAGGGAGAGCGGACCGGAAGCTGGTAATCAGTCAAGCAGGGACTCCTGGGAAATGGAGTCCCTGCAACGCTTGCAGCCCCGTAGACTACCGCAGCTCAGTTTCAGCAGTCCGCAGCCCCCTCTCTGCAAGACAGGCAGCCCCTCCTACTCCTCCAGGCGATGCGGCACCCGCGGAGCGGGTGCGGCGAGGTCCGTGAGGCAATGGGCAGGTTCTCCCCCTCGGCGTAGCTCCTCTCAGTCAGGTATGGTCTTTGGAAGTGGTCCCGCAGGGAAAAGGACACTGGGGGTTTAAAAGGCCACAGGTGGGCAGCGGGCGGAGCAACAGGGAGAGCGGACCGGAAGCTGGTAATCGGTCAAGCAGGGACTCCTGGGAAATGGAGTCCCTGCAACGCTCGCAGCCCCGTAGACTACCGCAGCTCAGTTCCAGCAGTCCGCAGCCCCCTCTCTGCAAGACAGGCAGCCCCTCCTACTCCTCCAGGCGATGCGGCACCCGCGGAGCGGGTGCGGCGAGGCCCGTGAGGCAACGGGCAGGTTCTCCCCCTCGGCGTAGCTCCTCTCAGTCAGGTATGGTCTTTGGAAGTGGTCCCGCAGGGAAAAGGACACTGGGGGTTTAAAAGGCCACAGGTGGGCAGCGGGCGGAGCAACAGGGAGAGCGGACCGGAAGCTGGTAATCGGTCAAGCAGGGACTCCTGGGAAATGGAGTCCCTGCAACGCTCGCAGCCCCGTAGACTACCGCAGCTCAGTTCCAGCAGTCCGCAGCCCGGAGCGGGTGCGGCGAGGTCCGTGAGGCAACGGGCAGGTTCTCCCCCTCGGCGTAGCTCCTCTCAGTCAGGTATGGTCTTTGGAAGTAGCATAGCCAATAGGTCTCGCCTTTGGGACCTTATAAGTGTTTAGCCATGCAACAGGTGATGTTCTTGCACCAAGGATATTATGCTGCATAACTAAATACTTATAAGGTCCCAAAGGTGAGACCTATTGGCTATGCCAATGCTTGTTATTTTAGTTTGATTATTTTAGCTGAGCGGACGTGCAGTCATGCCAAAGGCAAGCCTGTTTGTGCTACACCTCACGCCAGCTGAGAACGGAACAAAAAATGCTGCCTACTCGAGCAGCTCCTAAAATGTACTACATTGGATTTACTATGACTGAATATGTTTCAAGCCTTAACACCTCTGTACAGCCCGATAAGCGCTAAGTCTCTAAAACTCATTCCTCTGACAGCCGCACTCCTAAATTTGCAAGAGTTGATCAGCCTGCATCTGTGAAACAGTTAATGTCAATCCCTTAATGTGAATCCCCCATGCTGCACGCTTAAAGCATGCACCCTGGGAAACACTGCAGAAAATCTGAGATAATAATGAAGCATTCTTTTGATCTCTTTTTTTGTCACTGAAACATTGTGCGGAACAATTCCACTCCAGATATTGTGATGGTGGTCCCTGTTGGATATATCATTTTGTGTGTTGACTTCCAGACAGAACAGGGTGATGGTCTAGTGGTAATATTTTACATTGGGCTCTCTGTGAACATCATCTCCCCATCTCAATATGAGATTGACAAACTCTTATTGGTTCAGGTTAATCTCACTTTGTCCTGTTCGATTATCTTTTGTTTAATTTTTCGCCCTGGTGCGTTTGTAAAATTAGGAACAGTTATATTAAATGTTTCAAGTCTATTTATGCTAAAAGTGACTTCTTTTGTCTGAACAGTATGTTTTAATACAACGATAAATGACCTTAAAAGCTCTGTACCATCTGGCCTCCTAGTAGTTGGTCTATTTTTGAATTTACATCAACTAATTTATAATGCTACACATTGAGTAGGAAATATTCTTTAGTACAGATATACCAATAATTGCATGATTCAGGTAAAAGATGTGCCTTCGTCAGCTCTCTCTTTGATATATATTTCACGCTGACTTTTCATGAAGGCACAAATCGTTCTGAAAGTTTAAACAAATTTGAACACATCAGCTAATACATTCATTCCACTCTTGTGCTTCCTTTTCCAGTCATGTCAGGGCAAATGATGTAGTGGTCTACGAAGCAAAATTGCCTAAGGTGGATCAGTGGTAACATTAATGATTTTCAACCAGGCATAGGTCTCTTTCGAATCGTTATTAATTACTCTTTGCTTTCCGTCTACACCCTTGTTCTGCAAAACCTCTGAAACTCCTAGAACATTATACTAGGAAACCACTGACTGCTAACTGTAATTTGCCATTATCATCTGGCATTGTTCTTCTGTCAGTCGAATAAGGCAATTATAGCTCCAATTCTATAGAAGCCTTTGGTTGATTCAATAGTTGTAGCCAATCATCTATCTATCTTGCTTCTTTCATTGCTAGCTTAGGTAACAGAATTGTAGGCCAATTTTCAACTATCAACTGTTTTTTTTAATCAGTGTTATGAACTCCCAGAAAGTGGGTTCATGGCAAGATCATGGTACCAAAACAATTCCATTCACAGTTCCTGATGACTAGCACTTTTCTGTAGATGCAAGTGGTTCAAAGGTTTTATTTTTACTTGATTTATGAGAGACCTTTTTACACTGTACCTCACCCCACTATCCTACAGAGATTTCGTTGGATGGGAGTGAGAAACAGCAAGAGAGAGACAAGCAAGCAGACAGCAAGGGATTCAGGATTTCTTCTTTCCTATCACCTTTTAGACCTTTAATTAAATAACATGATTTTCCTTTCTTTTTAATATACTCAGGCTGATGATCACGCACAATTGATAATAACACACACATCTGCAATCAAATATTGTCCCTTTAAAATCCTTCTATGATTATGTTGTTTCTTGTTAGAATTCTAATAATCTAAAGCTTAATTCGGGGATAACCGAGGTCTTATTGCATCTGGTCAGACTCCTGGTGTCCTCTCTCTTTAGAAACTCCTTTCCCACCAGTAGAACAAGCTCGTATTTTAGGTCTAATATTGACAATGTTATCCTTCTCATCTCAGAACGAAAAGCTTTCTGCATCATGTTTTTGATGCTCAGAACTCTGTGCAAAGTTCTACCACTCCTTCCTATTCGTTGTTATAAAACGATTGTTTTGGCGCTCATTTCAATTACGGAAATGTGATCTATATTGTCTTGCCAAGCTGCACGTTAAAACTATTCCAGATACTTCTACAAACAGCACCTTGGTTTGTTTTAGGCCACCTCTGGTATGGGATCTTCTGTGGTGAGCTAGCTACCCTGCATTGACTTCCAATCTGAGAGCGAGTTCTTGTCAGATCCCGTGGTATTTGTTAAAAGGCGCTAGCTAATGTTGGCCTGGCGGTCATTCGATCACGTTTAGTTGGTGTCTTCCCTGGTGATCTTTACACTTTGCATTCCCTAATCTTTGGGTGGCTCCTGCATCAAAAGCTCAGGCAGATCCTTCTCTTTTACAGCAGCACAAGCTTGGAGCACCTTACCCACTAGATTCATCTCCAACCATTCAGCTTTGAGGAAAGCCATGGAAACGTGACCCTCATCTCGAGCTTATTGGTGAGGCCTGGCTCTGGTCTCCCATGTACCTTATTGATGTTACTACTGTTTGCACTCTTGTATCTTTCTTTCATTCACTCATTAATTCATCCTTTCGTTCATTCCACCTCTGCGCAAGGAACCCCATAAAGATTTTGCACTTAAACTTTCCCTTCTGTAATCTGCAACACAACTGATTCAAATGTGAGAAGCAGCCAATGACAGCAAGGTTCCCTTACTTTTAGCAACGGAACAAAAGAGTATATAGGGGAAATGTTAGCACCAGGAAATTCTCCCTTTGATGGAAGTCACTGACAGTAATGAAACACCGGGGTCTCAATCGTTTATTTAAAATTAGAATCCATCGCCTCCTGTTCTAATTTTACGAGTGCTGCTTCTTACTTTGAAAGTATGGTTCCATTACATCACTGTGTTTTGAAAGCACCAGCAGCCCTGCATCTTCGCAGCCTGCGCCGCATATTTGGCAGTTGTCCTTTGAAGGGGAGCTGCATTCCTAGTCGATGCTCATCAGGGCATCATGTTTGTGGGGACTATGGGTCTCGAGCGTCCCAGCAGAAACTCTCAGCTAGCTGAGGTTTTGAGAAAGTGAAGACATTGTGATCAGAGTTTTGGTTGGGAGTAGCTATTATAGATCTATAGCTAAATAGTGAACAACAAAAGTGCAAATACTAAACTCCAAAACCCTATTGAAAAAAAAACCCACAAAAAACACAAAAGGGTACAGAGGTGAAACATATTACATGGGGCATTTGGCTGCACTCCTTGCCTTGTGCGCCCATGACTGATAAGTGCTGCAGCAGGGATTAATCAGTAGGACTTTGTTACTGTTTGGCAAAACATGTGTTTGTGTGTAGTGGACAGAACCAAAAATGCAGATTTGTATCCATACTCCTTTCAATGTATGCCCTTGTTTTGCACAGTGTGTGCGAAGAGGAACAGCAACGTTATAGCTTTCTTCTGAAAAAGGGGCACATGGTGCCAAGCCCAATCATTACCACATGAAACTTCAAGCTTTATTCCTGCTTTTGGGGACTGTTTAGTCACAGCTCAAAGCATGGGGAAAACGTATTTGTTTTATTGATTTGTAAAAGTCTGCTTTGTGGCATAGAGCTACATCCTTCAGAAACAAATGTTTTCAAACAGCACTTCTACTGAGTCATTGGAAAAGGAAATTCAGCAGACTCCGGGGATGGATTTTAGTGTGCTTCCGATGCCTACTTCCCAGGAGAAAGTCCCTACATAAAGCCTTTTTCTCTGAATAGAGGAAGGAGTTGGGCCCTCAGGCATCTAGCACGTTGGGAAGGTCTCATGAAGAGGCTTGTATTCAGATTGGCTGCGAAAGACATCAAGTTCGGTTGGTTTCTTATATCTGTGCATTTCTGATGGTTTTGTAACCCACATGACTTTGGATAAATTTAATTTGAATTTTCTTGTATTGGTCTGAATTTGAATGTGTATGGAGAAGTTAAAATTGTAGGTATTTCCTACGTATTACCCATTATGCTGTGAAGATTGTGCAGAGTAGTTTGAATGTGATCCCCAGAGTATACTTTGAGTACCTGCTGTACATTTATAACTGACAAATGTCGTTGCTGATGTAGATGTAGCTGCTATGGCATTGTATACAACTCACCCACCATCTACAAAATATTGTAATCTATCAGAGTATTCCATAACTGATTGTAATGTTGTGTTACAGTAACAATGTCTAGAGACCATATTGGGCTATCTATTAAATAGTTTCTTTAAGTCCACCCTTAGCGGTTACCTATAAATATCCCCTAGGCCACACTGAAAATGTAGATGAAGACCCATTGAAGATGTTCCCATGGCTGAATCTTTCTGGTGTAAATTATCTACACATTATTTTTCTTTTCCCTTTGTCCGGTGTCTGTTTCCCGCTTCATCCTAAACTTGATAGGTGCACCTCTTTCTGCAAACTCTACTACTTCCTGATGTAGCAGATTTTTACCCACCAACAAGGTTATACATGGAGAGTGCAACCTTCCTGATGGATAGTGTTGTTTGTCCTGCTACTTCCAGGTTTGAGGATACAGGTTCACAGCTTTCCTTCCACATCAATGCAGTGGCGTTTTGGAGGGAGTAGCTGATCAGATGCAGGAACCATGTATTACATATATTTTCTAGGTTTTTTGGGTTTGAATGATTGGCTGTGGTGTTTCGGTCCCCTGCCTAATTCCCTTCCTTTGAGGTTTAGCCAAAGTTTTAGCCTATTCTTGTGGTTTTTAGGTCGAACTTTTGAAATCTGTTGTATATACTTTGTATATACTTCTTTGTGGGCTTACAGCCCTCCCACTGCTTTTCATTTGTTTCTTTCAGTCGCCTTTTAAAAATCCTTGCTTGCTAGTGGTCAGTGCTTTGTCCCTCCTTTTTGTCTTTTGTTTCCTCCCACGGAGCAGGGACCAAGTACTCTATCTTTACGCTTTGGTTGTTTATCTGTTCATTTGGGGGACTGCTTTCTTTAGTTGTTTCCTGCTCGTATTACTGTTTGCCTGTCTTCAGCTTCAGCGACTTTAGTTGCTTGCATTTTAATGCAGCTTTACGACAGTAATCCACAGAGGATCTGTGCCCTTTGCTGCTACCATTCTGTGATCGCAGTGCTAGCAGTGACATTGCCAGTGTTTACAAAAACCATGAAAAGCCTCCCTTTTTCTGTGGGACTTGTCAGGCTACATGGCTTCTGAGGCTCACACACTCTCTTCCACCTCCTTGTACCATTGTTCTTTTGTTGCCTTCATAGCTGACTGAGCCCAGCTCCTCTGCAGATGAGGGTGCTGGCTGACGAGAGCACCAGCGCCGAGGGGCATGGAATAGCAAGAGCTGCGCCACGCCGTCCTCGACCTCTTCTCACCTCCCTCGTTCGCTCCCTGTCTTAAAAGCCTCATGTATCTTCCATTCACAGGCAGATTAATTGGACTACCCCAAATCACTGCATTACAAGCCCTTGGCTGTAAATCTTGTTTTATTCTGGGCCTGTCGACTGAATCGCTTCACATCCTACATTGATTCTGTCAGTCCAGATAGAGGTGCCGCACTTGTGCATAAAAAATGGCAGTCCCTGTCACAATAGCACTGATGCGCTGTGCGCATACCAGCACTTCCTTTCCTACCCCAATATGCTCTCTAATTGGCAGTCAGTACAATAATTAGTCAGCACAAGATGTCGTGTGAGAGGCTCCCATCCAAGCTCACCATATTTTAAATCTCATTAGCCCCCTGTGCACCATGCCGTTCATATCCGAATGCCACAAAGCAGCAGCAAAACGTCTCCCGATGGCATGGGGTATATTGCCCCTGTCACCATGAAATCCAGGGAGTGATGAGGGGAACCATTCGTCTTGCCTTGTTAACGCATGAAGTCAAACAGCTGTTGCGATTTATGCTGACTGTGGGAGTAGGGCTGGGGGTGAGCTCTAACGTCCCCATAGAGGCCCGTGGGGACCAGACAAGAATAATCATAGTGGGAGAAGTATATAAGTCAGATCGAGGGTGAATTAACCAAGATATCTGTCAAAAAGGAGTAGCTTGAGGTCCCTTTTGAAGGTTACTAGGCAGGTTGTTAGACAGAGGGAGTGAGGCAGAGAGTTCTAGATCCTAGTGGTACATCCAGAGAAGAGACTAGTCTTAGATTGGTCTCGACTGAAGGTGGGGAGGGGTTCCAGTAGCAGGGATTGGGCTTTTCTGAAGCCCCTATTTTCTCTGGAGAGTTTCAGTTTAGCATTTAGATAGGAAGGTTAGGAGGAGTGCAGCGCTCTGTGGGTAATGCAAGTAATTTTGTATAGGGCACACGCTTCAATCGGGGAGCCAATGGAGAGCTTGCAAGGCAGGGAAAATGTGTTCAAATTTCTTGACACCTAAATCGAAGCGTGCTGAAGCATGTAGTGTTGCTCTCAGTGGGCCTAGGGGAACCTTGGAAATGCCTGAGAGAAGGGCAATTCCATAATCTAATCTAGAGAGAATGAGAGACAGCACCACTATTTTGAGGTCTTGTTCCGGAATCAATTGTCTGATGCCCCAAAACTGCCTAAGTTGTTGACTTTCAATTATTGGCAATGGCTGCGGTATGGCTGTGAAGATTAAGATGATTGTAAAGGCAGATGCCAAGTGATCTGGCTAATGGCAGGAAGTTTTGCCATCCAGTCTTGTAGTGGCATTTTTGCTTTCAGATGTGAAATCAAAAGAAATTCTTTTTTCGTTGGGTTGCGTTTTAAATTGTGGTTGTGCATCCAGTTTTGAATCATTGAGTGTTTTTGAAAGCAGGGCAACATCTTCTGGGGATGAGATTTTCAAGTATATTTGGGTATTGTCTGCATAGAGGTGGAAATGAATCCCAGAATTTCTGAGAATCACACAAAAAGGTTCTAGGTAGAGGTTAAAGAGGGTTGGGAAGAGGATCAACCCTTGAAGGACCCATTGGAGAAAGCTGGCAGGTCTCGAGAGCGATTTGCCCAATTTCACTATTTGGGAGAGGTTGGATAGGTATGAGGAGAACCAGTTGGGGACAGTGCCTCCACATTCCATATGCTTTTCAAGAGTAGGAAGGAGGTCAAGACGGTTTACAGTGTTGAATGCAGCGGATACATCCAGGACAACCAGGAGGCAGGAGTTGCCGTAGTCAAGGATTCTGAGAGAGTCATCGACTATTTGGAGGATCGTAGTTTCTGTACTGTGACCCGGGTGGAAACCTGATTGGAGAGAGACTAGGCGGTTGTTTGTTTGAATGTGTGAGGCTAGTTCGGATGCTACACATCTTTAAGTGACTTTGCCTCGGAAAGGAAGTGTGGAGACTGGGCTGTAGTTGTTCAGATTCTCTGGATCGAGAGGTTGATTTTTCAAGAGGGGTGATTTTACCCATTTTTAGTTGTTCTGGGAAGAGGCCCTATGTAAGAGAGGAGTTCACCATGGTGGTCCACATGGGGAGAAGGTGTATGGGAAGGGATATATTGATAGAACCTGGAACCTTGATGATGGTTTGAGGGTTTTAATTTGGAGATTGTTTGTTGTAGGTCCTGTTCGTAAATTGGAGAGAAGTATGACCATGACTGTAGTGCCTTACATGGTTGAGTCACAACCATTTCAAGTGAGTCAATGATGAGCAGCGAGATATGGATTTCTCTAATTATTTATCAAAGAAATCCACAAAGTCATAGCAACGGGCCACAGATGACTTAGGAGCCAAAGTGGTTAGTAGTCTGTTCAATGACCTTGAATAAGCGCTTTGGTCTATTCTTTGCAGAATTCACAATGGCTCCGATGTCTGAGGATTTGGCTCTGAGGATTCAGTCTTTGTATTGTTTTCTCGCTTTGGGAAGCTTAGTCAAACTCAGGTGAGATGGCGCTTGTCTCCAATCTTTTTTGCATTTTCTGATAAGCTTTCTTTTTTCATAAAGCTCTTTTGGTTTGGATAATTTTCACTTCACTTCAGGGGTGCACATTTGTCGATAAGGGATTCCATGCAGGAGTTGTATTTGTCATGTGGTCCTGAAGCAGACATCTTCGCACTAAGCTGCCTTGTTGAGCTGCTCGCATAAAAAGGCCTTCCCCTCCGCTAAATACATAAAAAGGGCCAGAGAAGTGATCTCTGCATGGCACACATCTTCAACCAGAGAGCTGGCCACCCCCTTTTTCTTGACTTCCCATCCCCACTTCAGCGCAACTGAAACTTGATCTCAACCCTTTCCCATCCACTACCTATTCCCCTTGTTCGCACTGCTGGTAATTCACTGGTCTTTTGGACCTTTCTTCAAGCAAATTGTATTGTCCTTATTCCTGGTTCAAACTTCGAAGGAGTCCACTGCATTCCTGGCTACTTCTCTGTTTTTTCTCTCATTCTGAAAGGTGGACTGTCAGTCAGTGATAACTTGGAAAGGCCTACTAATTCCCCGCCCTTCCCTGCTAACCCTCGACCCCTGTTAAAAGTGCATTGGAGAGATTCCTGTTACTGTTTAGTAAAGTGTGCTTTTGAGAATAAATATTGCTTCCAACAATAGCGAAACCTGTGAATGTCGGACTTTGTCGGGTCATCTAAGTGCTGTAAAATGTTGGGTGCAAGAAACATATCAAAATGAATGGCTTGTGCCATACCATGTGTGGTTTCCACTGAGCTACCCATCTGAGTGGTGGATAATGGAAAGACCAGGAAATAATTAGTGTAATTCCACCCCTTTTTAAAATTGTTTAATCGGCCTAATTGAAATACAAATGTCATACCTTTTGATTCTGGTTTCGATCAACTCCATTTATGTTTTTTGGATGGTCTCTAAAACTTGACCTGCCCATAGGATGGACAGGGGAGGGTGTGCGGGCAAGTCTGCTTTCCTCTTACTCCATAAACTGGTCACAATGTTGTAGTATTCTGTGTGCCAATAAACTCAGTTGCTAACGGTGACTGCCAGCCAAGTGTGCACGAGTTTTTGAACCTGTATGGGATCGTATGGGATCGCTTGGAAGTTCGAACACTCCTCCAGAGAGGCAACACCTTTGTCCACTGTTCAAAAACCCTAGCTACTTACTTTAGATACACGGCCAGGGTTTCACTGTTGCACCATTTGGTCAAGCACAGCATTTCTGTTTATCTCTTCTCCCACCCTATGCTGGCAAAATCAAGACATCCCTCTATTAACTCACCTTGACTCCTTGAATAACACAGGCTCGCCATTAGTCATGTCTTTTCTTAACAGTTTTATAGCAACAAATAACTCTTGGCACTGTTCTCTCTGTCATGATCCCTCTTTCTCACAACCGTATTGGGTGTCATTATGTTCACTCTTTTAATCGACTCACTTCTTTAACTACATTGGACATAAAGCAGAACCTTCTCACCTTCATATGAATAACTCAAATGGGGGTTATCCATTGTCAAGCAGGACATGTTTCGATAGGACAGTAATGTTGACTTGGACTCCTCAACCAAAGGCAAGCTACTAGCACCAGCCTGAGCAGACAAACACATTTTATTCATCGATTACACAAGCCCGTTGACTGCTGCATGATCAACAATTTCACACTGACTTGGATACTCCTTTTAACCAATACAAAAAGTCCTTTGCAAATATCTCACATGGGTAATACACCCAAGAATGCATGCTTGTGAAACACATTCATTTTTTGTGCTGACACCCTGAAACCTAATTGTTGAGCACCTTGAGAAATAGTTTCATACCCAACCCATATTTAAATTGACTGGGGAAAGTGAAAATGAGCCCAAAGAAACCTATGGCAATTTCTTGAACATTGGTGTAGGCATATAGCTTTCCTCCAATGTCAACCCTTTAATTTGGGAGTAAGACACTCTACCCTCTCCCACCACTCAACGCTCAGGTTATGACCAGAGTACACTGGCAATCCAATAGCGCAATGCACCATAGAGAACTATTTCCTTTCGGAGTGTTATCCATCCTGTGAGAATGTTAATGAGTTCCTTGCTATCCTGGTGAGTCGAGCTGCAGAACTGGTGTTCATCATTTAGAATGTAGAGCAATGTTTGAGGGTTTTTCCCAACCCCAAAAATATGACTGTCTAGAGTCTGAGAACATACCGGCAATTCCTTATTTATAGGAATAAACAGATGGTCTTAGATCGTAGCATCTGGGATGCAAAACCCAAAGGGAAATCCTAGGAACTCACCAATTGAGAGAGGAGCGTATGCTCTTGCATCAGCAGTGATGTAGCATGTATGTACTGCAAAAGAATGGATTGTTGAATGCATGCCTGCAGGAGTTTGATTTTTATGGAGTCAAAGGTAATTTGTTTTTATTCTTAGCAGACAAGAGTACTATCTTTCTTGAGAGGCCTCATTAAACCCCTGTCCAATTTCAAAGATTTCACTGAATTTAATGTAAAAGGTTCACAAACATCATGGGAGGAGTGTTGATATCTGCCTGAACACATGGTCGAGCTTTGACAATGTATGTAACCAACCCCTGCCACAGTTGTACTGTATTTGTCAAATTCTTTGTTATTGCACTTTCCAAACAAACACAGAACAGACAATTATACAACTTGTGAGGCTCAACATTGTCTTGCCACACGCAGAGAGCATTAGATAGTTAGAGATGTAACACATCTTCTCCCCAAGTTCTCGGCATAGCCTCTACAAGAATCAAGTGGGGCACCCCCCTTTAAGGATTTATATATGTCGCAAATCGACCCCATGTCACACAATGCACCTTTACAAATTTAGACGAGAGCCAACATAATCAACAAAAAATAAAAAAAGGAGAAACAAACAAACATTTCCCGTTTACTTCGTAGCTGCAGTGATCTTGGAAGAGCTTGAGCGGATAATATACAATCAAGGAGAAGGTCAGAAGATGCCACCCCACCGACAAGTGGGGAGGCGGGGAGACCCACCCAGGCGAGGAGGAGACAGCACCTTGGTCCCGCAGTCCCCCTGGGGGGGCGCCATGGGGCCCGGTTGCACTAGGTTTTAAAGAGATGTAGGGCCTGCAATCTAGGGCCACAGGCACAGAGAGGCAAACCCTTCGAGAGGTACCCCACCAAGGGATTCCAAATGTAATCAAACCCATTATGGGATTCTGTCTTAATGTCAGCCATCCGCTACAGGGCCAATGCCCGCCACAGCCACACATGACATTGAGTCAGGGTGGGGGCCTTCAGTTTCTTCCAGGCTGCTGCCACTGCCATTTTGGCTGCCCCCAGACATAACCACGTGATGGAGTGGTCTTCCTCGGTTTGGTGCTTCAAGTTGGGGTCCTGTAGCCCAAGAAGGACGTACCCTGGAGAATCGGAGATTGGGTAGCCTGAGATCTGTCTGATTTGGGGTAGGATCTCCTTCCAGAAGAGCTGGGTTGCTCGGCAGTCCCACCAAATATGACTGGAATCCCCCAACAGCCCACAACCCAGCCTACACTGACCCGACGGGGTCAGGAAAAGGGTATGTAGCTTCTTGGGGTAAAGATACCAGTCGTACATGATCTTGTAGCAGGTTTCCCTTAGACACATAGAACAATTGTAGTTAGTAATATAGTTATTATAGGGAACATAATTGTTTGTCTGTAATAGGGGTCTGTAGAATGTCCTTCCACAAATCAAAATTACTCAGGGGTTGAGAAGTGCCCCCTGACAAAAGGAGGAAATAAAGAAAGGAGATGCAGCCCTTAGCTGTACCGCCTGACTGCACAAATCTCTCTATGGGAAGCAGGTCCCTTGTCGCGCCCATGTATTGTATTGTATTGTATTGTATTGTAATTGCATTTATATAGTGCTTACTACCCCTGACGAGGAGTCGAAGCACTTTTTCAGGGAGTAGCACGCTACTCCAGGACCCATAGAGGATTAGTGTTGAATTAGTATAGTGAAACAAGCAAGTACAGTTAAAGTGGTGGCTAGGTTAGTCAGTTGTTTGGATTTGGAATGATAGCAGAGGGATAGAGGAGGAAAAAGGTTAGTATTTATTTAGCGCTTGTTACCCCTGATGGGGTGTTGACGCATGGTATTCAGGAAGCCCATAAAGGATTAGTGGTGAATTAATATGGTGAAATATGAAGTTATTTCAGTGGTGGATATTAGTCAGTTATTTGGAGTGAGAAGGATACTGGAGGGATAAAAGGGGAAGAAAGGTTTGCATTCATGTAGCACTTGTTACCCCTGATGGATGTTGAAGCGCTTTTCTGGAGAGTAGCACGCCTCTCCGGAACCCATAAATGATTAGTGGTGAATTAGTATAGTTTAATATGGAATTTGAGAAGTGAAAATGTTAGTCTGTTAATTTTGATTGAAAAGGATAGTGGAGAGAAAAGAGTGAAAGATGTTGTTTTTGTTTTTAGCAGTAGGAGGAGGCTTTTGGATGAGTAAAAAGGAGTTTTGGAGGGGAGGAGTCAGAGGGAAGAGTTTAGAAAGGTTTGTTTTAGGGGATCGGTATAGTAAAAGAGTTGTCAAATGATGCAAGGAGTGGTAGAGTAGGAGAGAGTCTAGAAATGGTTATTTTGGGGATCATAGTAGTGGTGTGGGGTTTGGGATAAATGAGAGTGGATGTAGTGGATATATTCATAGATGTATAGGATGAGAGATAGGGTAGTGCATTGGAAAGAGTAGTAGAAGAAGTATGAGATGAGTCAGAAGGTTGGGTTAGAAGATATATTGAGCGAAGTGTAGGCTGAGAAATAGGGTAGTGCATTGGAAATGCTAAATTAGAAGAAGGTGATAAATATATAGATCCATAAGTACCATAAGTACCATAAGTTTGTGGATGTGAATAGTGTGGGCTGGGTATTGCTAAATGGGAAAATGGGCAGCATTTCTGGCCCTGGTCCGTCTCGAACAGGCTCAAACAGTCAACTGTCCTTGTCCTCTCTGCCCTTAACAGGCTCAAAAAAGGAAACTGCCCTTGTCCTCTCTGCCCTTAGCCTCGACTCCCGGGCTGAGATGCCCTAACCCTGGCCTTTTATAGCCCTAGTAATCAGTTGACCCCTTCAACAAATGGGAATCCTAGCCCTAAGACTATCAAATAACAACACTAACCCTAAAATCTAGAATCAATAGGAGACCAGGACATTACAGCCAATTTTAGCCCTAGTCCAAGCACCAAATCAGTCCAAAAACCCTGATCTCTACGTCGAATAGAGGCCCTAGCCCTACCAGTAGTCCCAACCCAAGTAACCAATGGCACAGGAAGCCCTAGTCCCTACTTCCAATAGAAAGCCTAACCCTACTCTTAGTCCCACAACTAGTCCAGCAACCAATCACACCAGAAGCCCTAATCGCTACTTCCAATTAAAGGTCTAACCCTAGCCCTAGTCCCACCCTACTCCCAACAACCAATAACATAGGAAGCCCTAATCCCTACTTCCAATAAAAATCCTAACCCTAGCCCTAGTCCCAACCCTACATTATTTGAATCACAGACCCAGAAACCAATCCGAACACTCAAATACCCAACCAATGAGGACACTAACCCTAATCCAATAGAAACACCAGATACAACCACCAATCAGTGTACACATGTACCAACCACTTGTGAAAGAAAGACGAGGTCCAGAAATCCTGAGTCTGGATATGAATACCTGATGTTTTAGAGGAGTTATGCTTGAGGCTCTGGACCTTTCCAGCCTCAAAAGGAAGCAATGTAGAAAAAGGTTGTGAGCATGTGTTCCTCCTTTTCAAATACGTATGTTCACCCCCATAAATGGGTCAATCTTCTATTTAGTTTTTTTGAAGACAACACAATACAAATTCGTTGGAGTGAGGATAATTCTTTTTATTTATGTTTTTCACTTAATTTCATCCATTTCACTCGTTTGTCATTTTTCCATATTGAATATTCTTGATAAAACAAAGAAGAAGAACAGCCGACATGTGTTTCGCCCTGTGTGGCGAGTAGAGCCAGGGCTTTCTCAAGGCTAGTTAAAATCTTCCAATTGTACAGTATATTAACATCACTTTCTTACATTTTCACATAATTTGTCGAAATATTATCAGCATATATCCAAGTTTAAGCCACGATCAAAGAGGAGTATCACTTCCTTTCTTCGGGTAAATCCGCTATGCATAGTGATGTTGATATACTGTACGATTGGAGAACAGACCCCTTTTGTGCCTGATCAACATGAGGAATTAGCATTTCCCATTGTAGACTGCTTATTCCTTCCTTAATTTCTTACAGCAGGCTCTACTTAGAGACCAGAAGTCCTGATCCCCGGGAGCTCCCAACTACCTGGATAATACGGGAGATGTAACCCCCTTCACCCGAAGTTTATTTACCCCCCTGCTGAATTAGGTATGTGGCTTGTACTAACACCACCCTTAGCTTGCCTCATCCCCATTTACTAGCACGGTATCTAACCCGGGTCCTTCCTTCCCACCATAGGGTCTGGGTCTAAAAAGCGGTAATTATCCGGCGGCTACGGCGCCGTTTCCCTTGGCTGTAACAAGTGCCTACATTTAATTCTGGTAAGATTCTGAAATGTTCAGCTCACTCCCTCGACCCTGAGGGCACCTACCCTGGCTCCTACATAGTCACTCGACCGAGTTACCGTTCAACTTCCAATTCCTTAAATCACACCAAAACGCTGAGCAATCAACACGTCGCATTGCTTCAAAGCTCGTTGGGTTAAACGGTAGTAGCACCTTTACTCCACAGCCTCGGGAAATTCCAAATATTGATGAACGCCCCAAAATCGCTTCGATCACTTAAGCCACCATCGCGGCATTATGTGTGGACCATAAGCACGATAAACAGTATGCCTTGCACCCCAGCAACAGCAGGTTTTTTCAGGGTTTGAGTCAAGACACTTTTTACCACACACGTGTCCTTCCGGCTGAAAATTGGACTCGGCGTGTCTAATTCACTCAAGTCACTAATTGTTTCGCTGCCTAGCTGTTTTCCTAAATGCTATATTCATTTTCGTAACTGTCTCTCACAAACCATTGTAATTTTCCCTCCCTGTTCTTTACCCCAACAGGCCATTATTACTTTTCCCAGGCAAATGTATTGATTTGGTCCTGATAATGATCCCGAGAATTAATGAGCAATGGGATCGAAACGTCGACACTTGTAAATAGCACCACAGTTTTCCATTGTGCCTAACTTTTGTGGTTTCTATTTCTGGTTAAAATCGCTGCATAGTGTAATACATGCAAGTGACCACAGCTCAAAGTTTTTGCCTGCATTTATGTTTATATGTTTATTTGTTTTGTTTGATCACTCTTTATTGTTCTCCACACTTCTTTCCCAATATAGGGTACAGGCTTGTGCCCTATCATAGAAACTGCTGTTTCAGAAATTGTTGACTATATTCTTAACTATTGTTGAATAAAACTCCACGTCCGGCTGGACAGTGGATTCATATAATAACCCATTGTGGCCTATATTATATTTCTGTTTTTCATTCTTCAGTCTGCTAAGGACCATTGTTCCTCTTAATATAACTCAATAAGAATGTACCAGCAGCCTTTCAGTATTAGCCTACCTGATTGTTCCTTCGTGAGCCTTCCCATCAGGCTAGAAGGAGGCTGTGGGATGGTGGGGAAATGTGACACAGGCAAGTTCAAAGGTGGTGAGAGAGGGTAGTGAAGGAAGAGCTGAGAGGGCAGAAGGGAGAAAAGGGTAGACACTTTCAAGTGGAGAAAAGAAGTATGAAAGGGTCTCAAACATATTTTTTTCCTTTTTGTGGTATGGAAGAAGAGCAGAGTTTAGTTTATTTGGTGAGCTTTTTTGTAGCTTGTCAGGTGGGCTATGGAAAGGAAGGGAAGATCTATAAGTATAGTAGGTCTGCGCCTGAGCTTTGATGGGGAATGGAATGAGTTGGTGATAGATAATGTTAGAGTTTTCCCATTTAATGTCAATGTTCTAAATGATAGACATACAAATAAAGCAGTGAAGAACTGGGTTTTATGACATTGATAGGTGAAATCATTATGGGGGCTAATTTCAATGATGTACAAGATTTGGTTTTAGATTCCATTACAGTATTATAGGAAAAAGAAACGTAAAACTGCGAAAATCTTGACTAAATATAAGGCAGAGTTGAATTTGAACGACCCATGGAGAGCTGCATTTCCAAATAGCTAATAATAATCATGATTTTTTTTATAAGTCATAATTCAATGCAGGGCGGGATTTTTTTAAAATGTCAGGTTCCCTCAAGTTTGTAAAACAACATTTTTTTTCTCCAAATAGTTCCCAGATCATTCTGCAATTAAAGTGTGCATAGATATTCATTTAAGGGAAGTCAGAAGATGTTTTTAATAAAATATGCCTCAAAAATGATACACTGGTACAAAGACCAAGGAACTTTTCTTCCGCGTTTTTATTTTATTACAGGTTCCACAGTTCATGCAATAGTTTGAGATAATTTCAAAGCTTCTTTGCATGGGTGAATAACATAATTTGATATTGCAGGAAAAGAAAGCAATGGGAAACAGTTAAACATCTAGAAGAAAAGATTAACAAACAACCCTAGTTGTCCAGTGAAAATAAGATCAGAATCAATTGTAGTGAAAGAGGAAATAAAAGATCATTATTACAGAAATAATCAACTAAATTCCAATACAAATATCCATCGATGGTATGAAGAAAGTGAACATCTGAAGCAGATTTTAGTGTACGCATCAAAATGAAAAACATGATTGGATGATATTATTTTATTTTACCACCCCTGAATTCATAATGTGGTATAAAGCCAGAAGATTTGTGTAATTTCTTTACAAAATTTGAAAAGATGATTCACATCAACAGATAATAAATCTGGATATTTTCAGTGATTTTATCAAATCTTTACTGATCCCCAGACTAGCATGAGTCGCCAAGACCCAGATTTTTACAACGTTATTCTACGGAATTAATCATCTGAGTTGTAGAGAGAATGCATAGCAAGATAGCTTGTGAAAACAATGACTTCCCAGTTGAAGTTTATAGCACATTTAAGGGAAAAATTATGAAACTATTTCTTGGTGTCGCTAATCAAATTGTACTGGGAGGAAGAAATAAAAAAGAAAACAAAGTTTTTTGTCTTTTGGGAGAGCTCTGCTTCATTATGTGCCATTACTATCAATTAATAAAGGGTGAATAAAAAAGTAAAAATGGTACAGTAAGAAAAATAATATAGTAAGAAATTGGAGTATTAGTTGAGTCGGTAAAAACCCACAAAAAATAGTACTCACAATCCTTTTCAGAATGAACCAATAACGTAATTAAATAAGCCAATGCATAGCCCTCTGGTTGCTGGCACAACCAAGTAGGTTTAAATTAGAAGAAATGTACAAACCCGATGGAGCACGGGTTGGATACAGGAACCAGGTTCGTTCCGGTGGAAAGTTTACCTTTAAAATTAGAAACTTTTCTGAAGAAAACCTGGTAATCGGCGAAGCAAGCTGCATGCTGGATATGACACTAAGCTTGATGACAATGGGTTGCTGAAGAACAGTGTCCTAGTACGGCCGTCAATAAAGATGGGCAAGCTCGGAATGAGTGAAGACTTCAACCTTGACGAGTTACTGCTCGGTTTCGGTCTCGATGAAGTCCTATCTATGTTCGGACTAAGAAACTTTTTGAAAAATCAGTTCTCCTTTAGCCGGGCAAACTAGCAAGTTGAGGCTGACCAGTGATTCAACGTTGACAGTTGCGACTTCAACAGTGATTGCTGGTCACGGGGAGGGAAACTTCTTCCACACATTTTGGTCTTGCACGAACATACAAGCCTACTGGGGGGAGGTACTGGGAGAACTGGGTGAAGTTCTAGAAATTACCCTGCAGGCGGACCCTAAGCTAGTCCTCCTTGGGATGACAAATGATGTGGATTTGCCACGCCCACAGCTGATATTCCTGGTGTTGGCCTTGGTGGTCGCTAAGAGAGATGTGTCCAGGAAATGGGGAGCCCCAGAGCTACCGCAGCTGGAGGAATGGAGGAGGGGTCTAGATCTATACTTGGCGGCTGAGAGAGTCACATACAAGGCGAGGGGATGCCCTAAAAAGTTTAAAAGAGTGTGGGGTAAGTGGCGTCATTACCATGGCCTAGATGGTGGTCTCTGACCTGATTGGCATGGGTGTGCTCCTGTTTGGAAAAGATAGGCTGACAGCTATCCATTGCAAAAATGATCTCTACCGCTTTAGGGTAAGGGAGTGGAGGATAGCGAGGGTTTTAGATGGTTATCTTGGATATGTGAGGGTGGTGTGGGGGTGTGGCGGGCTACAAAGTGGATTATGATGTTTTGTACTGACATGCTTGTTCTGTGGCTGCAATATGAAAAGTTAATAAAAATGTTAAAAAAAACAAAAAACGTGATGCTGGTCCCTTCGATTCTCCAGACAGAAAACTGGCAAAATGTTTCTCAGTCCCAACTTTTACAATGTGGGCAGGATGAGTAATCTAACACAGCCACGGCTCTGGGACATGGGGCACCACTTGGGGGTTAGAACTCACTCCACCAGAGGCCAGCAACGGGGTCCATGGGAGGACCAGTTGGAACTGGTCAGCTGTGCAGTTACAGGGAGCTAGGTCTCTAGGAGCTTTTAAGTTCCTGTAGCACACACAGGAGATCAGCAACCGTTCCTTTGAGTAACTTCTAGGGTCCTGGATTCAAGGCAAGCATGTCCATTCCTCCATCAGGTTCTTCAGACAGCAGGGCAGTCCTTTTTCTGATTCTCCGGAGGTCCAAGAGTATTATTAGGAGAGGTCTGTGGGGTCCAATTTTATTCCCAAGCCAGTGGGTGAAGGGAAAGCCTTTGTCCACCCCTTAAACCAGTGTGTTATGTTTCCTAACCTAGGCCTAAGTAGCAAAGTGACCTTTTACCTACATTTGTCATAGCTTGCTCTGCATAGCGTATCTAGCACTGACCTTTTACCTAGTTATGTGCTGAATAAATGTCAATTTGTTTCCTTGTAACTAGCCTAATTTATTATGCATGAGGAATCTTAGTATAATATCTTAATCCCCTGCACACGACGTACATAACAGGATCAACATTCTTTGTACAAACGTCATCGCTATCTTCATCCTTGGGCAACAGAGCTACTTTGCATTATTACAATTATTGATTTAGGCTCATCTACATAATCGTACTCACAACATATCGATTGTGGTAGAACCCCTGAGGCTATCTTTTTGGTATAAAAGAACCGCACCTTCACTAGGTAACTAGAGGAGACACTTCTACACTGACAAGGAGGTCCTGCACGGTGAGGCTTCAACACACAGCCGTCTGACATCCCTTGCGGGGTGTCCAACTCTTGACCAAGACAGGGTCCTTCATTCTCTCCCATCAGGTAACGAGATTTGCTCTTTCCTATGGGATTCTTGACTTCACACCCACATAAATACTTTGTACATTGAGGTACACTTAGGTAGGGTATGCATAGTAGGAGTACGCTAAGAATACTGTTTTTATATATGCCTGCATATATTTGTTTCTTAGCACCATGGTAGAAATGTATCTACTGTTTACACTGTTGGTGCTTGTAATCTCTTACATTTGCTTCTGTCTATTGCTTGTTGTAGCAAACATGTTTTATACTAGACTGACGCTGGTTCAATAAGAGCTTATTGAAAACGTCCTCAAGGTTTATTCTGTGAATCTCTCTGAGACTAAGCAAGCACAAATAACTGAGCGAAACGTACTGTACTTTTTCCAAAATCCCTGAAGGGTCAAAGGTTATCAACTTCAATGGTTGCCAGAAACGATTCCCTCCTTGGTAAGGTTCGGAGGCTTATAGTGGCACTGTCAGCTAGCTGGTCTTTAGACTGACTTATCCTATGGGGTTGTCCGGAATCCGTCTAGACACCAATCCCTTAGTATATGTTGTTCAACAAACGCCAGATCCTATGTATTTTTAGGAACTACACGACATGGCGCCGCCAATGTTGATTTGGTTCTTATTTAACGGTCAAATCTGACTAGTTCCCTACTCACATTTAACCAGAGACGTCTGGAGTAGGAAGGGAAATCCACCTTAGCTGAGCAGGTAGATACTATGTATTGGTTGTAGGTTTTTCAAGCTTGAAGGACTATAGTTCCCCACACTGTGCAAAACTTTACCTCTTTTCCTTATTACTTCCTCCCACAATGTCTGTCAGTGGAGACGGCGCTTTGGGTACAGAGGAAGACGAGCAGGAAGTTGCTCTTAACATTACAGAAAATTGCAGATGGCAGTTACTATGAAATTATTGCAATACATCCTCTGGACAACGGGTGGTGGTATTACCTTCATGATAGAGGCACACAAAGCATTCGGGACAGAGCTTTTCTATTCTTGGGTCAGATTCCCGCCTGCAGATGCCCGCACAAAGTTGTTATATACTTACATTGAAGATGACACACCTGAAGACTACTTTCCATACGTGGATGTAGAAGTCCCGTTAACGTCCCATGACCATATTAATTGGTTTAAAGGTACCCTCCCCCACACCACAACAATTGTGAGACTCGGTCCGCTCAACAGAGAAGGAGTGACCTGGCCAGTCTTAGCTGCTTACACACCGCATCCAGAAATTAATAGATTGTCAGCAGCAGAATTACGTACATTTTACAGAGACGTAGTAAAACTAAACAGAACCCTTACATAGTTCGTAATGCGAACACTTACAATTCAACCTGTGAGGATTGCTCAAACTGGTCAACCCCAATTGACTACGACAACTATCAGCTCACAAATACTGAATGCAATTATGGGAAGAATGCCCACCAAACGGGAGCAAATGCCATCTGGATAGCACAGAAAATTGCACCGCTTGAAGCAGTATTTCCCCATACGGGCCCGCAGGAAAACACAGAATACTAACAGTTTGTTTGCCAATGGGGATGGCTCCCCAATAGAGGATTGTACCACCTGGGGTACAGTCTTTGCTGCCATTTATACTAGAACTTATGGTACTCCCTCAATAGCAGTTTTACCAGATGTATTGAACCAAATACAGAATGAGTACGGGGCAGAACCTGCCCTGGACTAGGGGATGAAACTGATGGACAATTTTGCCCAGGTATCAGCAATTATGTTAGGTAACATAAAAGGGGAGGCAGCAGAGTTGGCTGTATGCCAACACCTGGGGAAATCACTCCTGCACAACAGGAGTAAGAACTACCTAAGATTATCGAAGAAACCGTGCAGCTGGCAGAAATAAAAGCTCTGATAGTGGCACTACAAAATACGGATCGGGAATTCCCGACACTCATTGTGTGCAATTCATTTTATTCTGTACAGTCATACAATGAATATCTTCACTATTGGGGCCAGAATGGGTTTAGAGATTCCAAAGGTTGCCTAATAAAGCTCAAGCTGTTTTGGGAACAGGTGTCAAAACTGAAAGAATTCATGCCACAGGCTAATGTAATTCACACATTGAGTCATCAGCGCATTGGTTTGCACGTTGAAGGGAATTAATTGGCTAATGAAGCCGCCAAGGCGACAGAGCCAACTGCTGTTGTTGCTGCAGTCACCCATTTCCAGCAAGAGGATAGACAGTCAAATAGGGATAGCTGTAAATGCCATGTGCAGCTGCTCAGCCTTGCCAAAAGGTTTTACACTCAAGTACTCCTACAAGTTAGATGAGCAAAACATTCTGTATGCTCAAATAAAATTCCAGGAGAGGGGGATAGAGTAATACCAAACATGGATCGCAGATTAGGATTAATTCTAGCTGCACACGAGGGTCTGGTTTCAGCACACGCAGGTATCGATTTGACTATTTCACTACTAAAGCAGCGTTATTGGTGGCCAGGTCTTTCTAAACAGACCAAGGGTTTTGTCCTCAAGTGCGACCCCTGTCAGCAGATTAAAGGTTCCACCATAGCACTCTGTAGTGTTCTTGTAATTTGCTAGTCCTTTCTTTTTGTTCCTTACATACTTACCTCATAGGGTTCTGCAATAGAATATACTTAGGAGAGAATGTTTGGTGTTGAATTGTAGAGCAGTTGCATCTACTAACTGAAGGGTGAGGTCTCTTGTATAGATGCTACATTTAAGATCTACAATCAACCCTTGCCTGCCTTCTTCATCATTTACCTTTGGGCACTACCTCACACCCCCACCTCAAACACCACTACTTATATCAGACCGACCCCTTGCATGTGTCTATTTGGACCACTGCAGCCCCCTACAATCTAATGGGCTTACAAGTACATCTTGGTGGCAGTGGATTCATGCTCTAGATTCCTGTAGTTTGGCCTCAGTGATCGGCTGATGCCCTAACGGTTATAAAGGATTTGCGAGTCTTTGTAGGGACATACGCAAGTGGCACATTACATTCCGACCGTGGCCCTGCATTTAGCTCACTGGCTTACAAAGAAGCCATGGGAAGTTTGGGTGTAGCATTGCTGTATTCCTCCTAGTATCATCCAGAGGGAAGTTCGATCGTGGAGCGGAAGAACCAGGACTTAAAGCAATCCTTAACTGCTAGGGTATTAGGCTTGGGTGGTGGTTGGGTCAATCACGTCTATGGGGTCTAGAGGGCACTTAACAAAATGCCAAAATCCCTGGGGGGCCGTACTCCATATGAGGTGCTGTTTGGTATAAGAATGTGGGTATCAGACTTTGATTCTGGCTGCACAGTACTGGATGAAAAACAATTTGACACCAATGATCGTTTGGCTATTGTACAGGAACCAAATGAATTCCGGGCATTACAAAGCAATATCCAGGTAAAACGCACCGCCATTCGAGAAGTGAAAGGTGTTCCGACAAGATCTGCCTGGGTCTCAAAAGTTGGAGACCTGGTCAGAGAAAAGATTGTGGCCCATCTTACAGAATGCCTGTACCTGTCCTGGCTGTCGAAGGAATAAGAACAATACTTCTTCCGCCTCTTTCCGGTTGCAAAAACAAGAGATTTGTCTCAATTGATATGATCAAACCACACTACGTGGCCGACACTCAACAGTAGACTGTGTGGTCTCCTGGGTAGCCACTGATCTCCTCTCGCTACCATACAGGAAGTTCAGATGAAAAGATTAACAACTTTTGAAGACTCCACTCCGTGAACTGAAGGAGTTACCAACAATGGAATGCAACTTGTACCTGTTGAAACTGAGCAACATCAATCTAAAATGACACACAGATCTCAATGTGGCCACATACCGACGTCTATTGTCGTGTATTTCTATAGGTTCTGAATCGATCCCCCTATTCCTGACCCTATTCTGGTTAAACTAACTAGCTAGTTAACTAACAGTCAGCCCATGAGGCAAGAAATCCCCCATGATGCAGATACCGTTATCTGACGCAGTCACACTACGGCACAGGAACGTGTTATCTGATTAGGTCATAACGCTTGAGATCTAATTAGACAAGCGACATTCCTCCAGCCCCTGATAAGGCATACGACGTTCTCATAACAAATCAAACCTATGACAACCTGGATAATCCGTGCGGCCATTGTTTTGATTTCACAGAGAACTTTTGCAAAAGAATGTGCTAACGAGCAAGTCGTATGACATCTTTATTGACGTACCTATGTCCATCCTTACGTCAATCCCGGCACCTTTAAGGTATAAATATTGCCGACCTTGCCCTATGCAAACACACGCGTGGTGACAAGACGGAGCAGCCATACTTGCCGAAGCCGAGAGCAGAAGCAGACCCCGCAGGCAGCAGCCCCGCCTTCCTGACGCGCTGAGAGACGCGCTGCTATCTCAAGCCGAGAGACCCAGCACCGGCGCTTCTGGGTAGCCCTCGCAGGCAGCCTGGAATATCGAGAGCAGAGAAAGAGATACCATTCCTCATTCATCCTAACTTCCAGGTACAGAACTGAATAACCCCTCCTAGAGAATTCTTTAGTTATTCACTTGGCAAAAACAAACTTAACTTAAACTGTAACTTTCTATTCCCGCCCACGCATTAGACTTAGGTCAGGTACACGGGGTAGGCGTATTTAGAAACACCAGTTGAGTACGTTTAGTCAAATGTATATGTGTATGTAAATATATTTTAATCATTTTAAACATCATATGGCTCAGAAACCATATCCATGTTTTTACAGTATTATTTTATACTATTGCTTCTAATGTATGCACTTTACTTAACTATAAGTATTGCAATAATATCGATCCATTTCTCTTGTACGAGAAAAGAGACTGATCAATAAATAACATCTTTTATTGAACAGGCCCGTCTCTTCCTTTTCTCTACATTCTGATGAAACTAAGAATGCACGTACTGACTGAGTAAAATAATTGCCTTGTGCTCACACGACTCTGGAGATTGACTCTTGATTAGGGGAGAGCAAAGTTGTCATGTTCTATGGTTGTCAGAAAATAAATCCCTTCTTGTCTAATCAGGGGAGTTAATCCTTCCTTGAACATTCGAGAAAGTTTCTAGCGAACTCTGAGCTTAGCTGGCAAACCCAAAAATTAAGTCTAGTATCGACAGTAGTAGACCTAGTTAACGTCTGGCCTAGGCCTTTACTGCTGTAGGTACTATTCCAATGCGCAGAGCCTATTGGGAAAATAGGAGCTACACTACATGGCGCCCAACGCGTTTGGAAAGGGCGATAAAACTAACGTAAGACATTTAGAGTAACTCAGTCGTGCTTTCTCACTCAGACCCCTTTTCCCAAATACTCCAAAGACGTCTGGAGTGGGTGAAAGGTTATAATATCCTCCAAAACCTCGCAGGAGGGAACTCCTATGTATGGTTCTTGGTCTAGTCAACGTTGAAGGATAAACAGTGTTCCAAAATATTGTGCATCTAATCTTTTTTCCATAAAGAAACCTGATCTGCAAACAAACATAATACCATCCTGTCAGTAAAATGACTGAAAGTGATGATGAAAGAGAAGCAATTAGATTAGCTACTGAAATAGCAGCAGCTGATACTACAGCACTCGATGCAGACCCGGATATAATACTCATCCAGGTCGCCAAAAGAAGAGCTATAACTCTAAAACTTATAGAAAATGGACTGACACCTAGAGGTGGCACAGTCATATTCGTAATCGAGACACACGAATATCGGCAGACAGAGGTATACTATACATGGATAAATTTTCCAGCAGCAAATGCTGTAACAAAGTACTTCCACTATTACAAAGTAGAGGAACCTCCTAATGAGTACACTCCTTTCGAGGAGGTGGAAGTACCACTCAAATTCCAAGAGCATTTGCTCTTATTTGATGGCGCCCTAATACATAACAATCAAATTACAAGGCTCGTTCCTTTAGGAAGACCAGGAGCAACGTGGCCGGTCCTAGCCGGATACACACCACATCCAGACATCAATAGGATGCCTGCAGCTGAACTATTAACACAGCTGAAACAATTACTAAAAATTCATAGACAATTAGTTCAGTATGTAATGCGGACTTCAACAATTCAGCCAGCGATTAAACTTCCACAGCTGACCCCTCACCAGGGGAACACAAATAAAATTACACCACAGAACATCCAATCCTGCCTAGGTAAAGTTCCAACTAAACGGGAACAAATACCATTCTGGTTGGCACAAAAAATAACCCAAATAGAGGCGGTGTTTCCTGACACCACCCCATTAGAAAAACACAGGATTCTGACTATATGTCTCCCAATGGGAATCGCACCACACATTGAGGACTGTGACACTTGGGGTACAGTCTTTGCTTCCATCTACACAAAAACGCACGGTGTTCCATCCATTTCGGTGATACCAGATGTGCTAAAACAAATTCAAGATGAATACGGTCCAGAACCTGCTTTAACTCTTGGTATGAAATTACTGAAAGACTTCAAACAGGTCTCGGCTATATTACTAGCCAACATAAAAGGTGAAGCAGCAAACGTGGCGATCCGCCAGAGGTTAAAAGAGACAGATATAGCAGACCAACCAGCTGAAATTGCCAGAATCATAGAAAAATCCTATGAAGAACTAGGCAGAGATAGTCTAGGTGGAATACCAGTAAAACCGCAACTGACTACTAGTCCAGAAAAAATATTTTTTAATAATAATTCACCAAAAAAGAACTGGGATGGAAACAAACAATCCAATCCCAAAGAAAAGAAATTCCAGTCCAGAGGAAGGTCTCCTAGGCGAAGAGAGAAATCTCCAAACCCGAGACAGAGGTCACCCCAGAGTGACCCCTCTGGGAATAGATATAACCTTAGAAATAGGGATAATATTAAAAAACCTGATAGATATCAAGACATTGATACACGTCCCTCTCAATCTTTTCAGACTTCCTCGCAGAAATCGGAAAGAAGAGGACGATCAGAAGAGCACGCCAAGTCCAAAGACAAGGAACCTGCTCAACTGAAAAAGAAATTACAATTTCCAAAAAAGAAGGTAGCCAGTATCAAGGTAGTTAACAATGCCGAGAATACTGAGGACACAACTGAAAAACGGAGAGTGGGCTCAGACAATGCTAGACAGCGCAGCAGAGGTGAGCATAGCTCGCAAAGTCCTGATGAATCATCTGGAGACAGTGGACACGAATGAATATCTTCAAGTGGAAACTGCAGATACCAGAGTTAGCAAGCCCCACAAGATATACGAGATAACATTACGTATAGAGGGAGATAAGACTAGGAAAATAAGGGGACTATTTTGGGATAACCTCTCCAAAGGCTATGACATCCTTCTAGCTGAAAAAGACTGGCCACCAGAGTTTGTCAGGGAGTGCCCTCATGGCGAAGAAGTAATTATGCCTGCCTTCTCGAATCAAATACCGATTCATAAAAAATATACACTTGCTAGAAAGTGGGCAGTGGCCTTAGCACCTGCCTTATATAAAAATCATGTAGGATGGGATGAGGATTCTCCTCCTCACAAAATCCAGTTAAAATCACAACCTACTGCACAAAGGCAGTACCCAATTAAGCAAGAAGCTAAAAAACAAGTAAATGAAATACTAGATCAGCTAGAATACCAAGGGGTGATTGAAACTTGCACCTCACAAATGAACAATCCTTTGTTTCCGGTCGCCAAACCAGACAATTCATACCGTCTAGTTTTGGATTACCGACACCTTAACACATGTTGCAAAACTTTTGCAGTGCAAAACTCACACAGTGCTGCACTAATGAATAACATAGTGCGCAAAAAATACAAAACAACCTTGGACATCTCCAATGGATTCTTTTGTCAAAACATAGCACCAGAGAGCAGATATTTAACAGCTTTCTCAGTAAATGGCACTCAAAAACAATTCTGTCGGTTAGCCCAGGGGTACAAGAACAGCCCGGGGGTATTCTCAGCGAGAGTAACAGAATTACTACAACTATATGATGATGAAGCATTATCTTATGTCGATGACATTTACTTAACAGATGATGACTTGGAGACTCACTTGAAAAGAGTGAACACCATAATACTTGGTTTCGCTGCAGAGGGTTACAAATTCAACTTCAAAAAATCCAGAATTGCCCATCTGACGGTCCTATTCTTAGGATATGAGTTATCAAGTGAAGGGAAAAGCCTGGCAGACAATTTCCTAGAGAAATGTGCCGTAATCCAAGCTCCTAAAACACTAAAAAACCTACAGTCAATTCTAGGCTTCCTAAATTTCGGAAGAACATATATTGCAAATTACGCAGAAAGGGTCAAACCCCTTTATGATCTAATTAAACCAGACTTTAAAAGATCCAGTTGGACTCAAGCACACACAGAAATTTTGAGATCCTTACAAACAGCCATGCTAATCAAAACAAAATTAGAAACACGTGATAATACACGCAACCTTGTGATCCGAGTCATCCCAGGGAGATGCGGATTCACATACCTGACCTCTAATGAGGGAGAAAAGGTACCAATTGCATTCAAATCACACTTGTACACAAAAGCTGAACAGAGATTCAGCAACAAAGGAAAAATTGTTCAAGCAGTTCAAACCGCAATAGCTAGAGAAAAAGACATAGCTGACGGTAGACATATCACGGTCAGAATAGCTGAATCAGCCTTCGAGGCACTAACAACACCGTGTAATTTACCAACAACAACATTGGATCCAGAATGGTTACAATGGGTAAATTCAATCACAACGGACAAAGTATACTACTTCTTTGATCCAGAACTAGAAGAATTGGAAAATCTAAAATATGAAAAGACGTATCCTCTGCCAATCGACATTCTGCCTCTACGACATTACGCCTGTGTAATCTATACAGACGGACATGCTCAACCCTCCGTTTGGGGAGAACATGCATACAATCCCACATGTGAGATTACAAAAGAAGTGTGGCGCGGAGGTAAACTAAGACCTCTATTAACAAAGACACACTCAGTAGAAACCAATTCAGAACAACAAACTGAAATATTAGCTTTGAAAATGGCGCTAGATAATGCGGATCGCGAATTCCCGACACTTATAGTGTCAGATTCATATTACTGCGTCAAATCATATAACAGCGAGTTGCAGACCTGGATTCAGAACGGTTACAAAGATGACACAGATGCACCAATAAAGCAGAGACTGCTCTGGGAACAGGTAGCTCTTTTGAAAAAAGAACTACCAAAGACTCACGTGACACACTCACTGAGTCACCAGCGTGATGGCGTTCACGTTGTAGGGAATTCATTGGCTGAAACAGCCGCAGCGGCAGCCAGTAAACCGGCTCCCGTAGATCGAAAAAAAGCGTACATTAAAATACATTGACGGCGAAACATTGCTGGCAGTGAAAACGTCATCAAAAGGCGACTGCTCAGCGTTACCGATCAACTATCCACTCAATTACACATACATCATAGATGCAAACTCCGTTCCTTTTGCTCGAATCCCTGGAGTGGGGGATAGAGTGATTCCAAACATGGACAGGAGAAACTTGTTAATCGCAGACGCACACATGGGCGAGGGTCTCAGACACCATAAATTAAAAGATTCTCTGGAAGAATTACAATCACGGTACTGGTGGCCAGGCATGAGCCTGCACTACACCATGTTTGTAAAAAACTGCCCAAACTGCAACAGAGATCGCAGTGGGGAGAGAACCAGTTTAATACCTCGCCGTATCAAGGCAGATAATATCACCTTTAACAACCAGGGCTTGCGATTAACATACACGGGCTAGTTCCACTTATAATGTAGATCCACAGCACTCGGCTGACGTCCGGACTGTTATACAAGATTTGCGAGTCTAAATGGCATATACGCTAAGAGCATGCTACGTTCGACCACTTTTTTTCACTCAGGCAATCCAGCCTGGGGGGGGGAAACATGGCCAAATGAGCACAGCCCAGCGGGAATCTTCTCACTTCCTTCCTGAGGGTACGGGATGGTGTAAAGAAAAAACCAAGGCAGAAAGCAATCTATAATAGAAAGGATATTAGGTTCGGGAGCTGGGTGGGTCAAACACCTAATAAGTGTCCAACATAGTCTAAATAACTTGCCAAGAAATTCTCTGAAGGGATTCAGTCCGTACGAATTATTATTCGGAACTAGGATGATGATCTCTGACCTTGATAGTCAGACTTCAGTGGTAATAGAAAAAACCTTTGATGTCAAAGACCGTTTGGCTATTTTGCAGGACTTAAACAAAACAAGAAAAGACCTGAGCAACATACAGTTGAAACAACAGCCAACAACCACTGAAGAATCACCACCTGTCCCAGCAAGACCTGTCTGGATTCCAAAAGTCGGGGATCTAGTCAGGGAAAAGATCGCGGTAAAGAAGGAATTTGGGCCTTCTTACAGAAAAGCAGTTCCTGTCTTGTCTGTCAACGGGACAAGATCAGTTGTACTACCGCCACTTGCTGGAAAAAAGGAGAACCGAGTTGTATCCATCGACCTGGTAAAACCACAACATGTGGCCGATAACAAACAGTAGGCCAAGTGGACTCCCAATAAGTAGCAGAACACCAAGGTTTGCTACCAGTACAGAGGTCCTAACGAAGAGGCTCATCACATTCGAAACGCCTACAGAAGAACAACAAGGACTATGCAACAATGCAATAGAACTAAGACCTCTGAAAACCCAAATAAAAACATTTAGCAGAGACACACCAATCTACAATGAAGTTCCAAGTGAAAATGCAAGAAACAAAAATCCTGAACCAATTGGAACAATTGACAGAACTGCATCTGGTTACTTCATCAACTTCGATGATTCCTCTGAAGGCTTCAGCGAACAAAAGACACAACCATCATCAAAATCCTTTAAAGACAAAGCTAAGGAACTTTTGAAACAACTGAAAGAAACATATCTGGTTTCCCCATGGATTGAATTTTGGGTGGGTTTTGGTGCATTTATCCTCATACTTTGGCTCATCATGGTATTTACTTTGGGACGCTTCATTGAGGGAAAATATGCTAAAATGGACACAGCAAGTCAGAACATCAACTTGGTCCTCAAACCACACACATCTTCACACGTCGAGAAACGAGAACTTTCTTCAGAACTTTCTTCAGCCAACTTCACAGCAATTCCAATACCTGGTGGGGTAGCCTGGGACAACACTGACTATGAAATTTATGGTCCGGTCGAGATCCTGAAATATCCACACCAAATTAAGATCTCTTTGAGTGACTTTGCAAAACCAAACTCATTTGCTGATGATTGGGACTTTGAAAGTATAAACAATATGATGTCTGACTTAGTAATGTCTGCTAAATTTACAAAACATGATTATTTGCAAGGTTCTACAAATTATGATAGTATGTATTGCTATAACCACTATGGTAACCATTTCTTGCATAAATCTGCACAACCTAGAAATGTTTTAAATTTTAATCAATGGGAACATTGTGCTACACCTCCAAAAGGGAGCTCTAGAACCGTTTATGACAAATATTCATACTTTCAAGGTTTTAACACTAGTAATGCTGAAACATTTTATTATAAATTGTCAAACAAGACAGGGACCAAAACCATGATAACCAACACAAAATTGATTTATTCTGATTCATTCTTTGAAAAAATGAATACTTTTGGATTCGATTATTGGGACAAAAATGTTGATTTGAAAAGTGTTTGGGGTACAAAAGAATGGCAAGTACAGGGTATAGAAGCTTTGTTTAGAGCCTGCATGATCCCAGAACAAATGATATTTCTAAATGACACTGTTCAACAAACCACCTGTCTTGGCTTAGCCAAAATCAAAGATTTAAATAACCTGTCTATTCCAAAGCCAACAATGTTTAGCAATAACTCTGATACAGATGAAGAAATAGACATAAACCATATACTTAACCAAAACAGAACACATCCTGATTGGAAACAATGGTTGATCTGGCCTACAGATACAAATCACTGTCAAAATAGATTCCTGAATAAAACACAGGGTTTCAAAATGAACAGGCCAGACCCTAGATATCCCCAACGACATCACCCAGGGATAATAACAACCTACAGTGTGGGCAAATTATGCCTTCAATGGCTACAAACTTCCACACTGCCTGAAATTAAGCAACACCTAACTTTACTTACTGATGGTGCTGACTTGCGTGATTTCATAATGGGACCACGCAAACAGCGTCAAAAGCGTTTCATAGCAGCCTCTGTATATGCAGCATACAATGAGGCCTGGAAGGTTACTCAAATTGAAACAGCAGAAAGAATACGGGAAATTGACCGTATTAATTTGGAAAAATCACTTTCTGTAGTGGACAATGGGTTAATGACTCTGTCCTCCAGAATTTTTTCATTGGACAGCATTGTGTCTTCAGCAATCGATATATTATCGCAAGACTTACTGTTATTACAACATGGTCAGTCACAATTGCGTTCTATTGTACAGCTTGGCTGGACGTTACAAAATCTGCGTTCAGGCTATGTGCCTTGGCGTTTAATCAACACAACGTCACTATTCCAAATCTTTAACCTTACTGATAGACAAATCGGTATGGCGCAGAAGGGTGCTGATTATACAATCTTGAGCATTGAAAAACTTGAAAGATTACCAATGACAATGTCAGAACGACCTGTCAGTGAATGGATAATCCACGGAATCATAAATATTCCAATCTCAACCTTCAGGTTTCAATACTGCCAAAAATATATACAGGCTGGCATGTACGAGAAATTGGGAAAGGGGTACCTTAAAACAACATGGAACCTGCCCTATTCACATGCATGTGTCAGTAATAAAGGACAGAAAGTGTTTCTTAGTGGCAACAATTGTGTTATGTCACTAAGCGGCACGCTTCTGTGTAACGGTATTAGTTTGCACGGAGCCTGTGAAGGGAATTCATACAACCTTTCATGTCACCAGCAAGGCGCACCTGCAACTGAAATAGAACCATTCTTTCAAAGACTCTATAATGGGAGTTACATTCTTATTGTAGACCGCAGATGTTGTAGTCTTATGCCCGGGACTCCTTATCTCGTCACTACGACGGCGAAGGTCAAGTGCTGTGGACGTTCTTTGTTCCCCAGCTCCTTTCCAGACAGGGAGGCAAGGGCATGGCCCGGTTTGAAAATTACTTCTATTCGAATAGACACTTTAAGCAGAATGAAAACAGTGCTTCTTCAGACGCCTACAAGGCTCACGTCATCAAAAGAAACGTATGATCTACAAGTCGCAAGGACGACTGCAGAGATACATACATTATTATCAACCAATTCCCCCGTACATTTCGCGGAAATCCTGAGCGAAATCTTAAATATTTCTGATACCACTGGGGTCTCAAAGGTATTTAAGACAGTATTTTCGATGGCATTAACACCATTCAAAGCCATACTGGGTATTTTTCCAGATTTCGTCCATTCGATTTTTGGCGGACTTCCCCTGATCCTGGGACTAATTGCAGGAATCCTATTCCTAGTCCTTATTTTTCGTTATGGCAACCCATGTCACAGATCAAACTCTGACGACAATGGAAGAAACGATCCTAGCCATTGGATACCGGGACCGGATATCAAAAATCCTGGGACTCTCCCGGCTTAGAGACCTGAACATGACTTGGTTTCTATCATTTCGAGCAATGTGGCAAAGGTGTGTTTTACCTGTACTAAGGTGTCTGCTATGCGGAGAAGAATGCGTGTGAGACACCTGTCTGACGCTACAATCGGATGCGCCGGTGGATGCAGATACACTGTTGGTTCCTACCAAGGTTCACGCACTGTGCTGCCCTCAAAGGCTGCCAATTCTGATGACGGCATTCCTGGAATCTTCACCACTGCGATTGAAGGGTAGTGAAGTTCAAGATGAAAGCAGCATCGAACAGGTACGACCTTCTGTCAGCAATGCAAATCAGAATGTCAATGGAGACAATCATGCGCACGAATGCATGGTTACCCCTATTTCCGACTTAGAGGAACTTTCCCATGAAGCTGTTGACAGTTTTTTCGAAAGCCTGAATGATATGATGTTCTCTCCGGAACAGAAATAGAGACTTTTGAGTAAACTCGCACACGGCGTTCCCTGAATTCGGCCTTCAACTTTAAAAATAAAGTCACATGAACAATTACAATCCAGTTCACGGACAGCAATTTTTTCAGCAAGCCCCTAGAAATATTTTTCTATATATTTTTTCCCGGGACACTGATCTTCTGCTTAAAGTAAGAAACTATTCCTAGAGAACTAAGATTTCTATTTTTAGATACTTTATAGACTTTAGCTGCCCGCTGGTATGTTCACAAAATATTTTATGTGATGAAATGGTTTCGACTTTTTTTCTGTATAGCCATATTAAGAGCCATTTCATGTGTATTTCTCATATACCAACAAGCAATAATGCATAAAATGCGTGTTTACTTTTGCATTTAATTCATAGCTTAAGTGCATACAATATATATGACTGCAATTTTTCAGTATATTTGAAAATTTCGAAATGCATTTATGTATTTTGGGGTGGTAAGGTATACACTATACTCTATAGTATGTTGTACTATGTTATACTATGCATAGATTAGTAGATATGACCATAGTTAGCGTGGAGTGGGTGTCGTGTATTTCTATAGGTTCTGAATCGATCCCCCTATTCCTGACCCTATTCTGGTTAAACTAACTAGCTAGTTAACTAACAGTCAGCCCATGAGGCAAGAAATCCCCCATGATGCAGATACCGTTATCTGACGCAGTCACACTACGGCACAGGAACGTGTTATCTGATTAGGTCATAACGCTTGAGATCTAATTAGACAAGCGACATTCCTCCAGCCCCTGATAAGGCATACGACGTTCTCATAACAAATCAAATCTATGACAACCTGGATAATCCGTGCGGCCATTTTTTTGATTTCACAGAGAACTTTTGCAAAAGAATGTGCTAACGAGCAAGTCGTATGACATCTTTATTGACGTACCTATGTCCATCCTTACGTCAATCCCGGCACCTTTAAGGTATAAATATTGCCGACCTTGCCCTATGCAAACACACGCGTGGTGACAAGACGGAGCAGCCATACTTGCCGAAGCCGAGAGCAGAAGCAGACCCCGCAGGCAGCAGCCCCGCCTTCCTGACGCGCTGAGAGACGCGCTGCTATCTCAAGCCGAGAGACCCAGCACCGGCGCTTCTGGGTAGCCCTCGCAGGCAGCCTGGAATATCGAGAGCAGAGAAAGAGATACCATTCCTCATTCATCCTAACTTCCAGGTACAGAACTGAATAACCCCTCCTAGAGAATTCTTTAGTTATTCACTTGGCAAAGACAAACTTAACTTAAACTGTAACTTTCTATTCCCGCCCACGCATTAGACTTAGGTCAGGTACACGGGGTAGGCGTATTTAGAAACACCAGTTGAGTACGTTTAGTCAAATGTATATGTGTATGTAAATATATTTTAATCATTTTAAACATCATATGGCTCAGAAACCATATCCATGTTTTTACAGTATTATTTTATACTATTGCTTCTAATGTATGCACTTTACTTAACTATAAGTATTGCAATAATATCGATCCATTTCTCTTGTACGAGAAAAGAGACTGATCAATAAATAACATCTTTTATTGAACACGCCCGTCTCTTCCTTTTCTCTACATTTTGATGAGACTAAGAATGCACGTACTGACTGAGTAAAATAATTGCCTTGTGCTCACACGACTCTGGAGATTGACTCTTGATTAGGGGAGAGCAAAGTTGTCATGTTCTATGGTTGTCAGAAACTAAATCCCTTCTTGTCTAATCAGGGGAGTTAATCCTTCCTTGAACATTCGAGAAAGTTTCTAGCGAACTCTGAGCTTAGCTGGCAAACCCAAAAATTAAGTCTAGTATCGACAGTAGTAGACCTAGTTAACGTCTGGCCTAGGCCTTTACTGCTGTAGGTACTATTCCAATGCGCAGAGCCTATTGGGAAAATAGGAGCTACACTACACTATGTAAATATGTCTCGAAAGGAAGCATCTGTCAGTTCCACAAAACCTGCATTTAGCTAAGATAGATCGTATTGCGTCTGGCTACTTCATAGATTTGGACGATTTCTCATTGGATCCAATTGAACCAGAGTTACCGCCACCGCCTGCCTTTAGCTTAAAAAGACTTACTTTGTTTTTTTCATGGCTACAGCTCTGGATTTCAATTGGTCTACTGTGCCTAGTCCTTTGGATTGGTATAGGGACTGTCGTTTTCTTGCTCCAAAATGGACATTACCTCCCAGAACGCTCTGCAGTACAATATGTGAACTTAGTCTAGAAGCCGCCTGCATCATCACACTGTGAACAGAGGGACATGTCCTTGATGAACATTACAGCAGTTCCAGTTCTGGAAGGAATGGTTTGGGACAGAGTTTTGTATGGTCCTACTAAACTAAATACCTAATTTGTTCAAAATTTCTCTTCATGATATTCTCACCTCAAGTACTCTCTCTGATGATTTGGGACATTGAAACTGTGCATACTATGCTGTCTGATTTAGAACAATCCGCTGCATTTTCAAATGATGAATTGTATGGTGTTACATCTAATTGACACTATAGTCATCATTTGTTTGGACAAAGCATGTATCTCATGTAATGTTTTCACTATTACCATCAATGGGAACATTGCCCAACACCGCTGAAAGGTAGTTCAACAGCATTTGCACAGAAGTTTGCTTATTTTTCTGGGTTTAACACATCAGACCTGGTCTCTTACTAGTATAGGCTTGCACCTACACCGGCAAAAAAAAATATGCTTACTAACACTAAGCTGATATACTCTGCTTCCTTTATTTTCCAACTGTCTTTATAGGGTTTTGACTTTTGAAAGGACACGATAGAAACAAAATCTGTCTGGGGGACTAAAGATTGGCAGGTTTAAGGAATTGAGGCCCTATTTAGAGCACACCTCATATCACATCAAATGATTTTCCTAAACAGGACTGTTCAACAGATTTCCTGTCTTAGGTTATCCAAGATCAAGGATGTGAACACACCTCGAATTCCCTCACTTACACACTTTGAGGGTTGGCAAAACTATGTACAATCAGAACACTCAAGTGTGGTGACATCTTACAGTGTTGAGAAGTTATGCCTAGAGTGGTAAAGACCTCAAAACTGTCCCAAGTGAAAAAACACTTATCCCTTCTCTCAGATGACATGGATCTTAGGGGTTTTTTGTTAGGTCCCCAGAAGCCACGTCAGAAGCGCTTCTTGTATGCTGCTTACAACGAGCTATGGAAAATCTCTCAACAGAAGGCTGCTGAGAGACTTACAGCCACACGCATCAAACGATTTAGGAATCGCAAACGGTGAGAATCGCAAAAATCGGCCGTTTGCGATTCCTAAATCACTATTTGGGATGCATCAAACAAAAATACAAGAAATCGCTATTTTTTGCGATTTCAAAAAATGCGATTGCATTTAAGGAATCGCAATTTGCGATTCCTTAAATGCAATGCATGCCATCTTTAAAAATTGCGAATTCGCAATTAGGAGGGAAAAAATTACCATGAGGTAGGACCTCATGGTAATTTGCGAAAAATCGAAAAAATGCATTTTTGTGCTTTTTTCAAACTGTCATGTTGTGCACACACATGCCCATATGTGCATAGATTGATTTCAGGGGTGCAACAGGGTGTCCTTTAGACACCCCTGCACCCTTGAAATCGCAATCTCAATTTGCGATTAGCTAATTGCGAATCGCAAATTGAGATTGTCTTCCCATTCATTCCTATGGGCCTTTTGGCCCATAGGAATCAATGGGAAGGGATTCCTTAATTGCGATTCGCAAATTGAGAATCGCAATTAAGGAATAATAAGGAATCGCTAAAAAAATTGCGATTTTTTGATGCATTGCCGTTTGCGATTCCTTAATTGCGATTTCTTAATTTTCGCAATTAAGGAATCGCAAACGGCAACAATGATGCATGTACCTGTATGTGAAATAGATAGGGTTAACCTTGAAAAGGCTTTGACTGTGGTCAACAATAGTATGGCCATACTATCATCCAAGAATTCATTCACTGGGCAACATTGTGTCTTCTGCAATAGATAATAATAATAATCCACATTTGTAAAGCGCACAATCACCCGTAAGGGTCTCTAGGCGCTGGGGGCCGTCGGGAAGATTAAGCGAGCTATTGCCCAGAGTCACATGGTGCTGGGCTAACCTGCCGCCGGAGTCGGGGATCGAACCCTGATCCCCAGATTCCAGCGTCAGTCGCCCTGGCCGCGGCGCCACACCTCTCCTATTCTATAACATGGACAATCGCAATTCAGGTCCATTATATTATTAAACTGGAAGGGACAATCATTGCATTCTGGCCACGTGCCCTGGTGTTACATCAACAGCACGACTCCTTTCTCTGTATACAACCTAATGGAAAGACAGATGGCTATGGCACGCGAAGATGCAAAATATACCATGCTGCACATAGAAAGATTGGACCAATTACATTTCACCGTGGCTGAGTCACCTGCCACAGAATGGTTAATCCATGGCTATATTACACTGCCAGTGGTGACATTCCAATTGTAATACTGTCTCAAATGCTATCCAGTAGACAGATATGAAGCGCTAGGAGAAGGGTACATACGCAACTACTGGCAATTACCATACAGATTTAGATGCAGGAATAGGGACACTGAACTTTTTCTCAGCAATTCAAACCGTGGAAGTACTTTAAGTGGGTCCTTAGTTTGCAAGGATATTTCGCTTCATGGGGCCTCTAATGGTTCTGTTGCAAACTTGTCCTGTTACTAGAAGGGTTCCCTGGCTCGCGTGATTTATCCGGTGTTATGAGTTGCTCTTGAATGGGAGCTATTTGATGCTGTATAATCAAGGCTGTTGTGGGATGGTACCGGGCATCGCATATCTGGTCACAGTAAGTTCCAGGGTTACATGTTGTATGCAAGTATTGTTTCCACCGACCGACAAAGTTAGGGAGGCTACACTATGGCCTCCATTGAATGTTTGCTTTATACGGCTTTATTCTCTGAGCATGCTGAAAGCCATGCTTTTTCAGGAGGATGTGGCCTTAACCTCAGCCCGAGAAATGTTTGATCTCTAGGTTGCAAGGTCTTCTTCTGAGATACAGGCACTACTGTATACGAACTTCCCGCTCCATTGGTTCATCGTATCTTTAACATGTTTGATGCGAGGGGGATCAGGCACCAATTTAAACATATAGGTTCTGGATTGTTTAGCACCTTTCAGACAATCTTGAAAGTCATTCCAGCATTCATACACTCCGTGTTGGGAAACATTTTTGGAGGGCATCCGCTGGTCCTACTACATGTAGTGGGCATCCTGGTTTTGGTTTTCCTGCTTTGCACTGAACTTTTTTTTTTTTTTAAATTTTTAAAGACCTTTATTGTACAATTCCGTGATGACACAGCATATGGCCTACAACCTCGGGGGCCGGCCGCGTTATCCATCATATCTGTTCAGCGTTTTCTGGTTTACACAGCTTTTCAGCCAACAACCTGGGGGTCCGGCGGCAAGTTATGTGTACGTGTACATAATTCAAGCAATTTGTATAACGGATAACCCATAGGTCTACTATTTTCTTTTTTCCGGTGTGATATTCATTTTCCTTCAAACTTATAACAAACAAACACGTTGACATTCAATACGACAATAGGTCTACGATGTGTAAAAGTACATCCTTGCCTGGGATTGAAGTTTACAAAAACTACATCAACTGCGAAGTCCCACTACGCATTCCAGTTTGAACAATGATATAACAGTTTCAGTCCCATTCCTCCTCTGTCTCCTCATCGGAGCTGGCACCGTCGTCTTCTGGCAATGGATCACACAGATCTCCTCTATATGCATTCCATAAGGACCAAACCTTGTTCCACTTACGTGGGCATGCTCTATTGACATACACTGACCGTTCTGTAATCATTAACAGATCCATATTCCTGCTCCATTGTGCCAACGTGGGCAGCTCTGGGGCCCCCCATTTTTGCGCTATGTCTCGTTTTGCCACCATATCAACCCATATCTGGACAGATCGTGTGGATCCCAAATGTTTAATAGGCATTTACGTGGTTCGGGAGCCAATGACACCTTTAGTGTTTGGGACATTGTTCGCAGCACTTGACGCCAATAGGCTGCTATTAACGGACAATCCCAGAGGGTGTGGAGTAATGTGCCTTCCTCCCCACAACCTCGCAGACAATAGGGATGCTGAGCCCTTTGCAGTTTAAATAGTGTGGTTCTCGTATAATATACACGATGCAGGATTTTCAGTTGTACCAGTCTAAGCCTGGCTGAGATGCCCACCTCCCTCGGGGATGCCAGCGCCTCGTTCCACTAGGTCTCATCCATTTTGCCTAGTTCATCCACCCATTTCTCACGCAGTTTCAGTGTAGGGTCCGATTGATTGTTTAGCAGTTTTTTGTAGGTAAGGGAAGTGGCGCTATGCTGCATATAATCCGTGAGCAGTCTGCCCTCTAGTGGGGAGCTTTCTGGGACCTCACTGTCTGGAGGTATTGCCTGCAGTAATGCGTGTCGTATTTGCACATACCTGTAGGTTTCATTTGTGCCTAAATCGTACTACTGTTGAAGAAGAGAAAACGGGACTACCGTTCCCTTGTCCCACAAGTTTCCTACCGTGGATATTCCAATGTTATCCCATTGTGTAAACCCTTTACTCTGTCTCAACTGCCCCAACGCCTTTGTGTCCCAGAGCGGGGTGAGCTTGGTAATGATGCCCCCCCATCCCAGCTTCGCCTGCGCCGCATGCCATAGCATGGCTGTGTGTTTCGTGGGGCCTATCAATCATCGAGCCACCTGGCCCCTTTTGTAGAGCACTGAAAACATACTGTCTGTGCCTAGTTGAGTCCTATCTGCCGTATAGGCTGGATCATCTCGAGGCGCATGAAGCCATTGATTGATAACTTTGAGCTGGGCGGCCCAGTAGTACAATTGCAAATTTGGTAAGGCTATCCCCCCCTCATACCAACTTCTGTTCAGCTTGGCCTGGGCAATGCGTGCTGGCTTGTTACTCCAGAGCAGGCTGGACACCAAGGTGGACACCTGTCGGACGTACCGTGGCGGGACAGGGCAGGGTGAATTTTCTAGTACGTAGAGGAACCTTGGGAGAGCCATCATCTTATAGAGTGCCGCCCTACCGAGCAGCGTCAACGGCAACAATGCCCTATGTTTGACGTCAGTCCGGAGCCGGACCATGGGCGGAGTCAGGTTTTTATCCAGGAAGTCTGCTTGGTTATCAGTTATGTAAATACCAAGGTATTTAAATGAGGACGTGGTCAGCTGCAATGGGCAGTGGACGTCGAGCTGCGGAGCAGGCCCCTTAAGAATGTAATTGACAGATTTCGATCAGTTGATAGTGTACCCTGACATTGTCCCGAAGCTATCACACAATGACAGTAGGGCTGGCACACTTCTGTCTGGGTCCATCAAGTACGCCAACATATCGTCGGCGTATAAGGACACACGGTCCTCCCATCCTTCTTTCCAGGCAATTTTCCTTAACAACGGTGTATTTCTAATCAATGTCGCCAGTGGTTCTAAGACCAGGGCAAATAGTAAGGGGGAGAGGGGACAGCTCTGTCGGGTCCCTCTTGCTAGGTGGATTGTGTGCGAGATGTGACCATTCGCTGTGATGTGTGCTACCGTATTAGCGTATAGGAGACGCACCCAGGCTATATACTTAGGGCCAAAACCCATATGCGTCAGAACTGCAAAGAGGTGTCCCCACTCCACCATGTCAAACGCCATCCTGGCGTCTAAGGCCAGGATCACTGCCGGCTCCGATAACTCCTGAGCCCGCGCCACCACGCCATGCACCCGCCTGAGATCGAGGACTGTGCTCCTATTCGGCATAAAGCCAGACTGGTCGGGGTGTATCAGTAATGGGAGATGTGTCAGCAATCTCGTGGCTAACAACTTCGCAAGAATCTTGGCCTCAGCGTTAAGGAGAGAGATGGGGCGATAGGATGTGCAATCCGTCGGTGGCTTGCCCGGTTTCGGAATTGCCACTATGGTGGCTGTTCGCTGATCAGGCGGGAGTTCCTCTTTCTCTAGACTCTCCGTGTACATATTCAGCAAGGGAGTGCTGAGTGTTTCCGACATAAGCTTGTACCATTCTATGGGGATCCCGTTCGGGCCCACTGCTTTCCCTGACTGTATCTTCTGGATTGCGAGCTGTATTTCCTCAGCGGAGAGGTCGCCATCTAATTCCTGGACTGCGTCTTGCGTGAGTGTTTGGACCGCTATGTGATTGAGAGATCTAAGGCTGTGTGTTCGGTGACTTCCTGATCTGGGGTGTACACCCTCTCGAAGGGGTCCGCCAGTGTGTTTACTATCTCCTCGGGGTGCGTCTGTAAGTGACCTGTACTCGTGTATAATTGCTGAATGCCTCTATTGCTCCCTCCCTTCCTGTCCAACCATGCCAGCATTTTCCCTGCTTTATCTCCCACCTCGTAAACTTTGTTGGCTGTGGCCGGGATATTGTTTAAAACCTGTAGCCTGAGGTGTTCCCTATGTCGCTGTTGGCAGAGTTGCAAAGTGTGAGCCGTGTCAACAGTAGGATCTGCTGCATGGGACACCGTGGCTGTGTGTACTGAACGTTCCAGCTCTGTAAGTTCTTGTCTCTGGGCTCTGTTATGCCCGTAATGGAGGCAATCGCCTGACCACGAAGGACTGTTTTGTATGCTTCCCACAGGGTCGAGGGGGAAGGCACCGAGTCCCTGTTTTCTGCAAAATACAATGTAGTCGCTTTTTCCAGAGCTTTCCTGATCTCCGGAACTTTCAAGAAGTTAGGGTATATGGGATATATCCTCCTGCGAGTCCTTCCCCGACTGAGTAGCGTCAACACTATTGGCGAATGGTCCGATATACCCCTGGGTTGTATTTCGATGGTATCGACGTCCTGTATATCGGCTCCCAACCCCAGAAAGTAGTCTATACGCGATAGGCTATTGTGTACGGCAGAGTGATAAGTGTATTGCCTCGTGCTTGGGTATCTGTGTCGCCAGATGTCTAACAAGCCCATGGCTTCCGCGAAGCCGTGTAGGCTGGTGGGGCCGGGAGTGTGTGACCTGACCGGGAATTTATCCAGTAAGGGATCCATGACTGCATTAAAATCCCCCCGATGAAGGTGTCTCCCTCCGGGAGGTTCAGCAGGAACTCTCCCAAGGCCGGTAGGGCCAATGTCTGGAGTTTCGGCGGGACATAAACTGATATTACGTTCAGAAGTCGACCCTCCCACTGCCCGTGTATCCCCGCAAAACGGCCCTGATCATCTACTTTGTGGTGTAAGAAAATGAAAGGAGAAGTCTTTTTTACCAGGATACCCATCCCCCTGGAGCCCGAGGTAAATTCCGAGTGTGCCACCATCTTAGAGCCTCTGCGGTCTAGTGTCCGACATGCTCTGCCCGTGAGGTGCGTCTCCTGTAGCAAAACCAAATGTGGACTCTGGCGCTTGAGTGCCTGCATTACTAGCCCTCTCTTAATTTTGTCGTCCAATCCTCGCACGTTCCAGGTCATTATCTTCAGGGACGGGACTACAGTCTGCGACAGTACACCGCTATATGCGGTCTCATGTGAGTGTTGTGACATCGTGGGGTGGTGGAAATGGGAACCCCGGTGACGCCCCTAACAGTGCTGCGGACTTAGCGTCCCAGCGAGTGGTGCGTGTGTTTTCCATGTCGTTTCGTGTCAGTACGTGCAAAACTTGAAACCTAACAAATAAACTTACCCCTTCCCTCCCCCTCCCTGCCTCCCTGCTGTACGGACATAGAACCGCCCGCCTCCCCAACTTAGCAGAGTGCATATCCCTGTTCCAACCCATTGTACTTGCTTGCGGGGGTAAGTAGTTCCGTGGTGATAGCGACTCCATCTGCCCTCTTCCACTTCTTCCTGATCAGAGCCCAAGGGCAACACGTCCACAATGTTAGATTATAGATGCCAGATATATAGCAACCGGGTCGTCGGAAGTCACGTTTATTATTCATCGTCTCCCTGTCCCGTGTCTAAGGCATTTTCTTGAGTTGACCCGGCGGACGCCTGTGAATCCATCTGGTTCTCGGTCCGTTGGTTTCGCTGACCTCTGCCTGTGCGCCGAGGCGCCTCCACCTGCCTCCATCCGTCCAGCCACTCCTGTGCCGCTTCAGGCGTGTCGAGAAACCACGTCTTGTGATTGTCTACTACTCACAATTTTGCCGGGAATAGCATAGAGTAGGGCAGGTCCTTCGCCCGCAGGGCCTTCTTTACATCTAGGAAAGTTTTCCGACGCCGGGCCACTTCGGCTGTGTAATCTGGGAAAAAGGCGATTGTGGAGTTTTGTATTTTAATAGGTGGTGAAGTCCGTGCTGCCTGGAGTATGGTGTCCCTGTCACGGAAGTTAAAGAGTCTGGCCAGTACCGGCCTTGGTGCGGCCCCCGGCTTCGGCGCTCCACCGTGGACTCTATGTGCCCTTTCGACGGAGAAGAAGTGTGAAATACCCTTTGTCTGCAGTTTGGTCTTGATTAGGTCTTCAATATATAAGTCCATTGCTCGCCTGCCTTCCGATTCTGGTAGTCCCAGGATTCGCACGTTGTTCCGTCTTGAACGACCTTCTTGAACGTCCAGCCAGTCCTGGAGCTTCTTGGTGACCATTTCCATACGTTCCATTGCTAGTTGCAGTTCGGAGGTATCTTCTACCAGGGACTTCGTATCTACTTCCACTTGTGCCACTCGTTCCGTCATTTTGTGCCGGTCAGCTCTTAGTAGGCCAACGTCTGTAGAGATGGACCCAACCGTCGTCTGTACATTCGATAGTGTTTTCATTAGGTCTTCTAATGTTACCTTTTTAGTGCCGTCACACTCCGGGCCTTTTCCGGTGGAGGTACGACCCTCCGGGTGCTGCGTGGTGTTCTTATCGTAGGCGTATTTATCCAGCTTCGATTGCGCCGAGTTGTTCCTGGCGCCTCTCCCCGTCATGGCTCTCAATTCTACCACGGCGCCAGGGGTGGCCAGTCCTGCGGTAGTATGCGGTCAGTCCCATATGTTCCAGAGCCCAACGTAGCATAGAATGGACCTTAGTTTGTAGTGAGGGGCCCGTCCGGGCGCGGGAGACACATTGGCGTCGTGTCTCGGGGCTCTCGCTGCTCCTCAGATCGCGCCACTGCAGTGAAGCGTTCAACCAAGCCCTTCCTATGCAGGCCTCTCTATAGCATCACTTTCGCCGCATCGGAAGTGGCATGTATATTTAGGCCTAAGTGCTCTGTGTCCCCTACGGAGTAATGACCCTCTACCACTCCTGCACGTAGGCCTAGACCAACCCACAGTGTCACCGGTGCTTACTGCCGTTCTCCAAAAGGCCTCGTCGTGTTCACCATCGGGTTGGTGGTTCAATCAGGCGCCACGTCGTGCTGCCGTTATTTGCAGCGGGTGGATTGGACCGGCGCCGGTCGCCAAGCGCCTGTCACCCCTCACTATCGCTTAGTCCAGCACCTTTTGGGGCCCTCCATGCACATCTTGCACCTCGCGGTGCACCGCTGTATAAGAGCGCTCCGGGGGGGCCGGGGAGGGCGGAAACAAGCGCGAGGGCAATCCGCGCACTGAAGCGGTACAGCCGTCTCCTCACCCCGCGCCCCGAGGCTGCGCCGTGACGTTGCCGGTGTTCGGGCCCCTCTTAAGTCCCCTCCGTTGATAGTTATGCCCGTGTGTGCAAATGGTGGGATCGCCGCCCGTGTGGTGTAGGAACGCTTGTGCCTCACTCTCTGCTCCGCCGCCTCAGAGGTATTGCCGTGGATCGTTCTTCTACTGCGGCGACTTCCGGTGTGTGTCCCCGGGTTGGGGCCACTTCCGGCCGGATGGTCTGCGAGGCGAGCAGGGTGCAGCCAAGTCGTGGAAAGGCCCGCCCCGGTCACCTCGCCCCGCACTCAGCTATACTCGTCGGATCCGTACCGGAGTGGTAGCGGACGGTGCCTCTCGACCTCCTCTCCCGGAATCAGTCTGTTGAGGTAAGGATATTGTGGATCATTGAACGGATTTGGGTGACAGAGCCGCTTCGGTCACGGAGCTCCTCCGCTAAGCAGCCATTTCGATCGGCTGCTAGCCACGCCCCCCCCCACTGTGGTTGTTTAATGGAATGAGGAGATTAAGCAGCGGCGTCTATGAGAGATGCAAACAAAAGTATTAACTACAAATACCAGAGGGCAATGCGACGAAACGCCCACAGGGCGGGGCTACCAACAACTTTACAAGTCACCTGCTCGCTGCTTCTCCCAGAATGCCAGAATGCCATCCCGTGATCAAGGGCGCAGGGATTCTGGAAACATGTTGGGACTTATTGGCTGAAAACGCTGCATCCACAAAGTTTGTTAAGCTGTACTGCCTGGCTGACTAAGAATAAATGCACGCTGTGTGAGGTTCTCCAACTGTGGGCTCTTCTTCGTTTGGAATATATAGCGGCCATGCCTGGTCGCGGAGAACCCTCCTGCTGAAGTGCGGGTCGAGCGCTGACACTAGATCAACGCAAAAAGAACAACGTGAGATCATGTCAAGGCAAGAACAGTATGGCAGCAATCTGGGCGTGATGAAGCAACCCATTGTGGTTTTTTAATGGAATGAGGATATTAAGCAGCGGCGTCTACGAGAGATGCAAACAAAAGTATTAACTACAAATACCAGAGGGCAATGCGACAAAACGCCCACAGGGCGGGACTACCAACACCTTTACAAGTCACCTGCTCACTGCCTCTCCCAGAATGCCATCCCGTGATCAAGGGCGCAGGGACGCCGGAAACATGTTGGGACTTATTGGCTGAAAACGCTGCATCCACAAAGTTTGTTAAGCTGTACTTCCTGGCTGATCAAGAATAAAAGCACGCTGTGTGAGGTTCTCCAACTGTGGGCTCTTCTTCGTTTGAAATATATATCGGCCATGCCTGGTCGCGGAGAACCCCCCTGCTGATGTGCGGGTCGAGCGCTGACACTAGATCAACGCAAAAAGAACAACGTGAGATCATGTCAGGGCAAGAACGGTATGGCAGCAATCTGGGCGTGATGAAGCAACCCACTGTGGTTTTTTAATGGAATGAGGAGATTAAGCAGTGGCGTCTGCGAGAGATGCAAACAAAAGTATTAACTACAAATACCAGAGGGCAATGCGATGAAACGCCCACAGGGCGGGGCTACCAACACCTTTACAAGTCACCTGCTTGCTGCTTCTCCCAGAATGCCATCCCGTGATCAAGGGCGCAGGGACGCCGGAAACATGTTGGGACTTATTGGCTGAAAACGCTGCATCCACAAAGTTTGTTAAGCTGTACTGCCTGGCTGATCAAGAATAAAAGCACGCTGTGTGAGGTTCTCCAACTGTGGGCTCTTCTTCGTTTGGAATGTATATATGTATGTGTATGTATATATATATATATATCCGGTAAAATCCTTTCAAGAAAAGATCAGAGGCCACCAGGGGAATACAGTGCAGGAGCCCTTTATTTCAAACATCCCAGCAGCGGCAGATGCATTTCGGCACACTCGCCTTCTTCAGTGCCCTGTGCTGTTATGATTTCAACCCAATTGTGCTCATCCTGTGTAAAATACTAGCTGGTAACTGTGTCCCCTCCCCCTAATGATGTCATCACACCAATAGGAGCTCATGACTTGTCCAATGAACTCCAAATCCCAGCAGGCACTGTCCCGGCGCTGCAGAGCTGGTGGCGTGGGGGAGTGGGGAAATCTGTAAGTTAGAACCAGCTCCAGGTGAGTCGGGTCGATAGTAGATCAATGAAACTGCGGGAACCTCCCTGAGTCCCCCATAACTGCAGCAGCCAGTCCCTTCAGGCAAGTTCGTGCGTGGGGGCAGTCAAATTCGAGACTGCACGCCCCCTCGAGATAAAATACCTCAGTCCACATACGATGTCCTGTTGTTCTTGGCGGTCAACGGAATTACTGATCCCTCAGTCTCAAAATGCTGCAAGCAGCAAGTTGTCAGTGTTTATTCCGTGTCTCTTATCGCTGTGGGGCCATCTGTATTGCGCATCTGGCAAGCGCAATGAAATATCCGGTAAAATCCTTTCAAGAAAAGATCTGAGGCCACCAGGGGAATACAGTGCAGGAGCCCTTTATTTCAAACATCCCAGCAGCGGCAGATGCATTTCGGCATATATATATATGTATATATATATATATATATATATATATACATATATATATATATATATATATATATTTTTTTTTAATTTTAAGAAAATTACAAATGATTAACCTGTTGCTACAATTGTTTTTTAATCTGCACCCAAGCACTTTATTTACATAACGCCGTTTGATAAATTGACATTTGTTTGCCTATTTGCACACTATAAGATGGCCACTGAATTTGTTCTCCGAACTACAAACAAACCGTCATTTATGTTGTTTATGAAAATGGGAAAGGTGGCTTTAAATGGCGTCTTGTACTTTTGCACTGGTTAACACTGACGAAGCCTGTTGGCGAAACGCGTCTGTTGTGGGGGTTAGGGGCTTGAATTAAAAGAAATCACATCGATATGGCTGTGCTGGTCATTTTTCTAGCCTAATTGGAGTGGATCGTGAGACAATATATATATATATATATATATATATATATATATATATATATATATGAATATATGAAGGGTGTTTGTAAATACATATATATGATCCAAAGAACTTTTGTCAATCACCAAAAAGCCAGCTCGAGCCCAAATCCATAAAGCATGAAGTTATTTATTTAGACATGAAACAAGCAAAACACCTGACGTGTTTCGGTGCAGCCGCACCTTGGTCACGGGTCAAAGGATTGTTTTTCAAGTCAAAATACATATAGTGCACAATCAACAAATTGATGTAGGACTACTTATGCCAATGTCACGTTATTCATGGAAAAGTGGCATCCATTTGAAATTGTCTTTAACAATGCAGCGTTAGCCCAAACAATCACTTATTTTCATAAGACTGAGAGATATAGTGATAAATATATTGAATGCATGAACAATTCATATTTTTGGAGTGCAAGGCGAACATCATTCAAATATCGAAAAATATATATATATAAATATATCACATGATGTCGAATCCTGCTCCAGTGGGCCAATATCAATAAAATTGAAAATTTCATCCTAACCATCGATAGAAAATTCATCACGATTATTCTCTTTCAATTCCACCCCAGTGGGCCTTGTCCAAAAATATTCATCTATTTTATCATGACTTCGGCAGATTGCTGCCTAATTTAGCCAATGACACATATCCTATACTGTCCCATATACATAATTTCAGTCGACATTTAATATTTCAATGTGGTATCGAAAAAGCTCAGATGCATTTTATCAACCCGACAAGCTGATAATTCCGTCTCCTACAAAAGATTAAAAATGGTGCATTCCATCCTTGAAAAGTGTGAATTAAAAACACAAACATGGCTTAGGATGTACTAATCACTATCCATATACTGGAACAGACCTGGTTCATTCGACATTTTGTTAAATCATATTAACCCAAATGGTCCCACATCTCCTCATCTTTGTTCAATCCATTCAGGTGTACTGTGCCATATTTAATAATTATTTTGGATTCCAGACATCTAAGTTCTCTCACCCTGTTCCCGCCTCTCTCTGATTTAGGAATTCTGTCTAGAGCGCAGAAACATTAGAGACTTGTGTTTTTATTATGGAGCTCTTTAAAATGTCTGCCAACAGAGTACTGTCTGCCTAAGTTGTTTTAACTTGAGGGATAGTACTCCCTATGTATATTAGTGAACAGGGACAGCTTAGTGCATAAACACAGTAATCAGATTTATTAGTGACATGTTTTGTTATAACAAAGGGTTTCTGATCTTTGGATAATTCAATATCTTTGCGCTTAGTACTGTTTCTGCAGGCTTTACATGAATTACATGGAAAAAAGCCTTGTATAGGACTAAGGTCTTTATCATCTTGTAGTGTATTGCTGCATAGTATATCTTTCCATGCAGTGCATTTCCTCTATTTTATTTTAGGTTGACCACCTACAAATTTTCTCAGTGTTGCATCGGTATTTAACACGTGCCAGTATTTCCTCAGACACTTCCTAATCACCCATGATTGATTGTTATATGAGGTTATAAGTCTTAAGGGATCTTCCCCACTCGCGACTGCAATCTTAGCTTGTAATGTTTCTGCTCGATTGATTATTTTAGTATATGCTTGATTAACAGTTTTCATTGAGTAACCTCTTTCCAAAAATCTACCCTTCATGTTTAAAAGCTCAAGTTGGAAGGTCTGTTCAGAGCTACAATTTTGTTTCGCTCTTAGGAGCTCACCAAAGGGTATGCTGTTAATCAAATTCTTTGGATGATAGCTACTGGCATGGAGTAGACTGTTACCAGCGGTAGATTTTCTGAACAGTCTGCTGCTCAATTTGTCACCTCGTACATTAATTTCTACATCCAGGAACTCAATACCTTCCTGATGTACTGTCCTGGTAAACTTTAGATTGCATTGATAGTTGTTTAATGGCACTACAAACTGTGCTGCATCTTCTTCTGTTTAAATGCAGGATACATCATCTATGTACCTTACCCAGAAAACCACGTTATGGGTAAAGGCCGTGAATGTTGCTGGCCACCTGCTCCTCCCACCAGCCGAGGTAAAGACCTGCATAGCTGGGGGCGAAGCAGGTTCCCATTGCAGTCCCCCTGGTTTGGCAATAGATGACATGGTCAAACAGAAAGTAGTTATTGGATAAGCATGTATTCATTATAGTGAGCGTGCTTAAGATAAGATAAATCTCGTTGTTTCAAAAAGTGACGATTGGCCTCCATTGCCAAGGTGTGTGGTATACATTTGTATAGGCTATTGACGTCCAGCGTCATGAGTAACCTGTCAATTGCCCACTTCACTTTTTCAATCACTTTCAAAAAGCCCCTGGTTTTCTGTATATAAGACGGAAGTGCCTGTACATATGGACGCAGAAAATAATCAATGTATTTTGATGTATCTTCATATGTGCTTCCTATTGAGGGCACAATGGGATGCCCTGGTGGAATTTGGTTATCCTTATGTATCTTTGGCAATAGGTACATTACCAGCAACTTGGGGTGTTCACAATTCAGAGATTTATATTCGTCATCTGATATCAATTTCTAATTTTTCCATTGTAACAATTGGGATTTAAAAACCGCATTGCTCTTTCGTAACCTATTCTGTTACTCACTTGATGACTTTAACATCCCCAAATTGCCGCCTGCCTTCACCTAGATACATCTGCCTCGGCCAAATAAAGACATTCGCGCCTGTGTCAGATTTTTTTATGACTACAGTTCTATTTTCTTGCAGTTCTTTAACTGCTGTATGTTGTTTGCGGGTGAGATTGCTGTGTGTGTTCCTTACACATTTATCTAATTTCTTGAATTATGAAATCACACCTTTCTAAAATACCTTAATGGCCTTGTTGTGTATCTGGGGCAGAAATTTCGATTTTTGCTTAAAATGACTACCACTGGTAAAATCAACATCTAGCATTTCATCAGTTAAAAACTCTGAAAAATTATCAATTATCCACTTTCCAATGCCTTCGTAGTTTTTAACAGGTCCATATCGCCTATAGATAGATTTATATGGCTGCTGGCGATCGATGGTGTAACACATTTTCTTTTAGTTTCAAACCATTTTTTCAACTTTAATTTTCTAATAAAGTGAAACAATTCAATCCACCCTTCTGTGTAATTGAACTTGCGCAAAAATGCGCAAACCACGAGGTACTCGTCAGCTATCCACATATTTTTTAAGAGCAGTGGCTTACCACCACTTCACCTGCTCCATTTTGGCGCTCTTCCAAAGTTTCTCCTAAAGTTCCCTTTTGTTGAAAGAGTCCTTGGCTGTAATGTTGCCAGATCTGTCTATATCCGTAATTGTTTTTTGGTTTTTTTTGGTCCTCATTTTCGCCCTTGGTTACCAGATAGAAGCGCATGGTGAGAGACATACTGTCACAGATGAACTGGTAGGGGCACAAACCTATATATAGGTTTCACCTCCCAGCATTGCCTCAATACTCCAAAACCACCACCTTAGGACAACCAGGAGAATAACTTTGCTCCAGTAATTGTTTTATTTAGCAGGACAATCAGCAGTTCTGCCGGTTCCCTCCTCGAAGCCTCCCTGCTTGCCAAAATCATGTTTAGCGGGAAATGGTGTAATTCAATCCCCGGTTCAGCACATTCAAACCGATCACGCTTAGTTCTCAGCTGCAGCTTCCCACCGTGGCCGCGCTGGTTCTGCCTGCTCCCCGGTTCCTGGAATTCCTTTTACCGGACTGGAAATGGCTCTCTTCTCCTACCCGTGCTCTGCTGATGCACTGCTGTCCTCCGACCATCACGGATCCGCAAATTCTGTGGGAGGTGCCGAGACATCATGTGATATATTTATATATATTTTTTTTTCGATATTTGAATGATGTTCGCCATGCACTCCAAAAATATTAATTGTTTATGCATTCAATATATTTATCACTTTATCTCTCAGTCTTATGAAAATAAATGGCTGTAGGGCTAAAGCTGCATTGTTAAAAACCATTTCAAAATGGATGCCACTTTGAATAGCGTGACATTGGGATAAGTAGTCCTACATCAACTTTGTTGATTGTGCACTATATATATTTTGATTTGACAAACACTCCTTTGGCCTGTGACCTGTGACCTGTGACCAAGGTGATGCTGCACCGAAACGCGTCGGGTATGGCTTGTTTCATGTCTAAATAAATAACTTCATGCTTTATGGATTTGGTCTCGAGCTGGCTTTTTGTGGATTGACAAAAGTTCTTTGGATCGTATTAGAGGTTCGCTACCTCACTTCAGCCCACCGCTGCAAAGCGGCAGAGAGACTCACAACTTCATTGCGCTGCATAGGCAAAAAGACCTTTTTCAGCCAAAAACGTGCACGTGTTCTATTGCCTTCAATGGCAACGCGTGCACGTCTGGCGATTCACTTGCGGGAGCGAGTGCCGCCAAATGGCAGCAATTATCGCTATTGCAAGGGAATCGCGCAGTCCCCCTCCTCCCCTCTGCTGCCTTGCGAGGCTCGTGCCTCGCGCCGCCCCTGCTGACGCCAGCCTGCCGAGCTTTTTTCCATATGCTTTAGCTTCCAGCACTAGTGACAGGGCCTTCGCTAGACATTGCAACTGTTGAAAATTGCAATGTGGCACAGAATACAGTTACAGCGACGGATTATATATGCCCTAGTGAAAAAATCTAGGACACTTCTACTGAATGAATGACTGAATGTAAATACAAAATATTGTCATATAGACACCACCACGAATTTACAAGATATAATTGGCACTTCTCCACACAGTTTAGTAGGCCCACGGACCCTCAGCTGGATCGAGGAGCAGAATCTATTTGCAACCGGTTTCCTTTTCCGCTATGTGCACGCGAGCATGCACGCGCGTGAACTCTGCAGGACTCCCATGCGACGCTGAAGCAGCCATAGAGACGGAAGGAAGTATATGTAGAATGCAAGGTTCATCCTGAGTAAACATCGGCGTGAGCTACAGCACAACCACTAAGCTTTTAAATTGTTTAAAAAGCTTCCAAGAAATAACTAATTGGTTTACTCACTCCAGGGAACAGTGGCATCCTGGCGAGTACAGAGAGACGTTCTTCAGACTGCACATATTTCCGAAATTATAATATACCGTTTCCTAGGACATGGTCCAGCGCCCATGCTTGCGCGCGCCAGAAATATTTGGAGTCGCATGCAGCAACTGTTTTGTGTGGTACCCTTGAAAAACACATATCATGTTAACAAACTGGAATCAGATGAAAGAAGAATAAAGAGATTCTGTAGTAATCACTCAGAAAGCGAGCAACAGCATGGCTTTTCTGCGGTCCATCTTGCTAATATAGCAATATTTTGCAAAACCTTTTACACTGGCCCTGCCTGCGGGCTAACACACCCACTGCAGACATCTGCCTGTAACCTGAAGGTGATAGCTTCACATTCTAGGAGGACCAACACAGCTTTCATCCTTCCGACGTCCACCGATTTGGGTAATTCAACAGTTAGTTCGTATAGTCCAGTATACTGTGCCATTGTACACATTATTAACCTGATAAGCATGCACCCTCAATGGCATGGTTTCAAGATTGCTAGACGAGACATGTCTTTTTTCACGTGCTAGTTTTCTTCTTAACCTTTCTAGTCACTTCTTTTTTGTGATATTCAATTAGAAATTATATACCTATGCCATTTCTTAGGAGAAGACATGCTTGCAGAGTTCGTGCAGGAAGATGGGCAGATGGTCTCTTGGTTCTATGGTGGGTGGTGTCTCTGAAACAGTTTATTTTTGGGGAGCAAACAAACAGCTCCTCAATTACTGTTTTCTCCCTGGTTATTGCCACGTTGTCAGTCGGGCAGGTTGGCAAAGTGTGGATTGTCCTAGCTGCCCGAATGGGAGAGACCGGCGCCATGCCCAGCATGCTGTGCTCCAGTCTCTGCTGCCCAGGCAGGAAGCGAGGGAAGAACATGGAGTGCTGGAGAGTAAAACAGGCTGCTTATTCCAAACACCCAGGAACCCTGGGTGCGCAACACCGGGTCAATTGTGACTAGATAGAGTGGCATCTCCCCTATGGATGCTACTGCACCCAGCTTGCAATAGGGCTCCGTGAACCGAAAACATGGGTAGTTCATAATGAGAATTTGGCATGACGTCACTTCTCCAGAAATGGGAGTGTTATCACACACCAGCTGTGTGTGTCTTCGGTGCTCAATAGCCGAGGCACTAGACAGTGGTCCAGAGTGGAAACTAAAAGAAGTCTTTGTGTCATGTAGAGTCTTCTTTACTGTTTCTCCTGTCACCCCCTTCATGATGTCTAAGACCAGGAGTAGTAGGAGCAGTGCAAGGGGTAGCAAAGAATGAAGTCATGGCAGCCATTGTTATCATTGGCAACCCCCTAATCAATGTCTGCAGCATTTACATATGAAACCATTCCCTGCCTTGGGTCTGTGTGTGATGCTACTTTTTGTGTGACATCTCTCCATTATTCTTTCTAATGCGCATTAGAGTGGATTGTTTATACATTTGTTTAAATAACCGCACCGCACAAAGATGGTTGCATCCCTTGATACTCAATCACAACATGACAGATGTATCAGCCTTGTCAACAGGGGCATAATGAATGTACATCTAGAGGGAGAGGGTTCTAACAGACATATTTTAGTTGTTTTGTGTAGTAGTAACATATGGGGGGGATTTACTTTCTTCCATTATTTACCTTAGTGCTAACTGGCAATGCTATGTGCTTGCGCTTTCTCTTCCACACCATTGAAGTATTAGCTCCCAAATGCGATGCAGAAATCAATGATTTGCTGGTATCAAAGAGCAGGATTTAGCTGCACCGCAACACAGGGCTGTACATTTTACTCTCATGGTTCTACTTAATTCATCAGAAATGCATAATAAAAGTGTAGATTTTTACTGTATGATAACTATCAACTAAAATTTATTTTAAAAGTTTGTGTGTGCGTGTGCACCAGTGCATCTTTGTAGTTAGTTATTACTAAAAATGAAAAAAACTTACATGGATTGTACCATTATCAGGATAACCCCTATTTTTCTAGAGTTCACAAGTACAGAGTTGCCTCCTCAGAGAAAGGAGTAATTAGGAGGGCGAGGGCGTGCCTACTGGGGCACCACCAAGTCCTGGTGCAGCTCTTCCCCTAATTCTCACACTACCTCAAAGTTGAACTGAAAAAGGGGAGTGGGTGGTGAGGCAGATCATAAATGAGAATGTGGAAAAGGAGCAGAACATTTTACAAGTTCTGACCAGCAGCCTACCACCCGCCAAATTGCATTGCTGACTGCCGTAATGACTACTGGAATGCAGGCTAAGAAATTGATACTACCTACTTCTAAGACAAAGATCCCGAGGAATGGAACAGAGGTGGGAAAAAACAGCTGCCCCCACCTCAAGAAATCTTTACCACCTCAAACCACCAGCATGGAGATTCGGTTGGCATAAGTCACAGTGACTGACACCAAATTCCAAACTGTCTGAAGGTGATGGGGAACAGCACAAGAGTGGATCCCACAACCTAAACAAGGAAGACACAATGCTTCCGGGGCATGCAGAATTTCCAAGCAGGTAGGGAGAGGTACTAGTGGGAAGATATGGAGGCAGCTGGAAGGACGGTAGCCAAAGGAGGAATGGGAAAGTGGAAAGTAATCAGATCATGTCCCTTTCCCCCACATCATACGAAAAGATACAAGCATTGGCATAGCCAATAGGTCTCGCCTTTGGGACTTTATAAGTGTTTAGTTATCCAGCACAATATCCTTGGTGCAACAACATCAACTGTTGCATGGCTAAACACTTATAAGGTCCCAAAGGCGAGACCCATTGGGTATGCCAAAGCTTGTTTACTTTTTCGTTTGCCAGGGGCCACACCTATTGGCTTTCCCAATGCTTATTTTTATTGGAGGTGTTGTGGTTCGTAGACGTGCTGTAGTCGCCTGTGAGTACTTGTTTTGGATCCTTAAATTCTCTGATTTTGGTTGTGGTTAGAAGACAGAGCTTGAAAGGAGAAGTGGAGACCCAAAGAACAGGATTTGGCAAAAGCATGTGAGCAAATGTCCATACCAGGACACCATCACTGCAACACCTTAGTCCCTCCCTGCAACCCCCATGGACTGTCACTTTATATTCCCTCACCCCCTTCCCACTGCTTATCAGACCTGCTATAGCACTTCTAACCATGGCAAATCCGATGCCATCCTGATTCACTACCCTAAGTCCAGGATGGTGTTTAGACCGCTAAGGCTGTGTGAAGGTGTTCCTTACATGGTTATGTTTGTGTTATAACTCTAGAACACTTCTAGAAGGTCTGAGTGGACCTTGGTTCTCCTCCCAAACGACACTTGATGTGAGGGCAATTTGTACCAATGTTGTGAATTGCAAACATGTCAATAGTGCCTGTGCTCATTTGGAGGGAGTTATAATTAATACTAATATGTTGTTCCTGAACTGCTAACTCAATAGGGAGAGTCACTAGGTATGGCTATTTTGTTTAGAGGACACTACATATGACAACATTTATACCCATTTTCAGACATTGAAAGTCCATTTATGTATGACTCTACAAGTTGTGCTATCTTCCGTGCAACGCAGTGAATTACATTCTTACTTATATTCCTCATTCCATCCTAAAAAAGGGGTTTTAAGGGACTACACAACATTCTCTTAAGCTGTTTTTGCCCCATCCAATAGGTGGCAGTAAACCCACAACTCAGTAAGGAGAATTTGCTTTGGATAGAAATACTGGAGTCGCATAAAGTTAACATTATAGTTTGTCCGGGTAGCAGAAGATACACTGGGAAATGCAAAGATAACACTTTTTATATTGTTAAAAGAATGCTTGCTATATGAGATGTCATAGTGAGTCGCAGTCTGTTTTTGTTTTCCCTACAGGTGTGGAATGTCGTCCCAAAACTCTTGCCTTTCCTGAAGACCACCTGTATCTACTTCGTCCTGTGGCTACCACTCACTGAGCCTGGCTGGTTCAGCGCCCTTATCAAGTGCCTGCCCATTCTGAGCCTGTGCTTTTTCGTTGGTGCTCATGCTGCCAGTCTTGGAGTCTTCACCTCGTATGCCCGAATGATCTTCCTTGGGTTGTTGTTCTCTGCCCTAGGGGATGCCTGCCTGATCTGGCCTTCTTTATTTCTCCATGGTAAGCCGCTTAGGTACATCTTGAACAGGCTAAGGCCCAGATTAACTAAGCTCTTGCATTGCCATTGCATCACACAAGACTCAAGGGCTTAAGTGATATTTACTAAGCCATGCAAAGCCACTTTGCATGGCTCTGCTTGGCTTAGGAAATCAAAAGTAACACAAGGAAGAGCAAATGTCTTTCATTACTCTGCATTGGGAAGGCGTTCCATGAGTGGGCGTGGGCAATTCCCATGCTTCCACCCTGGGATTTTGGCGCATTCCCAGATTTACTAAGAGTAGAAAATATGGGAATGTGTCAAAATGTTACACCAGCCCAACAGAAGCATAACCAGGAGAATATTTGTTATTTCTTCTTGTTATTTCCTCTTTCTATGTGTGCTGTGCTGCATTCTGCAGCACACAAAAATAGGAAAATGCCTCTGAGAATAGTTTTTGTGCAGGAAGGTATCCGTTCCTGCACAAAAGCTATCCTACCTGTACTGCAGACACTCATGCCCCGTGGCGCAAGGGTGCCTGTGTTGGCGCTAGGCTGCATACAGTGCAACAGCGCAGAGAGAGCAGGAATCAGTCAATCAGTAGATTTGTAGAATGTTACTTGTCACCCATGAGGGTATCTAGGCACTGGCAGGGTCCAGTTGAATAGCCAAATTGCCAGGCCTTCAGGTACTTTTGGAACTCTGGAAGAGATGGGGAGGTCCGCAGATGAAAGGGTAGCGTGTGCCATGTCTTCACTGCTGTGTAGGAGAAGGAGCGACCTCCACATCTGCTAAACTCTCTTCTGGGGGCTTGGGGGCATCCTGCCACGGGTAATCCGGTACCTTAGCCGCTCCTCCATCGCCACCGTCCTGCGCCACACGAGCCAGTCTGCCTTTCCTTCCACCCTTCTACTCAGGGCTCTCTTCTGCGGACTGCTATTCCGTCCTTGCCTGTGGTGTTGTTTCCTCCGTCTGGGGAGCCCCGGTGGTTGGATTCATGGGGCAGTAACATCTTCACTTCATCCAGTGTTACTTTGCGGGTGCTCAACACTCTTTGTGTGTTGGCCAGGGCTACCTCCAGCCTGTGGGATTCTGTGGAGTCCCTTCTTCATCATGACTCCCATGAGGGTGCCCGCACTGATCTACGACACCATGTGTTGAATGGTCGAGAGTTGGCCGCATTTATTTTCCGTGCGGCCTTGGATGTTGCTGATGCTCTCTGCCATGCTATGGCCAATTCTGTGGCTCTCCCTAACCGTGCTTGGCTGGGGATTCTGTTTTTCCTGAGAATATAAGGGAGCATCTGGTTGACCTGCCCTTTGATGGGGTCCTTTAGTTTAACACTCATGTGGACTCGGCCATTTAGTGTCTCCTTGAGGGGCTCTGTCCTCCTCTCCCTCCGTAGACTGGCTTGTTGATGCTCTGGGGCTTGATGGGAGGCGTTATCCCACCTGCTTCCTGGAATCTGGTGTTTTGAGTGGCCCGTTTTGTTCTGGGTGGTTTTACTTGCCTGCAGGTTCCCTAAGGTTGGCCCCTCTTCTGTTGGCTGCTGGTTCAGTCCTTTTAGCAAGTGTGTATTTTTTGACTGATTGCTAAGCCGTCTGTGGTTCCTACTACAGTTCTTATGGTCTTGTTCTCTGATGCAGGAATTTTTCCCTGAGAGTGGTTCCCATGCTTTCTTTGAGATGTGTCATACCCTAAGTGGGGTACTTGTAGCTATTGTATAGCTCTGTCCTACGCTGGGAGGGTGTGGACTCCCTTTTGCGGGTTCCTCGCCTTTCCTGGCGTTCTTTGTCTGGCCGTAGCTTGTGCTGCTCCAGGTTCTGTGATTCTCAGTATCGGCTGCATCACTGGACCAGCTTTGGCATGCCGTCTGCGGCGTTGTGCCGTGGTATTTCCACACTTTTTTTCTGGCGTTTTGGCCTGGTCCTCTGCCTGGTGTTCCAGGGGGGATAGGATTTCCTGGTATTTTCCTGTGTTCTGCTTGACGGCTTTGGTCCGTCCTACGTATTTCTCCTCTTCTCTTCTGGCTGGTCCCACTTCTTTTCGCGGGTCGGTTTATGTCTGGAATGCTCTTCCTTTAGGGGTTGTTCTGGATTTCCCTGGCCCTTGCCATCGTCTTGCGCTCGACTTGGTCTTGGCGCTCGGTTTTATGGTACTTGCCAGCTGCCGGCTGCGCAAGCCAGCTCTTTCTGCTCCACAGCCGGGGACTTTGGCGTGTGCCCTTGTGCTCCTGCCTCTTGTTCTGCTGGAGCCTTGCAAGACTAAGTCTTTCTTCTCACGCCTGCCTTTCTTGGCTGTAGAGCCATTCCTGCCTTGTCCTCTGACTCAAGGCTGAGGCCGGTTCAGCTGTCCCCTTCACTGTGTGTTCTCCTGTGGAGGGCTTGCCTTCATTTCTACCTCTTCTCCTTGGAGTTTGGGGTGATTCTTTTCTTCCTCTGTACTCCTCTGCTGTTGTCTGTCTTTCTGGCGGATGTCCCTGGTACCTTGGATGGGCTTGGGGTATCCTGGCTTCCCTTCGCCTCGTCCTTGCTTCCTTCTGCTTGCTGGGGGCTGGGCCGCACTTCTTTTCCCCTTTACACATCTCCTGCTGTGGCCCTGTGTTTCTTCCTGCTGGGAGGCTCTCTCGCAGGCCCTCCTCCCTTCTGGGTATGGCTAGGGTATTTATTCTACGTTAAGGAATCTGCGGCTATTAGTCTCTATTAGATGTACGAGTTCCTTACCTTCGGTAACGATGTATCTGATAGAGACGATTCTAGCTGCAGATTCCTTCACAACCCACCCTTCCTCCCCGTTCTGCGAGGACCTTCAGCTTGGTCTTCTGCACTCGCCTGCCTCTGGGTGGTTTTGTCTCCTGCGAGTGCCCTCTTTCGCTTTCTCCCTAGTGGGATGCTCGTCCTGTTTGTTTGATCCACTCCTTCCTTTCTGGTGATTGGTTGGTGGGTTCATGGGTACTGCTGCATCTTCCAGTGTGGGGCCTACTCATGCTCTTTGCCCTTTTTCATTGCTTGACATTTTTGACTCCTCTGCAGTCCTCTGAGTTGGGGTCTCTTGGCTGTGCCTCGACCCTTAGCTCTTTACAGGGAATGCGCCTCTCCTTGCTGGCGTTGTCTTGGGGTGAATTGTAGTTACTCTTCAGTTCTGGCCTTGTTGTCCCTCACTGTTTATAGACCTGGGTTGCATGCCCTTTCGTCTGCTGTGACTTTTTCACCTGCTTTTCTGCCCCCTATGACTTTTGATGCCATAGTGCCTGGCACTCTCCCGGATGCTGCTGTTTCTCACCATTCGTTTCTTCCCTTTCTGTTTATCTGATTTTTTCGCACACTGTTCCCATATTCTCACAGTTTTTTTGTGTGTGATGGCTCCGTGTTGTGGCACGGAAAAATTCTCAGAAGGAAACTGACGTTGGCGCGCCGGGGTGGGGCTTATGTGACCTTGCTGACGTCATGCCCGCGGACGACGTTAGGGCGGAGTCACGTGGTACTTCCCCCGGCGCGCAGAGATGCTTTGGCAAAGAAAATTTTCCGGATCCAGTTTTACGCCTGGGGATAATTCTACGAGAAGGAATCTGCGGCTAGAATCGTCTCTACCAGATACATCATTACCAAAGGTAAGTAACTCGTACTTCTGAAAATCAGTACCTCTGTCTTGTCCGTGTTGAGCTTCAGGCAGTTGTCCTTCATGCAGTTGGTGACACCTGCCATGCAGTTGCTGAAGCTGGTCTTGATGTTGGGGGTGTCTTTAGCAAGGGAGAGGATGAGTTGTGTTTCATCGATGTAGGATATGATGTTGAGTCCGTTGGTTTTGACAATGCTGGCCAGAGGTGGTGTATAAGTGTTGAAGAGGGTGGAGCTGGACGAGGATCCTTGGGGTATTCCAGATGATTTGTTTGGATTTGGAGGAGTAGGAATGTGCCATATCTTGGTAAATATGGGGCATTCCTGTTTGCTCCATTTGACACACTGTAGCAAGTTGTCTTGCTAGGTTGCTTTGCATCAAATGTTAGTACATTTGGCCCAAGGTGTGTAAAAGCACTTCCATGTATGTACGTGTAAATGCTTCATAAATGTACAACGGTGCTTACATATGTTTTAATTGGCTGCACATGGTTTTAAGGCAAAGTAAATAAACATAGATGAAATTAATAAATCTAAATCCCTATGTATATCTGGTCTTCAGAGAAGCAGATTCATTGAGAAGGACTTTGATAGTGTAAATCTGGGGTAAGCTGTCATGTGAGTGTAAGACACACAGTAACAATGCACAACAGAAGACAGCAATTCAAGCATGATAACAATACAATAAAAGACACACCCACATACCAACAAAATATAAAAAAACATTGCAATAATAGATCAACACATTAACAATGCACAACATAGCACCTCAATGCACAATGGATGTACACTCCATTCCCACAGCTCAGGAGCAACTGGATGGTTGTATGTTGTTTTCTTTTTGGGTACATTTCATCTAACCAGTGAGTACTGGCAGATTGCATAAGCAACAAGTGCCAAGAAGAAGACTGGCACCAATTTATGGACATGTCTTTCTAGGCTCTAGAATGCTTCTGCCACTTTTCAGCACCCAAGAAACTATGTTCTGTCAGGGCTGCAGGAGTTCTGTATGGCCTATCTTGACAATGGTGCTATCTTTAACAATTTATGGGAGGACCATCAATACCTGGAAGCACCATAATAAAGCGAAGTACCTAGAACATGTGTTGTTCTGGGTACAGGTAACGAAACTGATCGTCAAGACAAGTGGGGCAGTCCTAAACATGCTACCTTGAACATCAGGTGGGCAATGAGTAGATACTCCCATTGGATGCTAAGGTCCAGTCTGTGTTGGAGTGAGAGTCTTTTTAGGACTCATTGTCTATTTCAGGATTTTTTGGCCCATAGATGTGCTCTTGACAACCATGACATTTAAGAAGTAGCCCAAGAAAGTGATTGCATTACATAGTGATTGTCAGAATGCCTTGGAGAACCTGAAAACTGTGCTATGCAGTTCTCCTGTGTTAAAAGCACCTGACTACAATAAGGCCTTCTTTGCAATGGCTAACATTTCTGACGAGTGTTGGAACAGTTCTAGCTCGACTTGATGATAAGTGTGGACAGTGCTCATTTGTATTTATCAGTTATAAACTGCTTCATAGAGAACAGAACTGGGCCACCAACGAAAGAGAATGCCTTGTGATAGTAGGTTCCAGCCTTAATTGTTTGGTACCAAGTTTGTGGTCCAGACAGATCACAAGCCTCTCAAGTGGCTGATAACAATGAAGGGTGAAAATCCCAAAATGTTGAGATAGCTTCTCACATTACTGAGCTTTGATTTTATTGTGGAGCACAAAGCCAGAATGTAACACTCAAATTAAGATCGACTTTCCTGCTGGTTTTGCCGGTTTAATTACATAGGGCAAGATGTACTGCCCTTTTTTGTGCTCACAAATTGTGGATTGGCCTGTTTGCTACAGCAAAAAAGGGTAATGGCATGCACAAACGCTATTTTGCGAGTCACTGGCTTGCAAAATAGCTTTTGCAACTCTTGCTATTAGGAAGGGGAGTCCCTTCCTAATAGCGGGACTCACTGCCATGTACTATTATTTTGTGACTGCATTTGCAGCCGCAAAACACTCGCAGTTTACCACCTACATCAAGTAGGTGGTAAACCACTTGAGAAGGGATCCCCAGGGGACCCCTTCCCCTTTGTGAGTGTGTGAGAAAATATTTTTAAGAGCATAGCCATAAAAAAGTAAACTGAAAAGTTACATTTTTCTTTTTTAAATGCATTCCCGTTTTCCTCAAAGGAAAATGGGATACCTTTGGTTGTCACTTAAAATGATGAGAACGGAGTACAGTTTTTGTGTATCTTTTGTATGGCCAGAACCTTTTCTCTGTGTCAGAAAAGAGTGCGATCTACTGCCCTTCTTGTGTAAAGTTTTACTTTGTATGTGAACTCCAGACTCTACTCTGATGTTCCATGTGCATGCCCTGTGCGTATATGCATTATATATGTGTGTGACGTGTGGTAGTAGGAATATGTGGTTGAGGGTGTCTGAGCACTGGGACCAGTGGGATCCATTTTGCATGGCCCATTGCTTACCATGGCACACAATGAAGGATGAATACAGCTTCTCAGGCAGTGATTTTACTGCTGTGGCTGGGAGTGTTTGTCCAAACACTGAAGGATGCCTAGAGATTCAGCAAGGACCTTGGTATCATGGAGCACTTGATTAGCTCTTGCTGCTCTGTCATTTGGTAGATGGTAGGGGTGAGGGATGACACTGCATTTCTGTTGTTCACGGTGAGGAAGTTTCTAGGTCATTCCTGCCCTTTTGTCTGTTACTGGTTACTGTTTGAGGAAGGCTGATGGCAGCCAGGTGCAGAGATCTTACACTCAGTTGTACCTGTCTTTTAGATACTTCTGCTTTGAGCTTGCACCATTGATAACTGATGTGAGAGTCATCATATTGTACAAAAATTATGTTTGAGAAGCAGACAAAACATTTGAAAGACAATCAACCTCAACTGGTTCTGAGACTTCAGACAATGGATCCACATACCCTATCTACAAGATGGGAATAAAAGTGTGATCCAAGCTACCCCACTTTGTTCCAGTTCCAAGTTCTTCTTAAACAAGTAAGGGAGTGCTCTGCCAATTACTCAAAGGACTGCTGTTTGACCAGGTATGGTTTCTGCCAGACAGCCAGTCTCACAGAAGTGAGAGGACATCACCTAAAATCTGTCACTTGCTGGAGAAGCTGAGTGTCTGCCTAAGTACCTAGAACTCTGCATGCCTGCTCAGGTAGGTAAGGAGAGTGCCTGCCCTTGCAGGAGTGCTACACCAAGAAATGAGGGATGGAATGCTGAGTAAATCATACATTCACCCCAGTCAAGAGATCTGGGTTGAATCCATTGTTCTTTTGCTCACTACGCCAACCCAGTTTTGACTCAGCCATATTGAAATCAGTCTTGACCCTGCTCCTCATGGGAATAATCTAGCCTGAACTGTCAAGCCGGTTCCTCACTGGACCGAAACAAGCATCCTGGGATCATTTTCGGGCTTTCAACCCTCATCAGCCATGCTAGCTTGAATGCAGTTGCACAGCGAGCAAAGAACACACGTCTGGGCATACCCATCCCACTTAGGGCAACATCAGCAAATGATGGACGGAATGCTGAGTAAATCAAACATTCACCCCAGTCAAGAGATCTGGATTAAATCAATTGTTCTTTTGCCCACTACGCCACCCCTTGCAGGAGGACAGACTGTCCATTAGGAGAAGCCTAGTGCGTTCCTGGGGTGTAGAACAACTAAAAGTAGATGACAACAGATTGGGATTGAAGCCAGTACCGGATTACAGTTTGAGAGGTCCCCTGGACTCCTGGTTCAGTTCTGGTCATAAAGAGGTAAGAAATTGTTCACCGAATCACAATTGTGATGCCTACATTTTCTGCTGCAGTCCTTGAAGCTATTGTGCTGCCACTAAGAGTGCACTTTCTTGAGCAGCTGATGCATCAGTCTGGGGGCCACCACTGCCGAAGATGACTGTGCTTCTGCATCAACGCCAAAGGCTACATCTGCTGAAGATGAGAGTCTGATTGCATCAGAGGCTGCATCTGCCAAAGATGAATGCCCATTTGCCGTGGTCCTAGAGGCCACAGCCGTTGACTTGATAGTAAAATGTGCTACTCAACCCAGTGGTTCTGGGATGTAGCTAACACCCTTCTCCCATCTCTCGTTGTTGACACTGATGCCCGAGGGGGTGCAAAGTCGTTGACCACACCAGACCATGTTTCTGATTCACCACATCGTTTGAACAGGTAACTTGGGGCTATACCTGCACGTCTTAAGAGACTGTACATAGTATGCACAAACGGAAAGTGTGCCGCTAGAATGCTAACCTTTTCCAATCGAAACATGTTAGGCCTGAGAGACTATTGAACTGACCTAAAAATTATTAGAATATTATAATGTTGAGTGATCTGTTAAAGACAATGTAATGCTCCGATCTTCTAATAGCTGATAGAAGCCCAGAAGATCATCATTCCAATGTTTTTCTTTCACAGCTGTTACTGTAAACAAAGGACTCACTGAGCCCGATGGGTTTTCAACTCCCTCAGGCTCCATGAGGTCTTTGTTTTAAAAATTAGAACATTCTGTCTTCCAAGGGCAGAATGTTCTAATATCCTTAGAGCCCTCGGTAGCGGGTGTGACCGGTCATTAAAAGCCTGCTCCCTTGTTTAACATTGGAGTGGGCCTTTAATGGCTGGTAGAGCCTGCTATGTCGGTCTCTCTAATGCTTTAATAGGGAGCTACACCTGTGTCTAATCTATGCCATACTTGTATCTTTGGCTAAGTCAACCTTGCGTGGGGGATCATTCCTGAAAGAGGGGGTGTAGGTGAATTGGGCATTAATGAAGGTAATAGCTTGTTACTAGATCTCATAGGGAGATTTAAACCTTGTAAATTAGTCATCTTTGGGATGTTCAGAATTTCTTTTCGCTATATGATTAAAACACTTTCTGTTAACTAATATGTGAGCACTAAGCTATGCAATAGATCATTGTGTCTGGTGATTGACTGTTAAGTTCTGAGCTCCTGTCCTCCCACATAATCTCACTGCGAAGCCTTTGACTGCTTGCCCTTACTACCCTGAGAGTGTGGAAAGGGTACACTTGACCCTGTTTGCAGAGCCATAGTAGGAGGGACCACAGGACAATCGTGGTATATGACCTCAACCATCACTGTTGATGCCCTGTAGCCCTGGTCTGCCTTGTGGTCCTCGGAATGGAGTCTGATTATGCATGTATAATGTTTTGCCTATTTTTCGGAGTATGGGCATATTAAATAGTTTTGAAGGTTTTTTAAAATTTCTAATAGGATATAATTGGTATCTCCTTTGCTATTAATTGTTGCCATCTTAAGTGCAATCATTAATCATTTCTGTTGTGTCATGTTATTGCATTTGTTTAGGACACAAACTGATAGCTGCCCTGAGACCTTTCTGGTGATTTGTTTCGCTATATAAAAGTCTTTGACATTTGACATTTGACATAGTGTTAAATCATTCCAGCCCCTTTGGGTGTCTGGGTATTGCACACTATATCAAAAACATGAATTGTATTAATTCACACTATTTAATCTAGTTGTCTACAGTGGAACGATTACACATTTTACTTTCCCATAGTCTTATAGGAAAATTGGGTTTTCACAATACTTACTTATACTCTGAAATGGCATCACCTGTGAGATTTCATCAGGCGGCCAGATGAGTGGCCACATCAAGTTACATCTGGAGCTCCCTTACCACCCTACAAGGAGAAGGCCATCAAACCATTTGCATTCTGGAAAAATAAAAACATTGATCAAGTGCAATAAGAGCACTGATACAACATACTATGTCTTACTAAGACTCTGTTGGAATAGCATGGTGAAAGAAACAAATCACTGATTATCAAAAAAGTGTTATATGCTTTTCCACAGTTGAACCGTCCATTTAAGGGCAAGATAATAGCCCTTATAGAGTCAGGCTTGAATTCTAGAACTGTCTGGTTCAAATGTGAGCAATGAAAGCCAAGTTCTTCAGAAAGCCAGTGGTGTTACACAAAATGACGACCTACAGTATGTGATAAGGGGCCCTGGGATTCTTCCATATCTCACAGAAATTCATTGGCACTGAGCTGAAAGGACCCCCCTTGAAGGGTTTGAGCATCATGCACTGCAGGAGTTGCAGGAACTTGTGCACACATCTGCGGAATTTACGTAGTTCAATAATTTGCAGGACGTTGTGAGATTACAGTGAATGTGGTGTGGGAAGAAATATGAGAGTGTCATGAATATAAACTCTGCTGAAATGCACACTCCTTTAACTTACATAGTTGGAGGAAGGGATCCTGCTAATAATTGTGAGATAGCCTCCCCTCTTACCTGTGTGTCATTTGTTTTTCAGGGATGGTCATGTTCGGGCTGGCTCACCTCTTCTACACCTTTGCCTTTGGCCTACGGCCGCTCAACCTGCGAGTCTTCCTTCTCCTTCTCCTATTGAGTGGATCCTTCTACGCCTTCCTGTTCTCCTACCTGAAAGATGAATTCATCTTCATGGTGGCAGGCTATGCGGCCCTGATTGGCACCATGGGCTGGAGAGCCATGTCTCGTGTCCGCCTGTCATCCTACAACCGTTCATGGGCACGCATCTCTGCAGCAGTGGGCTCTGTGATTTTTATGGTCTCAGACTGTACTCTGGCAGTGGACAAGTTCTGCTTCCCAGTGTCCCACTCTAGGCTTATCATCATGGCAGCGTATTACACTGGACAGTTACTCATAGCTCTTTCTGTCATTGACACTGGCGATGAATTCCCCTGGAAGAGAAAGTGACAGACTCTATGTTTATCTTTATCAGCCATGCGCTACAGGATGTCCTGTGGAAGTGAATGGATTCCCAATAGCGGTTCTTTCATAGTGGCCACAAGCAATGACCGTCTCACTAAGACAGCAGACCACACCAATCCTTTCCTATTCTAACCATCAGTAATGGCTCTGCAGAAGCCATATCACCATTAGAGCCTGGTTCTGGCGGAGGAAATGATGCATAAAGTCCTCAGCATGATCAACTTGAGGAAGGAGAGTTGTGTCCATCTCAAGTCTGGACCTCAGTGCTAGTGGTCTTCATCATTAGAGTGATTGACAACAACTCATGTAATTAATTCGTGGAGCGATGATTACAACCTCTGTCTCCAGTTTGGACATCAACAATCAAGAGTTTCTCTGGCCAAGAGAAGTGATGCCCCTGCTGAAGAAAATGATGCCCCTGCTGAAGAAGTGACACCCTTGCTGAAGAAGTGATACCCCTGCTGATGTTCTTCATGAACTGCTGCTCCATTGTCTTCAGCCACTACATGTATTCGTGAAAAAGACCAATTCAATATCATAGTACCTTTTTCCCATAATGTCTTAAAGATTTGTATAATATATTTCAGAATAAACACTCCCTATCTTTGCTTTTGTTAGTTTTTATGAATTGATGACTGAGCACGGAGGAGCTGGAGCAGAGGCGGCAGCATCCGGCGGCACCCAGGTAAGCCAGTTTAATTTATTTTGTGCTGTCCCCTCCGCTCCCCTCCACCCCACAACCCGTGCTTAGTAGCGGCCGCTACTGCATGTGACTTCTTCAGGTGTTTGCCTTTCCCAGTATGGAATTGTAGGCACCAGTACCGGCCACTACTAAGTACGGGTGCTGGAGCAGGAGGCTGGGAGAGTGGAGGGGAGAATACAAAAAATAAAATTAAACTGACTTACCTGGGTGCTGCCAGATACTGCTGCCTCTGCTCTGTCTCCTCCGTGCCGCAACAGGAAGCTCCCAGACTCCCAGAATCCCCTGTCCAATCACAATGCTGGCTTAAGCACGTTGTGATTGGTCTGCATGCTTGGATCGGTACTCAGACAGTAGCTTGGAGGCTTTGCATGTTCCTCACTAGGCTGTGTAATGCAGCTAACTGGGAAGATGTAAACTGCGCTTAACGGTTTGACTGGCCCTCTTGGGTTGGCCAAACCGTCATGCCCACTTTAGAGTGTGCTTTGCTCTTCTCCTCCTGCCCCCTGCACTGGCCAGTCTGGTCCACCCACCCAGCCCCGCACCACACCCTAGCAGGTAGGAACATTAAAATGATAATAACTTTAGTTATTATCGTTTTAGTTTACCTTTTTGCACTACAGGCAGAGCAGGGGGTCACACTCCTCCGTCTTAGAGGAGGAGCCGCCGCCGGTAGTCACAGTACAGTTTGCTTGGGAAATGTAATACCCTAACTGAAGTGAGAGCCTGCAAATGAATGCCGGTAATCTCTCTAGAAATTACCAGCATCTGTGCGGAGGGGCTTATTATGACCCCCTGCTGTGGGTACTCTTGAGTACATATTAACAAAACCTTGAATGCCTTGCCAAAATAGCAGCAATTATCAAGAGCATTACTTTGTACTACAGAACAGTAATTATTCCTGCCTTTTTTACAGAATCACACACATATTTCTGCTCTAGAGGATTCCAGACTGTACATTCAGGCTGACACAAGCACAGCAATCTTCTCAACTCCAGAATGAAGTTCCTCTAGATGCTTGACAACACTTCTTTCTATATAACTAAGCCTTGAAAAAGTAACATATAGACGAAACGTGTTGGTTGCCCACTTTATTTGTTTTTTTATTTAAGATATCTTTATTGGCATTTATAATAAACATTACAAACAATCAATATATATACTCAGTATTGACATATTGTAGAACAGCGAGGGAACATGTATAGTAATTCTCAATCTATTTACAGTATAGCTGCGATCAGATTGCATCTGTTATCTCTAAGGCCTTCCTCCTATGCATGTGCCTCTACATTGTGAGTCCCTGTATATCTACTGTGATCTCTGTCTTTGAACTTATGAGCTACCCTTTATCTGCCAAACCCCTTCCCCCAACTAAACTCCAGCCCACTCCCCCCTCCATGTCTGTCGTATGGTCCCATGTCGTATAACTGCGTAAATTAGCCTCCCATCCCTTGGATAATCACTGCCCGTCTTGAACCTACTACCCCATCCATCCGCCTCCTGGTCGTTCTACGGCCCACCAGCAAATGCCACACCTTCCTCGGTGTCCTCTCCATCTTCACCGTTCGGCTCTTCAACTGTCAATTCTGTCACCATTGCCCTCCAGGCCCATACATCCTCTTCTAGCTTTTCATCTCGTCTAGTCTGCTGCATCAGAATCACTTCAGCAGTCGCCCATTCTTTTATGTCCCGCACCCACTGCGCTACTTTGGGTGGATGTTGGTTGCCCACTTACATTTATGAGAATTATGGACCTGACTACGGGTTTGGCGGTCTTGGAGCGTGCCGCCACCCCAGCACCCTGCTCCCAGACCGCCAAACCCGTAGTCAGTCCGCCCGCTGCATTATGAGTTGTAATCCTGGCAGGCAGTCCTGCGGCAACGGTCCCATGTCGGTGCCTTTCTAAGGATCATAGGAGAGCCTTATAATGACTCCGCTGTAGGAGCAGCGCAGCAGATGCCTGCACGGACAGAAATGCACAATGTTGTGAATTTCTGTTCGTGCAGTCACAGGGGGTGCAAAAATACAGGAGGGCCCACCATGCGTCCCCTGCATACACCCCCGTTTTTATCCAGGCATTAATTTTAGACTAAAGATGTTAGCTAGGCCAGCGAATGCTGCTGTCAGGAAGGTCTCTCTAAGGAGAACCACCCTATATCCATAATGAATGTCCATAACTCACTGATATGAAAACAATATGAACTCTAATCTATCAAAAAGCAGATTTTAGACAACATTTTTAAAAGCGCATAATCCCTCAGTAGATCTAGTAATTCCATCCTGTCATTATTTCAGCCTGTTCCCAGTGTACCAGTTTGGTCCAGAATAGGATCTGAGCGATGTTATCGTCCCCTCTCAGTCTCTATATTGTGACGTTTTGTAGACCTAATACACAGTCCTAAAATATTTGGGGCCAAATGTATGGCCTGCTCACGCAGTGCAGCGCAGCAAGTCACCTCGCTGCACTGCGCGACAGGAAATGAGCAGGTATGCGCCATACCTAAGTCAATAACGTTACTCTTTTAACGTGCCCTGGCGCCCTGCTGCCTGCCTAGTGCCAAGGCAGGCACCCTTACAGCATGGTGCAAGGGTACCTGTGTTGTAAGGGGCACCTTCCTGCACAAAAACAATCACATGAGGCATTTTACCCTTTCTATGAATGCAGCACACACACAAAGAGGAAAAACAAGGAGAAATAGAGATATTTCTCCGCGTTACGCCTCACATGGTGAGGTGTAGGTTTTTGGCGCATTCCCAGGTCTAATACAAAGCTCCCTCCACTTGGAGAGAGACTCTCCGGTGCTCAGCATTCAAATGACAATGAAGTCTAAAGGTTCAAACCAGTTCATGAAAAAGTTAAATCCACAAGTTGAAAAGGTTGCTCTAGTTTATTGATCCATACTCATTAGTTTCATGAGCAGTTAAAGATTGCTTGAAACGCAGATTCAAAGTACATAATCAATGAAAGGTATCATCCAACGTTAACACTCCCAATCCCAATGCATTTCGGGCTAATGCATAGCCCTTCCTCAGGGGAATGCTATAGAAAAGTGCACGGATACCCTCGATCTGCGACCTGTTCAAAAGCCATTCCCAGGTCTACCACTTTGGGTAAATCTGGGAATACGTCAAATTCCATGGATATTGAATGGGAACACCCACAGAGCGTCCCTGAAAACGCCTCCCTAGCGCAAAGTAATGCAACAAAATCATTTGCACTGCGTTACATTACTCGAGGTTTATAAAGCCAGTCAGGGCCACACAAGGTGGCCCTGCGTGGCATCGTAAATCTAATTTTGAAGTTGTCCCTCTTGCACCACTTTGCAAGGTGCAACAGTAATGCAAAGGAGCTTGTAAATATACCCCCATGTCCATTAGAAGCATCGATAATTTATACTAAGATACGAGAAGATTATATTTTAGGTTTTGCGAATACGCAGCCCTTGCCATGATCCAACCAGCACTTGCTTATACGCATGACCACACGCTTCTGGATCAATATAGCAGAGACCCCTTTCTTGTATTGTGGCCCGCTGCATAGATAATTTTGACCCATTATGTCTCCGCAGCTTTGATAATTCATTGATACATAGGTGGCATTGATACGTAGGGTCACGTCCAACTTCCTAAATTGGCAGGTATGCCAGCACTTTCTTGCGTTTAATATAACTATTTAGTCCTTTTATTTTGAACAACATTCGGTCCTTTGGAAGCCATTGTCTACATAGCAGCCCTGTGTAGTTAATTCTCATATAACTATATGCTTGTAGAAGATGATGGATCTCGGTTGATAGGCTCAAGACTGTGTGTGGGTGCTGACAATAAAAAGCATATTTATGAAAGGGTTGTGTCACGTTCACACTACGCAAAGTGGTACATGTATGACGCAAACCTTTAAATCAGATTTTTGAAGCCACGCAAAGCCACTTTGTGTGGCTTCGAGTGGCTTAAAAAATTTGGAGTAATGTAATGAAGTGCATATCGCTGCATTACACTACTCTGACCTGGGAAGGCATTCTATGGCTGTTGCATGGTGTTCCCATGCAAATTCCATGGTTTTTAATGCATTCCCAGATGTACAAGAACTTGTAAACCTGGGAATGCACCAAAAAGATATGCCTTCCCAGGAGAGGCATAACGAGAAGAAATATACTTTTTTTCTACTTGTTATTTCCTCTTCCTATGTGTGCTGCATTCTGTAGCAGACATACAAAGAGGAATATGCCTCTCAAGACTGTTTTGTTACTGCGGCCCTGATTGCAGATCTCTTCTCTGCCTTGGGTGCTTCCTCTCTTTTTTTTTTTTTTTTTTTAATTCTGTTTTTATTTTCATTAACAACTTCAGCAATAAAGTCAGGTTGGACATGACCATACATTACAATTAGTGTATATAACCATCATATCAATGCACTTTCAACGGGGTGCTTCCTCTCTTTAACGCGGCCAGGAATTCCAACCTCTTCGCAACACCTTTGTTCCTCCTCATATACTGCAAACCGGTTGGAGGTGAGATAATGACCTTGGTCGGTGCGTCCTGCTGAGCGTGCATAGCTCAGGCTCGCTGGCACTCCGCTTTGGGATACATGTGGTATTTAACTGTTCTTTCCCAATCTGCCTGGAGAGTTTGCGCGCTTCCATGATCCGAGGGCCTGACGCGCAGACCTGATTGTTGCAGCTACCCTTCGCAGAGAGGAGAGTGCCTGGCAGGCTTTTTCTGCTCTGAATTGCCTGCAGCTGATGCCTTGACTTTGACTGAGGAAGAGAGGCATTTCTCTGCCTTACTCCATACTAGTTGCCTTTTGACCGGGTACAGAGGAGTGACACCTCCACCTGGTGTTCGCTCCGGACTGGGTAAGTGTTTTTACCTTAACCTTCCCTGCAACAATGGCGGCTCAAATTGAGTGTTGAGCTGTGAGGTAACTGCCTCCCGTAGACTGTGGTGGCTTACCACAAACTTCAAAATAGGGCCTCTTATGTCTATCATCCATTCTCAGGCCACTACTTCAAAATGGCCACTACTCAAAATGGCCTGGAAGATTGCCCGAACCTTGACTTTTTCAACACCTGAGTTAGGTACTCTAGGGCTCCTTGTTAAATGACGTTGATATTCACTCCAGCAGGATTTAATCGTAATTATTGAAATAATACCTTGCTCGTCTGATACCCCATTGAACCTGCAAGCAGGGACTCGTCCTCCTAGTTCTCTCCTTACGCAGGCACAGCTTCTGACTCTGTCTCTTGCATCACCAAGGCTACTACACTCAGCTTTTGATAGACAATTTTATTAAATACCTGGAAGTCCTCAGTCAGCTCTTTCCTACTTTTTCTTTTCTGTTTGTCTTTTACCTAGGTTGCTTGGGATGCTTCAATGAAAAACTAGGTACATGACTACTCTTCCTACGTTACCCCCATGCCCCCTTTGGGGTCTTAACCTCCTCAGCTTTACTCCCCTATCGCTTAATGCCCTCCCCATACCCAGTCTACCATTCCTCCGCTTACTGTTTCACCCCTGTAGTTGCGTTATCAATACGCAATGGCAAGATAACTATCGCTCCCCTTCCTCTTACCAGGGCCCTTTCCTAATTGGATCTACCTTCCCTCCCCCACTCTCATATATCTACATCCTGAACCTTTTTGTTCCCTCAACCGCTTCCTCCTACGCACCACATTCACCATGGCACAACATACTTATCATGCCTTTAACCCTTTTGTTCAATCAGGCTTGAACTATTTTAAGATTATCTACCCCCAACCTATCGAATGTGAAGAAGACCGTTTAACACAATCTCTTCAAACGCTGGCCCGAAACACTTATATCGGACACATATATCTCCAGTAAGGGTGCTATAGTGACAGACCACATCTTCTACACCAACAGAAGAGCACAGTGGAGAATGGCCCTAACTTCTATGCTTCAGTCCAAACAGCTGACCAAAACTCTGCATGGCTTTCCTTTAACCACGCTTCCATCCCAGGCCCTTAAGGCTGAGCTGACTGTCTCCTTTACAATAATGGTGATGTACTTATTCAAGCCTCGGACAGAACCTCAAGCGATTTAACTATGCCTTCTTAAGGATTTAGAACACACTAACTATCTACAACCCTTCCACTCGCTGACAGACTGGGCCCCCCACATTTTCTGCTCCTGAGGTGATAGACGGCTCCTCTTTCCCTTATCCCACGCTCCAATCTGTAAACAAGCACACCACAGACCTACCCAACTTAACAGAGGTTATTTTTACTGCCCACACCATGATCCCGAACAACCCCTTTCTGTCTCGCGCAAGTGAGGGTTTAACTGACCTGAGTACCACACACCGTGCAGCTGTCCCCACAACTGTTCCACCTTTACCCTGCCTTCCCTCTTATCCTCGGTCCCCTGCATCACAAACTGCTTGCCCCAACAATGGGGGTGATGGACACCCTTCCAACTCTAACAGCCAGGTAGGCTCAGATATTCTTCCCTTAGGCCCTGGATCTTCCAACTGCAGGGCCCGGAACCGAGTTGCTGTCTCCTGTCCACTGACCAATACTAGACACTCACCCACTCGCATTACGTTCTTCACCCTCTACCTCTCCTAATTACACTCTGCCTTTCCCCATTCCCACTCCAGGTTCTGATTCCTGTCTCGAGCATGATTTTATCTCCCTCTGTACCTGTGTCAATGGCTCCCTCTGTAACTCTGCCAATGGTCCTTTGCAACCCTCTATTACCCCTCTCACTGCTGACCCATTCCTACATTTGCTTTCAAGTCCTGCAAATAAGTGCATGAAAATCCCTGCCTTGAGGAGAAGATTCCTGACCTCAAGCTTGATCTCTTGGGTGTCAAAGAGATGGTGCAAAGCATACTTCAGTTCTCCTTGAAGATGGAGAAGCGTTGGGTCTCGCTCCCACTCAGAGGAATGATATTTACAACTCACAGAATCTGTTAACGACCATCCCACTTTCCGCTCCTCTCTTAGTTCTAGCTAGAGTTCTAGGCCTTTACCTAAACATCACTCTAGGCCCCACAGACCCTTACCTCAGCTAGCTGAAAAGGACATTCTTGCCCTTCTTTTGTCTTACACTGACTCGAGGACGGTCTCCTCCTTCAACTCTACTCTCAACATCCCCTCCATCATTGCGGACCCTGACAGGGAACCGAGTCTTTAGTTCAGAAAGGTGAACAAAGAAAACCTACTTCACATAACCACCTCTCTTCAAGAAGTGTTCACTTCCAATTTACACGTCAATTCGATGCTACTCAACTGCAGATCAGCTGTGAAATATGCAGGTGATATTTCAGAACTCATAATTGCGCAAAACCTGGACCTTCTGATCATGACTGAAACATGGCTCAATGATACTTCTTCCCCCAGTTCTTGACATCCTACTTCCCCCTGACTACTCCATTCTCAGAAGTGATTGACTTGGTAAAACAGGGGGAGGCATTGCTTGCATTCATCGCTCCAATCTGACAGTAAAACAATCTCCATGTGCTGTGCTATCCTCCTGTGAACAACTAGTCACTGAAATCTGGAACAAAGACAAGAAGATTTGAGTGTTGCACTCGATCTATCACCCTCCTGGTGACAGTCTCGCCTTCATTGAGCAAATCATGGAGGACCAACTCTGCCACATATTCCTCAGGGACTTTGGGGCATATTACCAAGCCATAGCGATAATTATCGCTAAGCTTGGTTAGCGGCCAAAATATTATCGCCGAGCTTCGCCTATTTTTATCACTTAGGAGCCTTGATATTATCAAGGTTTATCTCCTAAGCGATAAAAATCGGCCGAAATGCATGAATATCGCTGAAAAGTCAGCGATATTCATGCATTACCGAGCAAATGCTCCTAGCCATGTTATCCACCTACCATTGGATAACATGGCTAAGAACTGCTCTGGGCAGGCGTTAGCTTTTGGAGATAATCGCGCTTAGCGCGATTATTTCCAAACGTTGGTAATAGGGGATAGCGATGTTAGCAACTGTTTCCAGTCGCTAACATCTTGGCACGCCCACTTTGCATGTCATTAGCGATAATTATCGCTGACATGCAAAGTGGGCCCCTAAATGCCCGCTATCGCCTATTAGCTGTCGCTAACTGGTGTTAGCGATAGCTAGCTAATAGGGCGATAAAATTATCGCCGCTTTAGCGGGAAAAGTTCCCGCTAAAGCGGTGATAAGGCCCATGGTAATATGCCCCTGTAACCTTTATTTGAAATACACAAATGATTCAACTGTCAGTTCCTTTAAGACTTTCTTCCCCGACCTTAACCTCTCAATGCTCTGTAAAGGTCCTACACACAATAAGGGTGCCACTCTCCACCGTATCATTGCCAAAGACAACATCCTACAAATAGGCAACATCTTACCTTGTGACTGGTCTGATCATTTTCAAATTCCCTTCCTCATCTTAGATAAGGGCTTGGGTAGGCAGGGTCAACCCCTTAAAGCGAAACAACTGACTCACAATATGAGAGACCTCATCATCAATATGCACTTCAATCACCAAAAATAGACTACAGCCCCGCCTAATATGACCAACCTTGATGATCTTTCTGATCATTACATTAACACGTTGTCTAACATTCTTGACTTTGTTGCACCGAAGCAGCTCAAAAGGATTCCAGTCAAGCTTTCCAAACCGTGATTTAATGGTTCCTTAAATGATGAATGGCGCAATCTTAGACTCTCTGAAAGACTCTGGAGAAACACTCTCTCTACCACAAATCTCACTCAACTTAGAAAAGTGAGAAGCTCTTACAGCAAACACATCCGCAGGGCAAAAACAGACCACTTCAGAACTCAGTTTGATGGAGCCAAAAATAGACCCAAAAAACTCTTTGAAATCATTAAGGAACAATCTAACCAGTCTTCCAACCAGATCTCTACTCCAACATCCCTGCTCCCTAGTAGTGATGATTTCACAGCTCACTTCTCTGAAAAAATAAGGAAAATAGAGTTGGAGCTATTACCTGTCACCCCAACTTTGTTACCTAAGAAACCTTGTGCAGGCTAAGTGGAGCTGGCAGAATCCTCGACAATATCCCCGCCTTTGGGCTGCTCTCTCAAAAGCAACGCCTCTTGGAAGAGATTTCTCCTACCAGATTGCACCGAGCTTCTTTACAACATGGCATCCCTTAAACCCTCGAACCATTTTGGTGATCCTTTTCCCACTAAGCTCTATAAAGATTTAAACTCAGCCATTCTCCCTCTTTGGTCCAGGATCATTCATGAATCCCTCTTACAGGGCAAGATTCTGGACTGCCTAAAGGTTGGGCAAGTTACTCCCATTCCTAAGAAGTCCAATGCGGACCTTTCGGATCCAAACAACTTCCGACCCATAACCAACAGTATGACTCCAGCTAAATTGCTTGAAAGATGCATCCATTCGCAGCTCTGCAACCACATTGAGAAATATCAACTCCTTGACCCTCCTCAGTCAGGTTTCAGATCAGGGCATAAGGCTCATATGTGGACAGCACAGGGGAGGCAGCCTACCCATCTTCTCCACCCCACCTAAACTCCCCTCAACTCTCAACCCTTCTGCCCTCTCTACCATTGCCTCCAGCAGCGATCACAGCCACTCAACACTAACTTGCCACTAACCCCATCTCGCTCCCAGTTTGCACTGGCCAGTAATTGTAGTCCTACAAGGAAGAGGGAAGAACACAAGAACATAATAATACAAGAACACAAAAGCTTCCGATAGCAGCGTTTAACCCTTAAACGTGCCATCTGCACGCTAAATCTTGCAAGAGGTGCAACCCCCAACTGAGCTCTCTCACCAGCTGGTTCACCATCAAATCTCACCCCAGGTTTGGTAAAACGCTCCCTGCGATGCGTGCTCCCCTTAGTATCGCTGAAATCCGCTGGCAGAGCTGTTGAACCCCTGCTCAACCCCACCTCACTACATCTTGCTCTGACTGCAAGCAGCTTGACTGCATCTGAGGCATCTATGGCTAACTGGGGTATTCGGGAGAGCAGGCCAGGAACGCTAAGGGCAGATTAAGATAGCCCGGGAGCCAGAAGAGGCAGCGGGCAGAGCAAAACCACTGCCACAGCCTGCCCCAGCTTGCCCCTGTCTGGTTGGCAGCTCCAGTTACACCTATGCTGGTCACCTACGCTTATCATCGGAGCGTGCTACCTGCAACTAAGGTACAGGACAGGGCAGCACAGAGAGAGAGAGGGGAGGTCAGAGGAGTCAGCAGCACATAAGGAGGAACAAGGAGACAAGGGAAATCCGCCCAAGGAGAAATGAGATCAGGCAGGGTGAGAGGGGGTCCTCTGCCCAAGACAAAAACAAATAAATGCAAAAGAAGGTCCCTGTCTCCACAGGGCAGCATGGTTGAGCCCCACCCTAAAAACATACCGGATGTGAGAAGTTGGCCTGATGTGCAGTGGTCACTATTCTAGTGATCACTATATATCAGTCCAAACAACCCTTATTGATGATTGGTTGTAAGTCAACCTTATAGACCAGCTATCCTAGTAGCGTGGATACGAGCAGTCTAAGGCTAAGACTCTAGAGGGCGTGTTAAGCCAGCTGTTTTACCATCACATTACCCCTTGAACACCCAGTGAAAGGACACCACACAAGTGTTATGAAAATAAACAGTGTATTTATTAGAATCACAACAACCCTGTACTCTTTATGAGGACAGGGTGCTAGGCACACAACAAAACTCTTACGAAAATACTTAAGTTAGCACGTTATACACAAATGCCCGAGGGGCACGAAAAACCATATACTCTAAAAGTGGAATGCGAATTACTAGCAGGTAAGTAACAGTTCTAATAGGCTTTGGAATCGCTAGGACTTGACTAGGGAGTCGTTAGATTACTACTAGGAGACCTAGGGGACTCGGGTGCAGAGTGTGCACTCTCACGCGGGATGCGGGACAAAGTCTATGGAGGCTAGTAAAGGCAAAGTTAGTGTTCACGGGCGAACCCGACCTGGTAGGAAGAAAACGACAGTGGATCCTGACCCTAGGATAGTGAGGCTATGCTGGGACACCGAAGTGCCGAAGTTACCTAGCCCAGGGGCTGCAGCTGCATAGGTCTGAAAAGACGTCGGGGATCTCGTTGCCGGACCAGGAGCCTGGAAGGAAGAAGTTGCTGGCAGGCGACCAGTGAAGAAAAGTTCGATGGATCCAAGCCTGGATCAAGGAAGAAGAAAACCTGAAAGCAGAGGGGACCAAGTTCTTGAATCACTAGCCAGTGATTAAGTGGGCACCAGGATGGTACCGGGCGAAGTCACCGCAGTCAGGTGAGTGGGCGCTACTGGGCTCTGCAGTCTCTCGGACCAGGAGGCGTTGTCGGCGACCAGGATGGAGGTGCGAGCTGTCCCACGAAGGTTCTTGCTGTCGACGTCGCTGGACCCAGGATTGGGCAACAAGTCTTGGCAAATGCAAGGCCCACGCGGTGGACCTAAAATGGCGTCTTGGGCGGACCAGGAGGGTCCAGGGTACTTCTCCGATGGAGGGAAGCAAGGGCCAGTCTGGAGCAACCAGACCAGCAGCAGAAATGTCGTCGGGCGTCGTCGGGAAGGCCACAAGCCAGCGGGCTAGTAGCCAAACAACGCGGTGAGCAGCAAAAAGCAGAAGGGCCCCACGCAGATCGTGGAGATGCTGGGAGGCTGCACTTCGGTGCTGGAGCTGCTCAGGGTCGGGGCTTCTCGGACCCCAAAGCACTCACCAGGAATTCACTCGGCGGGCTTGCTGGAAAGAAGTCGTGCAGTCTTGAAGATGGCCGGTCCCTCGAGGTCTCGTCACACCCACGAATCTCAGCGTGACTGATGATGCAGGTAGAGGTCAGAGGTGCCAGGGAAGCCGGTTCTCGTCGAGCTGGGCAGTCTTGATCCGGAGGAGAGACTTGCAGCAGACCGCAGTGTTCTTAAGATGGTGCCTGCGGATGCAGGGTGACTACTCCTTAGTCACAAGGGAGAAATCTTAGGAAGAAGTCTTGAGTTCCTTTCGTGGAAAGTAGTTTCAGGATTCAAAGATGATCTGATTTGGAAGGGGGCCAGTTCCTACCTTTATCCTGTAAAAAGGGGCTGGCACGCGACTAAGTCCTGCCCTAGGGGTGGGACTAGGAGGGGGGTGGTTACACCCACTTCCTTGGCGGGCTTTTCCCCAGCACAGGGTCTGGAGTGACCCTGGAACTGGTTCCAGCCAGCCTATGCACAGTGAGCACCGGGGTGCCACGTGCAGTCACCTTCCTCTAAAGCCCTGCCTACCTACAATACACAAAACCCTGTCTGGGACGGTGCTGGCACCGCCCCTGGCAGGAAACCCTTTGTCCTTATCTCCTGCTCTGGGAGGACTCCCAGCAGCAGGAGGGCAGACTTGTGTCTCGGTGGCAGCATCCATTTTGTGGATGCTAAGGCTCTGTCTGACTTTAACCGGGGTTAGGGGTTACATACATGTCGTGTCCCTCTAGAAGGGTGGAATGCTAACCCCGTCGCCAGAATTGGCGAGGGGTTAGTATTCCAATTCGTATGACACCTTACTCGACATGTTTTGATAAAGCGATACCAGAGTTGGCATATAACCGCGAGGATTATAATGCACTTAAGAGTATATGGTATGCGATATCATGGAAACAGCTAAGGGATGGGTCCCGAAAGCAGCAGACAGGCTCAGCTCATGCCAGAGCACCATCTCACACGATTCCAAGCACTCTGCCTTCAGGATTGTTAAGGCCTGCCATAGGAGTGACTGATAGGAGATCTGTGTGTCCATTTTTAGGGTTAGATATAGGTATACTATATCTAAAGCAAAGGGTGATTACACCACCTTGCCCCAGCTGTCAAGCAGCCAGTTGTGTCAGATTTGGATGGCCAGCCAGGGGTGGCATAATACATGCTGCAGCCCCTGGTAGGCCCTGGCTACACCTATGCCCTGGGTACCTAAGGTACACTGTACAGGGACTGGTAAGGTGACTCAGTATCCAATTTAGATATGTACCTAAGGTACATGGAATCCATTTTACAGAGAGAGCAGTAGGCCTGGGGTCCTGAATAGCAGGGCCCCAGGTCAACTAAGTCAGAAAACCAGCAAAACACCAGGCAAAAAGTTGGGGGCAACCATAGTCAGGGATCTACCTTCCTACATAACCCCCCCCCAAACGAAAGGAGATAAGGCTAGCCTTGCCAGGTAAGCCTATATTGCCTGAGTGGCCATATAAGGAAGTAACAGCACTGGCATGGTTACCCCCTATCTCATGGTCCACTAAGCAATCCCTCACCCTAAGGGTATCTGAGGGTCTCCACCATAGGGAATCTCTACCTGTGGTGTGTTTTGGCAAAGGAAAAGGCTGGTGCTGAAATGGAGTACTGAAGTGAGGCTCCACTAATTTTGGGCTCAGCTTCCTCCAATCATTTTCCACCATAGAGGCCTTTCTTTCCAAGACTGAGTTGTTTTGGGCTCTCAGGGTCAACCTCTGGCTACCTACAGCTGGAGGTTGGGTCCCTCTGTTTGGCTTACTGGAGGGACAGGTCAGGTCTGGGGCCCTCAGGTCCCAAGTTTGGCTGTGCCCAACAGTGTCCATCTGTGGGAGGTCCCTAACTAATTTTAAGGGGGATCCCTCAGGAGTATGTTTTATTTTCACTGGGCTAGGACTACTAGCTTCAGTGCCCTTAATCTGCTGATTGGGGAATTCTTTTGGACAGGGGGCCCTTTGGGGTCCAACACTGGCCTCCCTGACCTCTACAGCCCTGGGCTGACTGAGGCAGGGTAGAGAGGGGCAGGTTACCTGCTCCAGACTGGGTCCCACCTTGGAAGGGTCCACTGACATCAGGGGTTCTGCCAGGCTAGGCCTGACTACCTCTGTGGCAGTTTCTTCACAAGGGGTCAGATCAGTTCCCTGAGGAGGCTGATCTTTTCCTAAAGTCTGGTGGGAGGGAGATTTCTCTTCCTCCTCAATGCTCTCTGTCTGAGTGGAGTGATCCATAGTTTCAGGCTTCACAACACTATCATCTGTCTGAGTTTGAGCTGTGGCCATCACAACTCTCCCAACCTTTTCAGGAGGGGGCTCAGTTTGGGTGTGGGCTGTTACCATGACAGCCTTGACAACCTGTTCTGGGAAGGAAGTTGTCTGAGATTGGGTTGTGACTGGCACAACCCTCCTGACCTGTTCAGGGAGGACATCTTGGACTGGGGCTGTGGCTATCACTGCCCCACTAACCTTACCATGGGTGTTTACCATTTTAGAATGGGTTTCTTGCTCTACTTCAGCCCAGGCTGAGAGCTCTAAATCATTCCCCAGTAGGCAATCTACAGGCAAGTTTGGTGACACTGCCACTCTCTTGTGGCCAGTGACACCTCCCCAGCTGAGATTGACCACTGCCATGGGATGATCTCTCTGTACTCCATCAATATTGGTCACCTGGTATGTGGCACCAGGTAAAAGTTGCCTTGAGGGGACTAGACTCTCAGTCACCATAGTGATGCTAGCCCCTGTATCTCTATAGGCCTCAACTTTTATACCATTGATGAGGGGCTCCTGTCTGTACTTGCCCAAAGTTTTGGGACAAGTTGTGAAGTTGGCAAACCCCATGCCAGTCTCACAGACAAGAGTATCTAAGTTTGGGGACCTGGTTAGGCCAGAGTCCCCAGGAACTCCCAAAGTAAATGCACCCAAATTCTTGGGGGCACTCCCACCACCTGGGGGATTACTACTAGTAGTAACAGGAGGTTTGGGAATGTTACTTGGGGGTATGTTTTCCTTATTGTTATTCTTTGGGCAACTGCTGTCAGTTTTTAAGTGACCCACCTGTTTACAGGGATAACAATAAGGTTTCTTCTGGTTGTTGGAAGGATTCTGGGACCCACCCCCCTCAGAGGGTTTTTGGGGCCCTGATGTGGTTTGATCTGTAGATTTATTCCCACCCTTCTCTTGAGGCTTGGTTGATTCCTTTTTCTGGTCACCACCTTGGTTCTTGGGCCTAATCCTGGTTCTGACCCATTTGTCTGCCCTCTTACCCAATTCTTGTGGAGAGGTCAGATCAGAGTCTACCAGGTGCTGGTGTAATAACTGGTTCTGACAATTATTTAAGACTTGCTCTCTCATAATTAGATTATACAATCCCTTGAAATCAGTAACCTTACTACCCAGTAGCCAGCCTTCCAAAGCCTTAGTGGCACAATCAACAAAGTCAGACCAGTCCTGAGACTGAGTTTTCTGGGTGTCTCTGAACAGCAACCTGTACTGCTCAGTGGTTAAACCAAACCCATCAACCAGTGCATTTTTCAGGACCTGGTAATTGTTAGCATCCTCAACTCTAGTAGTGAGGAGCTTATCTCTACCTTTGCCATCAAAGGAGAGCCACAGTATAGCTGCCCACTGACTCTGGGGAATGCCCTGCACAGTGCAGGCCCTCTCCAAAGCAGCCATCCATTTCTGGATGTCATCCCCTTGCTTAAAGGGGGGCACTATTTTAGTCAGGTGTTTAGTATCTAAACCCTTCTCTCTATCTCTTGGGAGATTGCTGCCACCAGTGGGAGCTAACCCACACATCTGCTGCTCTCTAGCAAAGGCAAGCTTCTCTTTGGCCAGGGCAAGTTCTTCCCTTTCAATCCTCAGTTTAGCTTGTCTCATCCTTGCTTCATGCTCTCTTCTCTGAGGGGAAGTGAATCTCCTCTGTGGAGGATTCCTTCTCCCCTGAGAAGAGGCATTAGAGTGCAGAGATCTATTGGAGTCCCTAGAAAGAGATCTATCTCTCCTAACTCCAAGGTTAGGCCCACTTCGGGTTAGTACTGGGGGTCCCCCAGATCCTAGCCCAAGTAAGTCTAAGTTGGTCCTAGTTAGCCTTCTGACTACCTCAAGACCTTTGTCTACCTCATCCCCAGAGAGTTCCTCCTGATCCCCCTCCTCAACTGCTGAATCAGTGTTGGGGAGGTCTGGATCCCCAGAGGTTCCCTCTAAGGCTGGCATGTTCTCATGTAACTGAGAAAGCTTTCTGGCATCATATGTCTCTAAGAGACCTATCAGAAAGGGAATGGTGGGGTTAGACCCCTGCTTCAGTTTTCTGGAGACACAGATTTGTCTCATCTCCTGGAAACTGAGAGCTGCATATCTTGAAGTGACCTGTGGAGGGTCAACACTGACCAGGGGAGTCTCAGTAGAGTCCCCCTGAGTCGACATGCTTTTCTAGTGAGGTGTAAGTGGTGCACTTACCTACACTATATGTTTGCCTACTGATCCCTTGCTAGAGTTGTAGTTTAGGGTGTGCTAGGCCCTAGGAGCTACAACAGCTGGTTCAGTAGAACTCAGAGTATTCTAAGCTAAGTTATATGTACCTTTAGTACTTATGTGATCTTTCACAAGATATTCTTAGGGCATGTGTGGTAAAACAACAGCAAGCTCAAATCCCAACCGCTGCTCACCAATGTGAGAAGTTGGCCTGATGTGCAGTGGTCACTATTCTAGTGATCACTATATATCAGTCCAAACAACCCTTATTGATGATTGGTTGTAAGTCAACCTTATAGACCAGCTATCCTAGTAGCGTGGATACGAGCAGTCTAAGGCTAAGACTCTAGAGGGCGTGTTAAGCCAGCTGTTTTACCATCACATTACCCCTTGAACACCCAGTGAAAGGACACCACACAAGTGTTATGAAAATAAACAGTGTATTTATTAGAATCACAACAACCCTGTACTCTTTATGAGGACAGGGTGCTAGGCACACAACAAAACTCTTACGAAAATACTTAAGTTAGCACGTTATACACAAATGCCCGAGGGGCACGAAAAACCATATACTCTAAAAGTGGAATGCGAATTACTAGCAGGTAAGTAACAGTTCTAATAGGCTTTGGAATCGCTAGGACTTGACTAGGGAGTCGTTAGATTACTACTAGGAGACCTAGGGGACTCGGGTGCAGAGTGTGCACTCTCACGCGGGATGCGGGACAAAGTCTATGGAGGCTAGTAAAGGCAAAGTTAGTGTTCACGGGCGAACCCGACCTGGTAGGAAGAAAACGACAGTGGATCCTGACCCTAGGATAGTGAGGCTATGCTGGGACACCGAAGTGCCGAAGTTACCTAGCCCAGGGGCTGCAGATGCATAGGTCTGAAAAGACGTCGGGGATCTCGTTGCCGGACCAGGAGCCTGGAAGGAAGAAGTTGCTGGCAGGCGACCAGTGAAGAAAAGTTCGATGGATCCAAGCCTGGATCAAGGAAGAAGAAAACCTGAAAGCAGAGGGGACCAAGTTCTTGAATCACTAGCCAGTGATTAAGTGGGCACCAGGATGGTACCGGGCGAAGTCACCGCAGTCAGGTGAGTGGGCGCTACTGGGCTCTGCAGTCTCTCGGACCAGGAGGCGTTGTCGGCGACCAGGATGGAGGTGCGAGCTGTCCCACGAAGGTTCTTGCTGTCGACGTCGCTGGACCCAGGATTGGGCAACAAGTCTTGGCAAATGCAAGGCCCACGCGGTGGACCTAAAATGGCGTCTTGGGCGGACCAGGAGGGTCCAGGGTACTTCTCCGATGGAGGGAAGCAAGGGCCAGTCTGGAGCAACCAGACCAGCAGCAGAAATGTCGTCGGGCGTCGTCGGGAAGGCCACAAGCCAGCGGGCTAGTAGCCAAACAACGCGGTGAGCAGCAAAAAGCAGAAGGGCCCCACGCAGATCGTGGAGATGCTGGGAGGCTGCACTTCGGTGCTGGAGCTGCTCAGGGTCGGGGCTTCTCGGACCCCAAAGCACTCACCAGGAATTCACTCGGCGGGCTTGCTGGAAAGAAGTCGTGCAGTCTTGAAGATGGCCGGTCCCTCGAGGTCTCGTCACACCCACGAATCTCAGCGTGACTGATGATGCAGGTAGAGGTCAGAGGTGCCAGGGAAGCCGGTTCTCGTCGAGCTGGGCAGTCTTGATCCGGAGGAGAGACTTGCAGCAGACCGCAGTGTTCTTAAGATGGTGCCTGCGGATGCAGGGTGACTACTCCTTAGTCACAAGGGAGAAATCTTAGGAAGAAGTCTTGAGTTCCTTTCGTGGAAAGTAGTTTCAGGATTCAAAGATGATCTGATTTGGAAGGGGGCCAGTTCCTACCTTTATCCTGTAAAAAGGGGCTGGCACGCGACTAAGTCCTGCCCTAGGGGTGGGACTAGGAGGGGGGTGGTTACACCCACTTCCTTGGCGGGCTTTTCCCCAGCACAGGGTCTGGAGTGACCCTGGAACTGGTTCCAGCCAGCCTATGCACAGTGAGCACCGGGGTGCCACGTGCAGTCACCTTCCTCTAAAGCCCTGCCTACCTACAATACACAAAACCCTGTCTGGGACGGTGCTGGCACCGCCCCTGGCAGGAAACCCTTTGTCCTTATCTCCTGCTCTGGGAGGACTCCCAGCAGCAGGAGGGCAGACTTGTGTCTCGGTGGCAGCATCCATTTTGTGGATGCTAAGGCTCTGTCTGACTTTAACCGGGGTTAGGGGTTACATACATGTCGTGTCCCTCTAGAAGGGTGGAATGCTAACCCCGTCGCCAGAATTGGCGAGGGGTTAGTATTCCAATTCGTATGACACCTTACTCGACATGTTTTGATAAAGCGATACCAGAGTTGGCATATAACCGCGAGGATTATAATGCACTTAAGAGTATATGGTATGCGATATCATGGAAACGGCTAAGGGATGGGTCCCGAAAGCCGCAGACAGGCTCAGCTCATGCCAGTGCACCATCTCACACGATTCCAAGCACTCTGCCTTCAGGATTGTTAAGGCCTGCCATAGGAGTGACTGATAGGAGATCTGTGTGTCCATTTTTAGGGTTAGATATAGGTATACTATATCTAAAGCAAAGGGTGATTACACCACCTTGCCCCAGCTGTCAAGCAGCCAGTTGTGTCAGATTTGGATGGCCAGCCAGGGGTGGCATAATACATGCTGCAGCCCCTGGTAGGCCCTGGGTACACCTATGCCCTGGGTACCTAAGGTACACTGTACAGGGACTGGTAAGGTGACTCAGTATCCAATTTAGATATGTACCTAAGGTACATGGAATCCATTTTACAGAGAGAGCAGTAGGCCTGGGGTCCTGAATAGCAGGGCCCCAGGTCAACTAAGTCAGAAAACCAGCAAAACACCAGGCAAAAAGTTGGGGGCAACCATAGTCAGGGATCTACCTTCCTACACCGGACGACTCCATATCAGGGAAGGGCCTCGCCACAGGGGATAAACAACATGAGGTGAAAGCCTCCCAGAGCTGTCCTACACTATCACAGCCTAAGATCTACACCAAATTCCAGTTTCTGAAAAATGGGGGCGATGGTCTCCTCTTGAGCACAATTGCAGCCCAGGACCTACGCACGCCGCTTGTGCCACTCAAACCGCTAGATCACAGAAGAAGCAGGAATGGCCTGGCCCTGCGGTCAAGCGCAACATCTGGCCCAGAGATCCAACTTGGGCTCGATGCCAAAATACCCATTGCTGCTGCTTCAACACCAGGCTCACAAAACCAAGCCAAACTTCCGCCACAAGACGCTCAGTGTCCTGCATCACAGACAAGGACCTGTCAATAATAGAACTAGGCACTTCACCCAATTCCATCAACAAAGCAAAGCATAACCTGACCTTAACACCAGAAGTACCCAATGCTGAGCTTCGCTTATTGCTAACTCAATATCGTCTAGACTAGAACCAGAATCAGGACATGAGAATGGAGACTTTGAACAGTACTCCAACCTTGATGCAAAGGAATGGGAGGAACTGCTGGCAACCTACACACGAGCGACCAGCGGAGTCCAAGACCAATCCTCACAACTCTGATGCATTGGAGCACCTGGAGGCCAGATGGAACCAGGGGATGGAGGACATGGCACTAAGGATTGATCTGGAAAGCCCAATCACCCATCAGCAAAAATTTAATTCTGAAAGTGCTTTGGTAAATTTACTTAAAACAGTGCAACTCCAGGTGGGAGCCCTCCAGTACCAGTCTGATAAAATGAACACTCAGCTGACCTTATTAAACACCTTGGGGCAGATTTATGTTAACTGGCGCATCCCCAGGGATGCGCCAGTTAATGTGCGCCACAGTGCGCCACAGCTCCGCCACCCATGGTGCGCCGCATTTACAATGCGGCGCACCATGGGGCAAAAACGGCACAGATGCGTGACGCATCTGTGCCGTTAAGGAGGCGCATTGCTGGAGTTGCGTCGCAAGCGCGACGCAGCTCCAACAAGGCTCGGGGGTGCCCCATCTTAACAATGCTGCGTCAAGACCTACGCCTGCTTCAAGCAGGCGCAGGCTTTTGACGCAGCATTGGCCTGAAAGTGACTGAGTGAAATCTTATAGATTTCACTCAGCCACTTTTGCGAGGCGCACCTGCCCCGGAACGCCCACCCTGCGCCGGAACACCCACAAGCGGCGCAGGGCTTTACAACGTGACGCATCTGCCTAGATGCGTCACATTGTAAATTGTTCGTAGGGATGCGCCACGTTTACGCCGCCTTGCGTGACGCAACAGCGGCGTAAACGTGGCGCAAGGGCCTCATAAATCTGCCCCCTTGTCTGTTTTTGTAGTAGCAATTGATGGGAAATTAGGAGTTCTAAACACTTTCCTCCAGGAACACACGGGCAATACTCAAGACAGGGAATTAGGCTGTAGGTGCGGCCCAATAGTCGACAAACTAACTTCCCTTCTTTCAATGCTGGGTAACCTGTGTGCACAAATAAAAAATACAGTTCAGAACCCCATCAATCCCCATTCAAAGGAGCCTCTCCCTACCGAGGCACTAATCAGAATGAGTACATACAGCGCATAGTGCCCACACCATCAGTGCTTGCTTCGCCCTGCGCACATTACACTTACATACCAAGGAAACTCATGAGACATATTTGTGAGAAACCAGTGGTGCAGGTTTATTTGCGTACAACACAGGTACTGATAGGTGGGTCATCTTACAGGCGATCCAATGCAGCAGCCTCTCGCTGACCCGCATGCCCAAGGAGCCATCTTGCACGGCGAGGTGATGCTCTGACGGTGCAGTACATTATCACTTTATTTCGTTAGACTCCCGCCCCCCCTGTCAGGGCGGGAGATGAGGCACACCCCCGGTCGGTTCAGGCCCCCCGACCGCCCGAAGGACTAACGGGGCGCCGACGCTGTTTCCTGGAACCCCCTCGGCTCCAGGTTCTTGGCTCGGGCACCCTACTGTGCCAGGCAGAGGTATTTAGACTGTATCCTTCTGCCGCAGAGGTACCCCAACTGTCCATCTGCTTCCAGATCGCCCTGTGACTCCGCCTGCAACATAAAACAAGATCATTAAGGTATTCAAAAACTGTGCCAACCGCTCTGCAGCTGGGTCAGGGTTCAGGGTGGGTTACAGCGCAGAGCAGCCTAGGACAGGCGCGGGAAGAAAGGCCGAGCCTAGTTGCTGGGCCTGGATATATCCCCCGGAAGCGCCTCCTCCGTCCACAGGAGAGCCCACCCCATTGGCTATTGTCCGGGGGGGCGGCTCAGGGGGGTGCGCGCTGCAGGCTCCGCTTGCCCGACGTGTGGGACTACGGCGCTGTCCCGCCCATGCTCCCCTTCGTGTCGCGCTGCCAGCGGCATAGTGCCCACACCATCAGTGCTTGCTTCGCCCTGCGCACATTACACTTACATACCAAGGAAACTCATGAGACATATTTGTGGGAAACCAGTGGTGCAGGTTTATTTGCGTACAACACAGGTACTGATAGGTGGGTCATCTTACAGGCGATCCAATGCAGCAGCCTCTCGCTGACCCGCATGCCCAAGGAGCCATCTTGCACGGCGAGGCGATGCTCTGACGGTGCAGTACATTATCACTTTATTTCGTTAGACTCCCGCCCCCCCTGTCAGGGCGGGAGATGAGGCACACCCCCGGTCGGTTCAGGCCCCCCGACCGCCCGAAGGACTAACGGGGCGCCGACGCTGTTTCCTGGAACCCCCTCGGCTCCAGGTTCTTGGCTCGGGCACCCTACTGTGCCAGGCAGAGGTATTTAGACTGTATCCTTCTGCCGCAGAGGTACCCCTACTGTCCATCTGCTTCCAGATCGCCCTGTACTCCGCCACAGCTCTAGAGGAGGCTTCCGTCGATGACAGAGCCCCCCACCCACCTATCTACTTTATGACACTGTTTCGTGCACCTCTATCATAGTCCCCTTTTGTTTCATGCACCTCTATCATAGTCCCCTTTGCCACACCACTATGGAGATACTTAAAACCGTGCTTAGGACACGCCCTTAGTTCCATCAGCCGCACCTCTATTGAGGATTGCGTAGACACGCCCTTAGCTACAGAAGCCGCACCTGCGATGCGTAGGTACAGGTAGAAAAGACACCTTTGTACACAGGGTGCTGTACTTGTTTGAGCCTCAAAGTGCCTTATTACATACTGGATACCCAGTTGTCGCATGGTGACGCCCCATCTGAACCTGCACGCACTTAATTATGCTACAAGGGTAGGTCCCACTCACAACAGGACTAGTTACCACAACATTGCTCTCGCCACCTTGGGACCTGAATAACCCATAATTCACTGACTCAGGGCGCCCTCTTAATATGTACCTGGCCCAGGGCCCTCCACCTCTTGTGAATCCTGCAGTTTGAATTAAGCTGCTTGGCATTAGCTGTCAATGTCTACAAGAGGAGCCGCTCATCCTCGCTTGGTCCTTGCTTTCTGTTGCATTCTGCATGTTAATGCACGATTTTATGGGCTGCTAATGGAAGACCGCTGACTAAAAGCGATGGGTATGGCAGGCATACGTTAATGCCTGCAGTGAAAAGCCATCATGTAACAACAGGTGACTTATTAAGTTAGTATTTGTTGTAGCTTTACTTGCAGCTCATAACTAGAATCCTGCTAACGTGCCACCGTGGACTATGAAGGATATGGGACTCCTGTACCTTGTGACCCTCGCCGTCACATGACACTATGTATACTGCTGTGATTACCCACTTACACAATGTATTGTACATGTATAATGTGCATGTTACTGGAAGCGCTCTACCATCCTGTAATGGGAAGCGTAGTGCTATAAGGAATGAATAGTGCTTCCTCAAACGTTAATTGGGTAAGTACAAGGACAGAGAAAGACATCTGGCAGTCTTACAGTGCCTGTACTTATATGTTGGATGAACAAAGTCAAGGCATGACTATCCTAAGTCACTGCCATTTTGCTGCCGTATTCTTGCACCTGGTTTAGTACTTTTTTTTAACATGTAACCGTAATGCGGGCACGGCATAGTAGTCATTATGACAATTGTTTTCCGTCAATCCTCCTTCCCGTGTAATGTTGTAATACGGTATAGTTGCTGGAGGCCTTTCAAGTGCGATGGCCTCGCCTACATGCTCTATCCTTCCCCTCAGGGAATTTAAGGGTGTTATTTCAAGATGTCATATTAGTACACCTTTCTTACGATCTGCTTAATAAACAAGCGTAAGCTGTTTACGGCCAGTGCCTATTTGCCTTACTGTATCTGGTGCTGGAAAACCCGTGATATGTGACCAAGCAGCGAAGCATCATGTAAGTCACCCTGTGATCAGGATTAATTACTTGCTGCGTGAACACAGTGCCGAAACATTATGACAATGCGTGTCCTGGCTAAACACTGCAAGGTCATTACCTGAATTGTTATAGCATTGACTGGCAGATACACCTAACAGGGGGTGGTACTCCTATCCCTTGTAACCCTCGCCGTCTCATGTAACCCCTCATGTATACTGCTGTAATTACCCACTTACGCAATGTATGTCCATGTATCGTGTGCATGTTACCTCCAAGCGCTCCCCAACCTGCCTTGGAAAGAGTGGCGCAGTCCCTGTGAAGTATTTGCCATTTATTGCAGTATTATCCTTGCACCTGTGTGTGATACTCTTTTGTATTTGGCGTGATCTGAAAGAACAAAATTGTACTCGTTGTGCACACTTTGGTTTGTGTTCCAACTGCCTCGCACGTTCCTCCAACTGCCCATGCTGTTTTCCCTTCGTCTGTTCTCAAAGACCAACACATACATAATTTGTGTCTTTTAATAATAATAATAATAATAGGCATTCTTGTAGAGCGCAATGGTGACACACAACGGCGTGTCCCCGCGCTGAGATGCGAGCGTGTTCAGAGGAAGTTCTGAGGGGAAGGCCCGCTATCTGGCAAAGAGAAATGTTTTCAGCTTAGCCCTGAAGATAGACTCTGATGGTTCCAGGCGCATCGCTACCGGGAGTTTATTCCAGCAGGATGCGGCGAGGTACCTGAAGGATCTGCCACCCATCCTCGCTCTGGACACCTTTGGAATAGTCAGGCGCCCTGAGCCAGAGGATCTTAGCGCACGGGATGGCTCGTATTGTGTCAAGAGATCCTGAAGTGGAAGGGGTGCCCTGCCATTGATGATCCGATGGCAGGTGCAGAGGGCCTTGAATTCTACCCTGCTCCTGACTGGAAGCCAGTGCAAGGCTTGGAGCGCGGCTTTGGAGGCTGATCTTCTCGGTAGTCTGAGGACTAGCCGAGCAGCGGCGTTTTGCAAGACCTGAAGGCGGCTCAGATTCATTCTTTTACAATGCCAATTGCTCTAAATTTTTGCAAAGGCGAGGCCGTTGCATTGTAATGCGTGTTATCTCTTCTCATACTTGGAAGACATCAAAATTGTAACTGCTGGGAAAATCCCCCCTGGTCAGCCCTCCTTGCCTGAAGATTGCTTCAAAGGAGTGAATCACCAACCTCCGCTCGACCTCCCTGGAGGCCAGAAAGGATGGCAGTTAAAAAACCCTATCCTTTCCCACGAGTTATTTATGCTCCGGAAACTGGACTCCGAACACGGGCACGTCACCCTGGTATAAATAGCCGAATGTCTACATCCCGCAGATGTCACACGCAGCGCCATACTTTCTGCTGCTGCACATTTTCCTGTTCTTTGGGCAATGTGCTTCCTGGCGAAAGACAAGGGGGAATGACCGTCCTACTTGTTACATAACTTACCCGGAGATGAAAGCGTTGACACCAATACCCATGCTTCGCTGTTCATGCTGCGTAAACGTGCTTTGCCAGCAGCAGGAATCAGCAGAAAACTGGGTAAAACATGGGGACCTCTACAGGATGTAAGAGGAGGGGCTGCCGGGGACCATTAAGTACCAGACTGACATCCGGAGTAGCTAACCGCATTGCTCTCGATGCCTGGTCTCATCAGAAGGCACCCACATACTGGAATTCCACCAACGCAAGTTGCATTGTTGGTCCCTTTCGCATAGCGGGCTCAGACCTGCTGCATGGCCAATGCTGGTTTCTAAATCGTTCATACTGACTGTGTGCGCGCCTGGTGTCAGCAACTACGAGCGCAAGGTACCTTAACGAACCCTTTCCAAGCGGGATCGGACCTATTGCATGGCCACTGTTTACTTATACAACGTTCGTCAGCAACTACCCCTCTAGTCCACTGGGAGACGCATAAAGCCGACTCTAACCGCCACCTTACTCCGTTATCGACAGCCGGGCGTCGGACACACCGCCAGGCGTCGGGTGGATTACCAAACCAATGTATGAACGCGATACTGAAGCCAGAAACCCTTGCCCACTGAACACGCCGAATTCTCATAAAACCTGTAGCCTTAGTATCCTAGTGAGATCCGACCCGAACAGAATCGGCGGATGACGCAATTAGCCGTCAGATTATGGCCCGACTTCAAAGGGCAGGAGCGCGACTTCAAGGGGGCGGGGGCGCGGCATCAAGGTGGATGAGCGCTGGCGGTGTGGGCACTTATGTCATCCTAAAGCCTTATGTATTGCAACTGGTTCTTTCGTAGTACTGATGTATTTTGTCGACGGTTAGATAGCAATATCGCTCTTGTACTTTTGCGTAGGCGCGCTCACCGTCTCATCAGAATCAGAATCCTGACAAATAAAAGGCTATTAGTCTGCCAAAAACTGTAATGAGATCATGATTAATAATTCCCGCTCAAAGGTCTGCATCCAAGTCAAGGACACTAGAATAATCGGCTGCATTAGTAATCGCGCCCAATGATCATAGCAAGCAACAACGGACATCTGGGCCCTGAGGCACCGATAAGGCGCCAAGAAACCCAATAATCCATAAGCCTAAAATTCGAGCCCATAATTATAGCAAGCCACGACAGACATCTGGGCCCTGTGACACCAGGAAACGCAAAGAAACCCTAGCGCCCTTAGCCCGCCGATGCCCGAGATGGACGCCACGACCGCCGGTCTGCTCAGCAGAACTGGTGTATATGAGGACAGCACACTCTTATCTCAACAAGCCCCCGTCACAGCGGCCTGATGCCCAAACCAAATGAGCCACTGGGTAGCCTTACGTTGCTATTGTAAGTCGGTCGTAACTCGACCCGGAGGAAGTAAACTCGGCGTATACCCACGTGGGATCCCGCCGAAGGCCAGGGGGGGCACAACAAACGTATTAAAATTCATTAGTCTGGCACTGCAGTACAATAAACGGCACAAATTTCGTATAGTCGTCACAAGCCTAATAGCAGTCATGTATTACAACTCGTAGGATCCTATAGCCACGTGGCCCGGTCGCCGACCCCGTAACCTTATTCTATTTGGCAACAAATATCGATATCACCCGTCCCGCATGATCAACACTTTCATAATGCACCATATAACTGATCAATGGCAAGAACAGAATATCGAATGATGTACCCCGCGTGATCGATACTTAGTGCAAGACAATGGAAACCTGAAAGCAATGCCCTTAGCGCTCGCATGGACCCATACCTCGCATGCACCATTGCACCCTTTCCCCCCAGCGGCTTCACACCTACTCACAGAACTCCCCCCCCCTCCGCGTGGGCATAGCTCCAGACGCGACCAAGAGGGGAGGGGCTGGGGGGGCGAAGGAAACGAGCTCACCCGCGGTTCCCGAGTCAGCACCTATTGGCTATGCCAATGCTTGTTTAAATCGTTGTGCATGAGTAACCCGAGTCAGCAGCAGCCAATCCTTTTGCTACACACACCCGATCATTTTGTTTCTTATTAACGTCTTGCAGTAGAAAGCCTGCAGGGTGCAGATAACTAGGGGAAATGCGCATCTGCGTGTGGGACTAACAAGCATGAAGTCAAGTGGGGTGAAGTTCTCAGCCTTGCGACGGCATGCGGTATATCATTGCAAGCAAGGCCGACCTTTACGCTGGTGGTGCTCGGGGCGAAAGTCTTTTTTCGGCACCCCTTCATAATCTCCTTCTCCATAAACCTCTTCACTCCCCTCTCCCATGGGCACCTCATCACTTCATCGCCTATCTCCGTCATGCGTCCAATTTTGATAGTACTTCTCATAGTTCACTTTTTTGCCGCAGGGACATTAACCCTCCACGCTGCTTTATGCTGAGCAAAACTGCCTCCAGTTAAAGTTATGGGCTCTCACCAGTAGGAACATTACTTATCATGACATTTTATTGTTGCCTGAAACTGATGGACGCACAAGGAAGTTTACGAGTTTTCGAACCCAAAGTTACTTTAAACTATATTGCCCCCAGGTGCAGCTGCGATAATGAGATGACATGTTAGGACTCGGAGTGAAAGATATTATTTGGGCCTTGCAGGCCTGTGTACGTGAAACACATTCTGTTTTAGGTAGCCACGGCAACTGGAGGCAATTGATTTGCCCAGAATCACAGGAAGATTTCATGGTCTTGGACTGCCGGCCACCTCCCCCCTTAACACACTGACTGAATTACCCAATTCAACCAGTCAACACATGGGGGTCTTTGGAAGTCAGGGGGTACAGGGCCCCCCCCTGGCCGTATTTATTAAAATATAAAAACAAATCAAAACTTTAATAAATTAAACATTTCTGACAATTATTAAAATGCACATTCCAGAACATTAGATTACATCCGTTTCGACATGGTATGATGGGCTAACCTTAACAAATATCTAGTCCAGCGTGTTTCCTAACCGAATCTAAACATCCTGAAAATTAAACTGCATTCTAATAATAAAGTCGTACGGCAAGGTCGTCAACCGGTGTCAGATCCTTTTACAGCTGCGCTCTCACGTTCGAGATGCGTATGCGCAACCCTGGCACGTTTCGCCCACGTGCGCTCCCTGAACTCCATTTAACCATAACAGGAGGGCCCAGACACTCGCGCACCTTAGTGACGTCATAGTGTTGTGAGGGGTGGCTACCAGCCTGAGGAAAGCGTAACTCCCTCCCCCGCACCCTTTAAAAAACGGGATATCATATCCTGCCCCTGAAGTTCTGAGAGAGACCAATGGCCCCTCCCGCGGGCGGCCCCTTTCGTGAATGGGTCCGCCCCCCCCGTAACGACCTTAAAATGCTGCTCACCGATTAATGACCTTACCGCCAGACACACATAATAAATACGACATTGCTATTCTAAAAGGAAAAAAGGCCTAAGGAGAAAATTGTTAATACACAGCAAAGCACAAAACATATACATATACAGATACTCCTGTAAGCGGGAAAAAGGCCTAAGGAGAAAATTAGTTAAAATATCACGGTACTGCACAAAATATTTACATCTGTTCTACCTTCCAGTAAACGGAAAATACAAGGCCTACTGGATCAAGCACCCTAATCCTATAGTCCGGCACATTGTCAAACTTTATACCTACCATTTGCCAGGCCCCAAGGTCTGCTAAAAAGGGATGGAGGGTGGGGAAAATTACACAGCCCCACGGTGGGGCGAGGAGCGAGCCTGGGAGCGCGGGCACAAAGAGGCCGCTTCCCGCGCTCCCCAGGCTTTTAACCCTTTCGCCGCCGCGGCCCCGCCCCCTCGCCCCGGAAGCGCACAACTACTTCCGGGGCGAGGGCGCGGGGCAAGCGACCCCGAAAGGGACGGGGTGTGGGAGGGGCCGGGCCCCGCCATGCTTGCGTGGGGGCCGATTGGCCCCCCCTTGTCTCATGGTCTTGGACTGCCGGCCACCTCCCCCCTTAACACACTGACTGAATTACCCAATTCAACCAGTCAACACATGGGGGTCTTTGGAAGTCAGGGGGTACAGGGCCCCCCCCTGGCCGTATTTATTAAAATATAAAAACAAATCAAAACTTTAATAAATTAAACATTTCTGACAATTATTAAAATGCACATTCCAGAACATTAGATTACATCCGTTTCGACATGGTATGATGGGCTAACCTTAACAAATATCTAGTACAGCGTGTTTCCTAACCGAATCTAAACATCCTGAAAATTAAACTGCATTCTAATAATAAAGTCGTACGGCAAGGTCGTCAACCGGTGTCAGATCCTTTTACAGCTGCGCTCTCACGTTCGAGATGCGCATGCGCAACCCAGGGCACGTTTCGCCCACGTGCGCTCCCTGAACTCCATTTAACCATAACAGGAGGGCCCAGACACTCGCGCACCTTAGTGACGTCATAGTGTTGTGAGGGGTGGCTACCAGCCTGAGGAAAGCGTAACTCCCTCCCCCGCACCCTTTAAAAAACGGGATATCATATCCTGCCCTTGAAGTTCTGAGAGAGACCAATGGCCCCTCCCGCGGGCGGCCCCTTTCGTGAATGGGTCCGCCCCCCCGTAAGGACCTTAAAATGCTGCTCACCGATTAATGACCTTACCGCCACAGGCCAGGTAGTTGACCGACTATCTGGCCCCCCCCAACCGCCTACATTGAAAGGTCATATCCTCCTAATCAAGAAACCCTCTACCCCTGCTAATTTGTTCCCTATCCTTAGGACATTCCTTGACTGTCAACTGGACCCCCCCACCCTGTGAGTAGAGACAACCCTTCCAATAATTGTCCCCTCTTCATTATCAGCCGACTGGCAATTAAGGTGTCTGAACTAATTTCTCAAACCAAGTGTTGATCCTCTTTATCGAGTGATTCATCACCGAGTGACTCCGTGCACTCGCATAGTCCCCCCCCTTGTACGTGCAGCCTGGGGAAAAATTGCCCCCTTATGGTGCAGTCTGAGTCCTATCATCGTTACCCCATGTCCTGTAATGCATGAGGGTGTCCTATCGAGGATCCCTGGCCGTGACCGGGGGTATCCTGGTACTATCCTTCTACCCCTCCCACTGGCATACTGTACAGTCTGCTAACCATCCACACCTAGCCACTACGCTCTGGAAAGTGTTAAGTGTATGGTACTACTTTTACTCTGGAAGTCCCTGCTTCCTGGACAGGGGAAATGAGGCGTTGCATAGGCCTATCATTCCCGGGGTTGCCGAGGCCAGGAATGCACACCCTTGTGTACTGTTCCATCTCTACCGTTGTCAATACCAATTGGTGATCTATGCATATACCATGCTGACACTGGTGGCCCTGCGTGCACAGGCGCCGTTACTGTAGGTATACAATTTCCTGTTAAGGCAAATACTGCCATTGTTGTGAAGCAACATCCTGCTACATTACTGTCGCCAGCCCAATTAAGGATTTACACACCAAAACAATCAACTCTGTGTTGGCATCTCCTGCGTCTTTTGATCGCTCGCCCATCACACTTGCGTTGTTGCTTGCCATCCTCTACCTGACGTAAGCATCCCTTGGGCTGTCCACCAGTAGCAGCTGTTGTGATGTGGAGCACTCCAGATATCCACCATGGACCCGGCCATACATAAATGGAAAAGATAAACACAAACCATTAGTGTTTCTGGCGATAACTGCTGTACACGTGCTAATCTTATATTGCCATCACTTGCTACGTTTGAGATACAATTAGCGTCAGATGCATACTCTTAAACACTTCCGACTAAGTGTTGAGCATAGCCTCAGTCTGTGTCCCCTGTAGCGTGACTGGATTAGTGTTATGAAGAGTGCCCTGTAGAATGGCCTTCGTTAACCAATACTAGCCAGTGTGCAGTGCAGTGACACAAAGCCTGGAGTCCCCAGCGAATACCATAGCGCCCTCATGACTCCTTAAGGATCATTAGGATATCAGTTTAAAAGGAACAATCTGTTTGGATTAGCACCCACCCAATCACAACTTGATGAGATATACGTATTCCAAGTATCGAACCCCTCGCGCCTGACTGTTGGCTTCGACCGTGGCTGACAGTGGTAACGCGTAATATAACTAAGGGGCTACCATAACCTATATATATTATTTTTATGATACCAAACTGAGCATCATTCCTTTAACAAGTTGCACGTAACAGGTGGCCCTCCGGCTGCAACACATGATTTTTCCATCCATTCATAGTATACCGCCACCTATTGTAAATCATGACGCAACATTAGTATCAACAGATCAGGGTGTTTAATGTGTTACCGTTCATTAACCCATTCTGCCTCCCCCAGTTCAGCCCTGGTCATATGCAAATCTGTCCGACCCTCCTGCCCATATAAGAGCACCAGCAGTATCAAAGATGGGATTTAGGCATTGTCACGACCTTCCTCTTTAGATCCACCCTACTATAGTGAGTCCTTTGCGTGCTATGTGTCATCTGAGAAAATTGCTTGAAACTAACAGGCATACTATGGAATGGCAACTTCCTGGCTGACATTTGGTACGGCTGACTTACTTAGGCAATAAAAACAGGGGGGGAAGAATTAAGTGCCACATGCTGTTAAGTAAACACGCAAGTGCACACAGGGGACCCAGAACTAGCCTTGTCAATATTCCGATAGATATATCCCTTACGTAGCCACTTTACCATGTTACCGTTGGTAAGTAGCATTACCTTGGTCCGGGGCGTCAAATGTTTTCTACCACTGTAACCAGGCGTAAATCGCACTGTGCCTGGTAACTTGTGCTACACATTTCCTAGATCTGGCTAGGTCAATGTTTAAAGCATGTAACACCATCTCCAGAGCATCTCAATGCAAAGGAGTACCACTATACACCAACTGTAAGTAATTCAGACAAAACAGGGTTCTTTGCCTCGTAGCCTCCTAAAGGGACCCGAGGAAAGTGTTTAGAATAAATACCTATATCTATATCTATAACCACCTGGTGTGGTATTACTTTAATTTCCTCACTCGTGAGAATTTTTTGTACTGGTAAAACCAGCTGCTTTACCTCCCTAGCCGCCTGAGCCTGACGGCTGCTCTCCACAGCTACCACTAGGATAGCTTTCTAATAATGTTGTCTTTAACCTACCGTCAATAAGGGTCGCCTAGACTGGTGCAGTGCGCCCCCTATAATGTCAGTCAACTCTCTCGCACTATGCTCACATAATTTGGCTCCCTGGTCTGGCTAGATCAATGTTTAAAGGCCTTCTGAACCCCCTACAAATCCTCTCCAGGAAAAGGAGGAACACTACAAACAAAATGTAAGCCATGCCGACCACAAGAGTGGCCACACCCCAGATTCTCACTCAAGAATCACTAAAGAATCCACTTGAGGACTCCCTTTTCGGTCCCAGTGGCCAAGCCCTGGAAGTCATAATCACCTGATATTCGTTGCATTCAGTAATGCATAAGGTTCAGAAGAGAAGAGTTGGATGTTCATGAGATAACCATATGACGCACCCACCCTAGGGATGAGCCACATTCGACTATGAATACAAGAGCCATCCTGAGCTCTGGGCCCGTCCCAGCTAGTAGATGAAGAATGAAAAAACAAACCCAGGGACTCGTTGCCCGTATGGGTGCTCACTTCTCGTTAGTGGAGAAGTTATGGCATGACGTCCTTGCCTATGAGCCTTCACCAGCTAACAACCTTTGAAAACCTTGTGGTATGATGTTACTTGTTGTTGTATCATATATCTGGATGCAATAGTAGAAACAGCTAAAACACCATTTAAGGCAGCATACCATCCTAAACCCGGATGTTTGGCTTACGTAATTTTAAAAAACGTAACATCGAAGTTCTTGCTGTCCCTACAGTCTGGGAAAACAGGGCACCTGTGATAGGGCTCAAAACAGAGCGACTAGTTTAAACTGCCTGTGCTGAGACCCAGCCCGGCGCCTGCGACAATTATTCTCGGTGTGTCTTGCGCTCACCTCACTCAATGAAATCTCATTGCTATATTTCCATTTTTACCAATAGCCTAAAAATTAAATGGTATTTATCCAACCAACCGTTTAAGTAATGTAAACCATCATTAGCGCACATTCGGGCATCCCCATGTGCAGAAAGCCCCCCTTACTCATGCTAGCTACCCCTCCCTCTATCTCGTCGGACCATCATGAAAATACCAATGATTCCGCACTTTTAAACTTGACCACTAGATGGTAGCGCAGGCAGCTAGATATAGCTTCATGTATGCCTAACAGAAACCCCATTCCAGACTTGCGTCCATGCAATCTACATTCCTCTCCCCCTACATGCACGTGTGCACACACATATATACTACACATATGCATCTAGACATAAAGACACACCCTGTCCCTAGACCCAGTACTCGTAACTGCCTGTTTAGTACCAAAACATAGTACTATTCGGTGTTTAAACAGAGTTTTTTTTTTTTTGTTGAACTTTTTGGCCCCTGTGTCACTGCACCTGTTGCACCATTGAAATCACGAAGCTCAGTACTGTAAAGAAACTGTATTTTCGTTCACCTCTGCCCAACAGTTCTGCCTGCGCATGGAAATGAGGTTTGTGAGGCGCACCTGGCCCTTGCAGAGACGATTCGGTTTAAACAATCATAAACGCAGTGTAATGAGCCACAAATCCAGGCTGGCATCATTAACGCCAGGGACAGTTTCCAGAGTGAGTAATACTATAGACAAATTAGGAGTTCATATCTCATACTCCTGCCAGGGACTGACATCACGCATATGAAAAGATGTGCTTTAGACTAACTATATATTCTCGCTGTATTGTGCGAATGTTGACGTTATTGGCCTATGAGCAATGGAAGGGGAAACCTATCGACGTGGTAATACCCCCCATCTAAATTATCTGCTTCTCATCCAGCTGTCTACCCTATTGCGATCCCACCCGGGCCACATTGCACGTGGAATCGTAATGTATTTATTCATGCCCTTACATATATAGCGCGGACTTTACCCGAAAGCTTCATAACGCTTCACGATAGGAACAACATTTATACATGAATGAGAATAGTACCTGAGAACAGATTACAAAAGCGTACGTTAAATTACGTGACACACACACACAACAGGGTATATACCTCTTTAAATTGCAAATCATAAAAATGCACCCAAACAGTTAACTAGTATAAAAGCACTTTCCATATCGCCTGTTGTAAAATTGGGGAGCATTCACTATTTACATTAGAATCTAAACCTTTGTTTATACGAAAAAAAAACAAAATTAAAACGTTGTCCTTCAAAGAAACCTTCTTTAGTCTCCCATCCACCTTGTGCCCTAGCTGTCCCTGCTTAGCTTCGCGTGTAACCCGGTGCAACAACAATTAGCTTGGACAATAACGCATGCGGCAGCTCGACAATCGCTCGCGTTTCAAACCACTCTAAAGCCATTCACTTTTGATCTCACTTTTTAATGTTGCAATTTAGAGTGTTAATTAGGAATGTCCATTTAAATGTTCCTTAAATTGAGTTTTTCTTGATGTACGAAGAACATGCAGCCCTTTTTGACTAAGCGTACCTTGGCAACAACGTTTTCTGGGAAAATGTAAACTAAACCGTATTGTCCTAGTCCGGGAAAGATCCTCAGTTACCTCCACTTTAACTTTCTTTATTTATTTCCCTAGACTAGCATGGCGACAGACGACAACCTCTTTGTTAAAACGGAGCACATAAAAGTGCGTATTCTTCGTTTCTCAATGAGCGCCCAATAACATAGCGCAAAACATCCTTAATCATAGCGCAAATTAAAATTGTGCTCCACATCGGTATAAACACCACACAACCATGGGAATATGAGCACCACAACACACAACCCTGGGAATATGAGCACCGCACTCTAATCTAGCGGCAAATCGCTCCCAACGGGCAACGCACTACCTAGGTAAATTTACCTATCTCCACCGCCCCTGTGCACTGCAGCCTTCCGTTGGGTAAAACGATGGGTGGCCGCGACGAACGCTGTTCCAGCGTTGCTGAAAGGCTGTCCACCATGCCTCGGACCTCCGGATGGCTCCTCTGTTTCGCCCTTGTCCGCTCCTTCCAGAGACCACGATCCTCGTCGACTCTGCCTGCTCACCTGGTACGAGACCGCAGACCTGCAGAGGGAACAAATAAGAAAAGATATTACGGGCCGCTGGTGGCCCAATAGCTCGCTCGATCTCCGGTCACGGCAGATTCTCCCGCTCCGCCACGAAACAATGCTCCTCGCTGCCTGGAACTCCCGAAATCACCGCCATCCTCAAACAAAGGCACCCTGTAACAAAAATTGGGAGAAAATTACACAGCCCCACGGTGGGGCGAGGAGCGAGCCTGGGAGCGCGGGCACAAAGAGGCCGCTTCCCGCGCTCCCCAGGCTTTTAACCCTTTCGTCGCCGCGGCCCCGCCCCCTCGCCCCGGAAGCGCACAACTACTTCCGGGGCGAGGGCGCGGGGCAAGCGACCCCGAAAGGGACGGGGTGTGGGAGGGGCCGGGCCCCGCCATGCTTGCGTGGGGGCCGTTGGCCCCCCCTTGTCTTAACCGATGCCGAGACTCGAACCGGCTTCTCCATTTCCAAGGACGGCTGACCGGGTCATTGCCACATGTAAAGCGCATAGTAATAGTGATGGAATAATCATTTAAAGAGGAGTTGTTTTTAATATGCTAAAGTTTTTCATACATAGATCCTGGAAAACAGATCTGTTGAATAGATACAGCTATAAAGAGGGCTCAAAGGCTGGAAACGTTGCATATTCGTTTAGCAGGCGACAGGCAGGATTAGACCCAGCCTTCCCGGTGCATCCTCTGGAGTCACGTGCCGTGCACTTGAATAGAGGACACAAAAAACAGACATTCTTTTAAGACACACATGTGAGAAAAGTGTCTGCTATCACGTGGCACCGGTAACGACCATGGCTCTCATAACTTTCCAGCGCGTGCTATCAGGGAACTAAGCACACGTCAGAGAGAGGGTAAAAACGGGGAAACAATGTGTCACTTTTCACCAGAAAACAGATGCTTCAATCTACCAGAGATGACGCGGGCCAGGGAGGAGGTATGATTCCGCACCATCACCCCACTCCCCCCAGCCATAGCATATAAAACTCTTCGCTTTCACATCCGGATTGTTATAAAGCGTGCACGCACCTGTGACAAATGAGCAACGGGAAAACAAAGCCAAAAGGAAGTCTAATAACAATAACGCCACATGTAAAGCGCGCAATCCCCGCAAATGGTCTCTAGGCGCTGGGGGAAGAATCTATCCGCGCGCTGGTGGAAGCTGGATCGCTACATCCCCTGCTCTTCCCGCACCTCCTGGTCACAAACCGCCCCAGGCGCCCCGACGGCAATATCCAGGGGGACCAAGCTGACAATACTAATCCATATGTAAAGCGCGCAATCACCCGCAAAGGGTCTCTAGGCGCTGGGGCAAGAATCTATCCGAGCGCTGTTGGAAGAATCTCGCAGCGCCCATCGTGGGGCTCGAACTCCCGACCCTGTCATTAAGAGACGCGCGGGCAACGCTGCTGTTTTATCTCAATCCATTTAAGTTAAAACTAATGCATTGCAACTAAACTCTCCTTTTGCCCCAGGCGCCCGGACGATAATACCCGGTGGACCAAGCTGACAATACTAATCCATATGTAAAGCGCGCAATCACCCGCAAAGGGTCTCTAGGCGCTGGGGGAAGAATCTATCCGCGCCCCTCGTAGGGCTCGAACTCGTGACCCTCCGATTTAAGAGTCTTGCTACGGGACACTGGATCGCTACATACCCCCGCTCTTCCCGCGCCTCATGGACACAACCCGCCGAGCCCATACCCGCGGCCAACGACCCGCAAGCCGCCCCCCCCCCGTGGTTGACACCACAGGGCCCAATCAACCTGGGCATGTCCAGGGATCAGGCCGGGGGGAGACTAGGCGGATGCTGCCCCATACCTCCAATCCTACGACGACGAACACGGAGGAGCAGCCTCGGACTAGTGCTTACAGCGCAGAGCAGCCTAGGACAGGCGTGGGAAGAAAGGCCGAGCCTAGTTGCTGGGCCTGGATATATCCCCCGGAAGCGCCTCCTCCGTCCACAGGAGAGCCCACCCCTTTGGCTATTGTCCGGGGGGGCGGCTCAGGGGGGTGCGCGCTGCAGGCTCCGCTTGCCCGACGTGTGGGACTACGGCGCTGTCCCGCCCATGCTCCCCTTCGTGTCGCGCTGCCAGCGGCAGAGAGTTCAGACCAAAAGTCTCTCCCTCTCAATTCATTAACAAGATGCAAAGTCAAAAGCGACGGACGCAATAAAGCAACAGCACAGGTACCAGACACCGGGCCCGCTCGGGAACCCGGGACAGATCCAGAGGCTCAAGGAACAAATGAAAACTCAAATGTAAAACAACGATGTGTCCAAAGGAGGAAGGGCCAGAACCAAAAGCCTATCTCTAACCAGGAAGACTTTGCCCACCTATTCAGGCTGACACCGCCAGAGACGTCTGAACTCACAAATCAACAAATCCCAGCGGCAGCGGGTTCATGGGAAAAAAACACGTCTGCTGAAAAGGGGGCAGCCTCCAAATCAAACAAAAGTCCACTACCCCAGGGTCACCATGGCAACCAACGCAGGCTGAAGATGAAGATAAATACTTACTGCACCATCACAATCTGGGAAAGGAGGCACATGGCCAAACGTCATGAGGAACTAAGGCAGAAGCAAACACACCGCACTATCTTTCACCCACTACAACAACAGCATTGTCAGTCTTTCAACGGGTTAAGACTCCCGAGGCTGTCTTGGCCGTTTCTACTAGCAACCCAAACTCCAACCGGAAATGACAATCCAATGCCCGACTAACCCTGCCTTATTTCCAATAAGGGATATGCGACCAGTAAACTTGATCGCAACAAAGCTTTAGGGCGATTTCCGTGGAAAAAAGGTACCACTTGTCCAGCACTGGATCAGCCGCAAATAAACTCAGAGTGATCGGTGCAGGGTTGCCACTGAAGGACCGACAACATCGGACAAACCAGGAATCAACAACTGTCGGCCTACTATTAACCAGCAAGCAGCCAACATAGCTGGTAGCCTCATTGAAGACGGGAGCACCCTAAAGTTCACACCAGAATATAGATCGAAAGCAGGGTCGGACTGGCCATAGCGGGCACCGGGCAATCCTCCGGTGCGCCGCATGGGTGGGGCCGGTTTTGGGCCCCTGGGGGCCGTTTTTGTTACAGGGCCATTTTCCATGTACCAAAACCGGCCCCGGCAAAGAGCTCGGTGGCACTTCCAACACCCCCCCCCCCCCCCCCCCCCCAGTGGGGAGGGGTGGCGGCCGAGCACTTTGCCAGGGCCGGTTGTGGTTCCCAGTCCGGCCCTGATTGAAAGGCCCACATGACATACTAAATCAAGGGAACATCCTCCGCCTATTGTTGTATATATCAACATTGACAGATGTAACTACTACAGACTTGGACTTAGTAGAATTCATTAATCGTAATGACCCCCAGGGGGGAGGGGATACATTGAATACATGGAGACAGTCAACTATCACACAAATAAATACTCCTGGAAAGCTCGAATTTCAAAAGCTGGGGGATAAGATCAACCCCATTAGCGCACCTGGCTATCCTGCTCCGCTGACCCTGGTGCATACAGATAAATCACTGACAGCTCGGAAAAATATCCAAAGGTCTGTATTAAAAGGCGCAAGAGGACGCACTGCTCTCACAAACAGGCATTCACAGGAAACACACAGAACATGCCCAGAACCTGCACACCAAGTAACCCAACTCGAAGACATAGGATAGCTCACAAGGACAATCAACAAGCAAGAAACAAATGACAAACCAGACGCCAACCATCATTAACAGGAGAAATTAACCTGCTGTGGAAATGCTCATGGAATATCAACAGGCTGTCCAGCAAGATGACAGATTTGGATTTTATCAAATATCATAGGACATTCTACATCATTGCACTGCAGGAGACTTGGCTGATTGATCCACCACACTTTCAAGGATACCTAAGTTTTTTCGCACCAGCGGTCAAAGGGGCACGATATGGACACCTGCAGGGAGGACTCGCAATTTACGTGAAAAACAGGAGTACAACCTCAGCCCGCTTAGTTGGCGCGACAGCACCAGAATCTATTGCAATAAAAATATCTGCACCAAGGGGGCTACTAGGGAAGGATGTTAGGACATTGTAATAATAAACGCTTACATACACCCGAACAGGAAAATCAAGGCTGTGAATCAACTGACTGATTTCTTAGAGCTATGTATAAGTGAGGTCAATACACCAGACATGATACTCACAGGGGACTTCAATTTACATCTAATCGGTTTATTGACAGCAGAGAAAGTGTCTATACAAAACCGTATATGGAACATCCCACCACAGGGGAAGAGCTCATCAGAACTGCCTACAAAAACTAGCCAGTGTCTTGTAGAGGACCTCGAACACCACCATTTTAGAGCAGTAAATGGCAGAAGTACAGGTGACAACCCCCCGGCAAATACTCACTACTCATCAACCAAAAATCCAACACTAAACTATACCTTTGTGTCCAAAACCCTGTTCAATGAAATTGCTACATTTAGCATGGGCGACAAAGCGAACAGCGACCATCGGCCCCAGAAACTCACACTTTGCACAAACATGCCTAAGTTCTCGAAATCAAATGGCCCATAAGGAACACATTTTACAATCAATCACAGGAAAATAAAATTTGTGAAAGCATCGCAAGGGAGCTTCTTGCAAACTGCGACACTTTTATTTGAAGCGTGGGTAGGGGGCAACAAAAAAGAGAAATGGGTGAACTTCAAAACTTTAATGGCAGAGTCTTTTGCCGCTCCAAATAAACCAAGAGCACAGCTGAGCAACAGCAGTACAACCAACTTTACAAAACCGCAAAAAAATCAATAAAAAACAATCACACATTGTCACATCTCCGAAAAAATCCAACCGACATTACAAATTTAGCTGCGTTACGACAGCAGAAAACCCAGCTAAAGTGAGTAACATGGGCGGCTAAGAGAGCCTCTGAGGGCCGGTATGGGCGAAACTGCATGCCAATATCAAACAGAGCGACAGCGCAAGAATCTGGAGGACAATACATTGATTTATTTGCCCTGACTATGAGGGATGATCATCCAATATACCAGAAGAGGACTGGGCAACCTACTTTGGAAATCATTTACATCAAGATGAGATCTCATTGCCTACAGGAGCTAGGTCAGTAGCAACTCTGAGAATAACCACACTTGAGTACCAACCCGACGAGGGAAGCGCAACAATACCGGAAGGGGATGAAGGCATGATGCCAGGAGTTATACTCCCAAGTGACCATCTTAAAGCAATCAAACGACAAATAGGGAAGTGAAGAAGAGAAGGGGCACCGGGCCCCAACGGAATCCCGCCAGTGCTTTACAAACAAGACGCAGATTACTGGGCAAAAGGTAGGTAGGTAGGTAAGTATACTTGTAAAGCTCACTGTTACTCCATCTCGGAGTGTCCTGGCGCTGTATACCGCTGGGGAACCCGTCCTGGCTTTCCCTGTGAGATGGTCCCTCCTGGGCACCTCCAAGGTGAAGCCAGCACTCAGCCCTTCACCGAAATAAGGCAGACTGGCCTACTACTCCAGTCCTTGAGGGCCTAGATAATCTCACCAATCTTCAAGTCAGGAGACAAAGCCCTGCCAAAGAATTACCGTTTAGTTGCTCTTTTTGGATAATGAGGCAATATTTTTTACAGGAACTCTTCTGGACGAACTCCATCACTTTGCCGAATACAACTCTTCCTCTAAATCAGACTGGCTTCTCTAAGTCTGTTGGAACTGTAACAAATATCACAACTATGGCTTTGCTGATTGATAAGGCAGAGAATACAAAAAGGCCATTACACTTATTCTTCATTGACTATAGCGCTGCCTTTGACCCCACTGATTATGGGCAAAACTGTCCAACTAGGGCATACCACAGCCATTACTTAACTTTCTAATCAACTTTCACACTGACAGCTGGATCCAAATAAAATTGGGTGACGGGTCAACCTTTCAAGACGGATACCAACAACGAAAGGACTCAAGCAAGGCTGTGTGCTGGCACCGACCCTATTCAATCTGTTCCTTGCAGACCTTGCCCCACTACTAAACGCTAGCAACTCACACGCCCCAAGGTTAGGGAACTTAGCGTTACCATAGTCTACTCAATGCAGATGACTTACTCTTACTTAGCCAGACAAAGGTGGATCTACAGCATCTCCTTACCACCACATTTGAATACTCTAAAGCTAACAGCTTGAACATCAACCTGGAGAAAACTAAGACCATGACAATAAAAAAGAATTCAAAGAAATCACCGGCCTGGTTCTGGGGGCATACCCGCGTAGATTCTACATCAGAATATAAATACCTAGGAGTGGTCATCAACAAAGGCAGCTACTTCACTACCCAAAGGGACTCAATCAGGAGGAAGGGAACAACCCTGGTAGTTGTAATAAGAACTCTCAACTCCAAATTAAGTGACCCATCACTCCTCCAACTAGCCAAAATAATACAGGCAAACTCTTACAGACAATAGCTTACGGGAGTGAGGCACAGAGGGGCAGGGACACCAAACTACAAGAAAGCACGGTTGCTACAGCATACAGAATAATCTTTGGTTTGCCAAAATACATCTCTCCTGCACAGATCAGGCTTGAGTTTAGTGTTCAAAAGCCGACCCAGGCAATACAATACAACACCGCATAAATCTTACCTGTGGGATCGCCGCCACTGCCAAGAGTCCAGAGGGTCACGGTCAACGCCGCCACCAGCCAAGAGTCAGCAAAACGCCATTCTTCGCTCCGCCGCCCCGGGACCACAACTCCCGGCAGGCACAGCGGCGGCGCGCACCGCTGATGCCGCGCCCGCACCAGGAGGTGCATAAAGCAGGCGCAGGGGCCGGCGGAGTGGGGAACACCGCATAAATCTTACCTGTGGGATCGCCGCCACTGCCAAGAGTCCAGAGGGTCACGGTCAACGCCGCCACCGGCCAAGAGTCAGCAAAACGCCATTCTTCGCGCCGCCGCCCCGGGACCACAACTCCCGGCAGGCACAGCGGCGGCGCACACCGCTGACGCCGCGCCCGCACCAGGAGGTGCATAAAGCAGGCGCAGGGGCCGGTGGAGTGGGGAACACCGCATAAATCTTACCTGTGGGATCGCCGCCACTGCCAAGAGTCCAGAGGGTCACAGTCAACGCCGCCACCGGCCAAGAGTCAGCAAAACGCCATTCTTCGCGCCACCGCCCCGGGACCACAACTCCCGGCAGGCACAGCGGCGGCGTGCACCGCTGACGCCACGCCCGCACCAGGAGGTGCATAAAGCAGGCGCAGGGACCAGCTTCGCGGGACGCCGGGCTAAGCCCGGGCCAAGGGCGGGCCCGTTTAAGCCCGTTCAAGACCTGAGAGGCCGGGTCGGGCCACCCCCCTTCCATTTACCTTCCTGCACACCCGAGTGAGTACATTATCATTAAAATTCTCCGTGACAAACTGAGAGATTTGGTATGCCTTCTAAGGAGGCCAAGGGGAGGGCCGGTGCTGCAATATTCACGGGAGCTATGGACCAATTCATAACAAAGATGAACAATGTTGTTGATGAGGGGATTACTATAATGGAGCGACGTGTTTCGCATGAACTAGCCATTGCAAGAAGATCTTCTATGGGACTAATTGCGGACGCTCGGACTCCTGACAACTTGATTGCCAATAGTGGCCTAAGTGCTTCCCCCATTCTAGAGCTCCCAATTCCAAAGCTTCCCCTTTGTAATTTGTCACAGACAACCCTTAGCAGCCAATCCACAGCCTCAGAATCATTGCTGTTGTCGCCTCAAATGTTTCCCACTGCACCTAGTGTAGTAAAGGTGTATAATACTAGGCAACAGTGTGGGAAGGACCCAGGGGCAATACCTAAAAAGACCCATCAATTACCTAATAATGCAGGTGGGAGGAGAAACAAAGGTCGTAAGGGCAGGAAAGCATACCCACCTATTGCGGTGCAAGTTGTCGCTAATTCACCTCTTGGTTTAACAGGCTCCATTCCGCCAAGCAGGGCAGTAGAGGTTTTAGATGGGTCACCAAGCCAAGAAATGCCACAGAGGGTGTTGGAGGTGGAGCCTAATGCTATCTATGACACTATTAAGCTCCTGTTAGCTCCACTAGAAGAGAGGTTGAGCAAGATTGAGGTCCACGTAAAAAGGATCGAACGTGATGTTAAGGGCCTTGTTGAACCCACTCTCAGAGTTATCTCACCCTCAGTTACTAAACTGTCTAAGCTACCTAAAACCCGTAAGGAAAAAGTTCCCACCCCAGCGACCAACAAGGAGTTAGTAGGTTTAGGTACAGCCCAGACGGCTATATCTGTTCCTATATCTGTTCCTGTAGCTATCCCTACTGCTAAAGAAACAACTCGTCCCAATGTGAACAACTCATGTCAACGCAAGAAAACCTCAGACCAAAATATGCCTGGTGGGGGGGCATTGATTAACCAACCCATTGCAGGTAAAAAGATCTTAAATCTACCTCCGGAGGTTTGCCCATTTGTGGTGGTCTTAGCGGGAGCTCCAGAACTGGGCACAAACGAAAGGGAAAGCCCTACAAAATTATGGAACAGGGTGGTGCACTGGCTAAATGTGAATAGACCCTTGCCCCTGCACCTAGTGGGTAAAATACTTATGATTCGTAGGACCCCATGGGTGGGACATTTGGCTGAAAACATAAGGGGAGACTGTATTTTGATTGATTTCAGTAACCCTAGAATTGTCGATTTCATCTGTAACTGGAGATACCCTAACACAGGCACGACTGTCCACTCCCTCCCTCTAACCTACTTCTATCCCCCGGCCATTTTTCTTCTCAACCTGACGGATGGACCATGGTTCCTGGGCGCAGGAGGGGCGTAGCACAAGGTCTATGCCCCCCGTAAACCTTGACAGCTTCTTTCACTACAATCGTTATGACTGTCTGGATGCAGTCGATTGACCAGATGTCAACTACCGTCCAATTAGTCTAATAGACGCGGGACAGAAACTGGTCGGCAGGGTTCTCCTTGAAAGGATCCTCTCGTGGGCAGAGGAGCACAAGATCATTTCCCCTTACCAGGCTGGCTTTAGGGCACGTACAGGTACAACTGACCAAGCGTTTAGGTTGTTACTCCTTCACTGGAAGGTGGTTACCATTGGCAAAGGGGGTCTTTATTTGGCATTTATTGACTTGAAGACCGCCTTTGACCTGGTTCCCCGAGACCGCCTGTGGACGATACTGGAGGAGATGGGGATTCCGCTTCCAATCCTAAACCTCTTGGCACGCATGCATGATGGTACCTATGCCCGTATTAGATGGGGCTCCCAAGGGCAAAAAACCGATAGGATTCCTGTGAAGCGAGGGGTCAGACAGGGGTGCGTGTTAGCCCCAACACTTTTTTCTTTGTTTGTGAATGGTGTTGTCTCTTTTCTGCTTGAAATTGACGCAGACGCCCTGGTTTTGGCAGGCGATAAAGTGCCCACCTTACTTTTCGCAGACGACACCTTGTTGGTTTCAAAAACCCCTGTGGGCCTGCAAAAGTTGCTAAATCGCTTCAGTTTGTTTTGTGAACTTAAGGGCCTAGTCATTAACACCACTAAAACTAAGCTTCTCTATTTCAATCCCAGTAAGTCCTCCAGGTCCACCCTCTTCCTTAATGGAGAACCATTGGAGCGTATAAAAGAATTCGATTATCTGGGAATTAGAATCTCTCAAAATTTGAAGTGGCAGCCCCATATTGATAAAATGCTTCTGAACCATAAAAGGGTGACTGGTGTTTTGGGGCGGGAACATCGTATGTCCACCTCTAAGCCCGTTGCCCCTGCCCTGGATATATATGCTGCAAAGGCTGTGGGCAGCGCCCTCTATGGTGCCAAGTTGTGGGGCTTCGAATGCATTAGCGGCCTCACCACTTCCGAGAATAAGTTCCTTAGAGAGCTGGTATCCCTTCCAATGGGCACCCCCATCAAACCATTACTGAGCGATCTGGGTCGCCGCTCTATCCGGGACCTAGCCAGGCTTCGACCTTTTTTATATTGGGCCAGGCTATGGCGGACCCCCGAGCTCTCTAAGTACCTTGATGGTTTGATAGAGGTTATGAATCTTAATGGCTCCTACAAAGTCAGCTGGATCCGTAATATTAAGAAGCTTTTGAATGACACTGGTTTGCCAATCAATTGGGAGCGTGGAGTTTCCTTAGCCAAGCTTGAACTTAAGCGAGTTTACTGGAACTGGGTGGACAAGCAAGATCTAAGGGACCCAAAACAAGGAAGGCTGACCGAAGAGTTCAAACAGCATAAACCCAAGCCTCGCTTGGAGCCTTACTTGGATTTCATTAAAAAACCAAGGGATAGATCGCGGTTTATCCAGTTCAGGTTGGGATACCTACCCTTACACGACTACACCTGTAAGTGGAAGCCCCCGTACCAAACCCCACCTGACTGCCCAATCTGTGATGGCGTCACTGAAACCATCGCTCATGTTTTTTTTGCGTACCCAGCCTATGCAAAACCGAGACAGAAATGGCTAAAACCTGCATGTCTATTGCTCGGAACCAGGAATGATTCCGTAGCTTTGAGAATACTAAAGACTGATACTAGCACATGTTTAGTCTGTGGGGTTGCCAAATTTCTGAGCTGGGCATGGGTAATTAGAGCAAAATCCATGAGACGACTTAGTTTTTAATCAAATTTTTCTCTCTTTTTTAATCCTACAAAGCTGCTATTGTTGGCTCAGATGCTCCGTCCATCACCACCCCCTTTTGTACCGCTTTTGGCCATCATAAGTGTGGCAGGGTATGCTCAGACATGAGTCCCTTGCTCACTTTGCCACTGGATTCAAGCAAGCCTGGCTGAAGAAGGCTGGAATGCCAGAAACCGGTCCTCGGAAGCTTGTTTCCGGTCCAGGGAAGACATGGCTTGGCAGTTCGGGCTGGACTGTTCCCATGAGGCACAGGGTCAGACTGATTTGCATATAGCCATGTCTGAACTGGGGTGGCAGAGTGGGCTAAAGAACGGTGATGGATCAAACCCAGATCTTTTGACTGGGTGTGAGTGTTTGATTGGTTCAGATGCTCCGTCCATCACCACCCCCTTTTGTACCGCTTTTGGCCGCCATAAGTGTGGCAGGGTATGCTCAGACGTGAGTCCCTTGCTCACTTTGCCACTGGATTCAAGCAAGCCGGGCTGAAGACGGCTGGAATGCCAGAAACCAGTCCTCGGAAGCTTGTTTTCGGTCCAGGGAAGACATGGCTTGGCAGTTCGGTCTGGACTGTTCCCATGAGGCACAGGGTCAGACTGATTTGCATATAGCCATGTCTGAACTGGGGTGGCAGAGTGGGCTAAAGAACGGTGATGGATCAAACCCAGATCTTTTGACTGGGTGTGAGTGTTTGATTGGCTCAGATGCTCCGTCCATCACCACCCCCTTTTGTACCACCACCCCCTTTTGTACCGATTGTTTAATATGCTTCTTAACTTATTTATTGTAATATGAATGTTTTTACTGTAACTAATCCCGCAAAATGCAAGATCTATGAATTGTGGTCTCTCTTTTAATCTTTGTATGTGCTTTTATGATATCATGTGTATATCGAAAAAAAACTTTGAACTGAATACAATATGTCATCTTTTGGGACAAGGTATGAAAATCTGGACCAGGAATTCTTAATTGGAGCTTGTGGTTAGAGTTACAATACCAAAATCATCACCTGCCGCAAAATATCTACAAACAAGTCAGATCACCCTGGGGCTAACCGAGCTTTGGGAAACACCCACCAACCACTGCCTTTTAAAATAATTAGTATGGAAAACAGTAAAATGTTTATCACGGATCGAGGATAAAGAAGCCTTATCTAAAAGAACACATGGCTGGATAACTCTGAGCACCTACTCAATCCTTGCTGCTCAAAAATATATAGCCTAGGGGTATGCTATATCTACCATAATCCAATTTTTAAAGTATTGACTTGGCCTACTACCATGCACAAAGCACTGGCTGAAGGCCCAATCCGACTCCACCTGCTGTTTATGTGGTACAGCACAGGAGGACATGCTGCACCTACTCTGTACCTGTAAAGAACTGACACTTGAACGAAAACAACCTTTAAAACCATTTTTTGATCATAGAGGCATTCACACGCGAAGACAAGATGTGTTAGCCTGCTTTGCACCAGAGGACCAGCAGCTGAACTGTCGCTCGGTGAAGTTCTTGAGGCAGGTGAGGAAGAAAATGCCATAACTATGATAGGAATGTTCCAGCACCAACATTACACTCGGCAGGGCAACATCTCCACCCAAATGTATGGCAGCTAAAAGATATTCAGCAAACAAACTGTCTACTATACACTGCATTGGAATTGAACAATTATTTGTTTTAACCAAATTCCTTTATTAATCTTTTCTTATAAACTTAATTTATAATGAAACTTTATATTGATACATTTTGTAGCAGTGGTTTTAGGTAACTACGCTAATAAAAATAAACTTGAAACTTAAACTTGAGCATTTGAAAGGTGAATGGGAACACTTGGGAGAGGGGTGGTTCCATTGGATAGGAAGGCAGGCTGGCATTGGAAGGGGAAACCAGTTGCCAAATCGGTTCCTCAGGGGCTTGTAGCCACACCTCTGGGTTTGGTGGGGAGGAACTCTGGACGCTGAAAGAGGGTTTCTCCCATATTGAGAGTGGGCAGAAAGGTGCCTCCTGGGATATCCAGGAGCCACACTTCCCAGAAAGAGGTGATCAGAAGGAAAGGAACTAGTAGCCCATTGGCTACTCACTACATCTAACCTGTCTGCACTTTCTGAGCATAAATAGGGCTCCCCAGTACTCAGATCGCAACTGAACCAGAAGAAGGATCAAAGAAGGGCTTTGCTGCTGCACCGTGAGGTCTTACAGGCGTGGACTGCACCTGCTGAACCTGGTGGATAGCAAAGAAGAAGGGACTGTGTCTGCTCTGTCCTGCACTTGGAGATGTTATCTCTGGGACCCAGCCGAAGCAAGAGACTTCAAGGGTTGGTTGGCTGACCTGTTCCCAACACAGGGCCAGAACAGCTGAAGAAGCCACCTGGGGCAAGTTGGGAGCCCAGAATCTTTATACTGATGCCAACTGTCACCGTGCAGCACCAGAGACCAGGACCCAATGCTCGAAGTTGCACCTAAGTCTGCTGGACCTGGGAGAGTCACAGAAGTGCAGCTTGGTCACCCAGAAGACAAGTTATCGCCCAGGGAAGGATTTGGCTGTGACCATGATATAGAGCAACTGGTAGGTCAGTGGAAACTGGACTTCTACTAGGACCAAGGGGACTTCGAGGGACATTGACCACATGGCCAGGACTACCTCATCCCCCTCACAGGACTGAGGAGTAGCCGCAGGAAGGCCCTTCCAACTGCATCGCATCTACAGCATCCTTGAGCATCTTTAGCATCCTGTATACCTTGCATAAGGACCATATCCATAGGAACCTATATCAAAGGGATAAAAGTGACTGGAACTGGCTGAAGACTACTTCCCTGGCCAAGTAACTGTTTCTGAGAAGCTAGCTAGTTCCCCTGACAGGTTCCATACTGGAGTTGGTCGCCTAATGTGGCTCTAAGAGACTGCAATACAACTAGGCCAAGTTTTTGATGAAAAGGTTTCTGAGTGTCAAATTTGGTGAATTTGCCAATACTTGTTTGTGGTTTGAGTGAAATTGTTTGATTTACTATACCATGTCATTTCTATATCTTCGATACCCTTCGGTGGATCTTTTTCATTGTGGTGCCTATAATACAAAAAAATATAACCTAATTTTATAAATTGGTGTTGGGATTTCTTGAGCGTCTTGTGAATTTCTTCCTCAATTGTTAGGTGCTGTTTAAATGTATTACACCTGTTCCTTTAAGTACACCTTCCTGCTCAGAGCCATGGTTACCCAGGGTTGAGGTAGAGGGTTTATCAAATGAAACCTACTGGTTTAAAAGGGGTTGGTAAGTGTGTTACTCTGTGAGGTCGTACAACCACACCGCATAATACACTCAATTTCCTCACATTAGTGCCTAGCAGTGGTGTCGGGAATTCATCTCCGCACACCTTGCATAACACCTTGACCTGCATGATCTGTTTACATTCGCAGGAGTATCGCATAAATCATGTGGCTACATGTCTACAAAAGTAATATTCTGATTAGACTAAGTTTACGGTGTTTTATACTGCTTAACAAATAATATTTGTAGCATAATTCACATAGTTGGTACATGTGTAGGTTAGTCTGCATATTTATTTGAAGAAAGTATGTCCTGATATCTGGCTGGGTAAACATGTGTCTTTAGCACGTTATTTATTGGACACGTGTCAGTAACACACTTCTGAGGCAAGTTGCTGTAACTATCATTAAGAAAAGCTATAAAAGGAGCACTCCTCTATTTGCCGGCGCTTGGCTTTGGTGAAATGCGAGGATTGGGGCCCAATGGGGGAGAAGGGGGGGGGAGGAAAACAGCACTAACCAGAGACTCAAAATTAGGTGTGATAAAGGCCGCTTTATTGGAAGCAGGTGCACCTTAAACAATGAAAACCCTTGGCCTGCGCCGTACAAAACTATACCTCACTAAATATGCAATTTCTTGACAAACCCCCCACCCCCTCCCCTAAATGGTTCCCCCAATCCACATACAGTAAACAATTAGCAGAAACGTCAATTTGCCTCTCCACCTGGCTAAATCCTTTATTATGCTTGACCTACCCCTGATAATCCAACAACTGATCTCCTACACTTCCCTCATATATTAGGAAGAACCGCCCCAAAGGCAGAAAATCACCCCACACCTGCTCCAGCGACACGACCAAACCCACAACCATCGAACAAAAACCAGATGCACCGGCCCCCAAGAAAACTCCTTCCAAAAACTACCGAACACCACAAAAACCCCTCCTACGCCCTGAAGAAAAGCAACCACCCCTCTCCCTGCCCCCCCAGGCCCCACACTTGAAACCCCCCCATCAATTGATCGAAAACACAGGGAGGGAGGGTGGGAAAATAATTACCTCCGCCACACCCCCGCCCGGCTGCTGCGTCACCAGCCACCAAAATGGTGACCTATAACGCAAAATGTCCGGTTTTAAAGGGGCACAGCCCAAAAGCAGCCCAAAACTAGCCCACCCCAGCCCAAGGCTACTAACTAGCCCAAAACCAGCCCACGTACGGTGCTGGCTCTACCCCCCCACTTCCCCGCCCCCAAACCCCCCCCCCCCCCCCCCCCCCCCCCAAAGCCCTATTCTTCATCCACGAGCATCGAGGAGATGACATAAAAGGAAGGAACAACTTGCTCCAACTTGCTCCACTTCCTCTGCGATCGTGATTAAAGGCAGAAGATCACTAGGCGACATCGCCCAGTAGCAGAAGGAACATTCATTGAGGCAGCAGCTGATCTTTTAGTTCAGTTAAGTGCTCCGATTTGACATTACGCTTTGGATTTAATTTGTAAAAGGTCAAATACACTTCATGCCATTAATGCACTTCGCTTTGACATTGCACTTCGATTGTCATTTTGAGAAAGTTTGAAAACATTTCAGGAATTAATGAACAGTATTAAACCTTAAAAGGTTATAGACAATTCTGAAGAGACATTTCACGAACTGGTGCATATAGTGAAGTATTATTGCAACAGTTCTTGCACAATCAGATGTTTAAGAAATGTTTATTATTATTTACTCCACATCAATTGGTGTATAAGGTTAGAAGAGAAAACAGATTTCTTAGGTGGTTGACAACACGTGTGCACTATTAATATCCTTTTCCATGTCTCTTCTTTATACTAGATATCCCTCTGACATACTGTATCTTGTGCAAGGTGGTGAGAACCATTATCTCACATTCAGTTCATAGAACAACGTGCTTCTTACTGGTTCTGAAGCACTTGTCGCCTTCTAAGAAAAACACAAGACCTGACACAAGTTTATTTGAACTAGGGTTTAATTGGTTTACAATACATTCATAGTACAAGCATCATATAGTATATTCTTGATGTAATATATGCCTTTGCTGTTCAGTTAAAGCCAACAGTTACCCAGCATAAGACACCTGGTCCTGGTGCTAGGAAGTAGCTGTGTCTTTTCTCTTGTTTTGTCTCTCCCAAACCCCCTTCCCTCTTGGTACACCTGCCATAGACTCCTGTTAATTTCAGTAGTCTTGAGAGGTGTCCTGGGCGGTCAGGGAATTATTAATCGCTCCTGCAGACAGCCTGGTATTCAGGTGAGTGGACTCAAACGTTATCCAATACTTGTATTTAGAAGTACCATTCAGTTGTTGAATCTGCCAAAGTAGAGAAGCTCCTGTACCTATTAAGAAGTTTCTGAGTTATGTTGACTCAAAAAGTTTGCTAAACCATTTCAAGAAGCAGAGAAAAGTTTGGGAAAAGTTGTGGCTAAGTTCCTTGCAAGTTGAAAAGTTTGGAAAAAGTTTGGAAACATTTTCAGGAACCACTTTTTCAGCAAGGAAGTCTGGAGCTCTACCTGGAAAACCTATTGTCACTCAAAATAGATTTGTTGAGGTCACTTTGTAGAGATAGAAAGATCAACATTGGGGCCATAGCTGGGAACATTTATTGGTTAGGGCCCTCAAAATTTGGGAAGAGGCCCACGGAATACCTCAGTGCCTGGAGTATACATTTCCCCAAAGCAATGGGAAGAAGATAATGTGGAGGAAGACAACATCAGTGTCATTGGTGGAGCCAGTGGAGCAGATGGAATCCTACCTCCTTACAAAAGGCCAATGGTGGCTTCCAGACCAGGCTCTAACACTATCTATAGGTCCCTTCAGGAGGACATGGCAGCTTTGGACATGAAGGAGGGGGCCGTAGCTCAGGCTGAAAGAGGATTGCCCTTGAAGAAAGAAGAGCCAGGTTAGGCCTACAGCCCAGAGAAGATGGTGGCAGTAGATGTGGAATTGGAGGGTGGGACAGGAGTGCCCAGGATGTCAAATTACCCAGTGGGATTGTCCCTAGTTATGTCCGGGGGGATGCCATAGACAAGCGGCTGGCCTCATATGAGCGAGTTCTCAGAATAAGGAAAGGAGTAAATACCACTGGGGAACATTACTATCAGAGTTAGAACCATTAGTTGGTAGGGACGGACTGCTTTCACATGAGGATGTGATAGCTGAGTCAAACCCACACATGAAGGCAGCACTTGTAGAACTCTTTGGTTTTGACCTTTGAAGAGTATAGACAGAAGCTTAGGACAACACATAAGAGGAAAGCACAGACCTGGATTAACTTTGCTGACACTTCAGTTACGGCACTAGATGGTTGAATTAAAGGCCCATATTTGAAGGGTAAATTGTCATTCAGAGAGGTCACACTAGCATCTGTTGGACTCTAGGCATCTAGCCCCAGGAAACTAGGCACGACAGCTGATGAGTGGGTTTGTACCACGGTCCCTAAGAAGCCACAGTGAGGTGGCTAAAAGAAAAGTGGTCAACCCCCTCCCCCACTTCATGGCGAAGAGAGAGATACAAATTAAAAGATGGACAGCTCCAACGAGTCCCCAAAAGATGCAAAATGGGGGAGCCTAGAGCCACATCTTATTCCAAGGGAGGGGTACCTGGGAAAGGAGTTTGACTCCTCAAAGAGTGGGGTATTTTTTAACTGCAATTTGCCAGGACTCAAGAGGGGAGATTCATAGTGAAAAAAGAAAGCACTCACCAATGACCAGTCCAATTGGTTGACTTGTGTAGAGATGGGGTGAGAGATTGCACCTAGAGATCACAATGGGTACAGAGAGTCCCCCTTAGTGTCCATGGATGGGAAAAACATTGAACTTTTGCCTCACTGGCCGCAAAGTAGGAAGAAATACCTACAGAGGCCAGAAGTCAATGAGGTCTAGATGAAGCCCCTGAGGTATACAGGTGCCCCTGCAACCATGGTGATGGCCAAACTGGTTTCCCAAGACCAGATCCTACCAGAAGACGTACCCAAGATTGTCAATGTTGATAATGTCACAAAGTACCCTATGGTTGTTGTTGACCCTGAGTGGGGAAGTTAAGTTTATTTAGTTGAATGGTTAATTAAAACCTTTGCTTCATTAAGACACAGCGATACATTGACAAATAAAACAATTCCTCGGTTCAGTGATCAGGGTCTGAGTAAAAAAATTGACCATATCATGGAAATATGAGTTCAGATTTCTTATGTGCAAAATAAAACTGTTCAATGATCAGGGTGTGCGATAAAAATTACAATGTCATTACAAAATGGATTAAGATTTCCTATGTGCAAAATAGTAACAGTTCCACAGTTCAATGATCTGGATGTGTGCGAAAATACAATATGGATTAAAATATCTTATAAGCGAGAATGAAACGGAGAAGGATAGATAGAAAGGAATGCAAGGCATTTTTCCTTATTCCTTGTGTGCAGACATTATTCTCAATATAAGTCTTATTTATGGTGATGTGCAGTGGTTTCTTCCTTATCCTCGCATGTCGTTGCCATGTATAGTCTTTAGCAGCATATTAGCAAGAACCTCGTTAAAATTATCGCCGTTTTCGCCGCTAAAATGGCGGATAATGGGCTTGCTAATATGCGTTATAGAATTCCAATAGAAGTCCAGGTTAGATGTCCTGCACATCTAACCTGGGCTTCTATTAGAATTCTATAACGCATATTAGCAAGCCCATTATCGCCATTTTAGAGGCAGTTTCCTGCCGCTAAATCGGCGATAATTTTAACGAGGTTCTTGCTAATATGCCCCTTAGTTCTTTTCTGCCTTGATAAGGAATCTTGCTAAATGACAGTTCATCTGTAGATCCGCTGGCGACAAGCAGACCAATACCACCTGCCTGCAAGAAGGAATTCTTCTTTGGTTAAAAAGTGGGCGTAACATTGCTCTTCACTCTGGCAGTAGTTTCTTGCAAGTACATACCATGTGCACCATATCTTCTTTCTCCTTTCCACACAGCCGGCAATCAGTCATGGCAGAGATGCATTTCCAGAGTAGTTGGTGTGAAAGCGAAATTAGCCCAGTCGATTTCACAGGAATATTTATTTTCCTAAGTTGGAGAACCCTATACGGAAATAGGGTTGGGGCATGGCTTTATCGTAGCTATGCAGCACAAGCCAGCAATGGGCTCCGTCTGTCACTGTTGCCTTGTCCTAAATTAGCGAGACAAGTTTGATGGTTTTATTCACCATCTTTTTAAAGCTGGCGTGGGTTGCAGATGATTCCCAGTGGTCGTGTAGGCCAAGTTGAATTACTGGTTCCTTGGGGTAGGCCTGGGCAGCAAACTGCTTCAAGTCAACAATTCCAGCCATAGATGTGTGTATAGTGTGTTTGGTTCTGTCTTCTTAATTTTATGCCAGCTGCAATATACGCGACCCTCCTGGCAAGGGATTGTTTTTGAAGCTCAAACTCCAGCCTTATCTGAGCTGCAGAGGCATATTTGTGAAGTCCAAACATCATTCTCTAAGCTCCGACCATGTTCCCATCCAGCGTTGATGCATCCTTTCCATGTAGCGGTTCACTCCCGCAAATTGGAATCAATTTCACTTGTGTTGCTTGGAGCAGCGATGTTAGAATAGGGCTGGCTACTTTCTTCATTAGATTTTTTTATGCCAGGGCTAGGGCATTGCCCTTTCTCTTCAAAGCCTCTTTTTGGGGTTTGAATGATCCTTTTTTGACAAGAATCTAAGCATAGCAGTGCAGCGAGCTTGATTGAAGGCTTTTTCCTATTCAAGTGAATATTATCAGGCCAGTTAGAGAAAAGATTTAACTTAACATCCCAGAGAGACTGATATCTAGGTTTATTTTTTTTTTTTTTTTTTTTTTTTTTATAAAAACCTTTATTGAAAGACACGTATAAGTACAAGCGCTGGCCTACAACCACAGGGGCCGGCCGCAAAGTCAGGAGAATCAAAATAACAAAGCAATGTATACGATAGGGTGAAGACAGGATGGATGCAAATAAAGTCGTTACATCGCCAGCGCCAGGATAAAAGAGGTTTCATTTTACAGTATATAAAGGAGGCAGCAACCATATCTACCAGCGCGTCATGCAACATATACAGAAAAGAAGGGGGGGGGGCGGGAGGGAAATAGCCCCCCACGCAAGCAGACGACCACAGTAGGCAAAGCCCAAAGACCTCACACGCCCATACCAGGTGCAGAATAGAGGAAGAATACCAGCAAACAAATAAAGTGGACGCCACACGTACAGCCCACCCGCCCCGAAAAAGGAGAAAGTGCAGACGTTAGCGAAACATAGGAGTAAACACCAAGGGACATAGCCCACCCCCTGGAAAAAGGCAAAAAAGGGACCATAGAATAAAACAAACTAAAATAACAAACACCCCCCCCACCCTACATCACTGTAATGGCTATGGCCTACCCCACTAAACAGCGTGCCTGTCGCCCAGAGTCACCCGAAATATAGAAAAAGAGAAAGGGAATTATAACGAAGAAAGAGAGGGGAATAAGAAAAGGAAGGAGAGGAAAAGGAAGAAAGAGAGAGGAGAGGAGCCAGCGACCGAGACATAAAACACTACCCCCCCCGCAACAATAATGCACTAATCGAGGTCGAAAAGGAGAGTCAAGAAAAGCCTACACCGGGATGTAAACAGGAACCATCCAGAATAACGAGGCCCGGAGATGCCAAGTAAAAAGGGGTCCCACCGGCATCCGGGCACGATCAGCCCTGTCCACTTTTGTGAAGAGTCGAGCTTCCCAACCCCGCCACAGCCAAAAAACAGCAGAACACAATGGGTCCATACCAGTCAGGAAAGGCCGGTGGGATCTCCGCAAAACACCGTCCCGGCAAACTAGAAGCAACCAGGAGAACTCGGTAACAGTCAGAGTGCAAAAGTTCCTCAAAGATCCACGTGGCCAAGCACAGTATCCGGGCCGTCCAGCACGAAGCAAAGAAAACAGGATGTAGAAAGCACTGCAGCATCGGCACCGGGTCCGCTAGATCCCATAGAATCGAGCACCCAGCCGGAGATCCCAACACAGCCGCCGGCGAAGTTTCAGGCAGTACAATTCGGGGAGACGACACTTCGTCACAAAATGGCGGAGCCATCATGGCAGCTATCCGCAACTCCAAGGCTCGACATTTCAAGGACAGGTCGATCCGCAGAGCAGACAGAGCAAACCAGATAGCACTCCGAGTAGGGGCCGCCCAAACCAAACGAGGGCTGGAGAAAGCACATGCGGCAACCTCCCTGTCTCCAGGAGAAAGACACCCCGAGGGGCCATCCGCCATCTTAAGTACAGCACCCTCCGCCATCGCCGCAGGTTCTTCCAGGTACATCAGGAGTACCGGCGGCCCCAGGGCTCACCGCCAAACTGCGGCGGAAGGCGCTCGGCGGAGAAAGGAGAGTCACCAGAAGAACGGGCGTGCTCCCCACAGCACTCGGGGGGAGCCCAGCACCGGATCCCGGGCGGGACTAACAACAGGAGTGGGTTTCTCACTTGAGGGGTGCCGGACAGCGCAGCTTCTCTTCTTCGGGCCGGTAGGCGAACGGACATGCGGGGTGGCCCACCAGCGGGGGGGGGTCCGCCCCGGGGGTCCCGGCCCGCGGCTCTCAGGCTCCCACCATCGGGTCTCTCCACCGGTTCCGGACCGCCGGCACTCCGAACATCTCCGGGCAGGCACAGCACTCGAGGCCCCGGCGTCAGGGCCGGGGAGGCCAACAAAGTGACCAGGGCAGAACGCCGGAATCACTGCACGCCAGAGCCCCGAAAAAGGATGGTAAGTGACGGCTCTTCCTCAGTGACCAAATTCGGAACACCCCGAACAGGATGAAATACAGGATAGGTGGCGGGGAGGAAGAGATCACGGAGCGAGGCGGTTATGCGACCGTTCCGATCGCCATCTTGGCTCCTCCACTGATATCTAGGTTTAGGAGGTATCCTGAGTCTAATACTTTTGAGGACTCTACAAATAATGGCGTTCTTAACTACCATTTTACCATTGACAAGAGCATGTCCTGCGGGAATAGCCAACCCCTAACAATTACTAGACCTATTGCTAAGACCCCTTTCGAATTGTTCAACAAGAAAGTTAACAATATCAACGATAGGTGCTTCCACGGAATCGAGATTCTTTTCCACGCACCAATGTAATCAGAATTTCCATATGTTTTTATATTGATAGTGTGTACCTGGGGCCCAAGATTCTCCAAGGAGAGTTGCATCTGTTGACGAAAGTCCTGAGAGATCATCTCCTGACACTCTCCAGGCAAGAAGGTTCAAATTCCCTGTTTGAACTAGGGGATGACCTCATCCATCTATGTCTGTAAGACGGTCCACTAGGGATGGAATTAGGAAGGGAAGGTCGCAAGCCAGCTCCAGGGTAGTGGGAAACCAAGCCTGGGATGGCCAGAAAGGAGTCACTAGGACAATGGAACATCATTGTTGTCTCACCTTCTGAAGGACTCTCAGGATCATGGCAAACAAGGGAAAGGCATATGCATTGGTCCCTTTCCAGCACTAAAGAAAGGCGTTCACTGCTAGAGCACCCGGGTCAGGCTTCCAGCTGTAATAACTCTCCAGTTGCAATGTTAATCTGCTCGCAAGGAGATCTATTTCCTGGATGCCCTCCATCTTGAAGTGTCTGTAAACAAGATATTTGTTGAGTTCCCTTAAGTTTACGACAGGTCTCCAACCCTTGTCCTTTTTCTCGACATAGAAGAGTGTACTTATAAATCTAAACACGGTTAAAGCGGCCGCAAGAGAGGCCCCTTCTTCCGGCCCGGCCAAAAAGGTTAGCGATAAAAACTCTCTTCACATTTTGGTGGGCCTTATCTAAGGCCGTAAAGGTAGAAACGTATTTATCTAGTGTCTTAATAAGGTCTTCCCCAAAAAGGAATCCCTTGGGGTTCATGGAGGGTTCTTTATCTGCCAAGTCACTCAATTTAGGACTAATTTTGGTGAGAACCACCCTTTTCCTCTCAGAGTTGAGGCAGGTTTTGGCGTTGCCCAGTAAAATTAAGGCTCTTTGGCTCCAACCTCTAATTACTTCAGTATCCAGGGGTGTGCCGTTGATGTGGCTCTCCTCGACTGTATCAATGATCCTGGCCAGAGGACCCAAGATATCAAGGACCCGATCCTGACAACCTTTAAGGGATCTCTCCATCCCCTTTCTCAGGTCCCTCCTGACTTTGAAAATATATTTAATTAGTTCAGGGTGAAGGTTGGGAGTTTGGCAGACTTTGTTCTCTAAGGAAGGCCTAGAGCATTCAGTTCTTAGTAGATTACGTGTATATCTCTCCAAAGGGTTCCTAAGCCATTTTTTAATGAATTTGCCCACATGCTCTTGGGGGTACCATTCTGAGCTTCTAGGGTGCATTATATTAAGAGGAGAAGACATGTCCTGGCCGAAAGGGTCTAGAATAGTGTCTTTAGATGAGGAGGGGAGATTGTCCTCCAACGGTTGACTGTAAAACTCTTGGTCATTCTCATCTAAATCCAAGACATACTCATCAAAAAGGTCAGTGGCGTCTTCCATTTCAGAGTCATCATCTCCCAAATTGCAATCATTACACTAAACGCTTAGATATTTTGTGCCGCTAGGTACACCCAGATACCCGGTGACCTCCCATGATAGCTGAGGTGCTGGGACCTCCCATAGTGCTCTTGGGGGTTGGTTGTTCAATGCTCTTATTCTTTTTAAGTCTCTTCCCCCTTATTTCGGTGAGATCATCAGTGGGTAGGGTATGTTGGTTCTCATTAGTATCATCCTCCTTGGTAGGGTTGGGCCTCTTAGATGCCATGACTTTAGATAGGGTTTCCAACACACATGATCTCATTTCTTTATGAATAATAGTTTTGAAGGCTTCATTATCCATACTAGGCATGGGGGTGCTTGCCTCATTGGAGTCTATATCAGATATAGTATAAATTCCAAAAGTGTGATAGTAAGAAGTAAAAAATAAATGACACCCTTTATCTCTCTTTTTTTATTTTTTAAGTTTAACAGTATAAAATGAATGGTACATCCTTTTTTTATTTTTTATTATATTATCCAAAATTATAAACAGGTGGGCCGAAAAAAAAGGGGGGAATAGCCTACACCCTATTTGAGTGAAGGGAGAGCGCTGGCAGAAGGGAGCATCCAAATGGGATTAGGCACAAAATTGTTTGACAAGAGGACTGAAAAAGGTTTAGGCAGAACGGACCATCCGATTCACCAATTCACCGTCAGCTGATCGGGAAATACGAGCAACTGTCAGTATGCTCGCGCGCCCGATCAGCTGCAGTTCGTTGTAATGTGGACCAAGTGCAGATCAGACGTGGGGAGGAAGAAAGCACCTTGGCAATGCGACAAACGCGTTGCCAAGGTATTTTTCTTTAATGCGGGTCCGGTACTCTCCGAAAAGACGGAGGAGTAGAAGAGGACGCACTAGAGTGAGAGTGAAGTAAATTTGAGCAGTAACAGGATGGGGGAGAGGTGCCAATGGGTGGCAGACCTCTTTCCCGAAGAGCCAGAACAGTGAGTGCTGATAAGTCCAATAATATATGCCAAAAATATATCGGGAAAGGGACAGAAGTAGCAAAACGTAGTATTATTAGGATGAAGAAACAGGTGGTGGAAAGAAGGTCAGGAGCGGATCTCCGTAAATTGGAGATCGGGTTGACCAGAATGGAGAAAGAGGAGGGAGGGGGGGTGGTGATAGCCCAAAAGCAATTTAGAAAGAGAAAAACATATGAAGGATATTAAGAATATAACATTTAAACAATATTCCAAGTCAGAAAATAGTAAATGTAAATGAACTTATCTGCTTGGAGCCACATTTAAAAGAGGCAGATTGTTATGGGCTCATGCCTTTTATATGTTCTTAGTGTTCTATTGTGGAACCTTTTTCAGTTCAGTTCAAAGGCTTTATTTCGATAGATCAAATTATAAAAGCATCATAATAATACAAAAAAATAACATTTCGTACAAAAATAAGATTGGACATTTATTTTAACATTATTTCCTAAACATCTTTAAAAAGATCTATCATAAGAAACATTGGATATCAAAGGGTTAAAAGAGAATTAATAGTTTAAAATTTAAGGTGAAACCTTAAATTAAAAAGCAATTAAACATTAAATGCTAGCCTTTTAACTCTAATGGACCACATCCAAGATAAAAATTTCAAGAGACCACAACTATACAGTGGCCGGGTGTCCGAAGTTAAAATGCGAAGTGCCTCACTTGAGTGCCTAGTGCCCATGGCCCGACATATGGGTTTAAACCATGCTTGCCTTGGTCGCACATAGGCCGGACAAACAAATAGAATGTGGGATACGGACTCTAGACTTGTTTGACAAAAGGGGCAGAAAGGAGTGGTCTGGGACGGGGGCTTCCAGTGGGCAGTTAAGGCGCGAACTGGAAGAGACCCAACCCTGAACCTAAAATACAAGGCCCTATCGTAAGGTTTCCAAACCAGATCTAGGTAAAGTTCCCTGAATGGAACATCTTTATGTCTAAGGAACTCCTCCGTTAGCCTACCAAGAGTTGAATCTGTACTGGCCTTATTGGTAACCCAGTTCCAGTACATGGTCTTTATGGTACCTTTCGGGGGAGAGGACCGGCTATCCTAGGCTTCGCTAAGACCTAGCTTACCAAGGAGATGCTTGACATCTTTAAGCCATTTTATTTTTTGCCAACCCACCATTGACATTACCTCCGCTAGCGCTTTAGCGTACTTAGCGAGTTCAGGTACTCGCCACAGTCTGGACCATAAAAGCAACGGTCGGAGCTTTGCCAAATCCTTAATTGGTTTACAACCTAGGTCAAGCAACAAAGGTGTCATTGGGGTACTTTGCGGAAGTGACATAATACCTCTCAAAAATTTATTCTCAGACCTTGTCAATAGATCTGTGTTGGATGTGCCCCAAAGCTCTGCACCGTAAAGGTCAGAACTAACGCCCTTAGCCTTATAAATATCAATAACGGGTGCAATAGGGCGAGTCGTAGCAGATCGCTGTTCGTTAGACAGCGCCCCGACAAGCCTCTTATGGCTAAGCAGCATTTTATGGAGATGGGGGGTCCAGTGCATGGTATCCGAAATACGGATACCTAGGTAGTCAAATACAGTGACCCTCTCCAAGGATACATTATTAAGTACGGGGCGTCGACCAAGTTTTTTCAGTGGATTTAGTACTAAGAACTTGGTTTCGTCTGTATTCATAACTAGGCTACGCTGGACACAAAAGGCCTGAAAGTTATCTAGGAGGCCTTGGAGGCCTACCGTGGTCTTTGATATTAGGAGCGTGTCATCGGCGAATAGAAGGGTGGGGATTCGCTCCCCCGCAAGGGATGGAGCATCTGATGTTTTTTTAAATAGATGCTCAACAACCCCATTCACGTATAACGAGAAAAGGGTTGGAGCAAGAACACATCCCTGGCAGACCCCTCTATCCACCGGTATCTTATTTGTTTTCTGCCCCCCCGAGCCCCACCTCACTTGCGCGAAGGTACCTTCATGTAGCCTCACTAGGATAGACAAGATGTTAGATGGAATCCCCATATCTGCCATCACTCTCCATAGCTGTCCTCTGGGCACAAGGTCAAAGGCAGTCTTTAAGTTGATAAATGCGAGATAAAGACTGCCTTTGCCTATAACAACCACTTTCCAGTAGATCATCAAGAGTCTAAATGCCTGCTCTATGGTGCCGGTGCCAGCCCTAAAAGCCGCTTGATAATCTGAGAGAATCTCATTGTCACTAGCCCATTGGAGGATTCTCTCAAGCAGGACCTTCCCCACAACCTTCTGGGTCTAATCTAGCAAGCTGATAGGGCGGTAGTTGGTTAGGTCTTCCCTCTGCCCCTTTTTAAAAATGGGGACGACCTCAGCCCCCTTCCAAGATTCTGGGATAGCCGCACCTTTGTCAATTGCATTTAGAAGTATATGGATAAACTTCCCCCATTGTGTGGTGTTAGACCTAAGCAGATCCCCGGGGATGCCGTCCGGACCAGCTGCCTTTTGGGGCACAATGCGGCTAATCGCGTATTCAACTTCCTTAGCTGTAAATGGAAATAAGATGTTGTCTCCAGGTTTTGTCATAGGGCTGGGAGGGGCAGAAGTGAGAGCGGTTCCCGGTTGACATGAATACAGACTAGAAAAATGGTCAAACCAGGTCTGGCAAGTAATATTACAGGTGATAAGATCACTATCAGGTCTATTCCTTGCCCTGATAGTGCTCCAAAAGCGACCAGCGTCCCGCCCTGCACAGGCCTCTCTAAGTGTATGCCAATATGCATCCTCCCACTCTTTTTTGGCTTTTGCGACCACACAATTATCGTTTTTCCTAGCTTGCTGGATCAGGGGTTGTAACTTCATCCTCACAGCCTCAATCAGGGCAGATTTCATCTGTCTACATTTGGGAGTGTACCATCCCTGCTTCACTTTCGGCCTTGGGCACCCTTTTGCCCTGGCCCCATGGGTATCTACCATAAGTAGGTTACCTACTGATCTTAGGGTCTTCTGGAACAGAATCGTAACACTAGAAGAATCAGAGTGTTCTAGGGAGTACGTCTCCATCTCACTTACGGAAGCATCGCCAAGTTGGCCTATAGCCTGGATTTTCCCGTCATCTAGGGCAAGTTTGCGCCAATTAAGACGCCTTCCACAATTAGATGGAATGGTCAAAGATGCAGACTCGAGATTGCGTGATGAGGCTAAGCTTCTACATTGTTCCCAAGGATGGTTTAATGTTAAAGACAGCAAGTTGTGGTCGCTATCTACAGTAGGTATTACAACCATGTCTAAGACAAAGCGCCAAAAAGATAGATCAAGGAGTATATAGTCAATTCTGGACGTGTGGTTCGCCCTGTTGTATGTATGGGCCCCCATAGGGTCTGAGATGGTTCTACCATTTAAAGCACGCAAGCCATACTCCAGAGCAATAGCATTCAACTGGATCGCCCTCTGTGACCATCTTTTGATCGGTGGAATCGCTAATGTTGGTATGCCCCTCCTAGAATCATCATCAGTGATATCCAGAATGTCTTCACCCGCAAGGGGCTCAAACCTACAGTTGAAATCTCCTGCGAGCAATACTGAAGTACCATCGCGGATATCACCGAGAGCTTTTTCCAACACTGCTACTGTGGGGGATAAAGAGCAGCCTTTAGTGCCCCTGGCGTATACATTAAATATGTCAAAGGGCCTCCCACAACCTGGTCTTTGCAGTGATATCATAAGTATATCAGGTGAGGTACTATATTTTTGGGTAATGGTGCAACCCAGAGAAATGCTCACCCATATGAGGAGGCCTCCCGACAGGCGGCCCCTTCCCGAGGGGGACATGACTGCAGGCAAAAAAAACGTTGAATATCCAACCTTATAAATAGGTTCAAGGCTCCAAGTTTCTTGGAAGATACATATTGTATATGACTCCAACTGGGTATGCCAGTCTGGAAGAGCTATTTTCCTGGCAATGCCTGCTATGTTCCAGCTCATAAGCCTCAGGATAGACCCAGCGGCCTCCACCTTTTCCTCCATACGGTTAGAATGGTCACCAGATGGTGTTGCTAAATCACCTCCATCTTGAATAACCATAGTTGATGGTAAGAGAGCATGTGGTGGAGAAACCATGCTCATCCGAACAGGAGTAACTGCTGGGGGGATAGGAGTATCTAGGGGGCTAGCAAATACATTGTTACAGGGTGGCAAACCAAACCCAAAGAGAGGAGTACCAACACACTGTCCCACAATTGGTGTGTGATTACAAATTTCCTCATTTCGAGAGGCTATCACAGTTCTGTCCCCCCTAAGCAAAAATGCCTCAGCTTGTGCTGGGGGAGGAGAGAAAAAGATCCCAGAAGAAATGATCAGGGACCTACTCCTATTCTCCCGTCTAGGGTCATTAGGGAATGGGAGGGAAATCGCTGGTAAGCGGCCTCTGCGTCAATACCAGGTGTTGTTTGCGCAGTAGGTATCTCCTCCATTGAAAACAGGATTTTGGTAGAATTCAAAATTATCAGCTTGCCCTCCCCAGAGCTGGTTGTCAATTCTATGTCTCTGGTGCCAGTTTGGTTGGCGTGGGTAAAAATACCCCCCTCGCCCTGCATATTCGGCTGGCTACAAATAAGCTTTGCCACTCTGCTATCGGCAAAGTTAACTAAAATGCAGTCCCCTTGGATATTCTTAGCCCTTCTTCCCACCCAGCCAACCCGTCTAACAAGAGTAATCCCACCATCTAAGCCCCTCGGGAGTGGCCTGTTGTAATTTAGCCAAAATGTGACTTTGTTCTTGAGTTCAGAATACGATTCCATTTTCCCTTGCTTTAAGCAAGGGACTCCTACCAGTACGGCTACATAGGGCATACAAGCTGGAGGCAAATTAATACATGGAGGGTTAGTTTCTCTGTCGTGAGCTAGATCGGGATTTAAGGGTTGGTCCTTATTTTGTCTCTCTATGTTTCTACAGTTCTGGTTGGCCGTCTGTGTCTGGATAGATGCGCTATCACGAGTCCGATTGTCCCCTTTAGATGGTTGTTTGGGCGATAGATTGCTGATCTTACTCGGCTTTGAGGCCTCCATTGGAGCTTTGCTCATGGGGGCCTTCCTCTTCTCAGGATTATCTCTTCTATGGGTCTCTATTGTGCCATCCAGCTTTGTGTAGTTGGGGTTTTGGCCACTTCGGAAGGGGCTACCAATGGAGATTGTGTGTGGGCAGCTACTTCTCGGGTATTTTTAGTGTGTAAGTTAATTAGGGCCTTTATCGAGAAGAAGTTATCCAAAAGTTCCCTGCTCAAAGCGATCGAGTCTTGCTGTGATCTCTTTCAACCTCTCAGTTAGAGCCAAAATAAAAGACTTCAAAATATGCTCGATGGAAGTAATCAGGGGAATCTCCTTCTCAAGATTGGGGGGCACGATGAAATGGCGTCACCACTAGCAGGGTCTATACCCTCCTGGCTATCAGGGAGTTTATCATGAAGAGGCTCTAATCTGACCTGTGAGCATACATCAAAAGATAGACCTTGGGCCTCAATAGCAACCGCAGCATCCCTATCTGCGTTGTTTTCATCATTCTTGCCCCTTGTGGCCCTAAATCTTGTGGGAGCTTTCTTTTTCTTGAAACCCTCCGCTAGCCCTCTACAGCTTATTACAGTTGGACAATCTTTAGCAGCATATTGGGACTTGCGCCTCGCCAACTGCCCTCTAGTTATCAGGCTGGGGCTATCACTGCTTACACTTGACTGCGAGTCAGAGGTTGAACTAATGTTCACAGGGGTGTTGCAGTTCTCATTAGCAGTAAGGACCCCGCCCTGGGATAAAGGGTCAACAGTAGCATGATATTGAAAGAGGGGGGGGGGTCAGTGATAGTCTAGCAAAGGAGGGGATACTCTCTAAAAATGAGTTTTCCTCCGTAGGGATTAGGTTCTGTGCCAGCACGGGTTTGCCGCTATCTGGAAGTGCAGCAAAGGATGGTGCCAGCATCGAGTCCTGGGAATTAGAAGAGAACATTGATACATTTGCAGGGAGCAGGGGGGGCACAGAGCCAGCAGGAAGGGAAAGACGGCGCTCGGTGCTTTCAATGGCATTAGCCACCACCACTATAGTTTTTTGGAGCATGCGATCTATAGCGGTTAAACTAGGGAGCTGAGGTTTTGTAGGATCTTTTGTCTTTGGGGCTGGGACAGAGATAGGTATCACAGGATTGCCCTTCCCCATTACTTTTCTCTATGGTGTTAGGCTGTATATAACACCATAGGCTGTCAGTATAGAGCTTTGCAACTTTGGCCGTTAGTATTATACAAACATAGACCCTAGGTCAAGGCTAACAGATAACAAATATTCGACACAATATTTACGTAAAGCCAAGAAGGGTGGCCCAGCCCAGCCTCACACGGCCACTAACGGCCAAAAACGGTCCCGCCCTTGTCCAGGGCTTCGCCCGGGCGCTCCCGTGACGGGGGGATGAAGCGTCTATTTGTGTGCCTCCTGGCGCGTTTCCCCGTTACGCGGCTTCCGGCCGCAAGGTCTGCCGGGAAATGTAGTCCGCCCCCTACGAGCTCGCCCTCACACAGCAGCTGCACAGATGACACCGGGATGCGACGGCAGGGGGGAGCATTCACCAGCACAGAAGGTAGCAATGGCAAAGGGAATGGCCCAACAGGTTCGGTCCAAGGAGTCCGGCAATCTTTTCCCGCTCTGCCGGGGATGAAGCGTCTATTTGTGCGCCTCCTGGCGCGTTTCCCCGTTACGCGGCTTCCGGCCGCAAGGTCTGCCGGGAAATGTAGTCCGCCCCCTACGAGCTCGCCCCCACACAGAAGCCGCACAGATGACACCGGGATGCGGCGGCGGGGGGAGCATTCACCAGCACAGAAGGTAGGAACGGCAAAGGGAATGGCCCAACAGGTTCGGTCCAAGGAGTCCGGCAATCTTTTCCTGCTCTGCCGCGGATGAAGCGTCTATTTGTGCGCCTCCTGGCGCCTTTCCCCGTTACGCGGCTTCCGCCCGCAAGGTCTGCCGGGAAATGTAGTCCGCCCCCTACGAGCTCGCCCCCACACAGCAGCCGCACAGATGACACCGGGATGCGGCGGCGGGGGGTGCATTCACCAGCACAGAAGGTAGGAACGGCAAAGGGAATGGCCCAACAGGTTCGGTCCAAGGAGTCCGGCAATCTTTTCCCGCTCTGCCGAGGATGAAGCGTCTATTTGTGCGCCTCCTGGCGCGTTTCCCCGTTACGCGGCTTCCGGCCGCAAGGTCTGCCGGGAAATGTAGTCCGCCCCCTACGAGCTCGCCCCCACACAGCAGCCGCACAGATGACACCGGGATGCGGCGGCGGGGGGGAGCATTCACCAGCACAGAAGGCAGGAACGGCAAAGGGAATGGCCCAACAGGTTCGGTCCAAGGAGTCCGGCAATCTTTTCCCGCTCTACCGGGGATGAAGCGTCTATTTGTGCGCCTCCTGGCGCGTTTCCCCGTTACGCGGCTTCCGGCCGCAAGGTCTGCCGGGAAATGTAGTCGCCCTCTACGAGCTCGCCCCCACAGCTCGCCCCCAAACAGCAGCCGCACGGATCACACCGGGATGCGGCGGCGGGGGGAGAGCATTCACCAGCACAGAAGATAGGAACGGCAAAGGGAATGGCCCAACAGGTTCGGTCCAAGGAATCCGGCAATCTTTTCCCGCTCTGCCGGGGATGAAGCGTCTATTTGTGCGCCTCCTGGTGCGTTTCCCCGTTACGCGGCTTACGGCTGCAAGGTCTGCCGGGAAATGTAGTCCGCCCCCTACGAGCTCGCCCCCACACAGCAGCTGCACAGATGACACCGGGATGCGGCGGCGGGGGGGAGCATTCACCAGCACAGAAGGTAGGAACGGCAAAGGGAATGGCCCAACAGGTTCGGTCCAAGGAGTCCGGCAATCTTTTCCCGCTCTGCCGGGGATGAAGCGTCTATTTGTACGCCTCCTGGCGCGTTACCCCGTTACGCGGCTTCCGGCCGCAAGGTCTGCTGGGAAATGTAGTCCGCCCCCTACGAGCTCGCCCCCACACAGCAGCCGTACAGATGACACCGGGATGCGGCGTCGGGGGGAGCATTCACCAGCACAGAAGGCAGGAACGGCAAAGGGAATGGCCCAACAGGTTCGGTCCAAGGAGTCCGGCAATCTTTTCCCGCTCTACCGGGGATGAAGCGTCTATTTGTGCGCCTCCTGGCGCGTTTCCCCGTTACGCGGCTTCCGGCCGCAAGGTCTGCCGGGAAATGTAGTCGCCGTCTATGAGCTCGCCCCCACAGCTCGCCCCCAAACAGCAGCCGCACGGATCACACCGGGATGCGGCGGCGGGGGGAGAGCATTCACCAGCACAGAAGATAGGAACGGCAAAGGGAATGGCCCAACAGGTTCGGTCCAAGGAATCCGGCAATCTTTTCCCGCTCTGCCGGGGATGAAGCGTCTATTTGTGCGCCTCCTGGTGCGTTTCCCCGTTACGCGGCTTACGGCTGCAAGGTCTGCCGGGAAATGTAGTCCGCCCCCTACGAGCTCGCCCCCACACAGCAGCTGCACAGATGACACCGGGATGCGGCGGCGGGGGGGAGCATTCACCAGCACAGAAGGTAGGAACGGCAAAGGGAATGGCCCAACAGGTTCGGTCCAAGGAGTCCGGCGATCTTTTCCCGCTCTGCCGGGGATGAAGCGTCTATTTGTACGCCTCCTGGCGCGTTACCCCGTTACGCGGCTTCCGGCCGCAAGGTCTGCTGGGAAATGTAGTCCGCCCCCTACGAGCTCGCCCCCACACAGCAGCCGTACAGATGACACCGGGATGCGGCGTCGGGGGGAGCATTCACCAGCACAGAAGGCAGGAACGGCAAAGGGAATGGCCCAACAGGTTCGGTCCAAGGAGTCCGGCAATCTTTTCCCGCTCTACCGGGGATGAAGCGTCTATTTGTGCGCCTCCTGGCGCGTTTCCCCGTTACGCGGCTTCCGGCCGCAAGGTCTGCCGGGAAATGTAGTCGCCCTCTACGAGCTCGCCCCCACAGCTCGCCCCCAAACAGCAGCCGCACGGATCACACCGGGATGCGGCGGCGGGGGAGAGCATTCACCAGCACAGAAGGTAGGAACGGCAAAGGGAATGGCCCAACAGGTTCGGTCCAAGGAGTCCGGCAATCTTTTCCCGCTCTGCCGGGGATGAAGCGTCTATTTGTACGCCTCCTGGCGCGTTACCCCGTTACGCGGCTTCCGGCCGCAAGGTCTGCTGGGAAATGTAGTCCGCCCCCTACGAGCTCGCCCCCACACAGCAGCCGTACAGATGACACCGGGATGCGGCGTCGGGGTGTGGTATATAAATAAATAATACCGGATCTAGGTTTGACTAGGCATAGCAATAACAGATAGCTCAATAAATAAGAGTCAAGATTCGAGGTAGTAGGAGTTTGCAGGTTTAATACAGCATAAGGACAGGAACAGGACAACCTGCACAGGAATAGGATGGCAGCGCTTGACAGGGGGGCCCCGACAGCTGCCGGGCAGGATCTAGGATGAGCGCGCTCACATTTAATAACAATACACGAACATATATACTAAAAACAGTTGCATTACAATACATACGATAGGCGGAGCAGTAGGTGTGGTCAATAGCAGTCGTGAAAGATAAGGGTGAAAATGGGTGTAACAGGGGCGTATACATAGACATGTGATGCAAACGTAACAGAATATGTCATAAATGGGGCGGAAACATGGAGGGGGCTACCTAAGGAGCCGGGACCTCTAACCTAATGGTGCGCGCAAACTGACAATGACGTGTTACTAGGAGAAGCTGGGGGCTATGAACTCTGTGCTAGGAGCAGAGACTGAAGTCTGGAGAGTCAGGGCGACATGTACCTAAACAGTATTTAGTATCTGATGTTTAGAGAACATGTTGATATAAACTAAGAGTCAGGAGGGGAGAGGCTAACGGACTCCAAGACTGGAGCATGCATTATTCTACATGTAGTGCGTGATGAAGAATATTAAATGACCATTAAATGCAGTATTTCTCTTACATGGAGACGTAAAGGCTAGACAATGACGGAAACTATTGATGCGATTCAGTAGCTTAGGAATGCAGAGAAGGAGGGCTGGACTGATAACTAGAATCATAACATACTCTTGGCAGACTCAGAGGCAGAGCCAGGCTGAGCCGGGCACTGCGAGGCAGGAAGTAAGTGAAGGGTCGAGGATACAGGTGGGGGCTGTATCGCTCCTCAGCGAGGCTCAGGAGACAGGAGCTGAATCTAGTGTCCGGGCCCTTTTGAGGCCTAGAAACGGGGACTTTACAATGAAATAACGTGCACACTGAGAAACGTGGCAACGTAGCTTTACATAGGCCAGATATTCGTAGTAGTCACGAGAACTGGAAACTGGCATACTAGAGATGGACACAACTGTAATTGCGTCTTTAATCGAACATGGGGAATACATATGCATATTAATCATGCACAGATAACATATGATGGAGGACGCGTAGGGACACAGAACATGGCAAAATTTACTTTTCCACATTCCCTCCTTGTCACTACGTTTCCATCAGGAAACATCAATATTCATGATACCATCTATCATTTCATACAGTATCATTTGCTCGTCTCGAATTTTCTTGGAACGGGATTTAGAACGGGGCTTGGGACTAGGAATACAAGAGGTAGCACAAATGCCGCAAATCGCAGGGCCACATTGTATACAGAGGCAGCAACTGAATATGATTGCTACTGTAATACCTAGAAAGGACAAGACTTTCCATCCCCAGGCGGAAATTATATTCCAGAACCAACCGGACCATGTCCAGGTGCCTGGATCTTGGTGTAACAGATGGGCAATTTTATGAAGTCTGGTTATAGCTGAATAAACAGACGGCGCGTTATTAGGAATGAAAATGCAGCAACTAGATCCGATGACTCTACATGCCCCGCCCCTATCGGCCAGTATGACGTCAAGGACGAGACGATTTTGGAGCACGACAAATCTCATAGCAGATTGCTCTTCAGTTAAATTACCTAGGGCAGAGGCAGTCTCATTCACTACGGCTTCGAGGGTTCTGGTTAACCTACGAATTAACTTACTATTCTGGATAGGTCCTATAAAGAAGAAGAAACCTCTATTGAAATCTGTATATTGTTCTAGAGCAGTTTCAGTATAATCGACAATCGGGGACTCCCTTCTATGTCTAATGTGTACTAGACGTGTGTTTCTGTGATAATCAGATGGAGCTAGGAAAACAGGTGGCAGTAGGAAGGCAATGTAACAGGTTCCCTCCCAATCGAGGGGCAGACGAACATATGCAGTTTGACCACAAATAAAATAAGAATGACGTGAAGCTTTGAAAATAGATTTCCCACTGTCACTATATTTGACAATAGTAGTACAATCACTATGTCCTACATGTATGGAACCATAATTTCTAACACATAATTCGCCTTTGACTGGTAGTACTGAAATAGCAGGTAAGTCTGGAGTAGTATCAGACTGAACATTCAGGACCATGAAATTCGAAGAATAATTTCCTAAATTGTAAACTTCGTTTTCGAGATCTAACCCTGTTCTGTGGGGAAGACCTTGCTTGTCTGGGAAACATGTACTGTTAAGAAAAGACATATCTGTTGAGGATGATGTTAACGTGGACCATGCTCCACACGAACCATTATGTGAAAAGGGATACGGAAAGAGTGGTAGAACTCCCTTCGGTGTCTGGAAAGGGGGGAGTCGACCACACACCCAACAATTAGTGGCATTGCTGGTCTGGTGTGAATAATGTAACATGCGGATAAAAGAATTGTTACGCATAGCGAGGCGATAAGAGAGTTCATGAGGAGGCAGATCACTAAACGTGTGCTCTACTGTAACATTATTAGAAGACTTATTTACATGAGAAACTGGAAAATACAGATAAAATGCATAACTGGTGCAGGAAATCATAACACTGAGAAATAATATGAAACTTAGAAAAACGATACATCGGATTGAGTTTTGACTAACTCTCTCACTATGGGGGTCTATTTTATACATGTCAGAAACCGGTCTAACCGTTTCACCTAGGGGAGGACTTAGACAATCAAACTGGCTGACTTATTTTACTAGACCTTAACTTAAGTTTATACTCCTGTTGCGGAGTTTTCTCTAACAGGGAAGGGTTCGTAGCAATGTCTTTTGCGGGACAGTCCTTAAGAATAGTACTTTGGCAGTCTTTTAAATGTTCGGAAATGTTCTTTGAAACTGGTTTCAATCCATAAAATTTTTTGATGTGCGAAAGATGCACCCAGCCTTTTCGTCCCTCCAACTTCACGGCTGTACGGGTGGCCAAGAGGACCTGTCGGGGCTCCTTCCAGCGAGGCTCCAGCGGACTTGAACGATCAAAATTTCGCACTAGGACCATGGATCCGGGAACGATTTCATGCGGTGCCACCTCGGTATTGTCTGGAAATGCGGCAGCAACCTGTGAACGACAAGAGTTGAGGGCAGACATCAAGGAAGATAGGTAATCTGTCAGCATATTACTTGAAACATCGGTAATACTTCGGGGTCTAGGTGTACCCCACATGTTAGGGGGGCGGCCGAATACGACCTCGTACGGGGACAGACCTGATCTGGAATGTGCGACCATGCGCATGTAGAACAGAGCAACTGGCAGAGCTACTAGCCAGTCCACACCTTTCTCTTGACAAACTTTTGCAATTCGGATTTTCAGGGTCTGATTATGTCTCTCTACGAGACCAGCTGCTTCAGGATGGCGTACACAATGGAACTTCCACTGGTACCCTAACAATAGGGAAACATGCTTCATCAACTCAGATGAGAATGGCTGGCCGTTATCAGAATATACGACTCTAGGGAGTCCATAACGGGGGAAGAACTCACGAACCAACTGCTTGGCAGTGGTCGCGGCTCTGTAATCTGGGACTGGATATGCTTCTGTCCACCTGGACAAAGCGCATACAACTACAAGGACATACTTGAAACCTCGACATCGCTCCATCTGAATATAATCCATTTGGAGGACTTCAAAAGGGTGGTCAGGAGGTTGGAATCCACATTGTTCCACCGGCACACTTTTACCTGGATTAAACTGGCAACATATCATACAGGTACGGACTTTCTGCTTGGCTGCAGCTCGTAAATGCTTGTTGAACCAAATGTTCTGGATACTATCTAACATAGCTTTTTCTCCTAAATGTGCTGGACTATGTGCGGTATTGATAATGACTTGAACCATAGAGTCGGGGAGAAACCATGTGGTTCTACCCTTCGTTAACCATCCTTGATCTGTCTGGACCCCTCCTTGTTCGGACCATTTCTTGATTTCATCGGGAGTAGCATGTAACTGGATATCTATGACATCTTGAGTAGGGTCTTTAGCTGTCATACAGGTAGTCAGATCTGGAGTGTATGTCGGTGTCTTATTAACTGGAATGTCTGGTGTCTGTGCTGTAAGCTTGGCTGTGCGATCTGCTAGATCATTACCTTGGGAAATAATGTCAGTAACTTTCGTATGTGCTTTGCACTTCATGATAGCAATAGATGTCGGTAAATGTATAGCATCTAACAGAGCCTGAATAAGGAGACCATGCTGAATCTTGGTTCCATGAGAAGTCATGAAACCTCTCTCCTGCCAGAGCACTCCAAAGTCGTGTACGACTCCAAATGCGTAACGTGAATCTGTGTAAACATTAACTTTCAGATTCTTGGCGTGTATGCAGGCTTGTGTCAGAGCAACTAGCTCTGCTGCTTGAGCAGACAGGGTGTCAATACGGTGTGTTTCAATAACTTCAGTGTCAGCAGTCACTGCATACGCGGCTACTAGTTCTCCTGTACTTGTTCTCATACATGAACCATCCACATAAAGTGTCAGGTCTGGATCTGGTAATGGAATATCTGTCAGATCTTGTCTTGGTTTTGTCGTAATGTTGACTACTTCCACACAGTCGTGTGTGGCAGGATTTGAATTAACTGACGGTAACAGTGTAGCAGGATTTAGAACGTTGCAGCGTCTGATTTCTATGTGTGGCTGGAACAGTGTCAATTCATAACCTGTTAAACGTGCAATCGTCAAGTGCTGAGTTTGTGTTCGGTTCAAAAGAACTTCCACGGAGTGTGGAACTTGTACTGTCAGGGAGTGTCCTAACACTATGGAATCACTTTGTCTGATAGCTAGTGCTGTGGCTGCAACTGACTTGAGGCACGCAGGCAGAGCCTGGGCTACAGGATCTAATGTGCTCGAAAAATAAGCACAGGGCTTATATTGTCCTGCTTGATCTTGTGTAAGAACAGATAATGCTGTACCTTCGCGTTCTGTGACGAAAAGTGTAAAAGGCTTACTGTAGTTCGGTGTTGCTAGAACTGGAGCTTGACATAAAGCTTTCTTTAACTCATTGAAACTAAGTGTATGTTCAGATGTCCAAGGGAGGACAGTCGATACGGCTGCCTCCTGTGTCGTTAACTGTATCAGTGGTTTAGCTAGAAATGCATACTGAGGAATCCATTGTCTGCAATAAGAAGTAAGGCCGATAAAAGCACGTACCTCCTTCTGGGTCTTGGGCTGAGGAAGACTCGCTATTAACTGGATACGGTCGGGTGTCAACTGCCTACCCCTCTTGGACAGTAAGTGGCCTAAATAGATCACTTGCTGGACACAGAATTGAAGCTTAGAAGGGGACACCTTGTGCCCCATCTCGGCTAGGAAATACAAGACTGTAAGGGATGCTCGCTCGCAAGCACGTTCAGAACGGGCTGTGATCAGTAGATCATCGACATACTGGAGTAGGGCAGTGTCAGTTGGCATGTGAATATTGTCTAGTTGTCTCTTAAGTGCTTGACTGTAAATACTTGGACTTTCTGTGAAACCTTGAGGAGCGCGTGTGAGCATATAGCTCCTTCCATTTAAACAAAAACCGAAAAGGAACTGGCTGTCTGGATGAATGGGGACACTGAAAAATGCGTTCTTGAGGTCTATGACTGTGAAAAATGAAGCTTCTGAATCAATGGCTGTCAATAGGGAAGAGATATCTGGGACAACTGGGTACTGGGGAATAATACATTTATTGAGTTCTCGTAGGTCAATCACTAATCGATATACTGGGGGTGCATTCGGATCAGTACGTTTCATGACAGGAATGATCGGAGAATTACATACATTGGAGTCAGTTTCTACAACTACTCCTTGAGCGATGAGCTCGTCAATAATTTTGGATAAGGCTGCTACAGCCTCAGGTGGCAATCTGTACTGTCTGATTCGTGGTAACACTACACCTGGCTTGAGAGTCACACGATGGGGTGTGATTTGCATATAACCAACATCAGTTGGACCTTGCGCCCATAGATGCTGCGGAACATTAGACAATCTCTGATCAAAATCTCGTAATACATAGTGACCCTTGAAGTCACGTAGGAACAATCGTATTCCCTCTGGGGAACAGCAAATAACTGCACCTAATTCTTTCAGTGTTTTAATGCCCAACACATTTTCTGGACAGGACTTAGTAAGTAACAGATCAGTAGTGCGGGACAATGGACCTACTTCTAGAGTAACTGGCTTTGATATTTCATTTACAATAGGTTTTCCTGAAAATCCAAGGGAAACATTTCTAGAGCCTGAGAGTGGAGCCCCTGGAACTTCGGCGTGGCTGATGGTGGTCCTACTTGCCCCTGTATCAATCAAAAACTTTCTATCTTTCCCTAATACTTGACTATGAACATAGGGACCTTCTTGATCTACAGGTATCTCGATGAGAGGCAAACCTACCTCCCTCTCTAGGCTGTTTCATGAATACGGTTGATACTCTGGATACTCGGACTGTGCATACTGGTACATCTGCTGTGTAACATGCTGTGTTGCAGCAATAGGCTGCGGTGCTGTAACTGTCTGTTGTGCATTCTGTGGTTGAGGAGTCTGTGTAACTTGTTCTTGTCTAGGTGGACGTGGTCTTTCTTTAGTCTTACCGGTAGCTATGTTGTGTTTCAGAACTGCACACTCGTTTATAAAATGACCTGGCTGTTTGCAATAATTGCAGTTTCCTTTAACGGGAGCTGCAGGGTGACTGGCTTGATTCGGACCCCTCTTCTGACTGTCTTGAGGAACAGATTGTGCAACTAGTACTTTCATTTTCGTGTCTTTCATACGTTTTCTCTCGTGTTCTTGCTCTTCTCTGATTCTATTCTGGTGATATTGAAGCATCTGTAACATCTGGGATGGGGTATTAGCTTGCCAGGTACTTTCGACTTTCAAAACTCGATTCTTAACTTGTGGACTTGAATTCTCGACTAATTTAGTAACAAAAAGGTGAGGGTATGACTCGCTACTTGTCTTGAGGCCACTGTTTATGGTAAAACATTTTTCAAATCTAGAATAATAATCACTAATATCTTCGTCTTGTTTCTGTTTACAGGCTGAGATTGCATCCCAGTCTTCTTTTCTAGTTGTCAATAATCTAGGCAAAACTTGTATTAACAATTCTGGTAATTCTTTACATTTATCTCCAAGACCGGTACCTGGTACTCGTGCCTTGTCTTCAGCTTCTAGGACTGTCCAATCGATCTTTTTCTCTCCCACCTCCCAATCTTTTTCCTTGAGTTTTTCGTATACCCCTGCGGGCAATAAGACTTTTAACATTTTAATTATATCTGGATACGTGTATTCTCCCATACGGAGCATGTCTTTTAATTCTCGGTGGAACCCTGCTGGATCTTTATCATGACAGGGAATTAACTTTTTCATCTCTAAGAGTTCCATCTTTGTAATCGGAGTGTAAACAAACACTCGTTGCATTTCACCATCTGTTGTCCTAACTGGGTGTACTTCTCGTAACGGATTCTGTCTGTCTATGTAAAACGGTTTACTTTCTGGAGGTGAGACATGAACAAAATGCGGGTTCAAAAACATACTATATTTGTGGCGCTGTTCTAGAATGACACTAATTAAATCGGTACCTAAACCTTTCCATCTATACTGGAGTAACTCGTTCAGGACATCGTGTAACGGACCTGGATCAGAATGTTGACCCTCATACAAAGTAATGAGGTGCTGGATCATATACATACCCACCAGTCGTTGCTCGGCTGGGGGCAATTTCAGAAACATTTGTGCCACTATTTCGTCTGGAAAAGTGGTAGAATCAGTAATCCATCGGATTGCTGATCGAGCTAGTTCTTGTTCATGCATAGTGCTTAACTCACTATAACCGATTCGTGACTTCAGAATGTGATCGGTAGCTTGAAATACTTGTTCTAGAGAACCTTGTTCTGGTGCTGGATGGTGGAAAGTTGGCTTGTGTTCTAGGCGTAAATGGCGATCTGGAAATCTAGATTTTCCTACATACGCTATTCTGGCGGAATTCTCGTCCTCTACCTCTTCCGCAGAGTCATTTTCTTTTTCGCTTACTTGTGCTGCCTTACGTTGATCGTGTAACCTTATTATTTCCTTACGGATTTTCTTGTACATACTCTCTATACTACTGATAGTCTTGTGTTTACCCTCGGCTATATTATCACTCCACCTTGTCAGGATTTTCATTTCGGCCTGATCTTTAGTCGGGGAATCTTGTTCTCTTATTAGACAATTAATCAAGAACTTTAATAACATGAGCTGGATCTCAACTTTTCTTTGAGACATGACGTCACTAATACTTTCTGGATCATTCCCTGTACGGATGAAACAATATATTCTGTCTAGATCTTCTTTCATATCTGGTAGGGTGACTAGATACTCGGTCACCTTTCTTACGCGTAATGAATATAAAACCATATTATCCTCGCCTGGGACTGGGTCATAGCCACATTCGGTAAGGGCTTTTCTTATTTCTGCAACAGACTGATGTCTGGGCGTACGCTGTGACGCTTGTGCATGTAATTCGACTAACGTTAAACGCTTGTGTGGCGGCGGGGTTCCAGGAGGACCTCCCCCTGCGGCCCCTAAACTAGAGTCGTCAACTGATGCTCTTCGTGCTGGCAAAGTGGGAAATTGAAATGCAGGCTGGACTTGTATGGCGGGCTGGACCGGGGGTACCGTAACAGGTACTCCGGTGTCTGGAGGAGCGGGAAGTGCCTGATTTACAGGGACTGGCGGAGCAGGAACAGGATTTGCATATTCCGGGACTGTGTCGTCCAAATAGGACGAAATGAAAATATCAGCTGTGGTCGGTTTGTGACGTAGCTTGGTCGGAACTAGTGGTGGCGGAAAATTACTGGATGCCTCCGGGGTCGCTTTTGGCAAGCCCTCGGCAAGAAGAGGATACATACCCTTAATAAGGGCATGCCTCTGTCTGTCTGACTGTTCTGTTTTAACTCGTTCACCTATCTCGATTAGTTCCCTTTCTTGGGCTCGTTCTAAGGATTCTCTACTTAGTTCTGACTTTCTGATTTCTTTTTCGGTTCTTTTATGAGATTCTTTGCGCCATAGCTCGATGGCATCTTTCTGTGACTGTCTGGCTTTCTTTTTCCATAATGCTTCTTCTACTCGCATGATGCACTCGGCATCCCATGTGCCTGATACAGGCCATCTATACTTTTCTTCTAACTCTTTGGTATACTCTACCCATAAATCTAGATATAATATGGCACTTATGCCATGCTTTTGATACATAAAATGACCTGGACTGTCCCTAGGCGGGACAGGAACTGCTTCTTCTAGCAGACCTTTTCTAGTTTTTAACTGACGTAATTTCGAAAATAAGGGCATGACTGAACTGTAATCTAGACACAATACAATACACAATGAACACGATAATTACTTCACATTCATACCACGACATTAAAATACATGAAGAATATTTAAAATAACAGTTCGAACAGAATACTACCTGGAATACTGGAAACAGAATACATGAATTTCTCGAGAACAGAATGGGCTAGAACAGAAACTAGATGCACTGCTGAAACAGTACGAAACTTACCGGTCTCATAAAGAGACACGTCAGGACCCGCATCCACCGAAGTGGACACTTCGTTTGGGGGTCTGTGTACCACCAACCCACGGACCAGAGTCAATTAGATTGACCCTGTCTAGATACTACCCCAGCAATGGTACTCACCGGGCAGCAAGAACGGAAGGCCTCGGACTGGACTGGACTGCTTCGACGCCGGACGGACGAACTTCGGACTCCAGTTACGGGTGGGCCTCCGGATACCTCGGACCTTGGACTCTCGGCTTGGGCTCTGGTCGGGACTCGCCGCGTTCCTCCACCGCCTCGTCTGGATGCTGGACCGCCACCTCCATCTCCTCCGTGGGCCTGAGGGATACTTGAAGCAGAAATATCTGCACGTGGCCGGTATGGTTCCGTCACGGCTGCAGAGGGTCAGGGGGCCGGCGTGGCTTCACCGGCGCGTGGGGAAAGGGCAAGTCCCTATTCGGGCGCCATTCTGTGGTATATAAATAAATAATACCGGATCTAGGTTTGACTAGGCATAGCAATAACAGATAGCTCAATAAATAAGAGTCAAGATTCGAGGTAGTAGGAGTTTGCAGGTTTAATACAGCATAAGGACAGGAACAGGACAACCTGCACAGGAATAGGATGGCAGCGCTTGACAGGGGGGCCCCGACAGCTGCCGGGCAGGATCTAGGATGAGCGCGCTCACATTTAATAACAATACACGAACATATATACTAAAAACAGTTGCATTACAATACATACGATAGGCGGAGCAGTAGGTGTGGTCAATAGCAGTCGTGAAAGATAAGGGTGAAAATGGGTGTAACAGGGGCGTATACATAGACATGTGATGCAAACGTAACAGAATATGTCATAAATGGGGCGGAAACATGGAGGGGGCTACCTAAGGAGCCGGGACCTCTAACCTAATGGTGCGCGCAAACTGACAATGACGTGTTACTAGGAGAAGCTGGGGGCTATGAACTCTGTGCTAGGAGCAGAGACTGAAGTCTGGAGAGTCAGGGCGACATGTACCTAAACAGTATCTAGTATCTGATGTTTAGAGAACATGTTGATATAAACTAAGAGTCAGGAGGGGAGAGGCTAACGGACTCCAAGACTGGAGCATGCATTATTCTACATGTAGTGCGTGATGAAGAATATTAAATGACCATTAAATGCAGTATTTCTCTTACATGGAGACGTAAAGGCTAGACAATGACGGAAACTATTGATGCGATTCAGTAGCTTAGGAATGCAGAGAAGGAGGGCTGGACTGATAACTAGAATCATAACATACTCTTGGCAGACTCAGAGGCAGAGCCAGGCTGAGCCGGGCACTGCGAGGCAGGAAGTAAGTGAAGGGTCGAGGATACAGGTGGGGGCTGTATCGCTCCTCAGCGAGGCTCAGGAGACAGGAGCTGAATCTAGTGTCCGGGCCCTTTTGAGGCCTAGAAACGGGGACTTTACAATGAAATAACGTGCACACTGAGAAACGTGGCAACGTAGCTTTACATAGGCCGGATATTCGTAGTAGTCACGAGAACTGGAAACTGGCATACTAGAGATGGACACAACTGTAATTGCGTCTTTAATCGAACATGGGGAATACATATGCATATTAATCATGCACAGATAACATATGATGGAGGACGCGTAGGGACACAGAACATGGCAAAATTTACTTTTCCACAGGGGGGAGCATTCACCAGCACAGAAGGTAGGAACGGCAAAGGGAATGGCCCAACAGGTTTGGTCCAAGGAGTCCGGCAATCTTTTTGCTTTATGATGTATGCGGCTTCTTGGACTGCATTAAAAGAAATATGCATAATGGTAGCCTCCGGTCTTCAATAAAAGACAATGTGAGGCTGCCTGTACTATTGGTCACTATATACATAGCTGCTACTTCCAAATGAAGTTCTTTAATATTTTCTATTGATATCTGTCACAATTGCTCCAGGAAAAGACAGTAATCATTTAGACACAACCTCAGTAAGAGAGTTTTAATAGCATAATTCCAGAGGAGTTTGGCTACACCCGGATGGGTCATCAGGTCTCTGGCTCCTTCACGATACAGTTAAAGATCAGCAATAGACCACAAACGATACCAAAACAATACCATTCAGCATTCCATTTAATGCAATAGTTTACTCTGGGAAAGGTCTAGGTACAGGGGGACAAGAGGCATACTCATTGGGAGTGAGAGGATAGACCTCATAAACCTATGCTCAGCCATAGCAAGGCAAATATGGTTTGAAGAGCCCCCATAATTCAGCAACATTCAACACAGACCCAGTAACTTTTATTTATAAATCCACAGGACAGGGACCATTCGCCTGGAAGAAGTTCTGCGGTGAACCGTCACCAGATTTACACACTGTTGGGTAAGCGTCAATAGGGCCTTTTCCATCTGCTGTGCCCATCTCAGGTTAGGTGTAAACTATACAATTATATAAGTGAAGGATTTCATCCGATCGGTAGGCATTTTTCCCACCAACATATGGCTGCTAAACATTAAAATGTCTGGCCCTAGAGAAAAACAAGCATTTTTTATTTTGGTACCGTTTAGCTCGAGGCCCCTCTCTGGTCCTAGAGAAGTTGTAGACCCTGCGGTGTTTTAAGATTAATAAAGTATCATTGGAGAAGAGGAGGACCGGAACTGTTCTTCCCCTGAGGCTTGGTGCATCACCCCCTCCTTACTCAGATCGTCAATCACCCCATTAATATACAAGGAAAAAAGGGTAGGAGCTAAAACACAGCCCTTTATGACTCCTTAAACCACCCTAAATGTATCAGTAAGCTGTCCAACTCTACCACGTTGGACCTGAGCCTTATTTCCCACCTGGAGTCTCACTAAAATGTTCAATAGGGAGGGGGTAATACCCAGATTTTCCAGTACTCTCCACATACTTGACTATGGATCAAGGTTGAATGCTGTGCGCAGATCTACAAAAGGGACATACAGCTTTCCCCCCCTGGAGTCGGTCAATCAATCAATCAGGGACTTAATTATTTATTTTATTTTATTTATTTATTTGCTTGTTAAGCGCAACTGCCACCCCAAGGGTATCCTGGCGCTGAGACTGCGTCTATCCTGCAGGCAAGCTACCATTACATTGCTCTAGGGAACAAGAAGGTCTTGAGATCCTTTTTAAAAGGAATGAAATCTTGTCTACACCTCAGCGCCAGCGGGAGGGTGTTCCAGAGAGTGGCGGCCGTGAAACCAAAAGCACGGCCACCCATCCTCACTCTATTGATCCTGGGGACCGTCGCCAGGAACGCAGAGGAGGATCTTAGGGGTCTGGCAGCGCAGTACCAGGAAAAGAGCTTTTGGAGCGGTACTGGCCCCTGTCCGTGCAAAGCCTTAAAGACGAGACAGAGCGACTTGAAGCAAATTCTCTCTTGGATGGGTAACCAATGAAGGTCTGCTAATGCACCAGAGGAAGAGGCAGATCGAGGACGGGATAGTGCCAATTTAGCCGCCATATTTTGGATCCTCTGCAGCTTTAGAATCAGAGTTTTTGGGGCTCCCAGAAGTAGTGCATTGCAGTAGTCTAATCGACTAAGAATAGAGCTGCGCACTACCTCTGCCCTTGCCTCCTTAGGCAGAAGCGGTAAGATCTTACGAAGGGCACGGAGTAAGCCCATACAACCCGCTATAGTTCTATTCACCGAGGCATCAAGCTGCAGATTGGGTTCAAACAGAACACCCAAATTACGGCCGACTCAGCAGCCTCTACCGTACCTGGAATAGATGTAGGCCAAAAATCGTCCGGGAGCGGACGAGGGGTACGGTCTAGGGAGCAGTGGAGAACCTCCGTTTTGGCTCCATTGAATTGGAGCGAGTTGGCTCGCAGCCACTCCGCTGTGGCCGCCATGCAGCAGTGGAAGGTGTTTCTCGATGTTGCCCTGGTACCCGAAAAATGAAAAAATCAATTGAGTGTCATCGGCATAATTGATGACAGATATGCCGAATGACTTTATCAGGGCAACCAGGGGTCGCAAGTACAGGTTGAATAAGATCGGACTGATCGCCGACCCCCGGGGGACACCCTGGTCCACTAGCTGCATGGCAGAACGAAACGGTGGTAATGCCACTGCCTGCTGTCTGTCACTAAGATAAGATGTTATCCATCTCAAGGCCAGGCCAGTTACTCCTGTACTCCGGAGACGGTCCAGTAGTACTGCATGGTCCACCGTGTCGAACGCGGCCGACATGTCAAGCAGCACTAAAAATGCTGACTTGCCCATGTCGACACGCGCTCGTAGATCGTCCGACACGGTGACCAAAGCAGCCTCCGTACCGTGAGCCGGCCTAAAGCCGAACTGTGATGTATCCAAGCCGGAGTTATTTTCCAGAAAGTTGGATAGTATTTTCGTGACCCACTTCTCCGCAACCTTTATTATAAAAGGCAGAAGCGAAATAGGCCTATAATTGGCCGGGCTTGAAGGGTCCAGGGAGGCCTTCTTCAGCAATGGTGTAACAATTGCCATCTTCCAGCTATCTGGAACTACTGCTGTACTCAGTGACTGGCAGCAAATGGCGTGGAGCGGAGGAAACAGCTCAGTTTGAAATGCCTTCCAGAACTTATGGGGCATAGGATCAAGTGGCGATCCCGAAGACACACCATTCGCCAGAAGGCAGAACTCCTCCAGAGAAGGACTAGGAAAGCAGGACAACTGGGTCCCCGCGAGAGGAGGTTCTACCAGGGAAGGCGAAATAGATGTAGGCTGGCCGGAGATCTGAAGTCCGCTCAGAATTTTCTTTATCTTCTCCTCAAACACAGAGGCCACAGCGTCACACAATTCCTGGGAGGCAGGGATGGCCGGCGCAGTGCAAGGCGGGTTAGCTAGATTGTCGACCGCTTTAAACAAAGCTTGTAAGCGAGCTACTCTCCCGTGAGGGTCTCAAGGTGCTGGGGGAGTTAGCAGTTCCGTTCAGCCGAAGAGCCAGGTCTTGAGGGTCTTCCTGAAGGTGTTCAGGGAGTGGGCACGCCTGATATCGCGGGAGCTCGTTCCAGGTCTTGGCCGCGAAGCAGGAGAAGTATCTCTCCCCTGCTTTGGCTCTGCGGATGCCTGGGGTTTCGGGGAGGGCCAGGTTGGCTGATCAGAGGTTTCTTTTGGTTACGTGGAGGATGATTCTTTCATTGAGGTATTGGGGTCCGGTGTTGTGTAGGCATATGTAGGCGTGGGTGAGAATCTTGAAGGTGACTCTCTTCTCAATTCGGAGCCAGTGGAGATTCCTTAGGTGTTGGCTGATGTGCTTGCCTCGAGGGATGCCAAGGATGAATCTGGCAGCAGTGTTCTGTATTGTCTGGAGTTTGCAGAGTAGATATTTGTTTATGCCTGCGTAGAGGGAATTTCCGTAGTCCAGCCTGCTGGTGATGAGTGCGTGGGTGACTGTCTTCCTTGACTCGGGGGGGGGGATCCACTTAAAAGTCTAGCGGAGGATGCGGAGGGTGTTGAAGGAGCTGGAGGTGACAGCGTTGACCAGTCGGTTCATGGAGAGGGAGGAGTCGAGTATGATGCAGAGGTTTCTGGCATGGTCCGTGGGGGTCGGGGGGCTGCCGAGGGCGATGGGCAAAGGTGGTGTCCCATGCTGATGGGGTGGTTCCGAGGACTAGGACTTCTGTCTTTTCAGTGTTGAGATTTAGGCAGCTGTTTGTCATCCAGGCTGTGACGTCCTGCATTCCTTCTTGGAAGTTAGTCTGGTGTTGGCGGGGTCCTTGGTGAGGGAAAGGGTGAGCTGAGTGTTGTCGGTGTAGGATACAATGCTGAGGCCATGTTGTGGTACGATGACGGCGAGGGGGGCCATGTAGATTTTGAAGAGGGTTAGGCTGAGTGATGACCCCTGTGGGACTCTGCAGTTGATTTTCATGTGTTCGGAGAGGAAGGGCTGTAGTCTGATCCTTTGGCTTCTGCCGGTGAGGAATGATCTGTTGCTTGTATGCCGGTGTCGTGTAGTCTAGCTACGAGTGTGGGATGGGGGACTGTGTCGAATGCAGCCGATAGGTCGAGTAGAATCAGGGCTGCGGTGTGGCCTTGGTCGAGGAGGGTGCGGATGTCGTCTGTGGCGGCAAGTAGGGCGGTCTTCGTGCTGTGCATGCTTCGGAATCCGGATTGAGACAGGTCGAGGACAGCGCTGTCTTCGATGAACCTTGTCAGTCCTGAGTTGAATGTTTTCTCAGCGACTTTCGCTGGAAAGGGGAGGAGCGAGATGGGCCAGTAGTTCTTGAGGACCGTGGCATTGGCTGAGGGTTTATTGAGCAGGGGTCTGACTTTTGCGCATTTCCAGTCATCGGGGAAGGTGCCAGTATGGAAGCTAGTGTTGATGGTGTGTTGTAGTTCGGGTGAAATGGTGGTGGCGGTTCTGTGGTAGATGTGTGGTGAGAGTGGATGCCTTTCATGGCCAAGGCGGTCTCTTCAGCCGTGATTGGAGTCCAGGAGGAGATGGTAGACTGGCTGGTGTAGCCGAAGGGTTGGTAGGCTGCGGAGTCGGGTGTATGGTTGTTGAAGTGGTCATAGAGGTGGAAGTAGGTTCCGAGCTTGTAGCAGAGGTCTTGGGAGGGGGTGATGTCTGTGGCTTCGTTGTGGGGGTTGGCAAATTTCTGGATGGCACTGAAAAGTTCCTTGGAGTTGCTGGAGTTGGAGAGAATTTTGTTGTGGATGAAGGTTCTTTTGGTGGTTCTAATGTGTCTGTAGTAGTCCATCATGGCATCCTTGTAGGTGGTGTAGTTTCCCAGTGTCTTGCCATTTCTCCAGTAATTCTCCAGGCGTCTGCAGGTGCGACTGGCTTTTTGGAGGTTGGTAGTGAACCAAGCAGCTTTCCTGGGGTGATGTTTGTCGGGGTTACTCAGCGGTGCAAGCTTATTTGTGCAGTTGGAGGTCCAGGTTTGGAATTCCCTGGCTGCGAGGTTGGCATTGGTTACCGTGGTGGGGATGTTGTAGTTGAGAATGGAGTTGAGTTGCTCGTCGGTGACTGCTCCAGTTCATTCGCGGGGGCGCTGGACGGGTTTGGTTGCCTTGGGTTTGTCGACGAGGAAGTGCACACAGTGATGGTCTGTCCATGGGTGTTGCGTGGTGTGGCTGAAATGGGTGTTGTTTCTTCCTGCGAAGATGGGTTGAGGGTGTGTCCTGCTTTGGGGGTCGGTGTGGTGACTGGTTGTTTTAGTCCGATATTGGCGAGGTTGTCACGGAGGGTGGTGGAGTTGGGGTCCCTGGGGTTGTCGAGGGGGAAGTTCAGGTCTCCAATGAGTATGTAGTCCATTCCGGTGATGGCGTGGGGTGCAGTGAGGTCAGTGATGGTGTTGGTGAAGGGGATCCGGGGGGCTCTGTAAGCGAGAGTGCCACGGAGTGTGGAGTTGGGGCTGGTCTGGATATAGAAGTGCAGATGTTTGGCTGCAGGGAAGGTTTTGCTGGAGGTGGTGAGGCAAAGGGAGTTCTTGGGAACGATGGCGAGGCCTCCTCCTAGGTGGTTAGGGCGGTCCTTCCTCTGGATCTTGTACTCGTCTGGGATGGTGATGGCGATGACAGGGGCGGAGGAGGAGTTGGTCCAGGTTTCCGTGAGAAAGGCGACATTGGGCACGAGTGAGTCCAGTAGGTTCCAGATCTCTACGGCATGTCTGTGCACGGAGCACACGTTGAGGAGGATGCATCTCAGGGCGTCGACAGTGTTGGCGGTCAGGACGGAGGTGAAGGTCTGGTGGCAGTGACGGCAGGAGAACTGGCCATGGGTCTTGTTTGGCACGCCCTGCTGGCAATCGTTGTTTCTACCGGGGTTGAAGGAGGGCGGCGTCTATGTTGTAGTTGTGGATGGTTTGAGATTAAGGGTCCCTGGCGATGGTTGCGGTCGGGTCGCGGAAGGGCGCAGGCAGGCTTGCCTTTGGTGCGCTAGCGGTGCGACCGCACAGCGGGCGCTATTAAGAAGGGTGAGGGGAGGGACCTGCAGCTGGGAGGCGGGAGCGGGGCTCGTCCAGGGACAGAGGCCACAGGGGCAGCAGCGGTGGTAAACTAAGGCAGGGAATGAAAAGAAAAGTTAAAATTAGCTGAGGCAGGGAAAATTAAATAAAATAAATGAAAATGAAATGGTGGCAGAGGGGCTACAGGCGAAGGCAGAGCGTGGAGCGGGCTTGATCCCAGGCGAAGCGGGCAGCAGAAACGGGCACCAGCCTCGAACCTAACCGGAGGAGGTCAGAGGTCTGCAAGCACAGCGACGGCACAGCGGAGCTGCTGGGAAAAGAGCCGACCTAGACAAGAGGACAGAGGTCATGCTCGTGCTCCCCCGCAGCGGCCGCTCACAAGTAGGGGAGGGATGTGCAGCCTGGATGCGGGAGCGAGTATCATCCGGGGGGAGGGGCTGCAGGGGCAGCAGTGGCGTGATACGGAGGCAGCGGAAAAAAAAAAAAAATTAACAGAGGCGGGGAATAAAAAAAAGTTCAAATTAGCTGAGGCAGGGAAAATTAAATAAATGAACAAAAATGAAACAGTGGCAGAGGGGCTGCAGGCGAAGGCAGAGCGTGGAGCATGCTTGATCCCAGGCAGAATGGGCAGCAGAAACGGGAACCAGCGGGCGGGCAGCAGCCTCAAACCTACCAGGAGGGGGTCAGAGGTCTGCAAGCACAGCAACGGCACAGTGGAGCTTCTGGGGAAAGAGCCAACCTAGACAGGAGGTCATGGAGGGACACCTTACACCAATATAGACACAAGAACCTAAGGACCTGGTCCAGGGTAGTGATACTTGTGCTAACGCAGTTGTTTGTACATATGAGCTACATTTAAAGTTTTGCCTGGCTCTTTCCACAAGGGATGTGCTCCTCGCTCCTTTGAGTATTGAGAAAATGGTTTTAGGAATGTGTGGACCCGACTTGGGCTGTTTCGGGGCTAGCAGAGGTTGCATATATCCAGAAGTGTAATGAGTTGTCAGTATTATTCCCTATTTTTTAAATAATGCTTGTTATCTCAGAATCTTCCTGGCTATCTCTGCAGTTGTCCACGTGGCCTTAGTTGCTTCATTTCCTGATGAGGTTCCAGGTTGGTTAAATTCAATGGCAACCAGATCTGATGATTTTAAATACTCCATGCCGTGAATCACTGATAATGGGCATCAAATGTTCCCTCTGTTTAATATGTGTTGTCTGCCTTGTGATTGGTATTCTGGTAAAAAATTGTAACTTCTGTAACGGACTCTGCATTGGGAGAGGATTCAGAGCATGCTTGCGCAATGCTAAGTTGCTGGGCTTGCAAACTTGAATATGCCCTGGTGTGTAATTGGAAGGGCTAACCGAAGTGTAGCTGGCACTGTAGCTATTAGTTGAGTAGCTCTCGGGACCGCCTCAGCTGCTAAGTTGACAGGTGGATTGACGCCACCCAATTGAGTGGCCTCTACTTCCCGGAGAGGGAGTGCTTGGGTGTCTGCAATCATGGTTGCAGCTTGTGGAGGCCTTTGTCCAGGGACACCGCCCCCTGGAGGGGCGATCTTTTCATCATCCATGACTGAGACTCTACCGATAAGCTCCACCTCTACCTCTGCTGTCTCTGTGTGCATGCCCATTGTGTTGTCTTCCTACACTTCCCTTAGGGAGGTTCTAGATGTGATATCTACTCGAAAATACTCAGTAATGTCATTCTTTCTGTTTCTGCCTTTCCATCATTCCGATCGAGGTGAGTTTGAGCTGTGTTTCGCTGTTCTTTTTGCGGGGTCTCCCTTTCCTGATTAAGTTAAGGGTTGCTTTTTGATGTCACTTGTTTGGCTGCATAGGAGGGTGGTTGTTGAGTGTTAATAGATTTCTTTGACTCAGTAGTGTCTTGGACTTGGTTGGTCCTACTCTCAGTCCCTTGAACCTCCGGTTGATCTAGGGCAAAACCTATGTCCGAAGGTCCGTGATGAGGACTTTGTTGACCGGGAGTGGTGACCTTACCACAGCTTGTGGTTTGTTTTAAATCCATTAATAAGTCACCCATCATAGCGGGCAGTGTGGTGAGTTTTTCCAGTACTAGGCTGCAATTGAGCCTGCTTGCATCGACTCAGTGTCAGTTTGGGTTTGCTTGATCAAGCTATTCAATTCCGCAAACTTTCTATCTATTCCAGAGACTAACACTGCTAAGGAATCGAGGAGTGATAACTATATGTCCATCTCATTGGAATGATACTGAAAGGCATTCACCGAGAGCTGCATGGTGTTTAAGAGTGATGACTAGATTGTGTCCATCTGTTGTCACTGCTCCAGTGTGAGATCGGTTTTGAGTTCAGTTTTGAGTGCGGACCTATTATTTCCTTGGGGAGCGTTCTGTATATAGGATGCTGCTGGTTCTTCCCATTCTTGAGTTGCTAAGTATAAGATGTTATAAGCGTAATCTTGAGACTCTTCCACTCGTTGGAGATTGCAAATTCTGCATGCTGGCTGGGCCCTGAAGATTTAATTGGGCTGTGATTATTGTTAGAAGCGCTTGATAGTCGGATGGGTGAATCCCCCATCCTTGTGCTGGTAGCTTGCTGTGTCAGGGGGTCCCCGTAGTATTGCTTGCCCTCTGGGGTCTTCTGGACTACCTGCCTAAGAGGGATTTTGACCAGGAGGTATTGCCCCCGTATCTTCTGTGCTGCTCCATGGGAGGGTGTTGAATTGAGGGATCCTCAGTGCCAATCGCTGCTGGTGCCTCTGCTGCTCCTTCCATTGTTCTCTTCTTGTGTGTTACGATGTGCTCCATTGCTCCACTAATTTCCATGCTTTCTACTGTTTCGCTAATAACTATAAGTTCAGAAGGGACACTGGTAAGGGGCCAGGTTACATCACTCGAGTTCCCCTCCATCATTAAGTCAATAACTTTGGGCTGCAGAGGTGATGGGAGCCCTAAGAACCCATCATTACTAGACTATAACACTGAGCTAGCGTCCTCTAAAAATAAAACATTTGTGTATATTTTTGGCTGATAATTGCATGACAATGTCCTTGATGTGCTTCCTTTCACGCTGATTGAGCTTTCTCTTCTTTGTGCCTCTGGCTCCTGTATGGTCTCTACTAGGTAATCATCACCCTGTTGGGGTCTCTTTGTCTTGGCAACATCGTTACTCTGTCGGCTTTCTTTCCTTTTGCAGGTTGCAGTGGAAAATGGTCCTCTCTCCTTGCCTTATCTCATGACCTGGCTATGTCTGGATTCTGGGCTTTGTAATTTCTTGTGGAGAAGAGTTACTGGCCCAAAGAAAGTAGCTGTCTCCCCAGGTATGCCGGTAGAGTGCATGCTGGGCATTCATTAGAAAATCTCTGCTTTGGTAGAAGTGGAAAGAAAACCCCATTCAGCCATACTGAGTCTTCCTGAATGGGTGTGTACATCTACCAGAGCACAGGTTCCCAGAGGGAGAGTAATGGGGCCCTGTAGCCTTAAAGAATGGCCCAGGCCCCTAGAGCCAAGAGAAGTGGCAGGAAGGCTGGCGATCCACCTTCCAAAGGTCCAAAGGGACAGAAAAAGATTAACCCTCAGGGAGAAAGGCATGGCACCTGTATTTGGATAGTGCTGCTCTTAGAGACTTACCAGACTTGGTAGAACTCCAGGAAACAGGAGGTCCCCCCATAGAGGACATCATTCAAGAACAGAGGACATGCACCACTATAGAGGACCTGCAACAGTTAGCTGTCAGACAGGAGCAAGAGGACACCAGTGGTACCCATAAACTATACTGGGTATACTGGGAGGAGGACCTCCTGTAGAGCAAGGCAAGGAACCCAAACCCGGGGCAACCGAAAGAATGGTGGTCCCCCAGCAGTATAGAGAGTTACTTCTTAACCTGGCCCATGTTATCCCCTTAGCTGGACACCTGGGGCAGACCAAGACCTGGTAAAGGCTGGTCAATCACTTTTACTGTTCCCAGATGTCTGAGAAGGTCAAGGATGGTTTTGCCATTTCCTGTATCACCTGCCAGACCAGTGGCAAGGCAGGGGGCAAGCCAAAGGCTTCCCTGATTCCACTTCGAGTGGTGGGGACTCTGTTTGAGAGGGTGGGAATAGACATTGTTGGTCTCCTACACCCCCAACATCCTCAGGAAATAGATTTATCCTAGTGGTAGTGGACAATGCCACCAAGTATCCAGAAGCTATTCCTCTTACGACAGTTACTGCCCGTACAGTGACTAGAGCCCTCCTTGGAATATTCAACTGGGTTGTGTTCCCTAAAGAGGTGATTTAATATAGAGGCACACATTTTATGTCTGCTTATCTGAAGGCTATGTGGGAGGAATGTGGTGTGACTTACAAGTTCACCACTCCCTGCCATCCCCAAGGTGATGGTCTAGTTAAAAGATTCAACAAGGCCAGGAAAGGCATGTTCCCTCGGGTATCTGAGAAACTCAGGAAGATATAGGATGTCCTTCTCTCATACCTGCTATCCACCTACAGGAAGGTCCCCAAAAATCAGCTGGCTTTAGTCTCTTTGAGGTACTCTTTAGACACCCTTTAATGGGTCCACTAAACCTGGCAAACCTGGTTAGAGATGGTTGAGAGAGACCTCTCAAGGAACCACAGCAGGATATAGTGGACTATATGCTTGGCCTTCATCCCAAATTGCTGAGTACACGAAGAAGGCAAATAAAAACCTGATGGCCAGCCAGGAGCTTGTAAAACACTGGCATGACCAAACATCCTCTGTGGTTCAGTACCAGCCAGGAGAGTTGGTGTGGGTCTTGGATACCTGTGGCACCCAGAGCACTGCAGGACAAGTAGACTGGGCCATAATCCATCATAGAGAAGAACGGGGAAATTACCTACTTGGTAGACTTGGGTACCCCGTGGAGACCTCACAGTGTCATACATGTGAACAGGCTCAAGTTGCACCAGGACAGGACAGACCTCACCATGTTTATGGTGACAGGTTGAGGGGAGGAAGCAGAGAGTTAACCTCTCCCTGACCTCTTATCCTCAAAAGCCTGAGATTGAAGTAAGGAAGTAGTAATCACCTTAACAGAACAGCAACAAAGGAACTTCAATCAGTTATTGAGGCAGTTTACTGGACTGTTTTTCTTGACTCCAGGTCTTATAACATGGCGGACCCATGAGGGGGACACCTGTGATAGTTTACATGTCATGAGCAAGATATGCAGACTATAGGGGTTGTAGACTAGATATGCAGACTAGAGGGGTTGGCCTAACGGCTAAGGCGCTCGACCTCGGACCTGGGGAACTCGGTTCGAGTCTCGGTAACGACGCCAAAAACCCCTGTGATTCTGGGCAAAATCACTTAATCTCCCCCGTGCCTAAAAAAAAAAAAAATGAAAGTAACTGGTGCTATGTAAAGCGCTCTGATAACTGATTCGGTTCGGTTCAAGTTCGCGCTATATAAAACTCTCAAAAAAAAAAAAAATAATAATAATAAAATCTGACCAGGACAGGGTCAGTATTACAGCTAAAGTAGCTAGATATTGGAGTGGTGATAGAACCCTCTAGTAGTCCATGGACAAGCCCATGGGTTCCTGAGCCCAAGCCCCAGCCCAATGGAGGCAATCTGAGATTAGGTTCTGTGTGGACTACAAAGACCTAAAAAGAGTCACTAAGAATGATGCACATCCCATATTAAGAGCTGATGAACTCATTCATAGGGTTGGGGGCAGCTAAATAACTGAGCCCATTTAACATCAGGCTACTGGCAGATAGCCCTCACCTAGGAGATAAAGAAAGGACTTCATTTTCCACACCTAAAGGCCACTTTCAATTTAAACTTATGCTCTTTTGGTTTAAAAAATTCACGTGACACCTTCTATTGGTTGGTGAATTTAGTACTTTCAGGTCTGGAAAGTTTCAATGCAACTTATCTTGATGATATAACTGTATTTAGTCCCACCTAAGAGGATCACCTGGTCCACCTCAAAAAGTGATTTTGTCCCTGCAGCATGCAGGCCTGACAATCAAAGGCAGTAGCTACCAGATCAGGCAAGGTTCTGTTTTGTAACTGTTTCACCAATTTGGTGGAGGTCATGTACAACCTCTTCAACTCAAAATCCAGACAGTTCTGCCTTGGAAAGCTTCTAAGACTCAGATCCTAGTCAGAGCCTTTCTTGGCCTGCCTAGGTACTACAGAATGCTTGTGAAAGTTAAGGTAGCACAGTGGTTCTACTCAATGAACTTACCTCCAAGAAATGTTATTTGGATTGAGCAGTGTCAAAAGGCTTTTTACGACCTGAAAAAATGCTCTGTGCTCAGCACCTGTCCTGAAGGCACCTGAAGTCAGTAAGGAATTCATTGTTCAGACAAATGCCTCAGAAAAGGGGATTGGGGCAGGATCAACCAGATGCCTTCATTAGCAGGCCCCTCCTCCCCAGAGAACAGCATTGGAGTACAATTGAGAGGGAATCCTTTGCTGTGGTTTGGACCCAGGGCCGGCTTTAGCACTGGTGGCGACAAGTGCGACAATGTTTGTTGGCGCCCCCCAATGACTGCCTCCACCAGGGATTCCATCACTACCACCCTTTAACAGTGTCCATCAAGTCTCCATATTCACATTTAATCAGTTTTATAGCACCACTCACACCAGTGTAGGGTGTCAGAGCACTTTACATCACACACACATTACACAGAGACAATTAATCATATGTGTGTAAATCAGTGTTTAGGAAACATTTCATAAGATAGAGGACTACAAGGTGTCATCTATACTGGTAGGCAAGATAGGTAAAGAGTGCCTTGTCTGGAGAAGCACAAACTCTGAATTTAAAATGTAACACTATGGTTGGAGGTTCTCGTTAATAATAAGAATTGTTTTCTACCCAAATGAACCATTTTAGGTCTCGCCTTGGCAGCGCATGCGCTGCCTGTGCTGTCTCAGCAAGACATAAAGTAATCTGTATGTTCGCTGAAACTCTGTGTAATTTGTTTTTCCGCTTGCGATTGGTTTACCTATGGCATTGCTGTTCTTATCTTGCTTTCTGTTGGCTGTTGATCCTATGGTAACTTCTGTGTAGTCCCGAAGCAGCGGCGCCTATCTACAGTCATCGCCCGCTCCGGTCCCACTTGTTTTAATTGCGTGCAGTGTGCCATCTGTTTCACAGCCGCGTTTGTTTATTTATTTTGGAGATCACCCCCTGAGTCTGTAACTGGAGACTCTCCTCTGTAGGATGACACGCTGGGCAGTTATTTTTGCTTCTGTAACCAGAGCGGCAGCATTGCATCACAGAATTGTGGCGATTCTGCATTTTTTTCTGTGGGTCATTTTTTCAATACCATCATTTCATTTCAATACCAATTCCGTATGCCACCTCCTGACTGCAATGCTACACCCCCCCCCCCCCGCCTCCTGTTTTGACAATGGCCACTTGCGGACACACCGTTCTTGCATCCTAGGCTTCATGGTGCTAATTTTTTGCATGGCCTGAAATGCTTCTGTTTAGATTGATATGTTTTGGGGCGTTTAAGTAATTTTTGGGGTAGAAAAGGGTCAGACTGTGTTGGCGGAGCGCTAGTGCAGCCATACACAGAGCCAGGTTCACAACAGCGACATCAGAATTTTCATGAACAGCAGGGTGTGCTCCTTTCGTTATTCATCTATATCTACTTTCCACTTCCAGGGACCAACATCCGCCACGGCGTGAAAGCTGGCAGTATATTTGTTGCTGCAGCACCACGTCGAAAGCAGACACAAAACTAAACTCGAGGTGGCCATTCTGTCTCGTGGATTCCCTACACAGACCCATGTGTTCCGCTGAGCTCCCTCCCACCCGTGAGGCGGGGGCACCAGCCTACAGGATCAGTGCATTGCACCAAGAGCCCTAGGCTTGGTGTGCAGGGTGCAGCACTTGGGTGCAGCAGGAGTCCGAGTGCATGCAGTAACGTTGCCCCGGTGCGCGGTGCAATTAGAGAGCATGCAGCTGCAAAGTGCATGTGTTCTACGTAATCGCATTAGATAGACGCGCTGTATTTAATTGCACAGCCGGGTCACTCCTGTGCAGTGAGATGATGCAGCGCATCAGGAGCAGTTACAGTGTGTGCAGTAATTCTGTGTACTGACCCGTGTGCAGAAAGAGTTTGTGCCGCAGTAGGAACATGCTGAAGAACCGAGAGCTGCAGCTCACACCTCCTGACCCCAGAACTGCACAGTAGTGAAGCCTGTAGGGGTAATGTCCGGTCCATGAGTGAGTCAGTAGATAATTTGGCGCTGGATGGGCGGGCCGGCCCGTAGCTTCATTGAAGCTGAAACTACTACCTTCGTGTCATGTGGTATTGTTAGCGCACACTGGGTACAGCAGACAGCTGAGACCATGATGATTTGGCCCCTGAGACACAGATGTTGCAGGTTGTAGCTTTCCTTTCAGTTGCTGTTCTGCCGCCAGTGCCACCCGGTCTCGAGACAGCAGGTCAGTAAATGGGATAATTATTTGTGTCTGTTTGTGGGCCTATCGGGCTAGGTGGGTGTGTGGGGTTAAACTGATTATTTTTTCTGATATAAAAAATCATTCCGACAGACATCTTAAAGGGACAGAGTGTGACATATGCAAAACACGCCTTCTTCAGCGTTGTTGTGCAGTTTTCACAAGTCTATACTGGCTGATGCAACAGAGTTTTTTACTGGCTTAATTGAGTTGAACAACGGTGCCTCAACTGTTATATATAATGGTCATCTTAGAAATCGGTTTTCGGGAGTGTTGCATTCGTTTCAAGTAATTTTTAAACCTTCTCACTGCTCAGTAGTTTGATGTTTCTTGTATTTTAGCTTTTTCAATACCACTCTCAGTTTCATTCATCATAAGTCCATTGAAACAATGGAAATGTCATCTATTACCAATCTGAAAACGTGGCAGCGATGGTGTAAGTTATGATCTCCTACTGTTACACAGACTTCCTATGCTATGAAAATGTGCCTTTCCTTGCGGAGTCACGTTGCTCAAATGGGTGTAATTTCTGATATTTATTTATATGTTTCCTTCGTCTTCATTGCTTGATTTTGCTCGCTCATAATTACACTTAAGTTATGAAAATGCCACACATAGCAATCTCAAACTTTGCAGCTATGCATGATATATAGTACTTTTCCCACTCCCTCAATCAGTATCTTCCTATAAATACAAGTTTAGACTGATATAAGCAGGTAAACAATGAGCGTGCACTCCACCTTTTCACCGGGGAACCAGCAGGGACCTCCTTGTGGGCTCCCATGTTCTTTCTGCACTCTTCGGTGCCCCTGGGGCCAAACCATCCACATCCGTGTGCCTTGTTTCTTCTTGTTTCTTTTGCATCCTTTGGAGTCATGCAGTTTATTTATTTATTTATTTTATGCGTTTTTATATAGCGCTGACCTTACCCGAAGGTGTCAGAGCGCTTCACAATAGGAACAGTAATGATACAAAAGGAGAAAATTACAAGTGAGCATGTTACAAAAGCAAACGTTACGTTACATGAGGCAATAGTGACAATTGTGCATGTATCAAGAGCAAACAAAATACAAGAGGTAGCAAACGGTACGTTACAAGAGGAAAAAGTGACATGTGTGCATGTTACAAAAGCATACAAAGTACAAGTAGAGGTATAATACTGAAATAAAGGGCAGACACTCAAAACACAAGAGCAAACGTTACGTAACATGAGGCAATGGTGGCAATTGTGCATGTATCAAAAGCAAACAAAATACATGAGGTAGCAAATGATACATTACAAGAGGAAAAGTGACGTGTGCATGTTACAAAAGAGTACAAAATACAGGTAGAAGTATAATACTGCAATAAATGGCAGACACTCAAACCACAAGAACACACTGGGAAGGCACTTCTATAGTCATGGAGAATAGAATTTCCTAAAATGGAAGGACTTCCTTCAGATAATAGAGAGGGCGTGAATTAAATTTGGAAGTGTCTTTGAAGGAGGAGAACTTTGGGGTAAGTTTTGAAGGCCTGGGAAGAGGTTGTGGATCGGAGCTGAGGCGGAAGTGAGTTCCAGATTCTCACCACGTTGCCTGAAAAGGGTTGGGCCATCGATCTTTCCTTTTTGAAAGTGGGAGGTTCAAGCAATAAATGTTCCGCATTACGTGATGGTCTAGAGCCTCCAGAGAGTTTCAGTTTATTCCCCAGGTAGCGAGGAGAGGAGGAGTGCAAGGCTTTGTGGGTGATACAGGCAGTCTTGTAGATAGATCTTGCCTCGATGGAAAGCCAACGGAGGGTGGCTAAAATGGGTGTGATGTGGTCGCTTCTTTTGGCCCCATATATGAAACGAGCTGCTGAATGGAGAACAGATTTAAGCGGGGACAGGTGGGATTTGGGGAGGCCAGTAAGAAGAGAATTGCAGTAGTCCAGTCTTGTCCAGTAAGCAGAGTAGGGTGTGTTTTCTTTGGACAACTGTCCTTTCATGCCTTGGATTGCAACTCAGAAAGGCAATAGAGTCTGTGTTTACATTGGCGTTGAACTTCAGTGCCGCAAAGTAAGTGGGGAAGTGATTTTAGTACATTAAATCAGTGTGATCACTGCCACTGACAGCTTCGTGGGTGCTATTTTGTGGCAAATCAATCCAGTCTCCTCATTTTCACTCTGTCATCCTGTCCTGGTATTACTGACAACCAGCTTCAGTAGCCGTTCATTTTATAATTTCCAACTTTTTTTTGATCTCTCTTGACAATGGCATGTAATGTATGCTGCAAACATTCCTGATAATGTTTTTATTCATGTGTATAGTGCAATTCTGTTTCTTGTTTTTAAAGGCTCTGTTGTGTTTGGTTTACTTTTGGATAATCACTCTCTAAGAGAGCATTTTGGCAGTCAGCCCCCCGCTGCTCCCTCCCTTGGTAGGTAAAATGCATTGCCATTTACAATGTCAATAGCTCTAACTTAAAAAAGCAAGACCTATTGCATTTCTAATGCTTGTTGCTACATTATGATAATGAAAGACGTCATCTCTTTGATGACAGTTAATAGCTTGCTATTCTATTCTAGAATATTAACTTATAAACTGCAAGTAACAAAAGTATCTATCTGACAAAAGCAGTAACTCACTGACCTATTTACATTGTATGCACTCTGTGATCTGCATGGTAAACATTCTTTTCAGCAGGCATATTAACTCACTGCACTACTTTGCCATGAGTAAAAACTTCCCCTATACAAAACTTTGAACTCTCTCCAGGAAGAACATTAATCACCAGAGCAATCTTAACATTTTCATTGTTGTCTGAAAATTTCTGGAGGGAAGGAACATTGCAGCAGGTGCTTTTAAAACCACAACATACTTGCAACAAAGTGCCCCCACCTGAAGTCAGCACCCAGTGCGGTGCCACCGGTCGCGCTGCCCTAGAACAGGCCCTGTTTGGACCCTCAAGAAGCTGAAACCCTAACTGTTTGGAAGTCACTTCAGAGCTCCAACCTACCACAGACCTGTTGATGGCTGATCAGAGATGAGAAACCCAAGTTGTTGAGGTGGGCCATTTCCCTATAGGATATGGACTTTACAGGGGAACACAGACCTATGACTGCCCATGTCAATGCAGGGAGCCTTTCCAGGTCATTCAACTTAGATGATGAGACCTATCAGGCATAAAGGTTGTTTATCACCCGAAACTGAGTATGTTGCATAGGTTATACCCAATTGGTATATGCTAACTTACCTGTAAGTCCGTAGTATGTGGAACCGAGGGCATGTAAGTTAGAATGTCACCCCAGGAACTGCAGCACTGGTTCTGTCACCCTGTGTGTTACACATATAAAAATAAGTCTGCCAGTCTACCATTGCACACTGGAAGAGCTAGCCTGCCTTTGCCATTTAAAGCGTTGGCAAAGCCAAACCTGCCTCGGCCATATGTGTAAGTCACCCCTTTGGCAGGCCTTCCGAGCTGTAAGTCAGGGTTCAACATATTTCTGAGGCAGAACATGTATTTTACATGTTCTAGCTGTAAAAACACAATACCGTAATTTGTACTGTGGAAAGACTTGATTGCACCATTGGCAAGTACAGGGTTACACTCTGACTACTCAGCTGTGCTAACTCCTGAATGGTATGACAAAGATTGATACTCCAAGGTGTCAAACAACTTGTTACATTGGGCTAGACTTGATTTTCAAGTTGAAATTAATGTAGCAAGTTGCAGTGTGAAACTTTCCCAAAGTTGCCACTTTGTTGCCTTTAGTCTCCTATGCCCCTAACAGTTGTCAAGGAACATGTCCGGGAGACAGTTTTCTGCCTCTCTGAGGAGACAAGGTGACAACCCCCAGGAAAGGAAACAATAAAAGCCTGAAATGAAGAGAGGTGTTTCCTCCCTCCAGAAGGAAGCAACAGAGGTGTTAGCCCAAAAAGAGAGCTTCAAATGAGAAGAGGCCTTTTAAGGGCAAATGGGAAACACTTGGGAGCGGTGCCCAATCAATCAATCAATCAATCAATCAATCAATCAATCAATCAATCAATCAGGGGTTGTAGAGCGAACACAACAGGTCTCAAGGTTCTAAGGGAGGTAGGGGAGAATGGGGTCAGCAGATTCTGGAGTTTCACTGGGTTCCATCGAAGAGCCAGGTCTTGAGATCCTTTAGGAACTCAGGGAGCGATGCAGTCTGTCGGCGGTGGAGAGGGAGGGAGTTCCATGCCTTGGCCGTGAGGAGAGAGAAGGAGCGCCCTTCTGTTCTGCTTTTCTTAATCCGAGGTACCGTTGCGAGGGAGAGCTGGGCCGAGTGGAGAGAAGGCTAGTGAGCGTGGAACGCGAGGCAGTGGTTCAGGATGGCGGGGATACTCCGCTGTCTAGGCAGGCAGGCTGGCACTAGGGGCAGGGATGGGGAAACCAGTTGGCAAACCTGTTTCTCAGGGGCATGTAGCTCCCTTGTTAGCCATAACTGGGGGTTGGACTAGGGAGCTCTGGACGCCGATCGTTTACCTCTAATGTAGGTCATAGCTCAGCACCCTCAGAGAGATTTTGAAAGCCTGGAAAAGCACGCAATAGACCGAGCCCATATTCATTTAAAAATATTCCATAATAATTCAAAGCAGTCGATATTTGCCATACACCAGGGGCTCAAACGCAAGACCCCCTCATAGTCTGATTAGGAGGAGTATCATAAGCTCCAGTGGTGAGTGATCCGACATTCACCAGGGGAGACTCTCTAACCCTTCCAGCGTCTACAGCCAGGAGGAATAGGTAGTCTATTCAGAAAAGTGAGCTACGAGAAGCGAGTAGTATGTGTACAGTATGTCAGCCCTATGTAGCAGAAGAAAGCATTCACTAGACCCAGCGGGTCCGCCCACTGTGCCATGCTGACTGGCCTTGTCGAAGACACAGAGTTAAATACAATTGCATTTTAAGTGACCAAGGAGATCTCCCTCCGAAACGCTACAAGTGACTGGGCATTGATATTAAAAAACATGCTGGAAAGGAGAAAGTGGCTTGGACATCGTTTTTCATTTTACTGGTAACAACGATTGTTTGTATGTATATATATATCAAAGAAATAGCCACACTGCAAGCTGCCGCTGCTGGTAGATAAGAAATGACGAAGAGTAGACCCTTTAAATTGCTGGTGCAGAAGTGTTTATTTAATTCGTGCCAGCGTGTCCGCCATGACGCGTTTCGCCTCAGGTGGAGGCTTGATCACATGACGTGCTGCGAACCCATAGGCAGACTTTTAAAGTGGCAGTGCATGGTAACAGAGTGCAAACATGGAAGAAATACTGTGCAAATTGCGTGATTGGAACAATAAATAAATAAATAAATATTGTATCCATTTGTTAAAAGCAGCCTGTATATATATATATAACAATGAACCTAAAAATATGTAATAACAATATAGTAGGTTATGTTAAAAGGTAAGGAAACTGTTGATTGTGCTGTGTTAATTTCCATTACAATCAATTCAAGAAAACATATATATATATATATAGATATATATCAGCACAACAATCCTCATAACCTCCACATGGGCGAAATGAAGAAGCGGCCCCAACGGCTTCAGGCAAGGAGATTTTTTTATTTAATCTAACCTTTCCAGTTGACGCGTTTCGAGCATCAAGTGCTCTTGTTCACACAACTAGAACCGCGTCAGCCATTCTTTTTAAAGTATGCTGTGTGTATCACCTCCCTCTGTGAGTCACATGACCCCACTCATACACATCGAAAAGATACTGTTACTTCACAGTGTCTAAAATCACAGTGAATAGCAGCATTGGATTTCACAAATACTTAACAGGCGTTATTGTTGTGCAAATACATATTTAAAGTATAATTTATAATTCATAATTTATAGTTTGAACACATTTTAAACAGCTTGAATGCTGAAAGAATAAAGTCAAAGTGGCTAGTGCAATAAATAATTGTAATGCTGAATAAATACATATTAAAATATATACACCTAAAAGGCATCCATATATTTTAAAATCATTGATAGCGATATTACTGCTTAGTGCAATTTCAAGGCCCTTTATTAAAACCATGTAAACATTATAAAGTGCCATTGCTATTTCTCAAATAGATTAAATAATCCATTATGATATCTGCAACTTATTCTCACATGTGCAAATTTCAACAATATGTGCAAAATTGTGCATTTATGTTTGCAAGTTTCAGAGCCAATATATCGACTAACACCAACCTTTAGTTTACTATCACACAAAACCACTTATTGACCTTTCAAACTTGTTTAAATAAACTCCAATATCAACAATATTGTCTCCTGTTACATCTAAACTTACTAGTGATCAGTATATATCCATAAGTCTGTGTGGTATGCGTTTTCCTATTGTTAAGTGCTTTCTTTGTGCCAAACAGAACCTTTTACCATAAAAGGACTGTCTTAAACTGGTTAATACTTGAAAAGAAAAAACCTTCAAACAAAAACCCAAACAAAGAGTGTATATATAAACAGTTCATAGTGATTTAAAAATGTTTCTGTCTCCTGGGAAATTCATCAATTCATAGTTACCCTGTGTCATTTTATGTAAAAATAACATGTATTCATTCATCAGAATACACTAATTATTGTATAGGTCACCAGTCTCAGTAAAGCTTAAGTCTCATGATTGTAAATTCCTAAGTGTTATGATGTTATAAAAAGTTGTGCAAATCTACTGTTGTATTTAACCTATTAGGATGCTTGCTATCGAGTTCTATTATGTAGCCTGTCTCATTTCTCCTCAAAGGTTTTTCTCTGTTGCCACCTCTTCTTAGGGGGGCAACAGCATCGATCATAAAATATGAAAGGCATGCTAGATTGTTGTTATGTGTGGTCCTAAAATGCCGGGCAACCGGGTAAGTGTGTCATTATTTACTATTGCCCTGAGATGCTGCAAAATCCTAACGTGCACCTGAAGCTTGGTACATGGTGCTGCCCACATAACGCAAGCCACAGGTGCACGCCAGAACATATACAGCAAACTCAGTGCGACAACCGTAATTGCCTTTGATCGCAGTTTGACAATTGGAGAAAGGAGTGTCATAATGGGTTGTGTTGGTCCCAAATTTACATGCTCGACAGGATGAGCATTTGTAAAACCCATCCTTGGGTTTCAACCAGGTACTGCCACTACCTATTTCAGGATTTGCTCTCACCAATCTGTTGCGCATGGATTTTGCTCTCCTATAGGTTATGGTAGGTGTGTCGGGCAATCTACTTCCCAACACTCCATCAGTCATAATGATGATCCAGTTCTTTTTAATGATCGACTTGATTTTCCTCTCCTGCTTGCTGAATGTCATTATCAAGCAAGGAGTATCATCATCCTCTAATTCATTAGGGCTTTTGGGTGTCAATAAAGATTCCCTAGACCGTTCTTGTGTCTTGGTTACTGCCTTTGATAGAGTTAAATCACTGTAGCCTCTTGCATTCAGGCGTCCTACCATTTCCTTAGCTCCTTTCTCAAAGCTTTCAGGAGAGCTACAAATTCTCTTAAGTCGCAGAAGCTCCCCATAGGGGAGGCTTTCAATCATGTGTCTCGGATGCCAACTGCTAGCATGTAAAATACTACAGCCGGCAGTGGCATTAGGGAAAAGAGATGTTGTTATTGTGTGATTTTTTTACTTCGATGTCTACATCTAAAAATTCAGATTTGGTCTTACTAACATTAGATGTAAAGAAGAAGTTGTGTTTGTTGTTATTTAGTGGCTCCACACATTTCTGGGCACTAAGTACATCCCCCTCCCACACACAAAAAACATCAGCAATAAAGCGCATCCAATGACGTACATGTTTAAAACCTGGGGTTGAGGTTCCGTGACAATTCGAAACCCGTGTTTCCGACGTTGTCGTAAACCTATAATTTCGGTACCAGTGAACCGTAAATGATCCATATAGTATACCCTGGTGTTTTCGCTATGTTATGAGCAAGAACACTCATGTTACAAGCACATTTCCGATACATCATGGCATCCATTTTAGAATACAGCATCCATCTTGTATTCTTGCCCTCACATAGTCAATGAGCAAACAGTGACCTCCGATCAATTCATTTCGCTAAAGGACACGTAGGCTTTAGCCGGCGATTCACCTTGTAAATGACACGTGCACCCTAGTTCAGAAACGCTGTGGCCGCATGACTCGGCAGAAGCTGCCCCCTCTGCCTGAGGCCAGTCCTGCTATACTGGTTCTCGTGCTCGTTGGACTGATCATGATTAGGCGGCCGAAAACGGCAGCCGTGCCCATTTACGACCCACAAACATCTCTTATCCTGTTTTTCTATCTTCTACACCTGGCTCTGCTCCCTTCCTTCTGGGCCTTTATTAGGGGGAGGTAACGAAATTTACGATGAGGCGGTCCGGCTCCTGAATGAGAAGATGACATGAGATTTTGATCGAACAGTGGGAACCCCTCATTCGTAATGTTTGACATCAGAAATTCATGGACGGTTCCTGTTTAACGCCAAATATTTATTGTTTAGGATACAAAGTTTAAGAAATGTACGAGTATGTGAAGAATGTTGCCTACAGCTAGAAATTGTGTATTTAAGGAACAAACCCACCTCGTACAAATCGAACAGGCTCCTAGAATCTGCCCGTGTGTAGTTTCTGTGACTTCTGTATCCCTGCAGTAATAAACCTTTGGTCTTTGACGCCACCATCGAGAAGCCCGTGTTTCTGTTTTATTTGTGCACCAAGACAGGTAGAACTCAGGGGTCTTCGGGTGTTATCCCTGACACCTCTGGACCGTAATTTAGTCCAGAACTCCAATTGGCGCTCCAACGTGGCGCGACGTCATTCGGTATCGGTCCAAAAGCCTTAAGATTTCGAGAAGCTTCGTGTGAAGATTCCAGAGGGAGGCGCCCCACTTCATCGATCTCGGTATATCGCAAAAGTGGCCCGACGTTCTCTTCCACGAGGGTTCCCGTTCAGACGGCTACAAAGGTCCGCTGCCTTGACTGTCGCCCTGTCTTGGACCCGAGGTGCAGACCTTAGTACGGCGAGACGTGACGGGTTTCTCCTTGGTGACGTCTACAGTGCCTCAGTTAAGTATTAAGTGGTTGCTGGTTGTTTTTGGTTACTTTGTAAGGATTTATCAATTGGTTGCTCCTGTTCGGATGATCCTTTCAGTTCTCTGACTTGACTTGGTTTGGTAGATTATCACTGGTTGTTCTCGTTACGATAATCTTTGGTTTGGTTTGGGTGTCGATACATTGGTTCATTTGATAGGCCTAAGTTCTCGATTGCGCATCTTTGTCTGTGTTTGTTCTGTGTTCCGGTTTTTCAAAATGGTAAATCGGAAAAACTGTATGTTTTCATGTTTTGGTTGCTACAGGGATTCCCGGTTGGAGGACTCATGTCCGGTCCCTCCAATTGGAACTCCTACTTATGAGCTCTACTGCAAGCATGGTGTGGGGCCTATATCTTATAATGAGGTGTGGGTCCGCTACACGAAAAAGGATGGTGTCCTTAGTTGGCCACTACATGGTAGTTTTGAACCCGAGATCCTTGATAATTTGGAAATAAAACTGTTTGAGAAGAAAGCCCGGCCGGCAATGTTTGATTCTTTCCGTTGTTGGCGAAAAGAATCCAAACAAAGAGAGCTTAAGAAATTGAAGAAAGAGAAAAAAGAGCAAGAGTTGACCTTAATACAGTCTGCTAAGCAGCTACAACTCGATGAAACTGGAAAAGCAATAGAGATATCTGATAGAGAGCGTAATTTGGCGATTGATAAGTGCTACCCTGCCCTGCCATCATGTGCTGCTAAGCCAGTAGAGGACCCTGAAAAGGATCCCCTTTTGTCCTACTTGTTGAGGTCACCTCCACCTTATGCACAGGGTGCTACGGCCCCGCCATTACCACATGTTTTATTACCGGCTGCTGGACAGCCTGGGATACCTGCTCCTGCTCCCTTGAATCTAGCTCCTGCACTCCCTGTGGTTAACAAAGTTTTTCCGGCAACCCCACTTCCAGGATTGCCTGCTCCTCTGCCTATGCCTGCTCCGCTCATACCTGTTATTTCGCAAGTTGCTTTGCCTGCTACCCCTACTCTTACTGTTTCATCTGTCCCAACTACATCTCTACTCAAACATTCTGCAAGCTTTATTTCTCCGCATTCTGTTCATCGGAAAATCACCAAATCTGTCTCTAATATTCTATCTCCTTTTTACAAAACTCTAATTAAGACTCCTGCATCTGCATCTACTCAGAGACGTAGTCAGCTTCCGAGTGTTGAAGAACGAGGAATATTAGATTCCACAGCCCTTAGGTGGATTTCGAAAGTTGGAAGGTATGATGTACGAGATGTATTGGATACATTTATGAAATGGAACGAACCGACACAACGTTATGTGTTCGATGTAATGTGTTCCCTTTTGCGTGAGGATTTGGAGGAGGACGACTTTGAATCAGTTCCGGATGAATTAATCCATGTTCAACAAAAATTTGCCACAGGTATGATAGTAGGCCAGGATGTAAACGAAGCGATGGAACTGATTTTAGGCTATAGGTTTGATCCGTCTCTCCGCTCACCAAGGGACCTAGAGAAACGTAGCTCAAAACAAGGTCGTCAATATCCGATGAGGGAGGTTCCGCCAATATGGCGCGAAGCCATTCAAGCTGATGCGGTCAATGGTATTGCAGCCGCTCCAGCTCAGTTCCAGAGAGTGTGGATACACATTCCGTGGAAACGAGCTGAAGTATTAGCAGTAAAACAGGCTTTGCCAGACCCGCGTAAAAACCCAGCTGGGTATTATAAAGAGCTGACTCAGACGGTTAAAGCTTGTGTCATGAACTTAGCAGACATCGACATGCTATTTGGCAATGTAGTGCCGCAACCTATTTGGGCTAAAATTCGTAACGAAAATCATCCAGTTGCTCTAGGTGATGATTGGCCAGCCATAGTAGCGGCAGATGGTCAACAAATTGGTGGTTCCAAGCCTGAACCTGTAATTGCTAATTTACCTGGTAGGATAATCGATTTAATGAAAACTTTGATGCCAGCATTGCGCGTTAATTGGGACAAACTGTCCGCATGCAAGCAGAAGAAAGACGAAAGTGTCTCCGACTTCTTCACTAGATTTGAAGAAACTTTCGTAGATCACAGTGGTCAGGATATGAGCACGGAGGGAGGCCAGAGATTGTTTGTCGATAAATTTGTGCATAACTTGTTACCAGAGCTTAGCAATAAATTAAAAGATTCTGAAAGTGCGTGGGCTGTCTCTACGACTGCGCAAATACTTGCAACTGCTCAGTACTATGAAAATAGGGATAAAGAAGAGAAAGAAAAGTCAGAAAAGAAAACAAAAGATTTAAAAACTAAAGTCCTTTTACAACAGGCATATCCACCTCGCACGAATCAGACAAACTCACAGCAAGGGCCACATCAGAGAACCGATTATGGTTCCCAAAGACCACAGTACCAATGGAATCAGTGTGCTTACTGCAAAAAGGAAGGTAATTACAAGAATGAGTGTCCAGTCCTAGCACAACATAATGGCGTTCCAGCTCAGAGAGGTCGTGGTGGTTTTACGCAAACCCCTAGAGGCCGAGGACGAGGTACTATGCCTCCGCAGACTAATGATCGCCCTTCTAATTATTTCGATCAGCGGAATGGACAATCTGCACAGCCTGGTAGATCTCAACAGTACCATGTAGAAGATTACTGTGAGGTTAGCGAGGAACTTCAACAAAATGGGTACTAGGACAGCCATGGACAAAGAGAGGGAGTAGTATCAGTTCCAGTAGATCAAAGTGGGCCTTATGTCGCAGTAGCTACATCAGGTGTGGTCGAACCGTTTCTGTTGGATACTGGTGCAGCAAAAAGTTCTATCATGCATGCGAAACTCCCTGGCGCACCTTTGTCTGGCTTAACAAACGTTTCAGTAGGTTTTTCAGGCGCCCCTGTTCACAATCCTGTTTCTGGTCCTTTGTCTATTTCTGTTGGGCCTCGTCAATTAAAAGCACCCTTGATTTTGTCGACCGGGTGCAATGAAAATCTGCTTGGTTTAGATCTGTTAAAACGCCTGTATGCGACACTGTACTGTTCTCCTTCAGGAGTACAGCTCACGTTGGGTAAGAGAGTCATCTCCCCAATATACTTGTCAAAGGACGCACTCCCACTGGAGCTGCGTTCTCTCCCTGATACTCTTTGGGCGACTGGTCCTAATGATGTAGGTCTTTTGGAAATTCCCCCTTATGTAGTAAGTTTGAAAGCAAATGTTAAATTCCCACGAATCCCACAATATAGGATCTCTAGCGAAGGCGAGCGTGCGCTCTTATTGATAGTACAAGATCTGATCCAGAAAGACGTAATAGAAGAAACTAGAGGGAATGTCTGTAACAGTCCTGTCTTGCCGATTCTAAAACGCACTGATCCTTCAAAACCTCCAGTCTACAGATTTGTAATTGACCTCAGAGAGGTTAACAAAATTGTGATTCCACAGTTTCCTGTGGTTCCAGACATTACTGCATTGTTGACGCTGATTCCTGCTACGGCCACATGGTTTACAGTGATTGACTTGAAAAATGCCTTTTTCAGCATTCCGATAGCCGAGGAAAGCACAGATATTTTCGGCTTCTCTCTAGGAGGTCGAAGTTTCAGGTTTAAACGCGCTCCACAAGGCTATTGTGAAAGCCCATCCATTTACAGTCAGGCATTAAAGAGCCAGTTAGATTCTTTTGTACTTCCTCCTGGTTCTGCCCTGGTCCAATATTTAGATGACCTTCTAGTGGCTGCTGATGACAAGGAAACTTGCAAAACAGCTACAATTTCCCTACTGCATCATTTGTCGAATTTTAATCACAAGGTGTCACCTTCCAAACTACAATATTGTTGCCAAGAAGTGACCTATCTAGGTCATCTCTTGTCAAAGGAGGGAAGAAGGTTGACCCCGGAGAGGATAAAAACAATTACTCAGATGAATGTTCCTAGCACACAGAGAGAAGTGCGTGCGTTTTTAGGTATTACTTCATACTGCAGGCAATGGATCCCAAATTTTTCTCTCTTGGCAAAACCATTGGTGGCTCTGACCGGAAAAGGTGTTCCGAGTCCGGTGCCATGGTCTGACGAATGTCAGCAGAGTTTCTCTGAGTTACGGAAAGCACTGTGTTCAGCTCCTGTGTTGGGTACACCTGACTACAGCAAACCATTTAAACTCTATGTTCATGAAAGTGAAGGTTGTGCATTAAGTGTTTTGACGCAACGATTTGGGGATAAACAACGTCCTTGTGCGTATTTCTCATCAACATTAGACCTGGTAGCCAGAGCGTTGCCAAGTTGCTTAAGAGCTACAGCAGCAGCTGCAGTGTCCATTCGACAATCTGCTGGTCTGGTCATGAACAATATGCTAATAGTCATGGTTCCACATGCCGTGGATACACTCATGAACCGAACAAAAACTCAGCACCTCACCAGTGCTAGATTATCAGGCTATGAGCTGACACTACTAGCGAATCACATTCAGATTAAAAGATGCAATGTACTGAATCCAGCAACACTGTTGCCGACTGGCCAGGAGTCGAGTGATTCTGAACCCCATGACTGTTGTTTTAGAACAGAGGAGGAGACAAAAGGACGGATTGATCTTAAGGACACTCCGTTACCAGATCCAGATGGCACGTTATATGTTGACGGGTCTTGTTTTAAATTGGAGAATGGTGATGTGACAGCTGCCTACGCAGTAACGACCTTGAGTACGATTGTGGAGACTGCAAGGGTGAGTCAGAATTCTGCCCAAGCTGCAGAATTAATTGCATTGACTAGAGCGTGTGTTTAGCAAAGGGAAAGAGAGTGAATGTGTTCACAGACAGTCAGTATGCGTTCGGCGTAGCGCATAGTTTTGGTCGACTGTGGAAAGAAAGAGGTTTTATTACGTCCCATGGGACTAAGATCCAGCATGGTCAGCTAGTCAATGACTTGTTGGAATCTCTAACCTTACCGACTGAAGTTGCGATTGTGAAATGCAGCGCTCATCGAGCGGTTACGGATGATGTTGGTCGTGGAAATGCTTTTGCTGATGAGATAGCTAAACAGACAGCTAGGAATACGATGAGTGGGATGTATGTTGCATCATCTGCGAGATGGGTTGCTGAATCGGGAATGTGTGAAGACACAGTGGAAAGTGTGAAAGCAATTCAGGAAGAAGCGACTGAAGAGGAAAAGATTGCATGGAAAGAGAAAACGGGTAAATTGGACTCGAAAGGATGTTGGATTGACTTGTCGGAGCATCAGCGTTGGATGTTGCCTGATGCGTATGTGCTTGCGGTGGTAACGATGGCGCATGGAGCAGCGCACATCAGTTCTAAAGGGATTTGTAAAATGTTGGCCCCAGTCTGGAAGAATGATGGAATCAGTAAGTGTGCAGAAAGAGTGGTTAGGAACTGCATGGTATGCCTGATGCATAATCCTGGTAAGGGAACTCCCACACCCGCTGGACATTTCGCTCCTCCCTCTTGCCCCTTCGAAGTGATTCAGTTGGATTTCATCCACATGGACCGATGTAATAACCTTAAATATGTCCTGGTGGTAGTCTGTGCTTTTTCGAGATGGATCGAAGCATATCCGTTAAAAGATAACACTGCCTTGTCCACTGCTAAAATCCTCCTAAAAGAATACTTCCCCAGGTATGGAATGCCACGGATCGTGTGGTCAGACAATGGGAGTGAGTTCGTAGGGAAAGTTATGCAGAGTGTGTGTGCAGGCTTAGGGATTAGGCAGAAGTTCCATAGTGCGAACCACCCCCAGTCAGCAGGTTTAGTTGAAGGGTACAATGGTACACTTAAACTGAAACTTGCTAAAATCCAAGCTTCCACGGGTTTGTCCTGGCCAGATGCACTACCGCTGGCCTTGTTATCCACTAGAGCGACTGTGCACTCTCGAGTAGGGCTTAGCCCATATGAGATTGTGTTTGGTCGCCCCGCAAATGTCTGGGGGGTACCGAGAAGTCCAGGTCATCAGCTGAAACCCGGAGATTTCATCGTCATCCGAAACTTCGGACGGACCAGGAATCTCCAACCAAAGTTTGTGGGCCCTTTTCAAGTGCTCTTGGCGACAAGGACTGCTGTACGTGTGGTGGGCCGGAAAAATTGGGTCCATGCTACTCACACTAAGCGTGTACCCCTTCCACTCCCCTATGACAACTGGGTTAGACAAGGAATTGGTGCCTCTGATACAGAACCTGTTCCTAGATATGTTCCTTTCAGCGATGCAGAACTGACAACTGATTCACCAAACTCTGACTCCCCCCCTGAAGCTGTTTCTGTGATCATTGACCAAAACACTGCATCAAACAAACATTTGTCATCTACGAATACGAACATTGTTGCTCCTGCCGAAAACGAACTATTCCCGGATCAAACAACGTCAGGAAAACTGAGATACAACCTTCGTTCTCATTCTAAGGACAAATAAAGCAGAAAACTGCCTATTTTTCATATTTTATTACATTATTTTCCAGCCAGGAAGTTTGCTGAATATTTAGTATTTCCCTGTTTTATTTTTGTTGTTTCTATTACCTTGCCGTCTGGGTCGCCGTAGGGTCGTGGCTTTGTGCCTAGTTGAATCTGCGGGGGCTAGACACAAGGTCGGTCTTTCTGTTAGTTCTGGGAACTCCCAGGGCTGATAGAGGCATTTTCAACTACGTACAAATCATCAGTGGTCACGAGCGGTTGTAGAAGATGGAGCTTCCTGGGCTGCACCCAGAGAATGTAATTTATGCTCGCAGAATTAGATTATACGAAATTTTGCATAGCAAATGCTTTCTGATGCAATGTGCAATTACATTTTTGATTGTTTTAATAACGTTGATGGGTGGAATTGCCATTGGTATTCATTTAATCTTTGCACCGATCACGACTACAGTACCTCCCCATGCTCCTGTTTCTCCTACTGATGCTTCTTTTCATTCCTTTCATCCGTTTCCCGAACATGAGCAAGCTCGACGCTCAGAATTCATAAATAACACTTTTGTACAACTCTTGCACCAACACCAACTGGTAGTTAACACAACAGACTGCTGGGTGTGCGGTTTGATACCACACACTATGGATAAATGCATCCCCTACCTGGTCTTGCCTTTTAGCTATAATGGATCATGTTGGGCCTTTCAGACTGTGTTCGTCTATGCCCTCGAGACCTATCCCCCGCGTCCTCCACGTTCCACCAAGTATAACTCCGCTAATAAAGCTTTGTTAAAGGGAATAACTGACATGATTAAAGATGTCAATAACACCCCATTTATACCTAAAGATGAGCTACGAGTCTATTTGAGTTGGAATACTACGGAGTATAGCATTAGTTTGGGTGAAAACAAGCATAAAAGCTCCACTCCAGTTTGGGTCGTACCTCACCGAGGTCAAGTCTGTTTGCAAGGTAATGGGAGGAATCCAAGAGCTCGGCTAGGGAAGAGTGACTGTGTTGAAACTTACGTGTATCCATCAAACTCTTCCCCTGCCTTCCTAACCGCCAAGGGTACCTACTTCATCTGTAAAGACCGGGCATATACATGGCTGCCTGCGGACTTTTCAGGCTCATGTTATATTGCTCGACTGTTGCCTCCGACATATACAGCGGCCCCAAATTATCACAGAACCAGAATGATAAGAGGTGTTTTCAGCAAGGAAGACACAGCTGGTCAGGAAGCCGGAGACTTCTTCAAAGGCTTCCTTCCGTTCTGGGGGCCTATGGCCAATAGTAGAAATCTACGTCAGCTAACACGGGTAGTTGAATCTACTATTACAGAAACTGCTGGTGCCCTTAGTAACTTAACAGCTGAGCTTCAGGCGGATCGTCTCATGACATTACAGAATCGTATGGTTCTTGATGTAATACTTGCAGATCGAGGTGGGGTATGCAGAATGATCCAATCGAGCTGCTGTGTTTATATCCCCAATAATGCTCCGACAGTATACAAAGCGATCTCTAAGCTACACAAAATTTCCGACTCTATTCACGTAGACAAGGGAAATTGGTCGCTAATGGAATGGCTTTGGACTCTATTATCAGCGTGGGGATGGAAGTTTCTGGTGGTCATTGGTATTGCCTTAGTGTTCCTATTCTCGTGCTGTCTTGTTATCCAGTGTGGCCCTGCCTTGTGTAGCCTCTGTGCTGTAACCTGTTTAAGGAGACCACCTGTGTTGGGAGACAATGTGCGAGAAAGAATAATGCTACAGCAACATATTACTGATCTGATGAACATCGAGACAGACTCTGACATAGAGTGAGTAATTGCCTATGTAAGGGCAAAAGGAGGGTCTGAAGTTCCGTGACAATTCGAAACCCGTGTTTCCGACGTTGTCGTAAACCTATAATTTCGGTACCAGTGAACCGTAAATGATCCATATAGTATACCCTGGTGTTTTCGCTATGTTATGAGCAAGAACACTCATGTTACAAGCACATTTCCGATACATCATGGCATCCATTTTAGAATACAGCATCCATCTTGTATTCTTGCCCTCACATAGTCAATGAGCAAACAGTGACCTCCGATCAAATTATTTCGCTAAAGGACACGTAGGCTTTAGCCGGCGATTCACCTTGTAAATGACACGTGCACCCTAGTTCAGAAACGCTGTGGCCGCATGACTCGGCAGAAGCTGCCCCCTCTGCCTGAGGCCAGTCCTGCTATACTGGTTCTCGTGCTCGTTGGACTGATCATGATTAGGCGGCCGAAAACGGCAGCCGTGCCCATTTACGACCCACAAACATCTCTTATCCTGTTTTTCTATCTTCTACACCTGGCTCTGCTCCCTTCCTTCTGGGCCTTTATTAGGGTGAGGTAACGAAATTTACGATGAGGCGGTCCGGCTCCTGAATGAGAAGATGACATGAGATTTTGATCGAACAGTGGGAACCCCTCATTCGTAATGTTTGACATCAGAAATTCATGGACGGTTCCGCTTTAACGCCAAATATTTATTGTTTAGGATACAAAGTTTAAGAAATGTACGAGTATGTGAAGAATGTTGCCTACAGCTAGAAATTGTGTATTTAAGGAACAAACCCACCTCGTACAAATCGAACAGGCTCCTAGAATCTGCCCGTGTGTAGTTTCTGTGACTTCTGTATCCCTGTAGTAATAAACCTTTGGTCTTTGACGCCACCATCGAGAAGCCCGTGTTTCTGTTTTATTTGTGCACCAAGACAGGTAGAACTCAGGGGTCTTCGGGTGTTATCCCTGAACCTCTGGACCGTAATTTAGTCCAGAACTCCAGGGTGACGATGAGATCCCGCTCCTCCCACCAGCCAACATGTAAACATGCATAGCTGGGGGAGAAGCAGGATCCCATCGCCACACCCCTTGTCTGTCTCCATATATCTTTACCGAACATAAAGAAATTGTTGTTCAAACACCAGCTCACCAATTCATATAGCATTTGGTTATGGCTATAATATTCGCAGGGTCTTTGTCCTAGATAATATTTTATGGCTTCCATTCCTTTATCATGGTTGATGCTGGTGTACAATGATTCAATGTTCAACGTTAGCATACACCAGTCATCTTGCCAATTTATCAAGTTCAATTTGTATAAGAATTCTCCAGTATCCTTAATATAACTGGGAAGATTTTTCACAAAATCTTGCAAATAAAAATCAATATGTTGGGAGATATGTTCGCTTATGCTGCTGATTGCTGAGGCGATCGGTCTACCAGGTGTTGGGAACCTCATCTTATGTACTTTAGGTATAAAGTACAAGCTTGGAATCACTGGATTTTCTGAATGTAGGAAGCCAAATTCTGTTGGTGATATCAATCCTTCCCCTTTAAATGTAGCCAATCGCTTTTTTAAACCTTCCTTTGCTTTTGTGTATTCCATACCATTCGATTTGACATAGCAATCAACATTATCCAACTGCCTCATGGCCTCACTGATGTAATCTTTTTTTGCCAGAGTACGATGTTCCCCCCCTTATCCGATTTATTGATTACAATTTCATGGTTTTTGCTGAGTTTGTTCATTAGGTTCGCATATTGTACCTCATTGTATGTTTTAGTGTGCTTTTGACCATTAACTTTCAGATTTAGGTTGTTTAGATCCTCAACCACACACTCATGGAATATATCCACTGCATCTTTAGGCATCATTGGGACAAAAGTACATGTTGATTTAAAAGGGCTTTCTCCTGCTCCGTTTTGCACAACATCAATTCTTTGTAAGCTTTTCTGAGTACTCAATACTTCCATCTCATTAGATTGTAGAACTGTGTCAGAAATGTTTCCTAAGTCACACAGAGTTAGCATTAACCTAGCATCCGCTGTGGCAATTAAAGGTGTTTTTTTAGCTAAATTTAGACCCCCCAGGATATTGCGGCATAAATTTGCAAATTTAGCGACACAAAAATTAAAATTTAGCGGCACAAAAATTGAAATTTAGCGGCATTATTGCGGCATTTTAGTTTACTTTTAATCAATCCTTTTCAGTCTTAAATCACTGGAAACTGTTTTAGTAGAATATTCCACTTTTAAATAGGCATGTTCAAAGTGCAGAATGACTTGTACACCAACATTCCTTCAACATTCACTCGACAGTTTACATTACAGCATTTTATTTATTATTAGGGTATTTTTATTTTGAACATATTTCTCGACTAAACAGCATGCAGGCGCTCTGGAAAAGAAAAACTGAATCAATACATTGATGGACTCAACCAAGTGAAACAGCATAAATAGTTTTGTTTTGTGACGTGCATGAGCACAGAACCAACTTGTCAAAGAATAACATTGTATGTGGAGAGCTATGCAATGACGATTAGAGCTTACGAGGTCTCCACAATGAAGTGGTGATGATGAAGAAGACTACAATTTTCAAAGTAAGTGGCCTAATGATAGATTTGTGCTTTGGCTTCCATCAAAAAGCTCCATACAAACTCACAAATTAAAACTGAGGCGCCACAAAAGGTAAAGTAAGAAACATTAATCAAAACCCTTAAGAAAACGGAAGAGACATGAATCGTGAAAACAATTCTGCCTAGGCAGTCAGATAACCTTTAACAGTACTGAACAAAATACCTTAATTCTTAAAAACGGAGCAAACGTGAACCTATGACCTTCCTGCCAAATAGGTTATATGTGCTTAAAATAGGAGCCTACTAAAAGGTGCCCAACAAAACCTGCGTCCACTTACTTAGTTGATGAGTACTTTGCTGCGAGTGACATACATGAACTTAGAGGGAAATTAAATTAATCAAACCCCTGCAAAAATTTAGTCCCATTGCACTTACTCACACAAAGCATGCCTGTTAAGAGATAGCAAGCTGTGTGCCTTTGTTTCCCCTCTGTGGCATTTACATCTAAGTGAGGTTCCAGGCCGCCCCGACAGGATACTTCATCAAAAGCATCAAAAGGAGCCGCCTAATGACCCCTTAACTTGGCCTTTATCTTCAGAGCCGGAGGGGACGATAAAAAAGCCCTCCTTGCAGCCTGTATATTGTTGCTGAGAACGCAATGCAGGAATTGCCCTGCGCGCGTGGCTCAGCTCTTCTTGTAGAAGGCAGGACTGCTGAAGCTTCCTGCCGCCCAGCCCCGATTTCGCGGGCAGTTTTGTAAAAAGCGCGGCCTTTTTACAAAAGTGCCGATTTCGCGATTATTTAGCAAATCGCGAAATCGCGAAATCCTGGAGGGTCTGTACATTGCATTGTGGTTTCACAGGTACGTTGTTGCTGTCATCATCATGAGCATTACCTGACTTGATTGCAAAAAACGTTTTCAACTTAAGTTTTCGAATAAAACAGAAAATATCTGCCTTCATATTGGTGTAATGGAAAGTACTTTCTGGGCAGAAATTCAGGCCCAAAGCAAGGAGTTGCTCTTCTACTGCCGTTAAGGTCTCATTTTATAGATTGGTGATTGTGCAGTCCTTTACTTCCTCTTTCTGTACCACGTTTTCTTTTTCTGCTGTGGTTTGTCGGCGTTTCTTTCTTCCTTGACAAAGAAATCAGAGGCCAGAGGGGAATCCATGGAAGGTAACTCGCTTTATTTGACAAATCCCAGTGGCGGCGAATGCATTTTGGCATAGAGCCTTCCTCAGTGCCCTGCACTGCATGGAGTCCTTCTTCCTATTACCCAAGCCGTGCTGTTCAATTAGTGCTAACATGCCCTGTAGTCTCCTCCCCCAAGCTGAATCGGCACGCGTTGATCGTTGCGATGAATGCACAAACTCCAACTCCCAGAATGCATTATGATTATGCATCTGGGTCGGCGGTGTGGGGTAATGAGGAACAAGTTGGTGCGGGCATGATAGTCCTATGCAGGTGGGTGGTAAAGGAATCCCCAGAACAATGCCAAAGTCCACAGCCACCTCCTTGGGTCCCCTCGGACTGCTGCTGCCAATCAAAACACGACCGCAATTGAGCAGGGGCAGTCACGCAACAGCATAGCGCCCTAACGGAGGTAAAATACCTCGCTCCGCTCATGTCAGCCTGGGAAAACTGGCAGAGACTGGACATCTCGATACCCCGAGTCTTGTAAATGCTGTCAGACAGCGCGGTGCCAGTAGTAGTCCAGGTCACTTCATGCAGCAGGGCCATCTGTACTGCACCCCTGGCCTGCGCAGAATATAATAATAAAACGAAAACAAAATTACGTAATCTAGAAAAAACGTATTAGTCACTTTAGGAATACCCATTAATGTTGTCAAATAACACTGCCCACTGTGGCTTTATGGATGGTGGAATATTGCCAGCTAGCGCGGCGGATTGTCACGTCTGAAATCGATAAAGTTTTATCGAAAACGTCTTTGAAATGTAACAGTTAAGATGGTTTACAATTGGGTCTCATGAAAACTCTGACCCAATTTATTTTCTCTGTTCCAAAAAACCCTGAATTAGTGATCTAATTTAACTATTGTTTTTATACCAACTACTTTATTTTTAGGTCGAGCGACCTATCTCAATGCGCATGCGCATTGAGCGGGAGCGAGATATATAGGGGCTTAAATAAGCTTTACCTAGACTGGCGATTGACTGGCGATTTGATGCTGTGCCCGTGCGCTTTTAGGTCAATGCGCGTGCACATCATCAAATCGCCAGTCAATCACCAGCAGCACTCCTCCCACACCTTTGAAGTGAAGCTTAGCTTCACTTCAAAGGCCCCTGCTGCTTCACAACCTCATGCCGCTCTCCCCGCTCCGCCCCCTCCCGCCGTGTCTCATTTCTACTCCCCCCCCTCCCCACAGCAATGCCCTCCGTCTTGTTTCATCTGCCAGCACTGGATCACTCTGCCCCTCACCGCTGGTTCTCACCCCTCTTGCTCCTCAGCCCTCGCTACCGATCCCCCTCCCCGGACGCACTCTCCATTCTCTGCCCACAACCAACTGTAACGTTGAACCCGACTCCGCCGTCGATCTTGCTCCCGCCTATCTCTCACCCTCCCCGGCACTGACTTCAATCTCCCTTTCCCCTTCACCACTGACCCCCTCCCCACCCCCCTTGAGCACGGGTTCAGACTGTAGCCTTTCCTTTCTCCGGTAATGGTATTTTCTCCTCTCAATTTTTTTGCACTTACTTTGATTTTTTTTCTCTCGCCCTGTTCTTCGATTACCTCCCCCATCCTCCAGCACCGCCCCCCTCCCACGCCCGTCATCCAGGAGTAGCTTGCTGTTTTTTCTCTCTTCCACATCTCCAACACCTCTATTCCCCCTCCTGCCACTCTCTCCAGCACTAGCTCACGCTCCTTCACCCACCCTTTCCCCTCTGTCACCACATCTCCAGCCCCCCTCACCCCGACCAGCACCTTGAGCACTGAGTCTCTCTCCAGCACGTATACTCTGCGCACCCTGCACTGCTCTAGCTTACCCTTTCTTCTCTTTTGAACAAATTGGCCACATGCCGCCCCCCGTCTCCCCTCAATCACTGTCAATTGTTTTCGTCCAGATCCCGGTACTGAACGATGTCATTGATGACCCGCAGGGTGGGGAGGAGACTGACAAAATGCTGCAACTCCGGGCCGAATTATCCGACAGCGCTATCATGTGGCTTTGAAAAGCAAATTATATGGTACATTGTGAATGAAACAAATTATGCGCCACCTTTTCACATTATTGTGTAGTTATTTAGAAACTTTTATACATTGATGCAAAATAGACCTCAATGATCCACCACATCCACCACCACCACATCCACCACCACCACATCCACCACCACCACCACATCCACCACCACCTCCACCTCCACCTCCACATCCACCACCACATCCACCACCACATCTACCACCACATCCACCACCACATCCACCACCACATCCACCGCCACATCCACCGCCACATCCACCGCCACATCCACCGCCACAACCACCGCCACAACCACCGCGACATCCACCGCCACCACCACCACACCCACCACCACCACATCCACCACATCCACCACCACTACATCCACCACCCCATCCACAACCACCACCACCCCATCCACCACCACCACCGCATCCACCATCACCACATCCATCGCATCCACCACCACCACATCCACCGATGCACCACCACATCCACCACCACATCCACCACATCCACCACATCCACCACCACATCCACCCTATCCACCACCACATCCACCACCACAATCACCACCACATCCACCCCCACATCCACCACCATCACCACCACCACCATATCCCCCAGATCCACCACCACCACATCTATATGTGTGTGTGTGTGGCTCTGTATGTGTGTGTAGGTGCAAATGCAATGTTCTTGGATTTTAGTCACAATAAAATACACTGAACATAATCTTCACAAAATTTATTTACAAACGTTTAAGCTATTGCCATTATAAATTAATTTTTTTTATTTAAGTATTAATTATTTACAAAATTAAAAGCCATTGTTATTTGTAATATCAATACATGTAAGTCACGTAAATACAACACACATTGCATTACAAATGCTATAGGTGTCACATTTGCGAAAGTTAAAACTATGGACATTGTAACTGACAAAGCTATTAAATTTGCTATTTTCAAAACCAACACATAAATAAAAAAAAGTGTCATTTACAATACCAATCGCTCAAACTTTCCTAATGCGAGACCTATTGCATTTCCAATGCTTGTTTGCACATGATCTCCTTCTGCATTTTTCATTGGTTCCATCTGATGCTATTCTTAGCATGGTTCGCCACTACCACTCACTTAAGATGGCCGCCGCAATTGCACCTTACTCCTTTACCTTTCAATAGATCCCTCATCTGACTCACGTCTCTGCGCAGTCAGTATCCCAGAAACAGTCACATGATATTATCTATGTTCCCATTTTCGCCGTATCAAGCGTGGTTCACCACTACCACTCACTCAAGATGGCCGCCACAATTGCACGTCACTTCCGATCTCCTTATTAATAGAACTCCCCTCACCATCACCTGACTTGCGCCGTCAGAACCCCGGATACAGCCACTGCTGCTGGTCGTAGGGGTAAGAGCACTCCATACCCGTAGTTCCTACTGTTGGAACTGCTTCTAACTGTTAAGTAATTGTAGATTCGCTTCATTCACAGGTATGCTTAAAGCACCGATTGACAACCACGAATAATTAAGGAATCTTCGTGAGGTTACCGGCTCATTGAAGTCAAACCCTGATTCAAATAATTGCTCAGAGGCTCCACTTGAGCCTAGGTAATATACCTTTCTTTTACAGACTACCACTTTCACCAGTATAATCGGAGTTTTCATCTCATCTTACATTCTTTTTTCCCCCAATTAGGACTCGTTATCGTTCAGATGGTCTTAGCAAGTAACCTAGCTCTGCTCGGGATACATTGACCGTCACGCCATCTAGGTTTGTGTTCCTGTCATTCACGTTAATCACGCCATCTAGGTTCGTGTTCCTTTCATTCACGTTAAAGACGCCCAGCCCACCTTCACCTTAGCACGGTCCTTGCCATCACCGCCATGCATGATGCCAAACACTATCAAGAAATGTTTTTATGCGCGATCGCTGAACCATTTTAGAAAATACATGCTCTTACATCAGCTCACGTCGTATCTTCGTGTATTATCACTATTCAACTTGATCACTGACCGTTCCGCCTGGCTAAGCCCACCACCATTATTCCAGCAGGTCATAAATTCTCATAAAACTGCGGATTGCGCTGTAACTACCGCTCCTTTACTCAAGCCTACCGCCATTAATTCAGCAAGTCTTAACTTCTCCTACTTATAGCGGGTTGCGCTGTAATGACCGCTCCCTTACTCAAGCCGCCTTGGAACTGGGCATGCTTCACGATATGTTACACCATGTCTTTCAGCCACAGTGCATGGATGATTGTGAGCTCTGACAACCTATATAGGCAAGATCCTTTTCTCACTCCCCTCTCTTTGCCTTTTTCTTACTTCCTTTCTCCACAGGCATTGTTACAATTATTCAGGCATGCCTATAATACCGTCCTGATGATGATCCCGACATTCACAAAAGGGATCGAAACGTCGTCGACTTTTGGAAATAGTTTTACATAGTCAACTATTGTGTTTTATTAGTGTGATGACTATTAAGGATAGCTTTTGCTGTATTTTCATTGAATCTGAAGCTTCCTTCCTTGTGTGCCTGAAAATTCCCAAGTTAGGTGTTGTTTTGCTTTTGTTTTTTCATGTGATGGATGCAGGATTGTATCCCACTTTAATGTTACTTTTGCAAAAATTGAAATCGTTTCACTAATTAAACTTTGTGTCCGGCTGGACACCGTGAAGTATAGTGCTTATTACAGACTATATTCATTTAAATGTTCTAATCTATGTATTAAGGACCATTGTTATAAAGTAAGACTGACACCCAGGGTCCTTAAACTACCTTTTCGGTTCCCTTGTTTTTCCTCTAACTCATATAAGCGCAATCACTAGATTGCAAGGGATAAAGTTCCTATTCCCGTCAGTTTTTGAGTGGGCTCTCCTGTACCTTTACCCTTTCTTTTTTTCCCTCTCCTTCCATTAAATACTCTACCCAATCCCTTCTATAGCCTGTGCGAAACCATTATGTCAGACCATGCTCCACTGTACTCGGATGAATACATTAAAAAAATATGTGAAGGCCCTTCACTTTTTATCAAATCAGTGGATACCCCCAGCCACACTGACTCTACACTCCCTGAACAGTTAGATAAATTGAGAAAAAAACAAGTTCGACTGCAATTTATGACCCTTATGCTCAGGGAATATCTAAAGGCAGATATAATACCAGTAGGTTTGAAAGTTAGGAACATCCCGGGTATATTCACTGATTACTCGAAATACATTAATAATTTAAGTTACATTGGAACAACCTGCTCTAGGCACTGGCTAGTACTAGGGATTGATATTGCAACTGAAGCTCTGAAAACCCTAGGCGAGGAAATTATTGACATAGAGAAACAACTCCAAGACTCTAACCCAACAACGGAGAGTAAGAAATTACTTGATCAAATCCCAAAAACTGTGGAAGATTTCCACAGAATTGAGCAAAATAAAAAACTACTAAAGTTAAAAAAGACATTAAATCCTACAGTGTAGAGAATACCTATCTGTGCCTACAGAAAGATTTTTATAGCAACAGATCATATACCAATCCCCAGAATACCAGACCGTGGGGGTGCTTCAACAGACGTCAGAATCTTGTGGGATTCTCCGACACTTCAGCAGATTCCTAGGACAATTCCGATACTGGGGATAGCCTTAGCACTTCCAACAGAAACCCTGGTCCCAGTGCCAAATTTTCAGGGAGGGGCCAGCACGACACTCCCAAGCGAGGGCGGGGGAAACGGACCCAATGCTGGTTTAACCAACCAGGAGAACGCTAGACACGACAAAAGTTTTACCAGTGGTAATACATAGTAACACTGAAATGACACAATCCAAGGTCATACCTATCTTCAATTTGTCTAAACATAGACTCTCAGAAATTGAGGTATACGTTCTTATCAGAGGTCTCCCATTTGTGCCGACTATCCCCCCTAATTTTTCGGAACTACATACCAAATTACTCAGGTTTTTTCATTTCATACGGTTACAAGCATACTTCTAACTAAATCCCACTATTACAATCAATACACTATTCTGTCCACCATCCACATTTTCTCCCACATCCAGTATGATTCCAACAGAAGTTCTCACTTTTGAGAAAATGGTACTGAAAGATCTCCCCTCACTGAAGGAAAAAAGACGATTTATTCCGTAAAATCTGCCCCTTGAGGAGAAAAAGGCTATTCAAACACTGAAATCTAATGAGTTCCTCATCATCAAATGTGCTAATAAAGGGGGAGGGATCGTCCTTCAAGAAAAATAAATTTATACGGCTGAGATCTTACAACAACTCTCTAACACCGACCACTACTGTCACTTACCGACAAACCCTACCAAAGAGCTACAGGGCCTTATCACACTTCTCACTACAGAGGCACTTGAAGAGGGTTATATTAACAAGAAGGAATTTCTATTCCTCAATGTCAAATCACCCAGAACACCAGTGATTTATACACTCCCAAAGATGCACAAGAATCCCACCAGCCCACCAGGCAGACCCATAGTTTCGGGTTGTGGGTCGGTCTTGGAACCTTTGGGCCAATATGTAGACTTCTTCATAAAAGAATTTGTTCCCACCACTGCCTGCTATGTGAGAGATAGCATGGCTATGATTAACTTGGTGGAACACCATCCATTCAACCAGGAGACAGACTTATTGTGCACATTGGATGTCCAGTCCTTATATACAAACATTCCCCAAAGAGCAGCCATGTCAGTTATTCAGGGGGTTCTAGACTCAAGGCTCCGCACACACGCGGTGTCCACACGCGGTACCCACACTATTTATTCTTCAACTTTTGGAATTGTGTTTAACAAGGAATTTCTTTGCATTTGATAATGTATTTTACCAACAAGTTAAGGGCACATCAATGGGGGCTGTTTTTGCCCCCAATCTGGCCATACTTTTTATGGACCATATGGAAACAACATCTATTCTTTCTCCATCAAACCCCTTCTTCACAGAGATAGGGCTATGGCGCAGGTATATCGATGACATATTTCTCATCTGGCATAATGACACTGACTCTCTCAACCAATTTTTACACTGGCTCAACAATAAATGTTCTGGTCTCACATTCACCATCACTATGGATAAATCTGCTATTGCATTTCTGGGCCTCACCATTTACCTTTCTGAGGGCACACTACGTACCAAATTCTACCGCAAAGCCACTGAACGTAATACTTTGCTGAGTTATACAAATAATCATTTCAGAGCACTTAGGAACACCCTTCCCTACTCCCAATTCTTAAGAATCAGGCGCAATTGCTATGCTAAAGAAAACTACTTCCTTGAAACAGCTACACTGTCTACTAAATTGCGAGACCGAGGGTACCCTAAGAGGCTAGTACGTAACGCACAAAAAAGAGCATGGTATTGCCCCAGGGAGGTGCTCCTAAGCCCCAAAACAAAAGATCACACCAACAGAATTGCCTGTGTCCCTACGTTCTCCCCAGTTTCCAACCCTATCCGCAAATCTATACTCAGACATTGGCCTTTACTAAATGCAGGGACTCTGAATATCAAACGCCCTATGTTCGCTTTTTGGAAAAAACTGAATCTAAAGGACCACCTGGTAAGAGCAGCACTCCCCAACCCAACACCACACTCTACTCTCAATGCCCATTGGGGACTGGCACCACTAATTGGGCACTCAAAGTGTGGCACATGTTATGTTTGTGATTACACTATGGAAGGCAAATCCTTCCCGTTTAACAATGTAAAGGTGAAATGTAATAACTTTTCCGACTGCAATACATGTAATGTGGTCTATTTGATTCAGTGCCCTTCCCAGAAAGTAAATATTGGCCAAACGACACAGAAAATCAAGAGCAGAATCTGTCAACTCCGAAGCCGAGTGAGATGTAAAACTCCGAATGCACCATTGGTAGAGCATTTCACGCAACTGGGACACAATGAAAATTACATTAAGTGGACAGTACTGAGCGTACTCAAACTCCCTCAAAGAGGTGGAGACATGTCACTTGTGCTGAATAGGGAGGAATTAAAAATAATAATCCGCATGGACAGTATCAATAATGGACTAAATAGGACTGAGGATTGGACGTCCCTTCTCTGATACCAGAAAAGTTAAACAGTGGCTGTGATTCCTGCTTCTTTGAAAGTTCTCGTCAAGACCAAATTTGTGGTTACTATAAGCATTCATTATGCTTCAATGTATTTTTAACTCACTATTCTGCAATGCTTCTTGCGACACAATGTGCATTTATGATTCGTTGAAAAATGCAATTTATATATTGTGATAATTAGGTACTAGATAGCACTATGGCTGCTTTCAAGAACCCACCCTGCTAATTCATCAGAATGTCCTTTGAAATCTATAGGAAAAACCGTGCTCACTGCTCTGTTCCAAAAAACCGTGAATTAGTGATCTAATTTAACTATCGTTTTTATTCCAACTACTGTATTTTTTTGCAAATGATCTCCTTCTGCATTTTTCTTTGGTTCCATCTGACGCTATTCTTAGCATGGTTCGCCACTACCACTCACTTAAGATGGCCGCCGCAATTGCACCTCACTCCTTTTCCTTTCAATAGATCCCTCATTTGACTCACGGCTCTGCGCAGTCAGTATCCCGGAAACAGTCACAGGATGTTATCTGTATTACTCTATGTTCCCATTTTCGCCGTATCAAGCGTGGTTAACCACTACCACTCACTCAAGATGGCAGCCACAATTGCACATCACTTCCTACCTCCTTCTTAAAAGAACTCCCCTCACCATCACCTGACTAACGCCATCACGCCGTCAGAACCCCGGATACAGCCACTGCTGCTGGTCATAGAGGTAAGAGCACTCCGCACCCGTAGTTCCTATGGTTGGAACTGCTTCTAACTGTTAAGTAATTGTAGATTCGCTTCATTCACAGGTATGCATAAAGCACCGATTGACAACCGCGAATAATTAAGGAATCTTCGTGCGGTTACCGGCTCATTGAAGTCAAACCCTGATTCAAATAATTGCTCAGAGGCTCCACTTGAGCCTAGGTAATATATCTTCCTTTTACAGACTACCACTTTCACCAGTATAATCAGAGTTTTCATCTCATCTTACATTCTTTTATTCCCCCAATTAGGACCCGTTATCATTCAGATGGTCTAAGCAAGTAACCTAGCTCTGCTCGTGATAAATTGACTGTCACGCCATCTAGGTTTGTGTTCCTTTCATTCAAGTTAATCACGCCATCTAGGTTCGTGTTCCTGTCATTCACGTTAATCACGCCCGGCCCACCTTCCCCTTAGCACGGTCCTTGCCATCACCGCCATGCATGATGCCAAACACTATCAAGAAATGTTTTTATGCGCAATTGATGAACCATTTTAGAAAATACGTTATCCTTACATCAGCTCACGTCATATCTTCGTGTATTATCACTATTAAACTTGATCACTGACCGTTCCGCCTGGCTAAACCCACCGCCATTATTCCAGCAAGTCATAACTTCTCATAAAACAGTGGATTGCGCTGCAACAACCGCTCCCTTACTCAAGCCCACCGCCATTAATTCAGCAAGTCTTAACTTCTCCTACTTATAGCGGGTTGCGCTGTAACGACCGCTCCCTTACTCACGCCTCCTTGGAACTGGGCATGCTTCACAATATGTTACACCATGTTTTTCAGCCACAGTGCCTGGATGATTTCGAGCTCTGACAACCTATATAGGCAAGATCCTTTTCTCACTCCCCTCCCTTTGCCTTTTTCTTACTTCCTTTCTCCACAGGCATTGTTACAATTATTCAGGCATGTCTATAATATTGTCCTGATGATGATCCCGACATTCACAAAAGGGATTGAAACCATTGTGTTTTATTAGTGTGATGACTATTAAGGATAGCTTTTGCTGTATTTTCATTGAATCTGAAGCTTCCTTCCTTGTTTGCCTGAACATTCCCAAGTTATGTGTTGTTTTGCTTCTGTTTTTTCATGTATTGGATGCAGGATTGGATCCCACTTTAATGTTGCTTTTGCAAAAATTTAAATCATTTGACTAATTAAACTTTGTGTCCGGCTGGACACCGTAAAGTATAGTGTTTATTATAGACTATATTCATTTAAATGTTCTAATCTATGAATTAAGGACTGTTGTTATAAAGTAAGACTGATTTATTTTCTAGCATACTATACAGAGGCCTGGCGCTTCATGCAATGTGATTAATGTTACGTTTATTTTTCATCAAAGTACAGCAAAAATACGAGATCGCGCTTGCTAGGCCACTAATTATGAATTACTAATCAATTGTTGGCACCATTACAAATTAGTATTCTGAACAGCAGAATTATGCAAGAGGATTTTGTAGGAAATGGTTTTTGAAAAGGAACATGTGAAACATTAAGGAACATGCTTGTTCTACGGCAGTCTTTCCTCACTGTTTATGATGTCAAAAGTCACATGCTTATTTAATGATGTTTGGAACGTACTCTCTGGCCCTCGTGAACAAGGGAGCAAGTCCCGTAATGCGTAGAGTGGTTGCCAGATTGCCATTCTGTTTGCACAATAACAATTTTGGCTGCTTAAAAGTCCTTCATGTTGTCCGTGGCTCCTGTGTTTAGAGAAACGATGACAGCGTCTTTGAACTGATACTTTGAGGCTTGCCTGCGTCGCCGCGGACCGCCGTCACAAGAGGCAAGGGAAAGGCATCGCTAGTGTGGCTGCACTAGCGTGTAAGTTGATTCAAAGGAATTTCCTTGACCGCGGAGGAACGAACACTGGAGCGAGAATTTGTCGTTTGGACAGGCGAGGCTTAATGGATACAACACCTGAAGCCTGTGATATAACGGTAACATTCTTTCTCAGATCTGAAATAATTTTGCTTTAACTCCCAGCAGACGGCTGGCGTAGCGCGATCCCGTGCAGCGGGGCGAATGCCGAGGCATTTAAGCAGCAAAGCGCTTTTAGCGTGTTGATGCCCCGGTTACTTACCGGTAATCTTCATTACTCCGAGTATAGTCTTCCTCGCCACATGACTTACATAGTGAGCTTCAGCTCCACACCAGAACCCTCCAAAGCAAAAGTTAGCCTCCCATGCCTCCCATCCCTTCCCAAGATGGCCGACCCTTTACCACCTGACCTCTATAAGAGGCGGGCCGGCCCAACCAACAGCCTGAAACCACCAAGCACAAACATGAAGCCGATAGCCAGACAGGGAGGGAGGGATGGGAACTCATGTGGCGAGGAAGACTATACTCGGAGTAATGAAGATTACCGGTAAGTAACCGGGGCATTACCTCCTCGTTAGTCTTCCTCGCCACATGACTTACATAGTGAGCACATACCAAAGCCAAGCGGCTTCATGGAACACACAAGAATCAACAGACCAGAAGGGGATGACCACGAAAGAGGGCAAACCCAACAGACCAGTACGAGTGGAAGGACCACCCAGGAGAGAGGCAACCACGAGTAGGAGAACCAACCCGGGACCGAAGACACCGGGAAGGCCGAAAAACAAACCGGACCCCAGAGACACCAAGAGTCGCCAGGAAAACCGCCCTAACCGAAGGAAGGCAGAGAAAGGCACGGGACTGGACCGCACGGAACCAAAAAGGCAACAGCAACCAGGGCCAGAACAGAAACGAGCAAGCCCGACCAACACACCAGGGCAGCCCAACAGGCAGCACAAAGCGAGAGGGGAGCAAAAGGCCAAAGAGAGGATCGAATGAACAGAGAACATCCCCACCACAGCGACCTAACAACAAAAAATCACCAGTGGAAAGAGACAACCAGGCCGCCCAAATCAGCAACACCGCAAGGGCGACCAGAAAAACAGGGAAGCGGCACCAGAGCCATCCAACAGACAGGCAAGAGCCAGAAGAATGGAAAAGGGAGCCGAAAAGAGACAGAAGGGGGAAAAAAAAACCCCGTCAAACAAAGGACCCCCGGAAGGGACCGCGACTCCAAGGAGAGAACCCAGGCAGGCACCCAGGAAAGGAGCCGGAAACGACACCGAGGGGACCCGGAGGAGAACCAACCAGGGAAAGGAGAAGAAGAGGCAGAAAGAAGCCAACCGGCCAGGCACGGGAACACCCCGCACAGGGACCAAGCAACCGGCCCAGGAAGAAACACAAGAAGGGAGCGAGCCGCAGAAGAGAGCACCCAGGCGGGCAAACAGACAGCCAGCCCACAACCAGGCCCAGCCCAGCGAGAAAAAGAAGAACCGACAGGCACAGGAGCGCGGCAGCAACACACCAAAGGCGTGAAGGACCGAAGGGCAGGGCGAAGACGAGCCCGAGCCATGAAAAAAATACCCAGGGAGCCACCAGAGCCAACAGGACCCGGGACCCCAAAACCAGGGTAGAGAAACGAGGACACACCCACACCGGAAGCGCAGGACCCCGCCAGGGAACCCCATAGCACCGCCGGAAACAAAAACAGCCAGCAGGAGAAGGGACCCCAGGAAGCGCAAAGCCGGGAGCCCAAACGAGAAGGCCGAAGCCAAAAAACCAGAGATCCAAAGGAAGCAGACAGGGCCAGACGGACCCAGGAGACTCCCGAACCAGGCACAAAGAGAGGCCCGACCCACAAACCACCGGAGGAGAGGCGATGAGAACATGAGCACCCAGGGCCAGAAAAGCCGCAGCCAAAAATGACCCAGGCAAGGACAGCACCAAAGCGCCAAAGAAACAAAAGGGGCGAACCCCGCACACACCCCGGAGCACGAGGCAGGGGACAAACATACCACAGGGACCAACAAGCCCCAGCAAGGCAGGGGAAAACCCCAGAGAAGCCAAGGAATGGCCAAATAGAAGCCAGACGGGAAAAAACGACCACAGGGAAACCACCGACCCAGCACAGACCGGGAACCCAAGCACAGCCAGAAGAAGGCACCACCAACATACGGGCAGGAGGAACCCAGCACACCCAGGAGACAGAGCGGGAAGAGTCGGGGGAAAAAAAACAAGGAAAAAGCCAGAGGCCCCGAGACCAACAGGAAGGGGAGGATCAACGCAAGGACAGACAGGGGCAAGAAAACACCGCCAGACCACAAGACCGAAACCACGACCAGAGGAAGGTCCCACCAAGGCAGACAACCCCAACCGGAAAACCCACGAACAGGACCCGGAGAGAAAGCAGCAGTGAAACCGCCAAAGCGACCCCGCAACAAGAGGCAGGCGCCAAAACCCCGGACCGACCAGGCAGGCACCACACAAAGGAAGCAGAGACACCAAAGGGCCAAAGCACCAAGGGCACTGAAATCCCGGAAGAGAAGGATCGCAACAAACACCCGACCCCCAGGGGTCAAGGAGAAGCAAGGAGACAGCAGGAAGTCGACAGGAAAAGGGCGCAAGAGACGCCCGCCGAGACAGGGGGGAGCGGCAAAGCAGCGGACCCCGACAAGACAAGGAGAGCCCTCCAGGAGCAGAAACAGTCAGCAAGAAAACACTGACGCAGCCCAGAGACGGACGGACAGACCCCAACAGCAGGAAGCCCATAACAGACAAGCCGTAGCCCACAGCCCCCGGAAAAACCCGGAGGACGGACAACAAGGAACCAACCGGGACCGACCCCACACAAAAACAGCGGGGACAGGAGTCCACAGGATAAAAGGACCATTCCACAGGCCCAAAGCCCGGAAGGCAACACCGCCAGCACGAAGCAAAAGGCCCCACAACCCAACGCCATAGGCGCCGAAAAAACAAGCAATCCATAAATGCACCACACAAGGACACACTCAGAACAACGGCAGGGACCGAACCCCGGCCTGAGAATGGCGGGCACCACTCAAGGTACAAGACACACCACCGAGCCAAAGCACCATGGACCCAAGCCAAACCAAGGAACCCTGCGAAAAAAGGCAGAGAGAGCCACCCAACTGGAGACTCCAAACATGGAACGCCACACGAAAATAGCGCGACAACCCAGTGCAGGGACCATGCAAATCCTCACTGTAAATATCCAATACCAGGAAACGTGCCGCTGAAGCGAGCACAGAGGAAACATGGAACGCACAATGAACACGTGTGTCATCCACTGGCAAAGCGGCAACCCCAGAGCGCCCAGGGGGCAGCTGAAGCGAAACACGCCCCAAGAGCACCCGCCGAGAATGCGAACCACACACGAGGAAGAGAGCGCAAGGGGAGCCCGGCAAAGGAGCAGGCGAAAACACCGTCCGAAAACCAAACGCCGGGGGACATGGGCACAGCAAAAGCGGGACCCGAACCCAGGCCAGAGCACCAGCAAAGTGCTGGGAAAAAAAAAATAGACGAACAGTGCAACCAACCCAAAGGGACACACAACAGCGACCCCAGAAGGAAGAAAGGCAGAGAGAACTCGCCAGGAGCAGAGCCCGAGACCACGAGGCCGAAACACAGGCCCCCACAGAGGAAGCAGTAAACCACTGAGCCACCAGCACACAGCCCCAACGGAATGCGAGAAGCACCCCCCAAAGGAGCTCAAGCAGGCAGAAAAAGAAGAGAGAACAAATACCGGAAAAGCCCAATGCTGCGCCACGAACAGCGAGACAGCAGGAGCGGCAAACAACCAACATGAGGAAGAGTAGCCACCACAACCGCCAGGACACAGCGCCAAACCAGGGAACCAAGCAACCAAAGGAGGAAGCAGAGGACCCTCCAAGACAGAGCACCCATAAAGCGGAGCACAAGCAGGAGGCGAATACCCAGCACACACGTGATACAAGAGTAAAAAAACACACAAGGCCAAACACAACGTGACACGAAGCAGGCCACAGGAAGAAGCGAGGCGGCCACCCAACAAGGACCCCAGGAGCAGTGCCACAAGCAGCCAACGGAGCCCATAAAAAGTGACAGCAGAGCGCAAACCAGCAGGGCCCAGAGAACGAAGAGGCGAGCCCAAAACACCCCAGACTGCAAGGACAGCCGTTGAACAGTGAAGGCCAATAAAGAGGGATGACACGGCCCACACCGATCCCCGAGGCATACAGCAGAGACCATGCTCAACAAAGCGAGAGGGAGAACACACAGCCACGGAGGTGGCCACGCCCCCTCGGAGGCAGAGCAAGAAAAGGCGAGGACAAGCGGCACCCCGCCCCCTAGAAGCCCGGACTGCCCAGCGCGGGAAACTCACGGGAAGAAGAGCCGCACCGGAAAGGCAAACGGCAAGTACAGGGACCAGCCCCGCAGCCGCCCGCTAGCCCCAACGGACCAAGAGCGCAGGGAGCACTGAAGGAAGCGCACACAGAAACGGTGAGTGCACCAGGGGCCCGCAAATGCAATGGGGCGCAGCCGCGGCACGCAGGGCAAACCGCCGGGCTTTCCATCAAAGCCTCCGACCCTCTTAAAACCACGTACGTCGGTTCGCATGGATCCGAAGCCATAAGCATCCGAGAGCGGGAACCCGCCCTTACAACAGACTTGTGGGGAGCCCGTAGCAATGAGGACTCGAAAACACAATGCCCCACAATCAAGAAGCCAGAGCGCGGCAGGCCACGCGCACAGGGTACAGACAGTCAGTAAGCCCACATGCGTCCACCCGTGGCGAGGACAAGAGAAGCATCACAGCACACATGTCATGTATACATGAAGCAGTACCGGGGGGGGCAAGCAGAGGGGCAGACAGCGCTCGGAAAAACAAAGAGCACGTAACAGACATACCCCAACCCAAACCAAGCCACCCGAACAGGGACAAGAACCCCTGGGCCCCCGGTACAAAAACCTGATGCTCAACAGAGCAAACCAGGCACATGAGCCACATACCGCTGAGTTGAAGACAAAACCACAACAGAGACAGTGCGAGGCGCGGGGCAAATGGGAGCAGAACAACAGAGTCCCAGACCACACCGCCCGCCCCCCCTATTGACCCTTGGCTCGCTAAGGCAGAGCCTAACCAGCCCCAAAAGAGACCGGGGGAAGGAAGGGGAGAGGTCCAAAAAGCCCCAGAGTCCGCTAGCGCAGGACCACCAACCAAGGACCCATGTACCTGCAACAGCAGGAACCACTTACCTGAAGACGCATCTGGAGAGTAATGACGCGCAGAACAAAAAAAACAGGCTGTTGGTTGGGCCGGCCCGCCTCTTATAGAGGTCAGGTGGTAAAGGGTCGGCCATCTTGGGAAGGGATGGGAGGCATGGGAGGCTAACTTTTGCTTTGGAGGGTTCTGGTGTGGAGCTGAAGCTCACTATGGAAGTCATGTGGCGAGGAAGACTAAGAAGGAGGTAATCTATAGTTACAGATATGGCCATGGCAAGAAACGATAAACGCTCTGTGGCAGCAGAAAAGCTGTTTGATAGATGCCAATCAGAAGGCAGAAGCAGTAATAACAATGGGGAAACAAGTGTTACCACAACCCCCACTAAAAAGGCATTATGGGATAGAATGTGGAAAGCATTGAAAAAAGAACAAAATAAGTGATGGGAAGCAACCACCCTTCAGAAGTATATCAAAGTGGAAAGGATACCAAGGGGATTGAAGATATTCATCACCCCTAAATTTAATGACCCTGATCCAGAATTGGTCAACGAGTGGATTGAGAACAATCACCATTGCTCCACGAATATGTTAAAAATGCTGGTCAAATATGCTAGAAAAGACTGTGATAATTTAAGAGTAATTATAGATGACCTGACTACACAACTTAAGGGACTTTGTGGGGAAGAGGAGTACCTGAAAGAAATGGAGAAAATGGAAAAAAGTTTGGATAAAATCGAGAATGATATTAAAGTGAAAAAACAGCGTAAATGTCAGAGAGATCTGGTGGACTATCAGAAAGGACAAATCTTGACTTTCTCTAAAAAAAATGATCATTTAAGGAGTGCTGTAACCAAAGCGACGATAAAGTCAGGAAATACAGTTGCGCCAAGTCAAAGTGCAGAAGAATAATCTGATTTGGAGAATCCTGTGGATAGTAGTATCGGTGTCAACAGTGGTAGTGACTTTTCAAGCATCAATGAATGCACTTGAGTAAAAAACAGCATTTTAACCGAATTCGATCTTGTCACAAAGGGAAGACAAACAACCAGCAGTCAAGAAGGATTTCAAAGGCGTGGAAGAGGAAACAGAGGAGGTAAAAGAGGAAACAGCGCGCCGTTGGGAGATTTTTGAAGCCCTGTGGGAAGCCGTATAAGGGGCCAAACCAAAACAAAGTAATGAACAAAAAAACGGTTATAAACCTAACGGAGAGGACATTGAGCAAGATTGAGGTAGAACTGTTATCCATGGGTCTTTCTTTTTGCCCCTCTAATGATTTTAATTATACGCAAAGCTGTATAGATCTTTTCTTTTTCACGCGTAAGCTGCGCATAAAAATATTGGTATGCCACCAAAGTCGCAGGTAATGTGAATGTAACAACGGATGAGCCTAGTGTTATAAGAATAGCAGTTGTAGAACTACTGCATGCTATGAATGTACTGGCTGATGAGCATATCGTTGAAACTGACCCTGTTGTAAATTTGATTCACGAAAATGTTCCATTGGATTTGAGAGTGAAAAATGATTTTAGACCGAAATCTATTTTTTGCTACAACTTAAGAATGAGGCAATTGAGGTGTTTGAGAGAGGTGTGACAGATGAACTTTGGAAGATTGCGAAGCGCAAAAAGTACAACAAGTGGAGCAATGTAACCCAAGCTAAAAAAAAGCCTTGTGGTTCTATAGTCACTAAGAAGTCTGACAAAGACGGTAATGTTGTTGTGCTCTCGAAAGCCAATTACATCAAAGAAGGTATGCGACAACTGTCAGAAGTGGATAAATATGAGAAGCAATAGAATGGAATACGAACATGCTATTAGAACATTTCAAGTGCAGTTAGGTGAGTGGAAAGATAAAGGACTCCTAGAACAGGAGGAGTTTAAATTCTTGGTATGTAAATTCTCTAAACTCCTGGCACTGTACCTACTGCCGAAAATACACAAGGGCACACAGAATCCACCAGGGAGACCTCTTGTCTCCTCTAGAGGAAGTTTTCTAGAAAACACCTCTAGATATGTGGATTTTTTCCTCCAGGGTCTGGTCAAACAGCTTCCGTCATATGTAAAAGATACGGGGGATTTTCTGAGGAATTTTTTTGATATTGAATGGAAGGCAAGCTATTCGCTCCTCTCATTAGACGTTACAAGCCTCTACACGTGTATTCCCCACGATAGAGGTATTGAAGCGTGCGGGCATTTTCTGAGTGTTAGGTCTATTTCGTACCTTTTCCATACTGAGATGATAATCGAAATGATGTTGACCTGTCTCAAACAGAACTACTTCCTCTTTGATAATAAGATCTATCACCAAACCCTCGGAACTTCGATGGGGACCCGTTTTGCTCCATCGTTTGCAGGTCTCCACATGTGTATTGGGAAGAGGAAGAAGTCAGTAAGCTGAGTATGTATAAGGAAAAGGTCATTATGCGGGTTCTCTACATAGACAACATTTTTTGCATATGGGATGGAACTGAAAATGAGGCATTAGAGTTCGTAAAGGAACTCAATGTGAACATTTTTAACCTACAGCTTACTTCTCAATGTTCAAAAGAGACACTCAAATTTTTTGATTTACAACTGACAATTGAAAAGAATAACATTAAAAGCTCTTTGTTTAGAAAAAGCACTGCAGTAAACAGTCTCTTGCATGCTAGAAGTTGCCACTCCACAGCATTAATCCAGAGTATACCACTTGGTGAGCTCCTTAGAGAAAAAGAAACTGTAGTAAAGTGGACAACTTCCAGAAAGAGGTGACAATCATGACTAAAAGATTCCTAGAAAGAGGTTACGCACAATCGACCATCAATAAAACTAAAAGTGAAGAGGCAAAAAGATCAAGAGACTCGCTACTTATTGAGAAAGTTAAAACACAAGAACAAGAGAATACGCAGACTATAAGATTTGTAACAACATACAACAGGAAAGCACACGAAGTCCGTAAAAGTCTTAATAAATTCTGGTCTGTATTAGGCACAGACAAAGACTTAGCAAACAGCATAGGAAATTTCCCACAGATCACATACAAAAGATCTGAATCTCTTAAATACACTCTTTGCAATGCAGTGGAACCAGTAGCCTCTGGAATGATGGGGATACAGGAGTTCTACACGTGTAGAAGCTGTAAAGCTTGTAAGAACAGCAAACATAGAAAAGAATGTAAACTGTCAGCTGGGTGAAAACCATATGTGATCACAAAACATACATCCTTCATTACAAAATATGCTGCATATGCCCTGTTCTGCCCCTGTAAGAAAGCATATATAGGCAGCACCATTCACAAAGCAAAAAACACACATACTCGAACATTTGCATGCAATTAGGAATGGAGATAAAACATACCCCGTGGCACGTCACTTTCAAAGCCATCATGGTCAAAATAATAATCTCCTTAGCTTTGTTGTGCTAGATTCCATCAAGATGAATGAGAGAGGGGGAAACAGGATGAAAGAACTGCGTGGACTTGAATCCAAACTGATTATTCTGTATAGGACCCTCACACCGACAAACCAAAACTGTGATGAAGAGCTTTCAGTTCATGTAGGCTCAAGGCTCGTCCATCAGCCCGATTTTATTTAACGTTTACCTTAAACCACTGGCAATCAACTACGCTGATGACACTCAACTCATCCTCTCTTGGGAGGGTGAGGAATCGATCCCCTTGGAATCTTTTCATGACTGTCTACGAGACACGGCTGGCTGGCTACACAATAATTCTCTACAGTTCAACGCCTCCAAAACCGAGGTTCTGTTCTGTTCTGTGCCGGAAGTTGGATCCCCTGCCCGTTCCCGGTGGAGTTTTGGCCCCCTGAATCCCAGGAAAAGCCACAGCCGGTCACCACTGTTCGCAATCTGGGTGGTATGATGGATAACAAACTCAGCATGGAAGCCCAGGTTGCGAAAACAGTGTCCACCTGCTCTGCCCTAATGCGCTGCTACTCGAGGCTCCATCCATGCTGTTAGACAGACTCCAAAGAGTTCAATCTGCCGCTGCCAAACTGGCCCTTGGTTGGCCTAGGAGATCTTCGGCCACAGCGGCAATGGCCGAGCTTCACTGGCTCCCATTGAAACAGCGAGTGGCCTTTAAATCCCTCTGTCTTGTTTTTAAAGCCCTGCAGGGTGTTGGGCCCAGCTCTCTGCAAACCATGTTTGACTGGTACATTCCAACCAGAGCCTTTCGATCTACAACGGCCTGCCTTGTAAAAGTACCGAGATTTAAAAAGGTCAGGACCAGAGGCAGATCTTTCAAAGTTGCGGCTGCCAAACTTTGGAATAGCATGCCCCTGGATATCCGCCAAACAAAGGAACTTCTCCCTTTTAGGAAACGGGTCAAAACTTGGCTGTTTCCTAAATGTTAAACTTCTGGCCACTCTATTGATGCCTCCCAGTGCATTCCATCTTAGGAGATATCTCAGCGCCAGGATACCTGTAAGGTGACAGCCGCGCTATATAAATGTTTTAAATAAATTTTTAAATAATAAAATGTGAGATTGTTTTGCTATGTTTAGATTTTCTGTAATGCTGACTATAATTCATTCCCTGTTCATAGCTGCCAAGGTTTCAGATTGCCATGTGTGACATTTTAAAAATTTTAGAGAAATTATGAGTGACATTTCAATGACTAAGAGTGACACTTTCTCGCTAGCAAAAATCATGCAATTAAGACGAGGGAAACTTCTAAATATCAGAAATTACAGCCATTTCAGCAACAAGAAACTCCAAGAACTTCTTGAAACTGTTGCAGAGAGCCACAAATGGAAGGACACTAATTAATTATCCAAGAAGGTTGGCCGAGAATGGAAAGTGATGAGATCATGTTGCTTAGACATCTTACTAAAGTTTTTTACTGCAGCATCACTTGCTTCGGTTTGTCTGTAGGAACGTGCTGTTTTAGAGTGAGGTTTAACCATGTGTCACCGTCAACCTTGCTCATAATTGCTATAGTCTGGATTTTGCTACCTAACCTATGTACATACAACACCATCTCTGAGTCAGTGCTACCTAAACGTTTTAACACAACTTACTTTCGTTTCCACATCATTTACTTTGGTTGCCACTTATACTTAATCGGCAGTGTCTGTACCAAATAATTTTCAAGCATGATTCATGATGCACGTGCCATGTAACTAAAGTAACACCGGCGGCGTGGACTTTCACTTAGTATAGTGACGACCCTACTGGTCACTTACTGCACTCACTGCCCAGCCACGGTGTCTGCACTCTGCCTCAACCTGTCTTCATCCAGGCATCTGCAGCTCGCCACTAGAGTCAACACTCCTCTCGGCCCCCGGGTGCAGTTGCTCGTAGTCCTCAAGGTGGGGCACTGACTAGGCTGGAGTGTTGCGCGGCGCAGCTGGCTGCCCGCCGCAAATTCGATTCATTCCCCCTCGCGGCGGCGGGCGGCCATGAGACTCGAGTCTATCTCTCGTGTTGCATGCTCCTGCTCATTCAGATTCCCCGCCGCTTCTGTCACCTACTTCCTTTTACCTCCTCCGAACGTGACCAAGACAGCACTCTACTGCCGGCACATCCGGCTTAAAATCCCGAGCGGCACATCCGGCTTAAAATCCCAAGCCCATGGTGATTGACAGCAGTACTATCGACTGCTAGGAGGGCAGCCCCTCTCCCCCCTAATTAGTGCGAGAGTGCGATGAGACTCTGACTGTTGCCGGGCGCTGCAGCTGCTTGCCACATTGATTGCAGATTGCCGGTTAACTATTTAGGACTCAGCTCAGCCAGCTGCACGGTCTCGGGAGCAGCAGAGAGCCCGGGCACAGGCGCCGCGCCTGGCAGGTGGCAAAATGCGTGACAATGCATTTCAGTGCGGTGATGCGGATCACCGCACTGAAATGCGTGAGCGTCACACCTAATGCGTGATGCTTGGCAGGACTGCCTGTTATAATGTAATAATGACTTTAGAGTAGGAACTAGCCCTCCGTTTGAGAGGGAATTGTTTCTAATATTTGCTGTGCCCTATTTTTAATGAGCGTTGTATATATTTACATTATTTATTTTTTGTTTTTGTTTTTTGGAGTTTAGGTTCATAAGATTTTTTCACTTACACTGTTATCTTTTCTGTTTTACAGAGGAAGACTTATCGCCGATGTATATAAAGAATTGTTGAAGAGCAAAAGTATCTTTCTTTTAGCCCTCTAGGGCTTAATACCCATTAATGTTGTCAAATAACACTGCCCACTTTGGTTTTATGGATGGTTAAATATTGCCAGCTAGCGCGGCGGATTCTCACGTCTGAAATAGATAAAGTTTTATCGAAAACTTCTTTGAAATGTAACAGTTAAGATGGTTTATAATTGGTCTCAAGAAAACTGTGACCTGATTTATTTTCTAGCATGCTATATAGAGGCTAGGCGCTTCATGGATTGTGATTAATGTTACGTTTATTTTTCATCAAAGTACAGCAAAAATACGTGATCGCGCTTGCTGGGTCACTAATTATGAATTAATAATCAATTGTTGGCACCATTACAAATTAGTATTCTGAACAGCAGAATTACGCAAGCTGATTTTGTATGTATGAAATATTTTTTGAAAGCGAACTTGTGAAACATTAAAGAACAAGCTTGTTCCACAGCAGTCTTTCCTCACTGTTTATGATTTCAAAAGTCACATGCTTATTTAATGATGTTTGTAACGTAATCTCTGGCACTTGTGAACAAGGGAGCAAGTCCCGAAACGCGTAGAGTGGTTGCCAGATTGCCATCCTGTTTGCACAATAAAAATGTTGGCTGCTTAAAAGTCCTTCATGTTGTCTGTGGCTGCTGTGTTTGGAGAAACGATGACAGCGTCTTTGAAATATATATATATATATATATATATATATATATATATATATATATATATATATATATTACCTACTGGCGGTCGCCAGTAGGTAGTTATAGTTAGGACCTAGTTTCCATAGGAAATCCTCAACATTCTATTTGGATTAACTTTGGCCCTGGTGGATGAATCTTTGCGAATTTCTCAAAGAAGATGGCTCGGTCCGCTGCGCTCCTTCCCTGAAAGTTTGGGGGGGAATGGTGAAGTGGGGGCTGAGATAAAAGGGGGGTCCCAAAACGTGTTTTCTCCATGTTATTTTCCATAGGACGTTTAGACACGGCTACAGGTCGAACGGCTGAATGGATTTATAAGAAATTTGGCAAAACTGTAGAGTCCGGCTCGCAGATTACGCTTTTTTTGGAATGGTGTAAATCCGTTCAGTAGTTGCTGAGAAAATTAAAGTTAAAGTCAATTATATATCTATACGCGCGCACGGGTGCGCGCACTAAAGCGGTTGCGCGCGAGCGGAATTTTTTTTGCTGCGTGACGTCTGTTAACGTTCGATTCGAAGGAAATCAGGAAGTGTTGACCGCCATTTTGTCACTGCGAGTAAATATATTGTTCATTTCAAAGCGTTGGAACATGGAAAGGGGAGAAGGTAGAGATTGTTTTGCTGCGTAGGTTTTCTCAGGGTGTGCAGTAAGGCCCTGAAAGGCGAAAATATATAATTTTTTTTCGAAAAAAGTTGCGGGGTGCGCGCACTGGGGCGCGCACACCTATTTACAAGAGTGTGAAAATGGAGATAAATCAGAAGTTTGAGTGCTTTGATATAAGGTGGCTCTGAAAAGAGCCCTTGTGTTAATTGAGTTTTTTCTGCATTTATAAGTAAGTAGCGATGCAGAGCCGGATGTTGCAGAGGAAGATTCTGTTTCTGCCTTCCTTCTTACTTAGTTATGGTTTTTTCACTCCCACTCCAGGCTTTTAGTCTGTGGATGGAAATCCATGAACCTAGACTCACCTATGAAAATCATACTATTGATGCTTGACTGAGGCCAAGGAGATCAGAGTGCATGTGTGTGTAAGGTGATGTACCTCTGGGGAGATGATGTTACGTTTAAACGTAGCCCGTGAGTGCTTAGTTCGGTTCTGTTCTCTGTCACTGTTGTTGATTTAGAGCCCCAAATACAAAGGCTTGTTGTTTGTGAATCCCCAAGTGTATATTTGCTCATACTGATCCATAACGCCCCGGCGTATCCATGTCGTAGGCCGCAAGAGTGGGCGAAACTCAGCTGGCCGAGCAAGACTTGGGGAGGGGGCAGGAGCCAAGAGGAAACAAGGAGGGGTTTTCATCATTTGGGACAAAAAATAGTTCTAAACCAATGAAAAGTTTTATTAACAAGTCACATGACCTGTTATGCTTACGTTACGCGCTCCGCGCCGCGCCCCGGATTGCTTCCGGGAAGCTGAGAAACCTCCACCTGGGGAGGTGGGGGAGGCTCGTTCGCGCCGCCTTTCCCTTCTAGTGCACCCCACGCCGTCTCCTGGCGCAGGTATATGTGATGGTTGGACCAGGGCACCGCAGGACGTGTCTTCAGGTCAAACGGATTGTGGGACAAGGTCCAGAATGGAGGAGTCACCAAAAGGCTAAAAGTTCCGCCGGACCCCGGGAGCCGGCCGCCTATGTCGAGTGAAGCGCTGGGGTGCAGCTGAGAAACCTCCACCTGGGGAGGTGGGGGAGGCTCGTTCGCGCCGCCTCTCCCTTCCAGTGCACCCCACGCCGTCTCCTAGGCGCAGGTATATGTGATGGTTGGACCAGGGCACCGCAGGACGTGTCTTTAGGGGTGTAGCTGAGAAACCTCCACCTGGGGAGGTGGGGGAGGCTCGTTCGCGCCGCCTCTCCCTTCCAGTGCACCCCACGCCGTCTCCTGGCGCAGGTATATGTGATGGTTGGACCAGGGCACCGCAGGACGTGTCTTTAGGTCAAACCCTCAACTATGGCACCCAACATCCAGGACTTATGCCATTTATGCAAGGCAGTGACATCGAAGCATCTCAGGGATCAAGCATATCCAGAGTCTTCCCCGGGGTATTTGCACAACGATCCTCCACCCCTAGGCCGCCAGCTATGCTACCTCGACAGGAACAGCGTCATGCATTTGGATCGATGTTACAGCAGGCTGCCATGTAAATAGTTATTAAATGAAACGTTTTACCCTGTTACTTTGTTGGTGTGTTGTATATATTTATAATATTTGCATAGGGTTTGTCGTTATTTTGGGCGGGGTGGGCGGCGGAGTCAAGCTGTCTTGCAGCCATCATGGCGTCGAGCTCGGTTCCTCTCACTAGTTTCATATTTCTCATGAGGGGTTGTTGCTAATGTTTCTATTTTAGCGAGGTCAAAAAGAGATCCCATCAGTGGCCTACTAATTTTGCTCCATTCCTTTTGTTTTTTCTAACGATTTTTATGTTATAGTTTGCTAGCACGATACAGCGGCTATTAGGAATTTTATATACATGTCCTTTTTATTAGGGGTGTTCTCGGGTGGAGTCGGACAATCTACCTCTAATAAACGGTCCGGGTTGAACCAACTACCAACAAAAGGGGCAGAGATAGGCATGACGGTTTACAAAGAGGACAAAAGTGTGCACTACCTATCCTTCACTATCTGCAAAAACTAAACAGAGTATTGCGACTCTGTGCTTATTTGTGAATAGGGAATCACCCAAAGAGAACCAATTTCGAACAATCATAGGCTATTGGCAGTGGGGAGAGAGGGCATGACACACAAAATGGCTGTTACTTACGTGCATGATGGGGCCTAAAAGGGACTAGATGGCGTGCCACTGTTTCGCGACTTTCCCTTTACTTTCAACAGTGGCTGTGGTGAACATAAATGAACGCCGCTTATGTATACTTAATTTTAGTCATTTTACACAAAAAAGCTTTTGATATTTTCTATTAAAAAACCATTGAAATTCACTGAAAAAACCATAGGTTATAGACCATATGTAGTTAGGAATTAGCATTTACAAAACCTTGAAAATTCACTAAAAAAACCATAGGTTATAGACCATATATAGTTAAATATCTCAAGTCCATCTCTGCAATCGATGGAGATACAGGTCGTCGATCAGAAGATGTGCTGGCCACCTCTAATGGTAATAGCGTGGCCAGGGCTTTTGTCGATGCCTCTGCAAATTGCACAGGGTGCACTTGTTTGACATGCCGCACCATGGTATGTATGGAAAAGGAATATTTTTTTGTTGGATTTCCTCTTGAGAGAAACGAGTCACATATCGTGCAGGTTACTTTTGGTGCATTTACTTTCTTTTGATCTTCAGGATAAGTGAAAAATTGCCAGATGAAAGATTCTTTTTTTCTTCTTAAAGGTAGTCGATCATTTTGTTTAGATTCGGAAGATGAATGAGATACGGTAGCCATTTCACCAAAGTCTTCTGAAAAATGTAGGACGTTGTTCTCTCTTGAGAGTACAAAAGATAGTGAGGGAAGTGGGTCGAGTGCTGCGTGTAAATTCCAGAATAGAAACTAGTAAGAACCAATTGGAAGTGTTGTTTTCATGTTGCAGGAGGCTGCCATGTAAATAGTTATTTAATAAAACGTTTTACCTTGTTACTTTGCTGGTGTGTTGTATTTATTTATAATATTTGGATAGGGTTTGTCGTTATTTTGGGCGGGGTGGGCGGCGGAGCCGAGCTGTCTTGCAGCCATCATGGCGTCGAGCTCGGTTTCTCTCACTAGTTTCATATTTATCATGAGGGGTTGTTCCTAATGCTTCTATTTTAGCGAGGTCAAAAAGAGATCCTATCAGTGGCCTACTGATTTTGGTCGATTCCTTTTGTTTTTTCTAACGATTTTTAAGTTAAAGTTTGCTAGCACGATATAGCGGCTAGTCCGCATTTTATATATATGTCCTTTTTATTAGGGGTGTCCTCCGGTGGAGTCGGACGATCTACCTCTAATAAACGGTAAGTGTTCCTCTGAAGGAATGCGTCTTGAAAGTGGCTGACTGTAATGCATGATATTTCACTCAGTGACTTTCAGGCCCATGCTGTTTCAAAACTGTGCATGTGCTTGAAGCAGGCGTAGGTATTGACACAGCATTGTGAATATAGGGCATTGGTGAGCCTTGCTGGAGCTGCATCACACTTGCGATGCAACTCTAGCAATGTATTACTTTTTCAGCACAGATGTGTTACGCATGTATGGTGTTTTTGTACCATGGTGCGCCACATTTCAAATGTGGCACACCATGGGTAACGGAGCACTAGCATACTGTGGTGCACATTAACTGGTGCATATCTGGGTATGAAGTAGTTAACATAAATCTGCCCCATAGGTTACAAATCCACGTTTAGTAGAGTGTTCGGCCTTTGTAGTGTTATGTTTTTTCTGTTATTCTATGTAGGTATGTAATATTGCAAGATTTTTGTCACGAAAAAGAAGCCATGAGTATTGGGTTTGTGAAAGATTGCAAGATTTGTAAAATTAAAAAGCAACAACCATGGCATTGTTTAATATAGTATTGTAAATACTTATCTTTAACAATGATGAGAGAGTAAAAAAAGGTTAACCTGATGTTTTAAAGTTATTCACAGGCTTCTTTAGAGGAAGTATTCTATATGATTGTAGCGTGGGTGTTTCACTTTTTATAGGTAATAGAATGCATTCTGTATGCTGTAGCAGGAGGAGTACTACATGCTTGAATATTCTTCAGTGCTTATTTTCATTTCGTAAGTGGTATTGAGACCGACACAGAACTTCAATGGATCGGAGGGGCTGTTCCTGTGCATCTGGAGGACTGCCAAGTCGTTGCAGCAATGGGAGTGAGGCCTCTCACGACACAGAACTTCAATGGATCGGAGGGGCTGTTCCTGTGCATCTGGAGGACTGCCAAGCCGTTGCAGCAGTGGGAGTGAGGCCTCTCACAGGGGCGTAGCGCAGCTCCTTTTGATGTTCACAATTGTAGATAACAGGGTAGAGATGTCCGTGGAATTTATGGATGGTTAGTCACACTAGAGTGTGCGCGGCGCCCCTAGCACCTCATTACGGCAGACAGGGGAGCCGCGTTGCACAGTTTGAGAATCAGAGATTTAGGAGATAAACCTTCATAATAGGAAGGCTTCTAAGTGATAAAAATCGCCGGTGCTCGGCGTTAAAAATATCACTGCTATCGGTGGAATTTTCCACGGTGTTAGTGCTTCTACAGCAATGGGAACACAATACTGATAGAAAATCCTGTAACAATCTCAGTATTGCACATTATCGCGTGAAAAGAAAGTCTTCCGAAAGATGTTGAACGTTGTTCTCTTTTGAGAGTACAAAAGATAGTGAGGGAAGTGGGTTGAGTGCTCCGTGTAAATTGTAGAATAGAAACTACTAAAAACCAATTGGAAGTGTTGTTTTCAAGTCACATGACTTCACATGCGCGTCTCAGGACGTGTACGCGGTGACAGTACCTGGTCACGTACGCCATTTGGAAGTAGCGGTCTAATTCAGCGAAGTTTCAAAACGTGAAAAGGAGTAAATCCAAACACATCCGGATTTAATATATCTTCTGAGCTCGATTCAAGGTTACAATTGTTAAAGTATAAAACCTTTTATATTTTTTTTAAAAATACCAAGGTGTGTACATTCGGTCACGCACGAAAGTTTAAAAAGACATTCGGCTCCATTTAATGTAAATTTTCATAATAATAAAAAAGAAGCCTAGGTTTAGTGCCTTTGACGTAGTATAAGTTCTTTGATGGGTCTATGAAGAAATTTAATAAGTTGCAAAGTTTTCACGAAATATATATGCGGGTGCGCGCACACGGTCGCGCACGAACGAAAGCCAAAAAAGCGGAGATAAACCCCCTTTATAATATGCTCCTGGAGCTCTTTTTGGTAGAATGAGTTAGTTCTGAAAAGAACTTTTCTTTTTTTTTTTTTTTTTAAAACAAGTGTTATGTTGTTTTTGATTTTTTAAACTTGCAACAACATTTTCATGTGTGACACAGGATCAAAATGAAATGAAGAAATGTATCTTTTCTTGGGGCATTTATGACTCTCAATTTTTAGTTTAGTAAGAATGAGGCTCTGCTCTCCGTACAGAAGAATTTCTCCACACTCGTTGCATTTCATGTGCACCTTTGCAAGATATGGTCTCAAGTCCATCACAGCACTCGATGGAGATACAGGTCGTCGATCAGAAGATGTGCTGGCCACCTCTGATGGTAATAGCGTGGCCAGGGCTCTTGTCGATGCCTGTGCGAATTCCACAGGGTGCACTTGTTTGACATGCCGCACCATGGTATGTATGGAAAAGGAATATTTTTTTCTTGGATTTCCTCTTGAGAGAACCGAATTGCATATCGTGCAGGTAACTTTTGGCGCATTCACTTTCTTTTGTTCTTCAGGATAAGTGAAAAATTGCCAAATAAAAGATTCCTTTTTTCTTTTTAAAGGTAGTCGCTCATTTCAGATTCGGAAGATGAATGCGGGGCGGCAGCCATTTCAGCAAAGTCTTCCAAAGGATGTTGAACGTTGTTCTCTTTTGAGAGTACAAAAGATAGTGAGGGAAGTGGGTGGAGTCCTCCGTGTAAATTGCAGAATAGAAACTACTAAGAACCAATTGGAAGTGTTGTTTTCGAGTCACATGACTTCACATGCGCGTCTCGGGACGTGTAGGCGGTGACAGTATCTGGTCACATACGCCATTTGGAAGTAGCGGTCTAATTCAGCGAAGTTTCAAAACGTGAAAAGGAGTAACTCCAAACACATCCGGATTTAATATATCTTCTGAGCTCGATTCAAGCATACAATTGTTAAAGTATAAAACCTTTTATATTTTTTTTAAAAATACCAAGGAGTGTACATTCGGTCACGCACGAAAGTTTAAAAAGACATTCGGCTCCATTTAATGTAAATTTTCATAATAATAAAAAAGAAGCCTAGGTTTAGTGTCTTTGACGTAGTATAAGTTCTTTGATGGGTCTATGAAGAAATTCAATAAGTTCAGATTGCAAAGTTTTCACGAAATATATAGGCGGGTGCGCGCAGTCGGTCGCGCACGAAAGCCTGGAAATGCGCTATCCATTTTATTGAGAACTGTTGCCGAGAGTGCGCACACCGGGTCGCGCACGAAAGTTTAGAAAGGCTATTTTTATTTACAGACAAATTTTAATGCGTTCAAAAAAAGGCAAGGTACAGACTTTCTAATTCTGTATCGCTTTACAAGGAGTCTCTATGCAACTTGAACAGTGAAGAAAACGGCTTGTTTCCGAAAAAAATATTGCCAGACCTTTATTGACAAAAGTATAGGTTGTATACACGAGATATTTCTGAATTAGCATTTTAAAAACCAATGAAATTCACTGAAAAAACCATAGGTTTTACACACGTTATAGTTAGGAAGTAGCATTTACAAAACCTATGAAATTCACTGAAAAACCATAGGTTTTACACACGTTATAGTTAGGAAGTAGCATTTACAAAACCTATGAAATTCACTGAAAAAACCATAGGTTTGACACCAGTTGTAGTTAGGTGGAAATTTTACTGATATAAAACCAATGAAATTCCACGTTATAGTTAGTTGGACTCACTATAACTTGCGCGTGTAATGCACTGCTGATGACGTCACATATTACATCACTCATGACATCACTGATGACACCATCCTTGTGACACAGTGACAGACCTCCTTTCACTGTAATCTAACCCTTGAAACACATATTCAAAAATAGAAACTAACATTTTCAAAAAAATGGAGATACCCATACCAGTTACAACAACCAATTCAATAATTCCACCATCTATATACACATGCACTAATTCACCAACAGTTCTATATAGTCACTCATACATATATTCACTAATCATATGTAGTGATACACCTACACATCCTGTTACACACTGACAATCATCCAAAAGTTATTCACACACATACTCACACATGCAAATAAACTATTGAACATCCATTTATTTGCATAAACAGCTATACACACACTACCACTTTACTTCTAAGGAAACTTACACATACTTACTCTCTTAAAAAATCACTTATAGGAACACATACTAATTTAAACAGGAACTCTTACAATCCCTCACTCTCACATATAGTCACTTATATACATCAATATTCACATATACTACATTAAAACATATGTAGTTACTGATAAAGACACTAATAAGACAGTCATTCACTCACTAACACAGACATATACACACTAATCCACCCATACAGTCCTTCACATATGCTGTCTTCAAAACACATACAAACAGAGACTCAGTCATTCTTGCATCTATGTACTAAGTGATACCTCCACCAAACCATGCAAACACTCATACTGATACTAAGAAAAACATCTAATAACCTATATACATACACATGTACCTACTCATAAACCCATGCAGCCACTTATACACAAAGTGAAACACTAATACATATATTTAAATATTTAAGCATTACTCAGTAATATATGTATTCACTAAGATATTCAATAATATATACATATATAACACATATTTATTTTTCAGAAAGACACACATTCACTGGATGGTGTCATCAGTGATGTCATGAGTGATGTAATATGTGACGTCATCAGCAGTGCATTACACGCGCAAGTTATAGTGAGTCCAACTAACTATAACGTGGAATTTCATTGGTTTTATATCAGTAAAATTTCCACCTAACTACAACTGGTGTCAAACCTATGGTTTTTTCAGTGAATTTCATAGGTTTTGTAAATGCTACTTCCTAACTATAACGTGTGTAAAACCTATGGTTTTTTCAGTGAATATATATGAATATATATATATATATATATATAATAAAACCAAAAAAACATTACGTAATCTAGAAAAAACATATTAGTCACCTTAGGAAGTACAGTAAGTTTTCAGTCAAGAGACAGCAAGATGTGGTGGACGTGCAGTATGATGTAACTGGAAGTGGGGTTTGAGGCTCCCTTCTCGTGAAGGGAAAGCCTCTCTCCTCTATAACCCTGCTTTGCTATCCTGTAGCGCCTACTCATCCCCCACTCTGTACAACAAAGGTTTTTGGTGCTTTAAACTGAGACCACCCAAGACAGCTCTGGCTTATCTTATTACACCTATTTCTTGGGCTCAGCTCATTCAGTTAAATGGTTCAGCCCAATCCAGTTATTTTGTTCCATGTGCAATTTTATCTGATTCATTAGTTAGTCTGTTATTTATCTCGGAGAATTAATAACACAGTAATTAATTTTGGGATTCTATTTTTTTCCTTCATCTGGAAAAACTACTGTATTTTTCAAAATATCATGTTTAATTCAATATTGTTTTAATTTTTTGTAACCAGTAGATGTCACAGTTGCTTCAGATAGTCTTTTTAGGTCTTGCCTCCCCAGCGCATGCGCTGTGCTCCGACTTATTGTTTACAATTCAGTGGGCTTACAAATCACCTACTACATACCATTAGTTGTTTTTGTTGTCACTCTCATTTGAAATCTTTCGATTGCTTAGCCTCCCGTAGGCTTCCCTTCCTTTCTTGTGTTAGCTCTACCCTGCAGAATAGACCGAGTACATGAGCTCTTCCTAGTCTTTGTTCTTCCTTGTTGTTTTGCAACACACATTTTTAGGTCGAGCATCAGCCTCTTGATATCAATAATACCAAGTTTTTCCCGCCTCCTACTTACCATTGGCTCATTCGAATGTCGCTTTTCTTCGGTGCTTCCTCACTCGTTCACTTTGGCCATATGCCACGTCCCTTCAAGACTGGGTGCTCCAGCCAATTACAGTTTCCATACTCATTCCCTCTTCAGATGCCTTATGGGAGAACTCTTTTTGTAACTTTCTGCATAGGAGGTAAACAATAGCAGCCGTTTGCATTTTTATTGGCGCTTTTTTGAAGCAGCGTGATCCCCGCTACCATCGCTGCTTGTTAATGTTGGAGGTAAACAATAGCAGCATTTTTATTCTTCATGTGCATGTTAGTGTTGCAGCTTTTCCATGTTTAAATGTGTTTATTAGTATTTTCGATATTGGAAAACAATACAAAGGCATAGGCAATACATTTTGCTTTTGCCCTGTAAATATTTTGGCATCCTTGCACTCCGTTCACACACAGTTTCACAAAATTGAAATTACAACTGGAATATATGACCATTGTTCTGTGTGTGCTGCGAGAGGCCAACCAACTGATAGGCATTTTGCTTTGGCTTCAGCATCAGAGCTCTCGATCAAACTCCTCATAAACACCTGCACAGCGCAAAGTACTCAAAAACAAAATACTGAAAGAAACACAACATGATTAAATAGCTTTGTTGCCTTCTGTAATACCAGGGGGCTGGAGATCAATACACAGAAGACCACATTTATGGTTTCCAATCCTGCCAACAGATCTCGCTCTAATCCCTGTTTGAATGGCACTATGCTTGAAAGAGTGTCACCTTGACAGAAAACCTGGAGTGGGGGCCGCAAATGGCTAAAGCAAGCCTTAAGCTTGCTCAAATCGTAGGAGAAATCTCAAAAATTTACAGAACTTCCATCCACATACCAGCCGGGCCCATATCTGAGATTTACAAAGTACAAGCAAGAGGTGCAAAATTATATGGGACAGAATTATGGAGGCACTGCACCGCTAGTAGCCTGAACTAGATTGAGAACAATTTTAGAAGACAGTACTTATGCCTCCCCCCTAGCACTCCCCTCACCCCCTAGGCCTGGCATTAAGCCCATTGGGGAAGAGATCAGCCTTAGACCCATAACGTTCTGTCGTAGATTGTGGGTGATCCCGGAACTGGCTGCCTATTGATCTGAGTTCAAAGAGCTATTGCGTTTCCTGGGTATTAGTAAAATACCTTGGTTTGGATACATAAAGGCTGTCTGTAACAGGATGGGCAAAGCAGACTTATGGAGCAATCCTGAAGAACCATGCCTTTTAATTTCACGGTCAGAATTGGTTAAATCCTTCAGGAGCACAAATTTGCCGACATCCAGGAAAGCTCTCCCTCCACCAGTTTGACAGCCGAATACTTAAAAATCAAGGAGGAGTACATCATAGAATCTTTCCTGGATGATATCCAACCAACTCTAGAGACGAAACTATATTTAAAGTTCAGATTTGGGACTCTACCGCTTCGTGCCTTTTTGAATAAATGGTCCAAAACTCTACCTATTCAGTGCCTTTTTGAATAAATGGTCCACAACTCTACCTGGAGGGTACCCTGCCTGTAATTATAAAGAAGAGACAGAGTTACATGTCCTTTTTTTCTGCCCTGGCTATAAATTGCTTAGACAGCGATGACTTATTCAACTCTGCAGGAATCTAGGCTATGTACACTGTGCATAGGCATTTAGAGTCCTATAGTACAACACTCACGCCCCCATTGTCTTTGCTGGATCTTGTTTTTTAGCTTCAATGTGGCGTGTACGTTGGATTTCTTTAAACCAGCCATAACGGCCCTAGCAACTTGCATTGTTTGTATTCTTGTAGCATTTTTCTATCTATTCCTTCCTTTTTAAATTTTAATGATAATATTGTTTGATGAAATAATGTCAATAAATATCTGAATGTGAACTGTAATTAGTGTTTCCATCTCTATTATCTTTTTTATATGACTCGTTGTAATTAATTGCCTAGGTTGTTACATTTCGCTTGGTCTCAGCAAAATATACATAAGAAAAGATTAGCATTCTAATACTTACCATTACCAAGAACAAGGCACCAAAGCACACATGCTTGCATCTACCACTTTGTGTGATGAATGGGAAAGGGTGGGATCTATGCCTGTGAATGATGTACTTCTACTCTCACGTAGGGATGGAGACTCCAGTGCCAGAAACCATCAGTGGCAGCCGCCACAAACCTAAACTGGTAGCGCCACAGATGGAGAGGGCGGTCGGGTGGGAAGGGGAGGGAGAAGTAAAAAATATTAAAAAAAAGACTTAGCAGCTGCTCTGCTCCCGCCTCGCTGCTTCCATCGTCGCCGTCAGGCTGGAAGGGGATGGGCCCTTGTTGTGTATCGATTTAGATACATTTCACATTGCCCTTATATAGGCATAGAAATCCATTCATTATTTAGGCATTGTCCATGCTAACCAAATACAGGCATGGCTACTTACATCCGTTCATCTACGTCACGAGTTCCTGGATAACCAGACTATTAAGCCTTTAGGACTTCCCCTTGCTTGAATATGGATTTCTCCAAGTACTCATTTATTAAGCATGAACATCTATTCCTTAGGGGTTCATTCATGACGTTCATGTGCCCGACTTCTACGTCAATACTGGCATTCTTAAACACCTTCAAGGTATAAATATACCTTCACTTGCTATGGCAAGGCACGGTGCGGTTCGGCTATCTACTTGCACAACGCGGCTCACCACAGCAAGTCCCGAAGGAAGTCATCTCCCCAACTGATGCACTGACCAGACGGTGTCATCCTCCTTGCCGAGAATCCAGCTCCAGTGTTTCTGACTCCCCTTGCGTGGTGTTAGAGATCGAGTCAAGGGAAAGAGATACCAACCCCTTTCATTCTAAGGTATGGAGCTGATTAGAACCTAGAGAAACGTTTGGCAATTCTGGGCAAACCTAAACTAAACTTAAGCTAAAACAGCACCTACTTCTTCCCTCAGACTAGACTTAGGTTAGGTACACTGGGGTAGGATTATTTTAGAAGCACCAGTTGAGTATTTTAGCCTGTGTTATTTATGTATGTATTTTTATATGTGGCATAGCAACAGACCATGCTGTTACAGTATTATTCTTAATTACGGTTTACGCTGTATGCATTATACTTCACATTCTGTCTTACGATTGTAGCAGTTCATATCTCTTGCATGAGAAAGAAGACTATTCAATAAACCCTTTTTATTGAAATGCCCGTCTCTCTATTTCTGTGCAACTCTGTAGAAACGAAGCATGCACGATTGACTGAGTGAAACTGTAATCTATTGTTTCCACGACTCTGAAGATATTGTACCGCCTTTAAGGGAAACAAAGTTGTCATGTTTATGCGGTTGTCAGAAACGAATCCCTTCTTGTTCATTCGAGAAAGTTTCTAGTGACCTCTGAGTTAGCTGGCACACACATGTAATTAAATTTAATGTACTCGATAGAGACGTACTGACCTCAGTCCTATGTCAAATCTATAGTGTATATTATTCCAATGCGCAGAGCCTATCAGGGATATAGGAACTACACTACATGGCGCCCAACGGTTTGGTAAGGCATTAATTTAACGCTAGATACTGAAGTAACTCAGTCGTGCTTTTCTCAGAGACCCTTTACTCATAATACTCCATAAAACGTCTGGAGTGGGTAAGGGATAATATCCGCCATAGCGGAGTAGGACGAGAAATCCTATGTATTAGCCTTTTGATTTGTTCAACGTTGAAGGATACAGTGTTCCAAAATATTGTGCACCTTATCTTTGTTCCCTTGAAACTTGCTCTGCAGTTTTCATTAAACAAAAAATGTCCCTAAACAGGGATAATAACACGGAAACCGGTGGAGCTGCGGCTGATCCAGTCGAAGCAGCTTTTAACTTTACAGGTTTCCAAGAAACCAACGAGAATGCTATAATCATTCCTCCAAATTTAAGGAGAGACATCACTCTAAAACTTATAAAACATGGCCTAACATGGTGGAGCAGTTTTTGTGATAGAGGCACATGAATATCACCAGACAGAGGTATTCTACTCATGGATAGTATTCCCTGAATCAAATCCAGTAACACATATGTTTCACTTCTACAAAGAAGATGATCCACCAGAGGAATATGTTCCCTTCGAGGATAATGAAATTCCACTCACATACCAGGAGTATGAGCTCTGGTTTAAAGGCGTCCTAAAACATTTAAAACACTTTTCCAGGCTCTGTCCACTAGTAGACCAGGAGCAACATGGCCGGTTTTAGCCGGCTATACACCTCATCCTGACATTGAAGACATGTCAGACGTAGAATTACTGACAACTCAAAGAGTTAATCAAAATTTTTAGACAATTGGTTCAATATGTCATGCGGACTCTAACAGTCCAACCTCCAGTAGTTATTCCACAACAAACCTCTCACCAGGGGAATACTCTAAAAATTACACCACAGACATTACACGCAGTCATGGGTAAATTACCTGCAAAACTTGAACAAATTCCGTTCTGGATAGCTCCGAAAATTGCTCAAATCGAAGTGGTATTTCCCAATACCAGGCCCTATGACAAACATAGAATTCTAACTATCTGGTTACAAATGGGGATAACACCACATCTGGAAGACTGCACCACTTGGGGCACAGTCTTCGCTGCTATCTACACAAAAACACATGGTGTTCCGTCTATGGCGGTAATACTTGATGTCCTGAAACAGATTCAAAATGAATATGGGGCAGAGCCTGCTCTGATTTTAGGTATGAAGTTACTGAAACATTTTAACCAGGTCTCATCAATAATATTAAAGGAGAAGCAGCATCAGTGGCAATCCGCCAGAAATTAAGAGAATTTGATGTAACAGAACAACCACAAAAACTAACCAGAATTATGGAAAAATCCTATGAAGAATTAGGCAGAGACCAGTGAAACCCCAACAGTTTGAAAATCCTGAAAAGGTATTTACTAAAAACACTCCTACATCTTCTAAAAAGAAAATAGCATACAAACTTTCAAAGAGAAGCGTTCTCAATCCCGAGGTAGGTCTCCTCAAAAGGAGACCTCTGAAAGGAGGTATAACCACACGAATAGGGATAATTTGAAAAAACCTGACTGGTATCAAGATACTGATACACGTTCCTTCGTACCTTTCAGATATCATCACAGACATCCGAAAGAAGAGGACGGTCAGACAACAAGGAAGAATGCCTGAAGTGCAAAGACGATCAACACGTTCAGAAAAGCAAACCAAAACTTCAGTACACCAGAAAGAAGGTAGCAGGTCTAAAAATCAGACATGCCGAGGATCTTGAGGACACAGCTCAAGAACAAAGAAAGGGCTCAGACAATGCTGGACAGCGCAGCAGAAGTAACAATAGCTCGCCAGAACCTGAAGGGACTTCAGGAGACAGTGGACTTGAATGAAGACATTGAAGTTGAAACTGCAGACATCAGGGTTAATTCTCCACATAGGTTATATGAAATAACACTCCGGATAGAGGGAGACATACCAAGAAAAGTGGAAGCACTTTTTGGGAGCGATTTTCTAAGGGTTACAATATACTTCTGGCTGAACAAGACTGCCCACCAAAATTTGTCAGGAAGCGCGCACATGGCGAATACATCATTATGCCAGCCTTCTCTAACCTTATTCCAGTACATTTGAAATATACTTATGCCAGTAAATGGGCAGTTGCCCAAGCCCTAGCATTATATAAAAATCATGTAGGATGGGATGAGGACTCACTTCACCACAAAATCCAGTTAAAAAATCAACCAACTGCACAAAGGCAGTATCCAGTTAAGCAAGAAGCTAAAAAACAGGTCAGGGATATGTTAGATCAACTTGAATACCAAGGGGTGATTAAAACATGTACCTCATCAATGAACAATCCTTTGTTTCCTGTTTCCAAACCAGACAATACATATCGTCTAGTTTTGGTTTACAGACATCTAAACTCTTGTTGCAAAACATTTGCAGTGCAAAATGCACACAGTACAGCATTAATGAATAACATTGTGCGTAAAAAATATAAAACCACATTAGACATATCAAATGGTTTCTTTTGTCAAAACCTTGCACCTGAAAGTAGGTATTTGACCGCTTTCTCAATATTGGGAACCCAGCGTCACTTCTGTTGTCTCCCTTCAGGATTCAAAAATAGTCCTGGGTTATTCTCAGCAAGGGTAACAGAGTTACTACAAACTTATGATGACGAGGTATTGTCATATGTCGATGATATCTATCTGACAGACGAGGACCTGGATAGGCACTTGAACAGGGTGAACACTATTATACTGGGCTTTGCCTCTGAAGGGTACAAATTCAATTTAAAAAAATCAAGGATTGCCCCTCTAATTTTCTAGGATATGAACTATCAAGTGAAGGCAAAAACCTGGCAGCCAACTTTTTAGAAAAGTGTGCGCTGATCCAACCTCCAAAAACGCTGAAAAACTTACAGTCGATTTTAGGTTTCCTGAATTTTGGAAGAACTTACATTCTAAACTACGCAGAAAGGGTTAAACCTCCCTATGAACTATTCAAACCTGATTTTAAAACAGTAAATTGGACACAAAAACACACAGAAATTTTGCGTTCACTTCAAACAGACATGTTAGCAACAAAACATTTACAAACACACGTAAATGTACGCAACTTAGTGATCCGAATCATTCCGGGTCAATGCGGATTCACCTACTTAACTTTTAACGAAGGTGAAAAAGCACCCATTGCATACAAATCACATTTGTATACACAAGCAAAAATTAAATTCACTTCTACAGAAAAAAGTCTGACAGCAGTCTAAACCGCTGTAGCAGAAGAAAGAGCCCTAGCACAGGGAAAACGCATAATGGTCGTATCTCCTGTACCTGCCTTAGAGGCAGTGACAAAAGCAAGCATTCCGAATGCTAAAGCTTTACTTCTGAGATGGATACAATGGGTTAATTCTCTTGCTGCAACTGATGTTGAATATGTTTTTGATCCTTATTTGAAAACACAAGCATTCCTGCAATACGAACAAGACTGTCCTCTGCCTACTGAAATTCTACCTCTAGAAGAGTATGAATGTATAATTTATACTGATGGATCTGCACAACCCACTGCGGGGGGTAAACAAGCTTATAGTGCAGCATGCACGATCGTTAAAGGTCGCATGCGCGATGGCAAATTTAGACCTATTGTCACAAAAATGCAATCTCTAGGAGATTGTACAGCTCAGCGAGCTGAACTACAAGCATTCATAATGGCACTTGAAAATACGGATAGCGAATTTCGCACACTCAGTGTGCGATTCTTTCTACTGTGTACAATCATATAATGAATATTTACAGAACCGGCTTCAATATGGGTTCAAAGATGCAAAAGGTGACACAATCAAGCATAAAACGCTTTGGGAATAAGTAGTTCAGTTGCAAAACGGACTACAAAACACTCACTTGATACACACGCTGAGTCATCAACGTGATGGCGTCCACGTTGAAGGGAATTAATTGGCTGATGAAGCCGCGAAAGGGGCTGTACAAACGGCTTCCATAGCTGCAATCACTTGTTCAAAAACAAAGATAGACAGTGAAATAATTCTGGCTGTCAATGTGACAAGCAAAGGCAGCGGTGGAGCATTTCCTAAAGGGTTTCCACTCAAATACTCATATATAACTGATACAAACAATGTTTGGTTTGCTCGAATCCCTGGAGTGGGGGATAGAGTAATTCCAAACATGGAATATAGATTAGGACTAATCCTAGCAGCACATGAAGGGCTCGCCTCTGCTCATGCAGGTGTTTCTGCCACAGTATCATTATTAAAACAGAGGTACTGGTGGCCAGGCATTAGGAAACAGACCAGAAACTATGTCCTGGAATGTGAAATATGCCAGAAGATGAAAGTCTCTACTGTGAAACGTCCTGCACAGACGCCCCTGTTAATCTCAGATAAACCATTAGCGTGCGTTTACCTGGATTGTGGTAAATAAATAAATAATACCCTATTTTTGAGTGCATGAATGAATAAATAACAGATAGCTCAATAAATAAGAGTCAAGATTCGAGGTAGTAGGAGTTTCTGCAGGTTTATTACAGCATAAGGACAGGATCAGGACAACCTGCATAGGAATAGAATGACAAGGGCCCAGCAGGACAACTGGGACCCAGGCAGGGGAAAAAGAGGCCCAGCAGCTGCTGGGGCTTGGCCTGGGATGAGCGCGCTAACATTCAATAACATAACATTGATATATATATACATAGCGCAAACACATAGCATTACATTGCAGTAGGCGTAACAGTGGGTGGAATAGAAGGCGTGACGTGTAACAGTCGCGAGAGATAACAGTAAAAGTGGGTGTAACTGGGAGTTTACATAGACATGTGATGCAAACGTAACAGAATATGTCATGAATGGGCGGAAACATAGGAGGGGGCTACCTAAGGAGCCGGGACCTCTAACCTAATGGTGCGCGAAAACTAGCAATGACGTGTTACTAGGAGAAGCTGGGGGCTACGAACTCTGTACTAGGAGCAGAGACTAGAGTCTGGAGGGTCGGAGCGACATGTACCTAAACCCTATCTGGTATCTAATGTTTAGGGAACATGTTGATATAAACTAGAAGTCATGAGGGGAAAAACTAACCTGATTCTAAGACTGGACCATGTATTATTCTACATGTAGTGAGTGAAGAATATTAAATGACCATTAAATACAGTATTTCTCTAACGTGGAGCCGAGAAGGCTAGACAATGACGGAAACTATTGATGCAGTTCAGTAGCTTAGGAATGCAGAAGAGGAGGACTGAACTGATAGCAGGAACTATAACATACTTTTGGCAGACTCAGAGGCAGAGCCGGGCTGCACCGGGCACTGCTAGGCAGGAAGTAAGTGAAGGGTCGAGGATACAGGTGGGGGCTGTATCACTCCTCAGCGAGGCTTTCAGGAGATAGGAGCTGAATCTGTGGTCCGGGCCCTTTTGAGGCCTAGAAACGGGGACTTTATAATTGAATAACGTGCACACTGAGAAACGTGGCAACATTACTTACATAGGCCTGATATTCGTAGTATTCACGAGGACTGGAAAATAGCATACCAGAGGTGGACACAACTGTAATTGCGTCTTTAATCAGAAATGGGGAATAACATATGCATATTGATCATGCATACATAACATATGATGGATGAGGCGTAGGGACACAGAACATGGCAAAATTTACTTTTCCACATTCCCTCCTTGTCACTACGTTTACATCAGGAAACATCAATATTCATGATACCGTCTATCATTTCATACAGTACCATTTGCTCGTCTCGAATTGTCTTGGAACGGGATTTAGAACGGGGCTTGGGACTAGGAATACAAGAGGTAGCACACATGCTGCAAATCGCAGGGCCACATTGTATACAGAGGCAGCAGCTAAATATGATCGCTACTGCAATACCTAGGAAGGACAGGACTTTCCATCCCCATGCGGAAATTATATTCCAGAACCAACCGGACCATGTCCAGGTGCCTGGATCTTGATGTAACAGATGGGCAATTTTATGAAGTCTGGTTATAGCTGAATAAACAGACGGCGCGTTATTTGGAATGAAAATGCAACAACTAGATCCGAGAATTCTACAGGCCCCGCCCCTATCGGCCAGTATGACGTCAAGGACGAGACGATTTTGCAAAACGACAAATCTCATAGCAGATTGTTCTTCGGTTAGGTTACCTAGAGCAGAGGCAGTCTCATTTACTACAGCTTCAAGGGTTCTTGTTAACCTACGGATTAGTTTACTATTCTGGACAGGTCCTATAAAGAAAAAGAAACCTTTATTGAAATCTGTATACTGTTCTAGAGTAGTTTCAGTTTGATCGACAATTGGGGACTCCCTTCTAGGTCTAGTGTGTACTAAGAAAGAATTCCTATGATAATCAGGTGGGGCTAGAAAAACAGGTGGCAGTAGGAAGGCAATGTAACAGGTTCCCTCCCAATCGAGGGGCAGACGGACATATGCAGTTTGACCACAAACAAAATAAGAATGACGTGAAGCTTTGAAAATAGATTTCCCACTGTCACCATACTTGACAACAGTAGTACATTCACTATGACCTATATGTACAGAACCATAACTACGGATACATAATTCGCCTTTGACTGGTAGTACTGAAATAGCAGGTAAGTCTGGAGTAGTATCAGACTGAACATTCAGAACCATGAAATTCGACGAATAATTTCCTAAATTATATACCTCATTTTCTAAATCTAAACCTGTCCTGTGGGGGAAACCTTGCTTGTCTGGAAAACATGTACTGTTAAGAAAAGACATATCTGTTGAGGATGACGTTAACGTGGACCATGCTCCACACGAACCATTGTGTGAGAATGGATAAGGAAAGAGTGGCAGAACTCCCTTCGATGTCTGGAAAGGGGGGAGTCGACCACACACCCAACAATTAGTGGCATTGCTGGTCTGGTGTGAATAATGTAACATACGGATGAATGTGTTATTACGCATGGCAAGGCGGTATGCATATTCGTGAGGAGGCAGATCACTAAACGTGTGCTCTACTGTAGCATTAGCAGACATATTTACATGAGGAACTGGTAAATACAGAAAAAATGCGTAGCTGGTGCAGGAAATCATTAGGCTGAGAAATAATATGAAACTCAGAAAAACGATGCATTGTAGTGAACTGCGACTGACTCTCTCACTATGGGGGTCTATTTTATACATGTCAGAAACAGTCTAACCGTTTCACCTAGGGGAGGACTTATACAATCAAACTGGCTGACTTATTAGACCTGAGCTTTAACTTATACTCCTGTTGCGGAGTTTTCTCTAACAAGGGAGGGGTTGTAACAAAGTCTGGTGCGGGACAGTCCTTTAAAACAATGTTCTGGCAATCCTTCGAATCCTGGGAAATGTTTTTGGCAATGTCTTTGACGACTGGCTTTGGTCCTTTAAAAAGTTTTACATGAGAAAGGTGGACCCACCCCTTCCTGCCTTCTAACTTGACGGCAGTTCGGGTGGTCAAGAGGACTTGACGTGGCTCTTTCCAACGTGGTTCCAGCGGACTTGATCTGTCAAAGTTGCGGATCATCACCAACGACCCTGGAACGATCTCGTGCGGTGCCACCTCGGTATTGTCTGGAAATGCGGCGGCAACCTGTGAACGACATGAGTTGAGGGCAGACATCAAGGAAGCTAGGTAATCTGTCAGCATATTACATGAAACATCGGTAATACTTCGGGGTCTAGGAGTACCCCACATGTTAGGGGGGCGGCCGAAAACGACCTCATACGGGGACAGACCTGATCTGGAATGTGCGACCATACGCATGTAAAACAGAGCGACTGGCAAAGCTACTAACCAGTCTACACCTTTGTCTTTACAGACTTTTGCTATACGGATTTTCAGAGTCTGATTATGTCTTTCTACTAGTCCAGCTGCTTCTGGATGGCGTACACAATGGAACTTCCACTGGTACCCTAACAACAGGGAAACGTGTCTCATGAGTTCGGATGAGAATGGCTGACCGTTATCAGAATATACGACTCTAGGGAGTCCGTATCTAGGGAAAAATTCACGAACCAACTGTTTGGCAGTGGTCGCGGCTGTGTAATCTGGGACTGGATATGCTTCTGTCCACCTGGACAAAGCGCATACTACTACAAGGACATACTTGAAACCTCGACATCGCTCCATCTGAATATAATCCATCTGGAGGACCTCAAAAGGGTGGTCAGGGGGCTGGAAACCACCTTGTTCCACCGGGACACTTTTACCTGGATTAAACTGACAACATATCATACAGGTACGGACTTTCTGCTTGGCTGCAGCTCGTAAATGCTTGTTGAACCAAATGTTCTGGATACTGTCTAACATAGCTTTTTCTCCTAAATGTGCTGGACTATGTGCGGTGTTGATAATGACTTGAACCATAGAATCGGGGAGAAACCATGTGGCTCTACCCTTCGTTAACCATCCTTGATCTGTCTGGACCCCTCCTTGTACAGACCATTTCTTGATTTCATCGGGAGTAGCATGTAACTGGATATCTATGACATCTTGTGTAGGGTCCTTAACTGTCATGCATGTAATCAGATCTGGAGTATGTGTCTGATTAACTGGAACGTCTGGAGTCTGTGCTGTAAGCTTGGCTGTGCGGTCTGCTAGATCATTTCCTTGGGAAATATTGTCTGTGACTTTCGTATGTGCTTTGCACTTCATGATAGCAATAGATGTCGGTAAATGTATGGCATCTAACAGGGCTTGAATAAGGAGACCATGCTGAATCTTGGTTCCATGAGAAGTCATAAAACCTCTCTCCTGCCAGAGCACTCCGAAGTCGTGTACAACTCCGAATGCGTAACGTGAATCTGTGTAAACATTAACCTTCAGGTTCTTGGCATGTATACAGGCTTGTGTCAGAGCAACTAGCTCTGCTGCTTGAGCGGACAGAGTATCAATACGGTGTGTTTCAATAACTTCAGTGTCAGTAGTCACTGCATACGCGGCGACTAGTTCTCCTGTACTAGTTCTCATACATGAACCATCCACATAAAGTGTCAGGTCAGGATCTAGTAACGGAATGTCTGTCAGGTCTTGTCTGGGCTTTGTCGTAATGTTAACTACTTCCACACAATCATGTGGGTCTGGATTTGAATTGACTGATGGTAACAGTGTAGCAGGATTCAGGACGTTGCAGCGTCTAATTTCTATGTGTGGCTGGAACAGTGTCAATTCATACCCTGTTAAACGTGCAATTGTCAAGTGCTGAGTTTGTGTTCGGTTTAAAAGAACTTCTACTGAATGTGGAACTTGTACTGTCAGGGAATGTCCTAAAACTATGGAATCACTTTGTCTGATAGCTAGTGCTGTGGCTGCAACTGACTTGAGGCACGCAGGCAACGCCTGGGCAACTGGATCTAATGTGCTCGAAAAATAAGCACAGGGCTTGTATTGACCTGCTTGATCTTGTGTGAGAACAGATAATGCTGTACCTTCGCGTTCTGTAACGAAAAGTGTAAAAGGCTTACTGTAGTTCGGTGTAGCTAGAACTGGAGCTTGACATAGGGCTTTCTTTAACTCGTTGAAACTAAGTGTATGTTCAGATGTCCAAGGGAGGACAGTCGATACGGCTGCCTCCTGTGTCGTTAACTGTATCAATGGCTTGGCTAGAAATGCATACTGGGGAATCCATTGTCTACAATAAGAAGTAAGGCCGATAAAAGCACGTACCTCCTTCTGGGTTCTGGGCTGGGGAAGACTCGCTATTAACTGGATACGATCGGGTGTCAACTGCCTACCCCTCTTGGACAGCAAGTGTCCTAAGTATACCACTTGCTGGACACAGAATTGAAGCTTCGAAGGTGACACCTTGTGCCCCATCTCGGCTAGAAAATACAGAACTGTAAGTGATGCTCGCTCGCAAGCACGTTCAGAACGGGCTGTGATCAGTAGATCATCGACATACTGGAGCAGGGCAGTGTCAGTTGGCATGTGAATGTTGTCTAGTTGTCTCTTGAGTGCTTGACTGTAAATACTAGGGCTTTCTGTGAAACCTTGAGGAGCGCGTGTAAACATATAGCTCCTTCCATTTAAACAAAATCCGAAAAGAAACTGGCTGTCTGGATGAATTGGAACACTAAAAAATGCATTCTTGAGGTCAATAACAGTGAAAAACATGGCTTCGGAATCAATGGCAGTTAACAGAGAAGAAATGTCTGGAACAACTGGGTACTGAGGAATAATACATTTGTTAAGCTCTCGTAAATCAATCACTAATCGATATACTGGGGGTGCATTCGGATCAGTACGTTTCATGACTGGAATGATCGGAGAATTGCATACATTGGAGTCAGTTTCTACAACTACCCCTTGAGCCATGAGCTCGTCAATAATTTTGGATAAGGCTGCTACAGCCTCAGGTGGCAATCTGTACTGTCTGATTCGGGGTAACACTACACCTGGTTTGAGAGTCACACGATAGGGTGTGATTTGCATGTAACCTACATCAGTTGGACCTTGCGCCCATAACTGCTGCGGAACATTAGACAATCTTGAATCAAAATCTCGTAATACATAGTGACCCTTAAAGTCACGTAGGAACAGACGTATTCCCTCTGGGGAGCAACAAATAATTGCACCTAATTCTTTCAATGTCTTAATACCCAATAGATTTTCTGGACATGACTTAGTAAGTAACAGATCAGTAGTACGGGACAATGGACCTACTTCTAGAGTAACTGGCTGAGATATTTCATTAACTATGGGTTTTCCTGAAAATCCAAGGGAAACATTTCTTGAGCCTGAGAGCGGAGCCCCTGGAACTTCGGCATGACTAATTGTGGTCCTACTTGCCCCTGTATCGATCAGAAATTTTCTGTCTTTCCCTAATACTTGACTATGAACATAGGGACCTTCTTGGTCTACAGGTATCTCGATGAGAGGCAAGCCTACCTCCCTCTCTAGGCTGTTTCATGAATATGACTGGTACTCTGGATACTCAGACTGTGCATACTGGTACATCTGCGATGTAACGTGCTGTGTTGCAGCAATAGGCTGCGGTACTGTAACTGTCTGTGGTGCATTCTGTGACTGAGGAGCCTGTGAAACTTGTTCTTGTCTAGGCGGACGTGGTCTTTCTTTAGTCTTACCAGTAGCTATGTTGTGCTTCAGAACTGCACACTCGTTTATAAAATGACCTGGCTGTTTACAATAATTGCAGTTCCCTTTAACGGGAGCTGCAGGATGACTGGCTTGATTCGGACCCCTCTTCTGACTGTCTTGGGGAATAGATTGTGCAACTAGCACTTTCATTTTCGTGTCTTTCATACGTTTTCTCTCGTGTTCTTGCTCTTCTCTGATTCTATTCTGGTGGTACTGGAGCATCTGGGACGGACTATTTGCTTGCCAGGTGCTTTCGACTTTCAAAACTCGGTTTTTAATTTGTGGACTTGAATTCTCGACTAATTTGGTAACGAAAAGATGAGGGTATGACTCACTACTTGTCTTGAGACCACTATTAATACTGAAACATTTCTCGAATCTAGAATAAAAATCACTAATATCTTCTTCTTGTTTCTGTTTGCAGGCTGAGATTGCATCCCAGTCTTCTTTTCTAGTTGTCAATAATCTGGGTAAAACTTGAATCAATAATTCTGGTAATTCTTTACATTTATCTCCAAGACCGGTACCTGGTACTCGTGCCTTGTCTTCAGCTTCTAGAGCTGTCCAATCGATCTTTTTCTCTCCCACCTCCCATTCTTTTTCCTTTAATTTTTCATACACCCCTGCGGGTAGCAGAACCTTTAACATTTTAATAATATCTGGGTAGGTGTATTCTCCCATACGGAGCATGTCTTTTAATTCTCGATGGAACCCTGCTGGATCTTTGTCATGACAGGGAATTAATTTCTTCATCTCGAGGAGTTCCATCTTTGATATCGGAGTGTATACAAACACTCGTTGCATGTCGCCACCCGCCCCTTGGACTGGGTGGACTTCTCGTAACGGATTCTGTCTGTCTATGTAAAACGGTTTACTTTCTGGGGGTGAGACATGAACAAAATGCGGGTTCAGGAACGTTCTATACTTGTGGCGCTGTTCTAGAATGACACTAATTAAATCGGTACCTAGACCTCTCCATCTATACTGGAGTAACTCGTTCAGGATATCATGTAACGGACCTGGATCAGAATGTTGACCCTCATACAGGGTAATGAGGTGCTGGATCATATACATACCCACCAGTCGTTGCTCGGCTGGGGGCAGTTTCAGAAACATTTGTGCCACTATTTCGTCTGGAAAAGTGGTAGAATCAGTAATCCATCGGACTGCTGATCGGGCTAGTTCTTGTTCGTGCATAGTACTTAGTTCGCTATAACCGACTCGTGATTTCAGAATGTGATCGGTAGCTTGAAATATTTGTTCTAGAGAGCGAGGCTCTCGTGCTGGATGATGAAAAATAGACTTAGGTTCTGGACGTAAATGGCGATCTGGAAATCTGGATTTTCCTACATACGCTATTCTGACGGGATTCTCGTCTTCCTCTTCAGGATCAGAGGCACTTTCTTTCTCGCTTACTTGTGCTGCTTTACGCTGTTCGTGTAACCTTATTATTTCTTTACGAATTTTCTTGTACATACTTTCCATGGCACTAAGGGTCTTGTGCTTACCCTCGGCTATATTATCACTCCACCTTGTCAGGTTTCTCATTTCGGTGGGATCTTTAAACGGGTAATCTTGTTCTCTTATTAGACAATTGATCAGGAACTTTAATATCATGAGCTGAATCTCGGCTTTCCTTTGAGACATAATCTCGCCAATACTTTCTGGATCATCCCCTGTACGGATGAAACGATATATTCTGTCTAGATCTTCTTTCATATTTGGCAAGGTGACTAGATACTCGGTCACCCTCCTTACACGCAAGGAATATAAAACCATAGTATTTTCGCCTGGGACTGGATCATAACTACATTCGTTAAGGGCTTGCCTGATTTCTGCGACAGACTTATTACTCTTGGGAGTACGCTGTGATGCTTGAGCATGTAATTCGAGTGCTGATAAACGCTTGTGTGGCGGCGGGGTTTGAGGAGGACCTCCTCCTGCGGCCCCTAGACTAGAATCGTCAACTGACATTCTTCGTGCTTGCAGGGTCGGTAATTGTAACGTGGGCTGAACTTGTATGGCGGGCTGACCCGGGGGTACCGTAACAGGTACTCCGGTGCCTGGAAGAGCGGGAAGTGCCTGATTTACAGGGACAGGTGGAGCGCGAACTGGATTTGCATATTCTGGGACTGTGTCATCCAAATAGGACGAAATGAAAATATCAGCTGCGGTCGGTTTGTGACGTAGCTTGGTCGGAACTAATGGTGGCGGAAAATTACTGGATGCCTCCGGGGTCGCTTTTGGCACACCTTCGGCAAGAAGAGGATACATACCCTTAATAAGGGCATGCCTCTGTCTGTCTGACTGTTCGACTTTGACTTGTTCACCTATCTCGATTAATTCTCTTTCTTGGGCTCGTTCTTGGGATTCTCTACTTAACTCTGACTTTCTGACTTCCTTTTCCGTTCTTCTATGCGCTTCCTTACGCCATAACTCGATGGCATCTTTCTGTGACTGTCTGGCTTTCTTTTTCCATAATGCTTCTTCTACTCGCATGATACATTCGGCATCCCATGTACCCGATACGGGCCATCTATACTTTTCTTCTAACTGTTTGGTATACTCTACCCATAAATCTAAATACAATATGGCGCTTATGCCATGTTTCTGATACATAAAGTGACCTGGACTGTCCCTTGGCGGAACAGGAACTGCTGCTTCCAGCAGACCCTTTCTAGTTTTTAACTGACGTAACTTTGAAAAGAGCGGCATTCTAAACTTAAATCGGAACACAATACAATACACGAAAAACAATAACAATTGGGAAAACAATTCAGGCATACCACGACATTGAAAATACATTAAACAACATCATAAATAACAGTTCGAACAGAATACTACCTGAAAAATACTGAAAACAGAAACAGAACAGAATTCTCGAGAACGGAACAGACTAGAGTTACTGGATGCACTGCTGTAACAGTACGGAACATACCGGTCCCATAAAGGAACACATCAAGACCCGTATCCACCTAGGTGAACACTTCGTTTGCGGGCTTGGGTACCACCAACCCACGGACCAGAGTCAATTTAGACTGACCCTGTCTAGACACTACCCCAGCAATGGTACTCACCGGGCAGCACGGAACGGAAGGCCTCGGACGGGACTGGACTACGACGACGAACTTCGGACTTCGGACTTCAGTTACGGGTGGACCTCCGGATACCTCGGACCTTGGACTCTCGGCTTGGGCTCTGGTCGGGACTCGCCGCGTTCCTCCACCGTCTCGTTCGGATGCTGGACCGCCTCCTCCGTCTCCTCCGTGGGCCTGAGGGATACTTGAAGCAGAAATATCTGCACTTGGCCAGAAGAGTTCCGTCACGACTGCAGGGGGTCAGGGGGTCGGCGTGGCTTCACCGACGCGTGGGGAAAGGGCAAGTCCCTGTTCGGGCGCCATTATGTGGTAAATAAATAAATAATACCCTATTTTTGAGTGCATGAATGAATAAATAACAGATAGCTCAATAAATAAGAGTCAAGATTCGAGGTAGTAGGAGTTTCTGCAGGTTTATTACAGCATAAGGACAGGATCAGGACAACCTGCATAGGAATAGAATGACAAGGGCCCAGCAGGACAACTGGGACCCAGGCAGGGGAAAAAGAGGCCCAGCAGCTGCTGGGGCTTGGCCTGGGATGAGCGCGCTAACATTCAATAACATAACATTGATATATATATACATAGCGCAAACACATAGCATTACATTGCAGTAGGCGTAACAGTGGGTGGAATAGAAGGCGTGACGTGTAACAGTCGCGAGAGATAACAGTAAAAGTGGGTGTAACTGGGAGTTTACATAGACATGTGATGCAAACGTAACAGAATATGTCATGAATGGGCGGAAACATAGGAGGGGGCTACCTAAGGAGCCGGGACCTCTAACCTAATGGTGCGCGAAAACTAGCAATGACGTGTTACTAGGAGAAGCTGGGGGCTACGAACTCTGTACTAGGAGCAGAGACTAGAGTCTGGAGGGTCGGAGCGACATGTACCTAAACCCTATCTGGTATCTAATGTTTAGGGAACATGTTGATATAAACTAGAAGTCATGAGGGGAAAAACTAACCTGATTCTAAGACTGGACCATGTATTATTCTACATGTAGTGAGTGAAGAATATTAAATGACCATTAAATACAGTATTTCTCTAACGTGGAGCCGAGAAGGCTAGACAATGACGGAAACTATTGATGCAGTTCAGTAGCTTAGGAATGCAGAAGAGGAGGACTGAACTGATAGCAGGAACTATAACATACTTTTGGCAGACTCAGAGGCAGAGCCGGGCTGCACCGGGCACTGCTAGGCAGGAAGTAAGTGAAGGGTCGAGGATACAGGTGGGGGCTGTATCACTCCTCAGCGAGGCTTTCAGGAGATAGGAGCTGAATCTGTGGTCCGGGCCCTTTTGAGGCCTAGAAACGGGGACTTTATAATTGAATAACGTGCACACTGAGAAACGTGGCAACATTACTTACATAGGCCTGATATTCGTAGTATTCACGAGGACTGGAAAATAGCATACCAGAGGTGGACACAACTGTAATTGCGTCTTTAATCAGAAATGGGGAATAACACATGCATATTGATCATGCATACATAACATATGATGGATGAGGCGTAGGGACACAGAACATGGCAAAATTTACTTTTCCACAGGATCACTGCGGTCCCTTACAAAGGGATGGTAACTATAAGTATATCATGGTCGCAGTGGATTAGTGTTCTAGGTTCCTTTGGATGTAGCCTCAGTGCTCAGCTGACGCTCGAACTATTATAAAAGATTTGCGAGTCTTTATCGGCACATATGCAATTGTCAAGCTACATTCTGACCAGTGTGCGGTGTTTAGCTCTCGGGCTTACAAAGAAGCCATGGCCAGCTTGGGTGTTGCATTGCGGTACTCTTCTCCATTCCATCCTGAGGGAAATTCAGTTGTGGAAAGAAAAATCCGGGACATAAAGCAGTCTATAACAGCTAGGGTATTAGGTTCGGGTGACGGGTGGGTCAAACATCTAATTGGGGTCCAACGTAGTCTTAACAACTTGCCAAGAAGTTCTCTAGGGGGTATCACTCCATATGAGGTCCTATTTGGGACAAGAATGTTGGTCCCGGACCTTGATTGTCATACAGCAGTGTTGGAAACTAAGAAATTTGATATCAAAGATCATTTGGCTGTTTTACAGGACTTAAATGAACTAAGAACTAAACAAAGCAACGTGTTCCTAAAGCCAACCAGCACTGGGGAAAAACCAACCATCCCAGCAATGCCTGTCTGGATCCCAAAGCATGGTGATCTAGTCAGAAAAAAGATTGCGGACAAGAAGGAATTTGGGCCTTCTTACAGACAACCAGTACCTGTCCTAGCAATCCACGGAACAAGAACAGTGATACTGCCGCCCCTTGCTGGTAAAACGGAGAACAGGTTTGTGTCTATCGACCTGATAAAACTACACTATGTGGCCGATACTAAGCACTACGCCAAGTGGACTCTGACAATGTAGCAGACGCACTCCTCTAGCTACATCCAATAGGTTCAAACTGAGAGACTCATCACCATTGAGGAATCTGCAGTAAGAAAAGAAGGACTAAGCAATAAAGCTATGGAACTTGTACCTCTTGAGACCCAAATAACAGTTTGTCATGAAACACCTGTCTACTACAAAGTAACACCTGTCTACAACAAAGTAACAAGTGATCAAGTGGTTCTAGCGATTTCAACAAATCCCGATGCAATTCCAACCATTGACAGTACTGCCTCTGGCTATTTCATTAGCTTTGATACATGTTTTGCTGATCCCAGCAAACCTGAAATGACACCAGCAAAAAGAACTTTCAAAGAACAAGCTACTGAATTTTTTTCTTCTACTTTGGTTAGCTCTGGTAATAACTCTGGGTATGCTGATAAATGGAAAATATGTAAAAATGGACACAGCAAGTAAGAAAGTCAACTTACTCCTCATGCCACACAAGTCATCCCATCCCGACTCCATGACTGTCTTGGTTTGTGGAAACAATACGTGCGTACAGCAAGTGACCCTGGATGACACAGTTACTAGATATGGAATACCTGGCAACATGCCACAGCAGCTGTGATCGTTCAACATGAGGTAACTTCCGTTTGAAAGTTGTCCAAAAATTGTATTAATCATTGCAGCTGGTGATCCTTGCAGGTGACAGGATAAGTTGTTAGAGGAACCATTGCAGGCCCGTGTAAATTAATACCCTGACAAAGGAGAGAACCGCTTAGTGCGTTTTCACAGTTTGAACCGCTAAGAAACATTTCACGTCCCCCATTCCAACATCTGTGTGTGTATGGTAACTCCCAGGATGTCTTCATGTATTCTTTAACCAACCTTTCATATTTGCCTGATGGTATGTGTTTTAGGCAATACTGAAAATGGAAAATTGTAACCGGCAGAGTGGTTGTTCCATGTATTCTCCATTCAGTAGCTGGTGTTTCTGCCACAGTGAATGGTAATCTTTCCAGTTTTTCAATGCTCAGCTCCGTATAGTCTGCTCCCCTTTGTGCCAGGTTGATCTGTTTATCAGTGAGATTGAATTCTGAAAACAGTGACATAGTATTGATTAAACGCCAAGGCACATATCCTGAACGCAAGTTTTGGAGCGTCCAACCTAATAGCATGATAGAACGTAACTGAGACTGACCATGTTGCAACATGACCAAGTCTTGTTCCATGATGTCTATGGCAGAAGACACAATGATGTCCAATTAATATATCCTGGATGACAGAGTCGTTAACCCATTGTCTACTACAGAGAGAGATTTCTCTAAATGAATACAATCAATTTCTCGTATTCATTCTGCAGTCTCTGCTTGCGTAATCTTCCATATTTTGTTATATGCAGCAAATATAAAACATTTTTGACGCGATTTTCTTGGTCCTAACAAGATTTCCATAAGATCTGCTCAATCTTTAAGTAAAGATAAGTGTTGTTTTACAGCCCGTAGTGTAGCTTTCTGTAGCCAATCAAGGCATAGCTTCCCTACACTTTATGTTGTTATTATCCCAGGATGCTGTCTTTGAACATATCTTGGGTCCGGCCTATTGATTTTGAAACCTTGAGTTTTGTTCAGGAATTCATCTTGACAGCTGTTTGTGTCTATGGGCCAGAGCAACCATTTATACCAATATGGATCTGATCTGATGTGATGCAAAATATTATGTACGTCGAGCTCCCCCGTGTAGAGCTATAACTCGCAGGTAATGGTATGGTCGGTGTGTTCATGTCCTTGATCTTGGCTAACCCAAGGCAAGACGTTTGTTGGACAGTGTCATTCAAAAACATAATTTGCTCAGGGATGATAAAGGCTCTAAACAAAGCTTCTGCCACCTGCACTTGCCAAACTTTTGAACCCCAGACAGTTTTTGTCTCAATGTTGTCTTTCCAAAAGTTGAAACCCTGACTAGACAGTTGGGCATAAAAGGCTGCAGAATAAATCTGTTTGGTATTGGTTAACATACTTTTCATTCCTGTTCTGTTCATATTTTTAAAGTAAAATGATTCAGCATTGGATTCATTGAACCCTAAAAAATATGGAAACTTATTCGCAAACGTTTTTGAGCTACCCTTTGGAGGTGTAGGACAATGTTCCCATTGGTAATACATATATACATTTCTAGGCATTGCAGATTTGTGCAAGAAATGATTACCATAATGGTTATAACAATACATTTGTTCATAATCTGATGAACCTTCTAAATATTCATGATTTATGAATACTGCAGACATCTCTAGATCAGACATCATATTATTAACAGTCTTGAAGTCCCAATCATCAGAAAAGGAACTAGAGGTAATAATGTCACTCAATGAGATCTTGAATAAGGGTGGAATCTTCAACAGCTCCGACGGGCCAAAAATGTCATATTCTGTTTTGTCCCAAGCTATACCATCAAGTATAGGAACAGCTGTGATGCTCATGGCTATCTAACACTCCCATCAGGCATGCCGATGGATGTTGATACTCTGCTGGACCCTGTAATGGCCCATGCTCTGTGTTGTCACCAGCGGCTACCCATTCTGATGACGTCATTCATTGAGATCTCACAGACGCAAATTGCAACTGCTGAGGTACGAGAGGAATCAACAGGCGCGCAGGTAACATCCGATTCGAACATTGCTGATGCGACGAAGTAAATAGTAAATCCACATTTGTAAAGCGCACAATCACCCGTAAGGGTCTCTAGGCGCTGGGGGCCGTCGGGAAGATTAAGCAAGCTATTGCCCAGAGTCACATGGTGCTGGGCTAATCTGCCGCCGGTGCCGGGGATCGAACCGTGATCCCCAGATTCCGGAGTCAGTCGCCCTGGCCGCGGCGCCACACCTCTTCCACGAATGCTGTAGGCCTACAAAGGTGGATGATTCATTGTCTACAGACATAGACAATTTCATGTTTTCTCCAAGCCCTAACACTGAATTTTGATTTTGGCACACAGTGTACTGAGAGACTCTGAATTTGACCTTCATTTTTCAAAACAAGGAACTAACTTTGGAACTTTTTGCTATGATTAATTTTTTTTCTCCAAATTTGTATTTTTCATTTTTGGCACAAGTAATCTGCTTATAGTATAACTATTCATAGAGAACTAGAATTCTTTGAAATACTTCCAGAGACAATATATGACCTTGTCCACATATAAACAGTTTTATGTAATCTGACATGAAATGGTAACGGTCCTCTTTTCTTCTGTATTTACGAGCCATTTCATAAATGTATGTTTCCATGATTCATTCGAAATTGCATTTCAAATGTCAAACATATGCTTAGAATGACTTGCTTTAATGTGTACAGCACTGATACAATTTTATGCATACAACCAGTTTGGATACATTGTTACAATGTGTTTGAAACATGCTTTTAGCACTTCGTGTGTAGATACATTTTAGATAAGTTACCATGTTTATAATTTAGTAACGTCGTACATACGAAACTGGAGTGGGTCTTGTGTATAGATTTAGATTCCGTATGAATTTCCCGATTCATGCCCTTATATAGGTACATTTCACATTGCCCTTATATAGGCATAGAAATGCAGTGATTATTTAGGCATTCTCCATGCTAACCAAATACAGGCATGGCTACTTACATCCGTTCATCTACGTCACAACGAGTTCCTGGAAAACCAGACTCTTAAGCCTTTAGGACTTCCCCTTGCTTGAATATGGATTTCTCCAAGAACTCCTTTATTATGCATGAACATCTATTCCTTAGGGGTTCATTCATGACGTTCATATGCCTGACTTCTACGTCAATACTGGCATTCCTAAACACCTTCGAGGTATAAATATACCTTCACTTGCTATGGCAAGGCATGGTACGGTTCGGCTACCTACTTGCACGAAGCGACTCGCCACAGCAAGTCCCGAAGGAAGTCATCTCCCCAACTGACGCAATGACCAGACGCTGTCATCCTCCTTGCCGAGAATCCAGCTCCAGTGTTTCTGACTCCCCTTGTGGGGTGTTAAAGATTGAGTCCTGGGAAAGAGATACCAACCTCTCTTATTCTAAGGTTGGGAGCTGATTAGAACCTAGAGAAACTTTTGGCAATTCTTGGCAAAGCTAAACTAAACGTAAGCTAAAACAGCACTTACTTCTTCCCTCGTACTAGACTTAGGTTAGGTACACTAAGGTAGGATTATTTTAGAAGCACCAGTTGAGTATTTTAGCTTGTGTTATTTATGTATATATATATATAAAAGTCATGCAATAGACCATGCTAATACAGTATTATTTTATATTACTGTTTACGCTGTATGCATTATACTTCGCATTCTGTCTGACAATTGTAGCAGTTCATATCTCTTGCATGAGAAAGAAGACTGTTCAATAACCCCTCTTTATTGAAACGCCCATCTCTCTATTTCTGTGCAACTCTGTAGAAACGAAGCATGCACAATTGACTGAGTGAAACTGTATTCTATTGTTTCCACAACTGTGAAGATATTGGTCCGACTCTACGGGAAACAAAGTTGTCATGTTTATGCGGTTGTCAGAAACTAATCCCTTCTTGTTTATTCGTGAAAGTTTCTAGTGACCTCTGAGTTAGCTGGCACACACAAGTAATTAAGTTTAATGTACTCAATAGAGATATACTGACCTCAGTCCTATGTCAAATATATAGTGTATATTATTCCAATGGGCAGAGCCTATCAGGGATGTAGGAACTACACTACACCCTTAGGACACAGGCTCCACACCCAAGCCAAACACTGCTCTCACATGAGAGCGCACCAGGATTGGTATGAGCGGCCTCGTTTGCCACTCAGATGGTGAATTGGAGCCTGTGCTGTTTCTCCAACCCTGCTGTGGGGTTGGAGAAACATAAGTGCCCATGTGTGTTTGGCCGGCTTAGGTCGGCCGGTCAAGCAGACACGCACACTTATGAGTGGACATTATTCCTCCTTGCCTCGGCCCGGCTCCGCTCTATATGTATTGTATTGTGGGGCTCAGACAACATAAATAAAATGATAACGACATTGTATTATTATCCTTTTATTTATTTTCTACTGGCACTGGAGATGGGGTGACGCTCCTCTACCATTACGGAAGAGCCCCTTTGTAAACCATGACGCTGAAAACGTCACTGGCCTATAGTGGATGCTGCCATAAACTACAATAAAAAGAAGCAACAATAGCTCAACTGGTATCATTAAGGGAGTCAATTAAACAAGTATGTGCAATACATTACAAGGAAGGAAAAAGGGAAACTCATGATACGTTTTTGAAATGTGCACATGGCATCATATAATTAAAGTAAAAATAAAAATGGTACAGTTGTAGCAGCCCTGTAGCCATAAAATGCATAGGCAGCCCGAATTGGACTTGGTGCACACATGTGCTTGTGACACATAAAGGTGGCGACGGAAGTGACAATGTGAAATCAGCGAAAGGCGCAAGGTGACAAAATGTGAAAAATGTACAGAGAACTTTGTGGTTCAACAGGAACGATTTACAATGATTGGATAGGTAATGATTGAGTAATTTAATTGAACCACAAGAGGTTTTGCACTGTAAGTTGCGCTGAGGAGTCGACGACGTTTCGATCCTAGAGATTCAGGATCATCTTCAGGACCGGGTTGCCGAATAGACAGTGCTGAGGGACAGGCTAGGTAGAACGAGCTTAGTTGAGGGGAGGTCCAGAAGTGGCGCAGTGAACAAAGTCTGTGTGAGGGCAGGCTGGATGTGGCACACAATGTATTTTCACCAGTGGCACACAATGTATTTTCACCAGGGATTTGTACTGTGATCCTGAAACCTTATTTTACTGCATTTGAATTAAGGGTATAATGGCTGCACGACTAATTCAGTGGGGAGGAGGGCAGGTAAGGTTTCAGCCTTTGATAAGTAGGTGCCACACGGGGTGGAACAGGGGAGATTTCAGTGGGGTCTGGGAGTGGCGCTTTTGTTTTTAAGCAGATGCTACTAAATTAGAGGTGAGAGCCTGTGAGGGTGCGAAGGTGAGAGGTGGAAGGGAGGAGGAGGGGAGGGTGAAAGAGGGAGATTAGGGGGAAGGGATGAAACTGCAAAGAGAGTGATTAGCTTGTCCGCTCTTCTACCAGCATTATTAGCACTAGGTACAGTGAGTTACAAAAAAACATGGATAGATTCTTATACTGATTTCTTTTTTTGCAGGCGCGGCTTGTATTTGGGCTCTTAGATTCAAACCTGACCCTGACTCTGCCCTTTTCTAGATTTGTTTGGCTCACCAACCTCTACTTCAAACCAGTTGCGGCCAACGTGGCTCACTGGTCGGGGGCGGGCACGGCTAGAGGGGGGTTGGGGGAGGGATTTTATTTAATAATAAAACAAATTAAATTTTCCTTTCCGCTGGCCGTGACCCGTCTCTTCTCGGCTTCTGCTCTCTTGCTCTCCTGCCTCCAGCAGGAAAAGGCATTGTGATTGCTCGGAACAGTGCCCAGCCAGGCGCCTATGGGGAGGCCATGCTCTCCATGTAGCCTGCATTGCAGCCTGCATGGAGAAGAGCTAAGTGAACATGACTGGTTTGGGTGGCTCCAGAAGGCCGACCAAACAGTCTTTGCACACTCAGGGCAGGAGTGGGCATATCACTCCACCCCTGCTCGCAGAGCATCCCTGCCCACCTGCCTGCCTGCCCGCAACCACACATGAAATGGAAATAACTGAAAGTTATTATCGTTTTATGTTTCTGCTTCTCGCACTGCGACAAACCAGTGGGGTGACACTCCTCCGCCCTAGTAGATGAGCCGCCCCTGCAGGCTGCAATGCAGCCTACATGGAGAACAAGTCCTGCCCATAGGTGCCTGGCTGGGCGCCATCCCGAGCAAGCAGCTTTGTGATTGGCTTAGGGGAGGGAGCCTAGCTGCCTGCTTCCTGTTCCTGCCGGAGGCAGTAGAGCAGGAGCTGAGAAGATGCAGGACCCGTCTGGCAGTAAGGTAAGTTTAAATTGTTTTAAAATTATTTTTATGATTAAATTAACCCCCCGTGCGATCCCCCCTCCACCCTCAAGCCATGCAGGCAGCGACTGGCAGCCTGCATGGAGAAGGGCAGAGTGCGCATGACTGGTTTTGGCGGCTCCAGAGGGCCGACCAAACAGTCTTTGCACACTCAGGATAGGAGTGGGCACACCACTCATCCCCTGCTCGCAGAGCAGCCCCTCCCACCGGCCCACCCGCACCGCAAGTTACTACCATTTTATGTGTGTGCTTCTCGCACTGCGAGAAAGAAGTGGGGCAACACTCCTCCTCGCAAGGGAAACAGCTCAACTGACAGACATAAAAGCAAACATTGTAAAGCATCCAGGGCAACAGAATTAAACAAGAGCATTCCATGCAAAGTAGGAGACAAATGAAAAGGATAACTCCCTAATACTAATGCCCCCACCCATTAAGTTTTACAAATCTGCATTTATAGATAAACACAATGGCATCCAAGTCTCCACCCCCCACCGCGTAGGGCGCAGGATAATGAAAACCCCATGCAGCCATGCCCCTTCTGTGATAACTCCCACAGCATCTCAAGCAGTGCGGTATCCTGGAGACAAACTCTTCTGTTCTGGAGCTGTTGAACTATCTGAGCCAAGTTCCACCCCAATTAAAATCTGTGCTTAATTTGAGCCGGTGGCTTCCTGTGCTCTCCACCGGCACTTAGTTGTCAGCAAGGCACTTATGATAGTCTGCTACATGGTGGCATTGTTTGTCTCATTTAGAGACGAGCACAATAACAGGTGTTTGTTAATAAAACATATCTTAAAATGACTACCAGCCTCCCAAGCCATTCTTGTAGCTTTGGGAGCCTGGAAGAGTCCGAACTGTCACACTTGGAGGAGTGTGATGCTTAGAAGTTGTGTTGGTACTGTCATTGGTAGTGCTGGCAGAGGGAATGGGTAGTGCAAACTGCAGTGGGCTCTGGACAAGGGCCCAGCACTTATTTTGTTCATATATTAATATTGATTAAAAGGCATTGACCCAGTGCTGTTATTGACATATCTAACGTAGGAGTAGTACTGGAGGCACTGCGTTACTTCCCAGTTAGACATGCCCTTACCTACTGCAAAAAGCCGGTGGCTCTTTTTGGTGCCTGAGAGTTAGAGAGGAGCTCGGGCCGAGTCAGAAACAAGCATCTGAGTTGAGCGTACTGGAGTCTTTTGTGGCTTACCCACTTCTGGTAGAAACGCACAACATTTTAGGGAGTGTCAAACCCCATCCCGTCAAGAGCCTGAAGGAACACCAACATAATCTTATTAGGAGTCATGATGCGACTGACAATGTTGCTTAGTGGAACAGTTCATCAACCTCAGTATTCTTTGGTGCTAGTGTGCCACTTACTGGCAGCACATTGGTACCCCAGATACAATGGGCTGGGGGATGAGCTCCCACACGGGGGGTCAGCCCTTGTCTAACGCTTGCCATGTGCCTGCAGTTTGTAGTGGCTGATTTGTTGATTTTGATTGGCGGTCCTCAAAAATGGTAAATAGTGGTTACTCAACCAGTGCGGATGGTCATCTTCTCTGCCTTCACAGACTGAAAGGTCCAACCAGAATCACTTCTAAAACTCCTCCTTCTATGACATCACACACTCAATACAAGTGTGTGAATGATTTCAAAGTTCAGGACTCTATTCAGACATTAAACAGAACCTGGCACACATGACATCACAATCCATGTCACATCCACTGCCGCTACATATGTTCATTGTTTACTATTTTCTTTGAACACAATAATTTTGGTGCTGGGACAGAGAAGATTGTTGACTAGAGGATTATCCATTTAATAAGTAAGTCTTAACAGCCTTCCTGAAAGGTTACTGACTAGTCAGTGAGCGACCAATCATTATTTATATTATGGCATTCAGTAGGACCTTCTAAATGGAAAAGAGGCGCTGTAGTTTAGGACTGATGTTAATGAGTGGGCAAGTAACAGGGTCTGATGCAGAGACCACCCGAACTGCAGGATGCGGGGTCAGGGTCATAGCAGACGAATTTGGATGTGCAGCACCCCATGTTTGCACCATTAAGGCCTGATGTTAAACTGATATTACAGTCTGTTGTATCCTGTTAACTCAGGTTCCCTGCTGCTCAGCCAGTGTGTATGTGATGTAATAGAATGTTCATGATTGCCTGGTTTGTATGAGGGTCAGTTGGAATGAGTGGGGCTGAGCAGCGGGAGGCTGCTTCCAGTGGGGCATACTTACCATCTTACTACTTACATGGAACTGATGTAACTGAGACTGAATAAATATGTTCTTTTGATCTACACTACTGGCTACTGGACTGATTCCCTACAAAGGCAATACTTCTTTTACAAAAGTTGCACAACGAGGATAGGATTTCCTTGTCCTGCAATATGTTCAATGGTGGGAGAGCGTCAGTTCTTTTGTCCTGCAAGGTGTGATCCTGAACACGCCAACTCCAATCTTGTTGGCACCAAAGTCTTGTGAAATTGGCCAAGGCTGCAGGCTGTCAGACTACAAGCCACTACGGTCAAACGCCCAAAACTTAAATTCTGTAGGCTGCCTGTTGTAATAGACACCGGTGGGGCATCCAAGGCGTTGCTCAGGCTTCTCTTCTTTTTTTTTTTTTTCTTTTTTTTTTGTCCTCATTGTGCAACATTGTGAGTAAGGAGTTGTCGGGCCCCTTTTGTTTCTTTATCCTTTACCTTCACTGCCGTGAATCTGGGTCTGGACAGTTCCCCTACGGAGCTTTAAAGATAGAGGGGTCCCCTTATTTCCAATACTCTAGAGAAGGTTTTTCCGAGTGGGGATGAGCTAGCCACTCTGGCTACTCTTGTAGGCCTTCACCTGGTTTTACATTGCTAACACATAATCATTGGACTGTGGAGATACTATGCCAACCGTTTTTGTTCCAACATTACCGGTAGATTATCTGGTTTTATCTCAAGTGATAGTTTTCCCATATCTCCCAAAATGTATACATCTTACTAGGTAATTTCCTTTAATCCAGTTTATATATTTTTAAAACTGAAGCTAGCCATTCTCTGTGGAGCGGAGGAACTGGGCTAATCCATTTCAAGCAAATCTCCCTTCTGGCCAATAATATCAACAGGAATAATAGATTTTCCTGTAACTTAGACAATTTTTCTAAGGCATTAGAGCCGATTAACCCCCCAAAAAACTAGGTCAATACTTACATTTAGATGTTTTCCCAATACCTCATCTAGGGTCTTACCCACATCATTCCAGAAGCCATTGAGATGGGGGCACTGCCGGAACATATGTAGTTCGTCAGCCTTTTCCAACCCGCATTTCAGGCAGTTCTTCACTGAGGCCCCGCTGAATTTGGAGAGTCTTTTTGGGGTCCAATATGCTCTATGGGTGGTAAATAGATGGTTTCTCTTTAAGGCAGCAGACGTTACAATTGACCAGCATTTGCTCATAGTTACTTGCCATATGTTGTTTATATCCAGCGTCGGCAGTTCGTTCCCCCATGTTCTCTCTGGAATCAAGAATTTCTCCTCCCTTGCTGAGATTAGGGCCCAGTACCAGTAGGAGATTTCTTTGTGGAAAGGTTTCTTTTTCAACATCACAGATTCAATGATCATATTTCCTTTTCTGGTTTCTTTTAATGATTTCACCCAACTTGAAAGCTGATAATATTTGAATTTTGCTAGGTAAGCATTTGTTGTTAAGGATAGTATCTCCCAGTCCATTATTTTGTTCTGAGACAGAAGTTGTCCCCATTCTATTATTCCTGCTGTTTTTAAAGGGAGTGCAAGTTTGTCTTTAAGACATTCCGGAGTGCCCGGAGATTCCCATATTGGGGCCAGATCGCTGAAATAAGGAATGTCCCGAGTACACCTTATGCAATACCATAGTTTAGCGGCAGACTTTAATATCTTTAGTTTCACTTTTTTGAAATATTTCGGATGGCCGAATTTATAAAGGAAATGACTAGTCTTTTTGGCCATTGCGTGGAGATATGGAGGATACTTATCGTATGTACTTAGCATCACCCTGCCCGATTTAAATTGGAAGGCTCTGCAATATTCCAGAAGATCTGGGCTGGCAATCCCCCCCGTTCTTTCTTTCTCCTTATTTTGCTCCATGCAATTCTGGGTCTTTTCAAAGACCAGATAAAACTTGTGAGTTCTCCCTGGATTTTCTTTATTGTCTCTCTCTTGAATTCCAGCGGGATAGCGCCAAGACAAATGTATATTTCGGGATGATTGACATTTTAATTATGTTGGACTTGCCCAGTATTGTCAACGGTAAGCCGCCCCATACTTTCAGCAACTTTTTTACTTCCCCCTCAACTCTGTGGATGTTAATTTGTGCTACTTTATCCAGGTCTTTAACGAGATCTATACCTAGGTACCTGATTTTATCCTTGTTATAGGGGCTGACTGCATGTTCATTCCAGATCATGGTTTCCGTTTTTGCTTGGTTGTATTGGTAACAGGAGATTTTCCCAAAGTTTAGCAGGGTCTCTTCTATTGTGTTCAGGGACCCGATCAAGTTGCTGGTGAATATCATTAGATCGTCTGCGTAAAGGGCCACTTTCTTGACCCACCCTTGATAGGAAAACGGGGATATTAACTGTTGATTTCTAAGACTCTCTGCTACTGGTTCGATATAAAAATTGAAAAGTAGGGGGAAGAGAGGGCAACCCTGTCTTGTTCCTCTTTTTATCTGGATGTTATCAGTAAGGTTGCCATTAATTAAGATTTTAGCCCTAGGGGAGCTATAGATCTTCTCTACCATGTTCTGTATATTTACCCCCAGCTCAAATTTCATTAAAACTTCATTCAGGTAGATCCAGCGGACTCTGTCGAAGGCTTTAGCAGCGTCAATTGCTATTATTGAAAGGGGGAGTTTCTCATTGATAGCTATGTCGATTGCACCGATCAATTCTTGCATCAGATCTTGTAGATGCCTTCCTGCCACAAAGCCCTTTTTAATTAACATTTATCAGTGACCCTGCTATTTTCCCCAGTCTTTTAGCCACAATTTCCGTAAAGATTTTGCAGTCGCAATTCAAGATGGATATTGGGCGGTATGATTCAAATTTTTTAGGGTTTTTGCCAGGTTTTAGGAGGATGGTGATTGTGGCATCATTCCACGACTCTGGGAGAGCGCCTTTTTCCAGGAAAATTTCATTAAGCAAAAGTGTTAAAGAAGGAACCAGGGAGTCTCCTAATTTAATATAAAACTTGTTCGCGATCGAGTTGGGGCCTGCTGCTCTACCTCTCTTAAGATTTTTTATGGCTTCTTCTACTTCTTTGGTTGTTATTTCTTCATTTAATTTTTCTCTCTCAACAGGCGGTAGAGTGGGGAGATTCTGGGCATCTAGGAAATACCTTATTTCTTCAATTTCGGGGTTAAAGTCTTCCGTGTAGAGATCCGAGAAGAAAGCGGCAAACTCTTGCTTTATGACAGCCTCTTCTGAGCCATTGTATAGGGCATTACGAGGGTCTATGCTAGCAATTTTATTTCTGGATTGATCCGTCTTAGTTTTCCATGCCAGCATTTTTCCACAACCCTCCTCGTACTCATAGTGGGCGAGTTTGCTAGCTTCCCATTTCTCTCTGATTCTATCTTCCAGTATTTCTGTTAGATTTTCTTTTTGTTTCACTCTATCAGCCTCCGAAGTGATCTCTGTCAGAGGATGATGTTTCCGCTAATATCTGTAAATCAAGGGATTTGATATTGTTTTCCAGATTGTCGATTTTTTGTTTAATTCCCTTAGATTTAAATGCTGCCAGGCTGAGGATTTTCCCCCTAATCACTGCCTTATATGCGTCCCAGGTGGTCTGTACAGATACGCCCTCTTTATTATTCTTAAAGTAGAATTCCGTCTCTTGTTTAAGCTGTTCGACTATCTGGGGGTCTGCGAGGATTGTTCGATCCATTGTCCATCTCGAACCTACGGTACTATCCCTCAATTGCAGTGTGATCTGGACCGCAGAATGGTCTGAGAGGTGTGCTGGAATATGTGCTACTTTTAGTATTTTCTCTATTAGCCCTTGATCTGATGTCCACGAGGCTCTCCAGCTCAACTCCTCCACACAAGTTCACCAGAAGTAGAGATAAGCCTCCCTCTCAGCATGCTATGAGCAGTGCTTGCTCTAACGGAAAGTGAAACAGCCCTTCCATGTGCTCAAAGGAATAGCAGCAGACAGAGGACTAATCTCTCTAACTAGCGGTTCGGCCATCTTGGACTGTCTATCCTTATCCTTGGCGACCATCATGGACTAGTCATCCCCCACGATTAAATGTCTGCCTTACTACAGTGGTACTTTTTGGATATGCCTATTTGTATCTTGCACACCTCACTTTTTAGTCAACTGTAATGCACCGATGTTACCCCAGACTTTGCATCATATGCTTACACGCAAGATTATGATAGGGTGTCTGCCTTTTACGGTGATATTATATGTCTATAATCCCAATGATAGGGTGTCTGCCTTTTACGGTGGGATTATATGTCCTTTTTCTTAATGGTATACTGCACATCCCACTTTTTCTGCACCTCTATGCACCAATTGCTACCTCATATATCTTGGTTGCTCACTATTGTCACTTTAGATCTCATATAATTTTTAGGTTGCAATTGTATTTTGCTACTGATTCATATACCTCACTTATTTTGACTACTCACTATTGTTTATAGCACATAACTTTTGTTGCAACTCTATCTTGCTACTGATTCATGTACCTCATTTATTTTGAAACACCCATCTTTGACTTTTCACCATTGTCTCTTTTGACTCAGGCATTTTACTATCTGCATCGGTATTTCAGTCCAACATATCATCAGTGTTATACCTATATTTTATGTTGTACTTGTGTGACCCACTATGACCTCACTGTAATGCTCCGAATAATTGCTCATTTTGACCTGCCACACTTATGTAACCTGCTCCCATTTCAAGCTTCATTCCTTTAGACACCAATTACTACCTCATATACTCTGGCTGCTCATTAATGTCACTGTTGTTATATGCAATTGGGTATTAGTTTAAGTGTTTGTATTCTGCTCCCGTATATCATTATTGTGCATCCTACACCTGTGCAACCCATACCCACTACAGATCCTATCCCTATTTGCATTGACTACTACAGCATACACTTTAGCTGTCCACTAGTGTCACATTCATTCCATGCAACCGGCGATTACTGGGCACCCTCCCACACCTACCGACTACAACACCCCAACATGGAGCTCATCGGCAAGCACACATACAGAATCAACTACCCACCCGCACTCACCAAAAAAGCAGCTAAACGCTTTAAACACAACTTACTGAGGTCTCACCCTGAAACACCCTTTGCAGACACCTACTACTCACCAGTCATTGGTGACGTAAACATTGATATCATCTTCCACACCGCACGCAGAGCTCAATGGAGAAAAACGTTCCTCTCTCTACTCACCGTATCCAATTCCAGGAAATCCGCTCATGGCCAAACACTCTCCATCACACCATCCTTACTCTTCCCAGGCAGAACCTCCATCACTATCTATAACAACGGGATTGTCCTAATCCAATCCACTGACAGGAACCTGGAACTACTAGACAACCTGTTCCCCACTTTCGTACAGCACCTCTCCAATACACGGACCCCACTCAGTCCGTTCACCCTTGGCCTCACAGCCCCCAACCATAGCGATGCCAACACAACTCAGTCCCTAAATGACACGCACCTCTCCTCCACCACCGGTACCGCCGTCATCCACCCACCTACTGCAACCACTTCAAACTCCTCAATCACAGACTCCCGTACCACCAACACCCTGACCTCCATTCATACCACTCCCATTCCTCCCTCCCCTGACAACACAGCCCCCAACCACAACGCCTCTAACCTACCTCTGCCACAAAAGATCACGCACCTCTCCTCTACCACCAGCACCTTAGTCATACACCCACCTGCGGTTGATACCTCACACCCCTCAACCACAGTCACAGTTAGGTCACCCACACACACCAACCGTCCCCCTCCCCCCTTTCACCAGCCCACATTCCCATTCTTCTCACCCATGACACCACAGCTCCCACTCACAATACGCCCAACCGAGTTCAGCACCAGACCAACACGCACACAGACAAACCCCACCCCTTATTCCTCCCCACTCTTAGCCCCCACTTCCACCCATTAACCACCCACACTGAGCACGCCTCTATCAATCCAACTTCGACTCCACAAAATAGAACAACGTACATTCACACTTCCCCTCCCATTCTCACCCCCCATCACACTACAGGCGTCCCCATCACCACTAACACACGCCCATCCTCCACCATGCACTCTCCACCTACCACCAATACCCTCCTCCATACTATGTCATCCTCCCACAACCTTCCAATACCCACTACCAACACAAATACCACACTAGACTACGTTATGGCCTCCCTCCTCCAGCTCAAAGAAGACATTCACATCATCAAACAACTACTCTGCACGCATTCCAGTCACTCCTCACCCACCACCCTCCTCAAGCTCAAACAAGACATTCACATCATCAAACAATTACTCGACACACATCCCAGACACCCCGCACCCGCCTTCACCAGCCCCACCCTTCCTAACAGGACCACCACTTGGTTGGCTGACTCGCGCACTCGACGCCCCCCGCACTGGACCTCAATCCCTGTTCGCAATCGGGAAAACCGTCCGCATCGCTCCTGCAACACACTATCGGACTTCGACACAGTTACCCTCCTCCGCTCCTACGACCCAGCTCCCCTTACCAACATACCCTCCACACTCTACGCCATCCCAACGATTCATCCAAATCCCCTTAGACCCCCCACGCAAAACAACAGAATTTCTACCCTGAGCAACCTGAGAAAAGTCCTCCTCTCTCAAGAACACCCTTCCACCCTCGACACACCCCGTCTCAAATGCACCCTCCTCAACTGCAGATCGGCCTCTAGGCATTCCCCTGCAATCGCTGATCTCATATTATCACTAGACCTTGACCTAATCATCATGACTTAAACCTGGCTAACTGAATCTTCTACACCCATATTGGACATACTGGTTCCCCCCAACTAACACATCACCAGACTAGACAGGGTTGGTCAAAAAGGTGGGGGGATCGCATGTATACACAGGAGTAACCTCTCTGTCTTGAAAGTAACCTCTCCTTCCCTACCCTCCCCAACCTCCTGTGAATACATTTGCCTCGATATTATCAGCGGGGGCAAACCGATATGCTCTCTTCACGGCATTTACCACCCACCAGGGGACAATTCTACCTTCTCGCAACAAATCATGGATTTGATCACAACCAATTCAGGGCGACAACTCACACAAATATACCTTGGTGACTTCAACCTTCACTGGAACGATCATAATGACGCGGTGGTAAATAGTCTTAAAAACTTCCTCGACGCCCTTGACCTCACCCAAATTTGCAACAGCCCGACCCACGAGAAAGGCTCCATCATCGACCTTATCATCTCCAAAGAGGACTCTATCCAACTCGAATCTATCCAACCCTGTGACTGGTCAGATCATCACATTGTCACGTTCTTCATCAACGAAAAAGTCAAATTTAACCCGGTTCAATCCTTAAAGCCCAAAGTCTGGAAAAGAGACCTGAAAAAACTCAACCCAAACTTTCTACCCCCCAACAGCTGCAATATATTACTTCCTCCCAATGGCGTTACGGATGTAAAATCCTTGACGGATCATTATCTCAACGCTATGACCTCTATAGTTAACGAAGCTGCACCTATGCAACTAAAAGGAGCATCCACAAAAATGTCCAATCCTTGGTACAACGGGAGTCTCAATGACGATAGACGGGCCATGCGAATGGCAGAGCGCACCTGGAGATCAGTTCCCTCCGCACTGCATCTAAAAGCGCTGAAGAAAAAGAGGAATGCCTACTTCAGGAAAATAAAACGCTCAAAATCAGATTTCTTCAGCCGCCAGCTTGACCAAGCCAAAAATCGTCCGAGAAAGCTGTTTGACCTAATCAGAACACAATCCAAGGAACAACCCCAACCACTCAGCACCCTGGGCGAAGCACCCTCCTGTGAAGACTTCGCCTCTTTCTTTATCCAGAAAACAGACAACATAAAGAACGATCTCCTCATTGACTTAAGTCTCTACCCCAAACCCCTCTGCACAGCACCCACTGAACCAAAAAACAATGCTACATGGTCATCCTTTGCCACCTACTCGGAAGAAGAAATTGGTAGACTGCTCAGCACTGTGAAACCAGCCAACCACCTCACGGACCCCCTTCCTGCCAACGCTATCAAAGACCTTACCCCGTCGCTCCTCCCACTCTGGACTAAAATTATCAACAGCTCACTCCAACAAGGGACCATTCCCGACTCCCTCAAAGTTGGACAAGTCACACCACTACTAAAGAAACCTACAGCCGACCCCTCTGATCTAAATAATTACCGTCCCATTACCAATATTCCGACCCTTGCCAAACTGCTGGAAAAATGCGCACAAACTCAATTGACTAGACACATTAATCAGTTTGATCTACTAAACCCTCATCAATCAGGCTTCAGAGCGGACCACAGTACAGAAACTGCTATGATTCACATAATTGACTACGCCCTCCAAATCCTGGATCAAAACGATACCTGCCTCCTTATCCTTCTTGATCTCTCTTCTGCATTCGACACCGTCAAACATGAGAACTTACTCGAGCTCTTAAACCCAAGAATGGGTGTATCTGGAACTGTGCTCAAGTGGTTCACGTCCTTTCTACACAACAGAACGCAGAAATTCAAGAGTAACAACTTGATGTCTTCTTCTATACCGGTATCGCTAGGCGTCCCACAAGGATCCTCCCTATCCCCAACTTTGTTTAACTTAGTTATGTAACCTCTCACCACCTTGCTACAAGCATCCAATGTTCAATTCCATATGTACGCCGATGACACCCAACTCTATCTCAAAGTACAATCACCCAAAGACATTATGCTCCTGAATTCAACGATCAGAAGCACCCAATCATGGTTGGCCGCTAACCATCTCAAACTCAATGCTCTTAAAACAGAGTTCCTCCTGATCTCACCTCCTGCGAAGTCCAATACCACTCAAATCTGGCTTAAACACCTAACCGCACTCAATGTTCAACCCACCATCGTGGACTCAGCAAAATCTCTAGGCATAACACTTGACACCAACCTCAACATGCAGGAACACATCAACAAAGCAACTAAGGGGGCAAACTATCAGATCAATACCTTAAGGAAACTCAAACCCTTCCTTCCAGCCAAAGATTTCCAAACTGCGGTACAAGCTCTAGTCATCCCCCGAATAGATTACGGCAGCATCGCCCTCTGCGGTCTCCCACTAACTACCACGGCACCCATAAGAGCTTCTCTAAACGCCGCAGCGAGACTCAACACCGGATCAAAAAAACACTCACACATTTCCCCTGACCTGAGAGCCCTGAACTGGCTGCCTTTTGAAGCCAGAATACATCTGAAAATCGCCTGCATCACGCACAAGGCTGTCCACCTGAGTTCACCCGGATACCTCGCCCAAAAGCTGACGATCTCCGGAGGCTCTAGAAAGACCAGAGGCACAAACAATCTCCTGCTAAAGCCCCAAAGATTCCGCAAGGAAAAAACGTATAAACGCTCCTTCTCAGGAATGGCACCCAGGATCTGGAACTCACTCCCCCCTGAAATCAGGCTCATCTCCTCTACCATACTTTTTAAGAAAGAAGTAAAAGCTATCCTCATGGCTAAATACACTTGAATTATTCTTGGGGATGATTTTACAGACGTTGTACCATTCAGTTATACTGATCTTTTATGCTTTTTTGTATGACTCGTATTATTGACCTGCCTGAGTGTTTACGCTTTTAATTATTTGTATCTGTTTCATTAGTGATGTATCTGGCTGACTATGTTCCCACATGTACCTTCCCCACCCCAATTGTTATTTACTGTGAAGACTTCGCCTCTTTCTTTATCCAGAAAACAGACAACATAAAGAACGATCTCCTCATTGACTTAAGTCTCTACCCCAAACCCCTCTGCACAGCACCCACTGAACCAAAAAACAATGCTACATGGTCATCCTTTGCCACCTACTCGGAAGAAGAAATTGGTAGACTGCTCAGCACTGTGAAACCAGCCAACCACCTCACGGACCCCCTTCCTGCCAACGCTATCAAAGACCTTACCCCGTCGCTCCTCCCACTCTGGACTAAAATTATCAACAGCTCACTCCAACAAGGGACCATTCCCGACTCCCTCAAAGTTGGACAAGTCACACCACTACTAAAGAAACCTACAGCCGACCCCTCTGATCTAAATAATTACCGTCCCATTACCAATATTCCGACCCTTGCCAAACTGCTGGAAAAATGCGCACAAACTCAATTGACTAGACACATTAATCAGTTTGATCTACTAAACCCTCATCAATCAGGCTTCAGAGCGGACCACAGTACAGAAACTGCTATGATTCACATAATTGACTACGCCCTCCAAATTCTGGATCAAAACGATACCTGCCTCCTTATCCTTCTTGATCTCTCTTCTGCATTCGACACCGTCAAACATGAGAACTTACTCGAGCTCTTAAACACAAGAATGGGTGTATCTGGAACTGTGCTCAAGTGGTTCACGTCCTTTCTACACAACAGAACGCAGAAATTCAAGAGTAACAACTTGATGTCTTCTTCTATACCGGTATCGCTAGGCGTCCCACAAGGATCCTCCCTATCCCCAACTTTGTTTAACTTAGTTATGTAACCTCTCACCACCTTGCTACAAGCATCCAATGTTCAATTCCATATGTACGCCGATGACACCCAACTCTATCTCAAAGTACAATCACCCAAAGACATTATGCTCCTGAATTCAACGATCAGAAGCACCCAATCATGGTTGGCCGCTAACCATCTCAAACTCAATGCTCTTAAAACAGAGTTCCTCCTGATCTCACCTCCTGCGAAGTCCAATACCACTCAAATCTGGCTTAAACACCTAACCGCACTCAATGTTCAACCCACCATCGTGGACTCAGCAAAATCTCTAGGCATAACACTTGACACCAACCTCAACATGCAGGAACACATCAACAAAGCAACTAAGGGGGCAAACTATCAGATCAATACCTTAAGGAAACTCAAACCCTTCCTTCCAGCCAAAGATTTCCAAACTGCGGTACAAGCTCTAGTCATCCCCCGAATAGATTACGGCAGCATCGCCCTCTGCGGTCTCCCACTAACTACCACGGCACCCATAAGAGCTTCTCTAAACGCCGCAGCGAGACTCATCACCGGATCAAAAAAACACTCACACATTTCCCCTGACCTGAGAGCCCTGAACTGGCTGCCTTTTGAAGCCAGAATACATCTGAAAATCGCCTGCATCACGCACAAGGCTGTCCACCTGAGTTCACCCGGATACCTCGCCCAAAAGCTGACGATCTCCGGAGGCTCTAGAAAGACCAGAGGCACAAACAATCTCCTGCTAAAGCCCCAAAGATTCCGCAAGGAAAAAACGTATAAACGCTCCTTCTCAGGAATGGCACCCAGGATCTGGAACTCACTCCCCCCTGAAATCAGGCTCATCTCCTCTACCATACTTTTTAAGAAAGAAGTAAAAGCTATCCTCATGGCTAAATACACTTGAATTATTCTTGGGGATGATTTTACAGACGTTGTACCATTCAGTTATACTGATCTTTTATGCTTTTTTGTATGACTCGTATTATTGACCTGCCTGAGTGTTTACGCTTTTAATTATTTGTATCTGTTTCATTAGTGATGTATCTGGCTGACTATGTTCCCACATGTACCTTCCCCACCCCAATTGTTATTTACTCACACGCTGTTTCCTTTCTCTGTAAAGCGCTCTGATATCTGCAAAGATCTTGTTCGCTCTATATAAAACTTTCAAAATAAATAAATAAATAAATCTATCAAGAAGTAGTCAATTCGTGATTGAATACCTAATTTTTTCTTTTTGAATGTCAGGCTTCTCTTCAGACTTCAACTCGCTTCTCTTAGTTTCTTAGCTCCTCACACGTGATTCTTTTTCTCAAACGTCGACACTCTTGTAAATGAAGTGAGACCTTTTTGGGCATTAGTCCAGTAGCCAGCAGTGCAGATTATAAGAACAGGTTTATTCATACTCAGTTACAGTTTCTGGTAAGTTGGTACGTATGCCCCACCGGGAGCAGTATCTTGCTGATCAGCCCCACTCATTCCAACTGAGCACTCATACAATCAGGCACTCATCAACATTCTATTACATCACATATACACTGCCTGAGCAGCAGGGAACTCACAGGCATATTACCAACAACTAGCGATATTTATCGCTAAATGGGCTTAGAGAGTATTTTTTTTATGCCAAGTATCGCCGGATATTATCGCAGAGATAACGTGCTATTAGCAACGTTTATCAATGAAGCAATAAAATATCCGGCGTTAGCGGCAAAATACGTGAATATCGCTGGTAATCCAGCGATATTCACGCATTATCGCTAATGAGGACTTAGCCATAATATCCAACTCCCATTGGATATAATAGCTAAGAACTGGTCTGAGCCAGCGTTCGTTTTTGGAGATATTCGCGCTTAGCGCGAATATTTCCATCCCTACGCCTGCCTTGCTAATAGGCGATAGCAACGTTAGCGACTACTTTCAGTTGCTAACAAGTTGGGTACGCCCACTTTGCATGTCATTAGCGATAAATATCGCTGACATGCAAAGCGGGCCCCAAACCGCTCGCTATCGCCTACAAGCTGTCGCTAACTGCTGTTAGCTGTTAGCGACAGCTTGCTAATAGGGCGATAGAATTATCGCCGCTTGGCGGCCGAAAACGGCCGCTAAAGCGGCGATAATCACATATAGCCCGCCTTGGTAATATGCCCCTAACAGTTAACAGGATGCAACATAGCTCCTCCTTTCAGAAAAAAAACAAAGGAAAACAACAGGAGGCAGGGTAGAAAAAATACTGTTCCACACCTCCAGTAAATATGTGTAAGCAATCCTTAAATTGCAAAAGAAAGACCACAATACATACATTATTCATACAGAACACACTCAAAGTTTTCTCCTCTCTTTAAATTGTAAAGAAAGATCTGCCTGGTTTATCTGAGTGTCAGTTGGAATGAGTGGGGCTGAGCAGCAGGTTGCTGCTCCCGGTGGGGAATACACATGTTCTTATAATGACACTACTGGCTACTGGACTGATTACCTGCAAAGGCAACACTTTGTTTACAACACAGTCCTCATTGCCATGGACGTTTTACCTACTTCTAGCAAACTAACATTTCTCCTAATCCACTTCATAAAGGACGTAGAAATGCTCATACTGAGCTTGAGGCTAATGTAAAATACACTGGCAACCAAAAATAAAATGTAGGCGCACACAATAAAAAGACAAGTGCCAACATGTATGGTAGAATGTGTTCAGCAAATTGTGTGCTTTGTTTTATATTCAGCTCTCGTAAATCACCGGAACAACCTTATTTTACAACACATGGCATATCTATTGCAAATCATGTACAGACCACGCATGTTTCCAGGTCATATATTGCTTCATATAAAGAAGCACTTTCACAACAATATCACAGCACTTGACGATAAAGGGCGGTACAAGATCAACCAACAAAGAGGATCAATTTGCCGCTGCAACTCATCAGGGAGATGGAACCAATACGTGAAAGTACAGAAATAAAGTTCTTCAAGCATTTGGGTAGTTCCAGGTTTTGGCACATCTGATGTTTGTCGTCTCAGCTTCCCCATGAACAAAGGTGCCACATTCAGTCTGCACAAGTCAACCCCAGGCTATTTTACCAATGATGCATGGCCACATCCAAGACTGTGCTTTGGAGCTGTGAAATGCCTGACCTCTGTATACAATGTCTCCAACCAGTCACTTCTGTAGAGCCCTCTGGTTAGATCACATTAGAATGGTCTCACTCTCACCTAAAAAGGAACCAATTGCTGGCAAAGAGATGAGGGGGCATGCCGGGCAGAGGGAGCGCAGTCTTGAAGTCCGGCACGTTCCCAGTGTGCTTAAAAACCATGCCCACCAAGGCGGATATAAATTAAATTGTCTCTGCACAATGGATAAATACAAATGGGCGTGTTCTGTTCCAGCATACCGTGCCTCTTCAGACCCTGTGTCATATGCTGGATGTTAGCTGTCTCAGTGCCTCCAACGTCACCAGACACGTCACTGTAGCTGCCTCATTTGTTGCTTGAGTCTGAGCCAGAGTTTCTCATCAATCTTCATCAAAAGCTGGTCAAGAATTTGGCCCTCAAGGGGAGGACAATGGCCAGCAGGGAACCAGTCGCTTGCCCAAGTTGGCTAGGCCGGGGAGTGGACTGTGGGGCTGGGTGATGCCAGTTCGTGGAAACACTGATGCATGCAGCCAAGGAGAGGGGAAAACAGATTAATAGGAAATATAATAATTATGGATGAACCAGTAGAAAAAGTACATATTTCATAATTGTAACTGAAAGTTAGCACAGGGAAGGTTACACTGGACATATACACAACATACATTTGCACATATACTCCTGTTTTTTGGCAGTAACGCGAAGGTTTGCGTTTATGGGTTTTCGCTACTTACGTTTTCATGCAAAACCCTAATTAAACTATAATGGAAAATATGCTATCCTTGTGGATTTCCTGTTTTAGCAAGTGGGATTTAGGTTTGTAAAAAGTCACAAATGCTGATCAAAATGTGGGATTGGAAATCATAAATGCCAGTGCAGGGGACTGTAAATGCAATTTATATGTGGTTGGATGACTGTGTTGTCTCCTCTTCTTACTTCAGCAATTCATCGTACACATGGCATTCTCATTTATATCTATTTAATACACAAACATACATTTCAGAAAAATACAAGGTTTTTTATTGTGGATTATCAGGGCACATATTGTACTTAGTTAAATAAAAACTTTGATAGCAACATGAAAAGTTCTTTAAGGATGAAGCATGTGTCAGAAATGATCACGTGTATTTAGAATTATTGTTTACAGATTCTTTCAGAAGAGAATAAATGAAAATAAATAAAAGCAACTCAGTATAAATGCTAAAAATATCTTTTTTCATCACTGACGGCCTGAATGCATACATTTTTTAACATCTTACTGGTAATCTATTTTGATCTTTTGAAAAATAAAAATAATTTAAAAACACGATCCCCCTTTTTAGGTCGAGCATTCGAGACCTTTTGTATATACTTTAGTATATACATATATGTGTATGTACTTTTTCGGCTCTGGAGATCAGCCCTAGGAATGGTCTGCTTCCACTTAGGGACTTTTTTTTGTTTAACTGCCTCTATTTAACTGTCTTGATAGAAAACGCCCAGCAGAGGTCAGTAAAATACCAGAATCACTTTAGCATTCTCTAGATTCAAGTCCATAGAAATTGTCTTCCATGAGCACCCGTAGACAATATTTTTTTCAAATCTTAGATTTTCAGTGATATGACCAACGAAGGCCCTGATTTATATTAAAAACAGAGCTTTGGACTATATCATTTCTCACTGAAAGGCAATATTTCTCTCCCTGTGTTCCCATACCTGGCATGTCACGCAGTTTGGTGCTTACTTTCTCATCATGTTAAAGAACAGTAGATGTTTCAGCACCCAGGTTAATGTGCTGCATAGTTAAAAACATATAAGGTCCCAAAGGCGAGGCCGATTGCATTGCAAATGCTTGTTTGCCTTTGCAATTAATAGCGGGTCATGGGGGGCGTGGCTTGATGCCCGATGAAGATAGTCGCTCCTGCTTGAGGATCCGCGGGTGACCGGAAAAGAAGCATTGTTGGTTGCACCGAGTCCCTGTGTGGAGGAGGCGATGTAAAATATGAGAACACAGGTCCGCATCCTGTGCAGTTTAATGATTTCACTTCCTGAGCTTTGAACATGACCCGCTGCCGCTCTGCCTTTCTTCAATCCGAGACACATTATTTCTGCCTCAGCACGCTCTCCATTTTCCTGCGCTTTTGCAGATCTCTCGTGTTGAGGGTGTCGGAATGACTCTTTTTCATTATAATTTGGCATCGCTGCATGAAATGTTACTTTAACTTGACAACATATATTTTTTGCCTATTTTCACATTTTTAAATGCATCTTCTCCCACAACTAATACTATTTTGCTTCGTCGAGGAACATTTAGTTAAATAGTTGCCTGAATTCCTTATCCTTGCTGATAATATGGAAATGACTCTCTCTTAAGCTGTAAGCCTTGAGTTGTTAAAGTACTTTGGCTTTCCACAAGATCTTGCTGTTTCACAATTCACATCATTCCTCATTTATGGGCAAATGGAGGATATTGCAGGCCATTTCTATGTGTTCCACTTGTACATATATATATAAAGCTTTTTGCACGCAATTAGTCTGATGTTTTTACTGACATTATGAAGAATCCAGGCATGTCTAAACAATAAGGACTTGCTTCTACATCTTTAAACAAATCCTCAATAAACTCCTTTTAACCTCATTCCCTTGTGGATAAAAAACCTCTGCAAATACTCCCAGACGACCACTAAAAGACTTAACCACAATCCTCCTTCTCCAGCAAAAACACCTCCATCTATATCCATCAAGTTATTGCTAGAGGAAATCCGACAACTGGAAAAACGCTGAGGTCAACCCTCTCCTGAAGAATCCCTCTGCAGACCAGACGGACCTCAAGAAGGTGAGGCCCATCTCCCTGATCCCATTCGCAGCCAAAGTCATTGAAAAGGCCGGCAACACCCAGCTAGCAAACTTCATCAAAGCCAACAACGTCCCGGACATCTCCCAAACCGGATTCCGCAGCATCCACAACACAGAGATCGCCCCACTCGCCGCCACTGACAACATCCGCTCCTTCCTCGACCAGGGCCCAACGGCAGCCCTCATCCTCCTGGACCTCTCAGCTGCCTTTGACACTGTCTCCCAACGCACACCAGCCACCAAATTACACAACGCTGGCATCTGCGAAAAGGCCATTGACTTGAAATGTTCATTTGTCACAGGCATAACCCAGCGAGTGGGACTCCCATCTTTACTCTCGGAACCAACAGAGACCAGATGTGGGGTGCCCCTGGGATCCTCCCTCAGCACCACCCTCTTCAGCATCTACATGGCCCCCCTCACAACCATCGTCAAAAACCACAGGCTCAACATAGTCTCCTAAGCTGACGACACCCAGCTCATTCTCACCAAAGAACCCAATATCACCAGGCACAACTTCCAAGAAAAAATGAAAGGTGTCGCTGGCTGGATGAAGAGGAGCTGCCTAAACCAACTCACAGAAAACAGAAGTTCCCATCCTCAGCTCCACCTCTTCCACCTGGGATGACACTTGGTGGCCCTCCACCCTCGGAAACCCCCCCACCCCGACGGATCATGCACAAATCCTTGGCATCATACTACACTCAGCGCACACAAAGAACAGATAGATTAACGCCGTATCCTCTGCATGCTTCAGCACACTCCGCATACTCCAAAAAACATTCAGATGGATCCCACCCGAATCCAGAAAAACTGTCATGTACGCCCTCATCAGCAGCAAACTGGACTCCTGCAACGCTTTCTTCGTCGGAATCAACAAGAAACTACTTCGCAATGTCCAGGCCATCCAGAACGCCACAGCCATACTAGTCCTAGACATACCCCCCACCAGCACATCACACAATACCACTACAATCTCCACTGGCTCCCCATCGAGAGAAGAATTACCTTCAAGCTCCACACCCATGCTTGCAAGCCCCTCCACAGCATAGGACCAGCACACCTAAACGACCGCCTCTTCTTCCACGCACCCAAGAGACGTCTTCAATCAGGGGACCTCTCTCTGGCCACCATCCCTCACATCTACAAGACCCGAACAGGAGAAAAGTCCATCTCCTACCTCGCTGCCAAGGTCTGGAATGACCTCACTTCTGCCTCCTGCAAACCCCTACACTGCCCCAGTTCAGGAAAGACCTCAAGACCTGGCTCTTCGGATGACTCCAGCACGCTACGGAGCCACCACCCCACCTCCTCAGCACCTTGAGACCGTTGTGGGTGAGAAATTGCACTTTATAAACCCCTGACTGATTTATTAATTGAGCGTTACGTCCCTACATTGAGGAAACCAATACAAGATTACAAAGCCTTGACAATAAATTGCATGTGACACCGTCTCCCATCACACCCTCACCACCAGACTTCGCGACCTTGGCATCCAACATAACATTTTCAACTGAATCGCTTCATTCCTCTCCACCAAACCAAAATAATCCACCTTCCTCCCTTCTCTGACCTCAAGAGCATCATCTGCAGGGTTCCACATGGCTTCAGCCCCTCTCTCTACAATGCACACATGACATCACTCACCAACATCACCCGCACTCATGGACTCAACATCATCTACTGTGCCGACGACACTCAGTTCATCCTCGCCTTCACAAACGACACCGCCAGAGCCAACTTCCAGAACACCATGTCCGACATCACACACTGGATGAGGGCCAACTGTCTGAAGCTCAACTCGGAGAAGATGGAGGTTCTCATTTCCAGATGCAACCTGTCCCCTGGAATGATTTTTGGTGGCCGGTCGTCCTCTGCCTAGCACCCACAACCTCGAAACGCGCATGTAACCTCGGAATCATCCTTGACAGTCAGCTATGATAAAGCAAGTCAACGCCTTCTCCAACTCATGCTTTCACACCCTCTGCGCAAGAACTTATGTTAGATCCTCATTCACACCAGGAAAACAGTGACCCATGCCCTTGTTACCAGCCACCTCGACTACGGCAATACACTCTACCCCGGCACTACCATTTACTACTCAGCTACCTCTAGACCATCCAGAACTCTGTGGCAAGGCTCATCTTCAACCCCCCCAGAAGAATTAGTATCTCACCCCACCTCAAATCAGCCATTGGCTCTCTGTACACAAAAGATGCTGCTTCAAGCTCCTCACCCACGCCCACAAAGCCCACCACAACATCAGACCAGTATACCTCAACCACTGCCTGATGTTCCACCTGCCCACCAGTGAGAGCTCTACCACCCTCACCCCTGGCCGAAACCCCCTGCATCCATCGGAGCTGCTGCAGAGGTCGTTCCTTCTCCTATATCGCTGCCAAGTCCTGGAATGGCCTCCCCCCTCCACTTGCCCGTCCCGCATGGATTTCAGGAGGAGGCTCAAGACCTGGCTGTTCAACTTAGAGCAGTAGAACCTCAGCGCCTGGAGACCCCCGAGGTGACAAGTCATACTTTATAAGAACTGCCTGATTGATTGATAAATGGTCCGGAATGGGCGAAAGAATACTCAAGGTAGAACAAACGGTTTCTATTGTACAAGATAGTACACCTAAAGTTAAACACCTGCAATCAGGAATCTCTTTCCTCCAAAAGCAAGTCAAAGAATTGGAAAACTGAAACAGAAGAAATAACTTTCAAATGTATGGCTTCCTGTACCTTCCAGTAAGCATTGACTCAATCTTCTAATTTCAATCATTTCTAACTAAACTACTAAATCTACCGGAAACATCCTCTCTTAATATACAGAGAACTTTTATGTTAGGACACAGACCTACAATAGACTCTTCAAGGCCTATGGGAGTTATTCTTACAATCCACAGGCTTGCTTAAAATCATATCACTGTTAAGAAACAAATATCTTGGGCAGGTAATATCTTTTTTTCACATAACTTCACCAAAACTACTGCTGATAAGCACAAATAATGCTTAAGTATGATACTAGCACTTCATTTTCTTTCTGCAAATGTGGCTTTTATCATCCTTGACCATGAAGGTGAGGAAATCAGAGTTTACAAATCCATTGGATATTAACTTTTGTTTCATTCATGTATTTTTTTAACTTAGTTCATGACATTAACGATTAATTTGCCTACAAATTACTTTTGTAGTTATTTTTCTTGTAAGCTACCAAACTCATTTCAGATTGTTTTACAGGTTTGTTTTACTTCTTGTGTATAAAGCAGTGCTTGCCTTACCTTTTGTTCATCAAGTGTTTCCAAAATCCCTTCCTTGTTATGTTTTGTTGATTTGTATAGTGCCCTGAGAGAATGTCCAGGTGTATGGGCAAGGTGTGTAGGTGTGTGGTTCCAAGGTGCTTTTTTGAAGAGCCAGGTCTTCAGCTTCTTGCGGGACTCAAGAAGTGAGGAATAGGCTCTGATATGTTGAGGGGGGTCCATGTCGTAGGTGCGATGTTGGTGAATGAGCGACCTTCAGTTTTGCTTTTGTGGACGTGGGGCATGTGTGTGAGTGAGACAGAGTCTAGGTAGGTGTTTTGTAGATTGGTAATTGTGTATGCGGCTGTTTAGGTATTCTGGTCCTGTGTTGTTTAAGGCTTTGCATGTGTATGTGAGAAGTTTGAATTGGTTGCACTTGTGAATGGGGAGTCAGTAAAGGTTTCCGGAGGTGCGGTGTGATGTGGGTACGGCTTTGAAGGTCGAGTATGATTCTTTCAGATATATTCTGGATGGTATGGAGTCTGTGTAGGAGTTGTTTGGAGATTCCGATGTAGAGAGTGTTGCCGTAGTCCAGCCTGCTGGTGAAAAGTGCTTGTTTGATTTGATTTGTCTGGTGTTCTGAGGCAACTATTTGAAGATCATTCACAGCATGTGTAGGATGTGGATCTAGGAGGAGCACTCTGTACTGACTTGAAGCACAGCTGTCTCACCTTCATTATGTGCTTCAAAACCCTCAACTTTTTGTCGTATATGTAGGTATATTTTTATGTCTCCTCTTGTTTGCCCTTCCTGTATTTCCTCTGGATGTACTATCTTTTTATTCTCTAATTTTTATGTACGTCTTCTACCTTTCCTTCCCTCTCTTTTCATACTGGTTTTTCCTTACTCTTTTTACTATACATATATAATACTTTATTAATTCATTTCAGTTCTCAATGTATATGTACTTTATTATCTTTCCAATATGTTCATTCTGGTCTGATCATCATTGTCTGTTTCATATGGCTTTAAAAATTACACCTTGGAATGTCAAGGGAAGAGATTTACCCATTAAGAGACAGCGAACATTGTCTCACAATGCTGATAGTGCTCTTACACAAGAGTTGCATCTCACAGAATCTCAGTCCTTAACTAAAAAGTGGTTGGGTAAGTAAAGTGTTCTTTTCTCCAGGAAATGGTAAAACAATTATATTATAACTGTATGCAATATATCTATCAATATACAACTGAGCCCTCAAGATGGAGACTTTGAAAGAATGTGGTTACTCACCCGATTCATTATTGATGATATTCCAATTTCCGTGTTAAATATTTATAGTCCAACTCACACAGATTGGTAATTTAGGTTTACTGTTACTCAAAATCTCAGGAATTGACATCGGGATAACCTTATAATGGCAGGTGACAGCAATCAAATTGTTGATCCTTTTATTGACAGATGTTCCAAATCCTCTATTATCCCTAATGAATCAGAAAACTTTTTGTCAGTGTAAGCAACAGAGTGTTAATAATTAAGAGACTTTATCTACTTTCCCCTGTTCAGCACACGGAAGTATAGACCACATTTTCATTTCTCATAATCTGTCTCATACTTTGAATTTTGGGGAAATCTGTTCAATCCTAACCTTCCATCATGCACCTGTTATTGTACATCTGGATCTTTACCTAAATCTAATAGATCAAAACAATGGAGCTTTAAGAACGTTATTACTAAATACCTCTTTTATTTCTTCCTTTACTTCTTTTTTATTTAATTCTTTCAATGTTATTCTACAGAAGGCATTGTTCTCACGCTATATGGGATTCTTTTAAAGCAATTGCTAGAGGGTTTATTACTTACAGTGTATCAAAATTAATTAAATAATAAGAAAATTTAAAAATGTTAAAAAAATATTCAGCAGTTAGAACAAAAATATGATACTTCTAAATCCAAAGACTGTCTGCGGGAACTGATCAAAGCAAAATTCCACTTGAATAAATTATCCACTGAGAAGGCAGTATCTCCTCAGATTTAGTGACAGATACTCTGGCGATCAGAATATATTCAGTAAACTTTTGAAAATTATCTCAAAATACCCCTCCAAAAAATGAGTCAAAATTGATTCCATTATAGATTCTAAAAATTACACAGATGAGAATATCTTAACTAAATTTGTTCAAAATAATAAGAAGTTATGCACTCCAGAAAGTTTTTCCACAGAGCAACAGCTCTGCAGTCACAAAGATAAGGCCCTGGGTCCTGATAGATTTACAGTTCTTCATATACTTCTCACAACTACTTATACCCAAACATCTCAATGTTATCCAATCTTTCATACAGTTATATAATTCTAGTGGATCCTTTCTTAATGCACTATTTGGCCTTATTCCAAAGTAAGGTAAAGACCCCCAACATTGTAAAAACTATAGACCACTTGCCCTTGTCAATATGGATTACACAATCTTTTCCTAAATTCCTAGCCCTAACACTAGAATATTTCCTACCAAAATTACTTGGTAAGGAACAATCTGAATGTTTAAAGGGAGATAAATCTCTGATAACACTGGGTTATTTTTTTACACAGTTTATCCAAATCTAGCAAAAGTACAGATCCTATAGCGGCAATCACAGTGGATGCTGAAAAAAACTCTGATAGGTTTAATTGCCTTTTCATTTTTCCAAACCCTCAAATAATTTAGATTTGGTCTGAAAATAACTACTCTAATCTCTCTTTTATACAGCTCTCATGCTGACATTTTTATAAATGGCCTTGCATCTACTTATTTTAGTTTTGCTAGAGGTCTAAGACAAGATTTCATTATTTCTCCTTTTCTTTTTTATCTGGCATTAGAAAGTTAATTTCCAAGATACGGCAACACTGAGATCTCTATAATTTTAATTACAATGAACAGCATTTTAAAATTAGCAGTGCAGTTCATGCTGATGACATAATACTATTCCTCAAATGCCTTCACAAGATTTTTTTTAAAGAAGTTGATTCATGTACATCGGTATCCGGATATAAAGTTAATCCTGAAAAATGTCAGATCCCACCCCTCATATATTTTCACAAAAGATGTTATTGATATTAATTTTTTATAGCACACTTATAAAATCACGTATCTAGGTTTATGGTTCACCCAACTGATTAAAGAATCCATCAAATTAAATATGGAACAGTGTCTCATTAGATTAATGAAATTTGTTAATATACAGCCTCCTTTACACCTCTCTTTGTAGGCCTGTTAATATTCTCTTAAAATGATACTCGTTACTTTTTATTCTATACACATTATATAACATTCTTTAAATATCCCTTCTAAGCTATTCAAGAGAATGAATTCCATTATTCCCACTTTTCTCTAAAAATACCAAAAAACCGTGCCTGTCCTAATTGAAATTAAAACAACCAAAGCATGATGGAGGGATGTATTTTCCAAATGTTTATAATTATCATAAACCCTTTTATTATAAAAATCTATTCACTGGATTTCAGAATGAAGCTTTCTATCCCCCTTCTCTCAAAGTGTATCTGAAACGCTCACAAAAGCCACAGAGTATGTCCTTTCCAATTTTTATGAATGTGGGTAGTCTAGTAGGACATATAGAACTGTCTATTCCTTTTGACTTACGACATTTCTAAACCCAACTGTATTGTTCAATAAATCAATACAGAATAATAAGAAAACTCTTTTCTAGAAGACATGGAGAAAGAAAGGCTAACTTTGGGTTCATCAATTCATTTCAAATCTCCCCATAATTACTTTTTCATAATCACAATCCCTTTTTGATTTCCCAAATTCTTTTCAAAACAAATTCAATTTATCAACCAATTCTATATCAACTAATTACTGTAAACTTCATCTGGAAGCTTATACTAATTTGTCTCACAATACATTTTTACAGACAGTTTAAGAAACACATCTAAAAGCATCTACCATCTACAAACACCTTTGGATATTCGATGCAGAAGGGCATAAGTCAGACATAGAATCACATTTGCAAAACGATCTAGGTGTACTTAGTTTGGCCACTTTTCCTGTGAAGAAACATTTGGATACATCTCAGAAAGTCTTCATATATGGAAAACTAAAAATCAAATATTCTTTCACATTTGTGTATACTCCATATCCTTTCTTTACTCCCCTCCTTTTTTGTTAGTTTTTGCCTGCAAGTGCGCACGTAGTGCGCATGCGCTAAAAAACCTTTTGAGTTGTATGTGGGATCGATGACCCGCCTCTGTCTCTCATTGGCTAGCTCCATAAATGGAGGCTAGCCATTGGGAGACAGAGGCTGTCAATCACGCTTTCTCGGGGAAAACGCGATTCGGGGGCGTTTCTCTGGCTTTTTTTAAGTCCCGCCCCTTTGTCCCGGGCCGCGTTGTGATTGGCTGCCGGCCCGGGACACCCCCGTGACGTCAAAAAACCTCATGAGATGAAACTGTTCTCGACACCATGCAAGGCTTGTCCGCAGCACGAAAGAGTACCTTTCTGGATGAGTAAGGCTCCTACTTGCAGGTAATACGTGTATGTGTCGTTGGTTACAATGCTGTGGGCACATCTTTACAAGAGCCAGGGTAAATGTCCTCTCAGCACGAAAAATAGTTAATTTCCCTGCAGCAAGAGCAAACGCCAAGGAACGGCAGTAGGTTAAGCAGGACAATGTGCACTCTGGTGCTATCAGGAATCCACTATTGTAATCCTCTCCAGTCTGGGCTTTGAAAGATTCACTTAATTCTGCTAAAAGCAAGCCTACATTCGGCAGCACTTTTGCCTTCCTGCCCGCGTGGGCGTGGTCGCATTTCCCGCCCCCTCTCCCGCCCCTCTTCCATGCCGACCACGGCCGCCGGAAGAAGTCCAGGTGAGGGCTTTGTTTTTTTTCTTGTTTCTTGTTCTTGCCTTATGTCTTCCCACCCCCCTCCCGCTCTCCGTGCCTGTCCGTGTGTGTCTGTTCCCGCTCCCCCCCCACCCGATTGCTCGCAATGAAGCGTGCACCACTAAACCCCAGCACAGCGAGGCACAAACCAGCCCGAGGGAGGGGGCGGGGCTCTCAAAAGTGCCAGGCAGCGGCGCCTTGGACTCGGTCAGGAGAGGAACGCGGAGCTGCACCAAGCGTGGAGAAAAGGTACACCATGTCCACCAGCCGGTCCCCCGCGTGGATCATGGCCACACCAGGTACCCAAGATGGCCGAAGAGCGCCTGACTATCGAGCGCAAAATGGCGCTAACCGACCCAGCGCTAACGGGCTCAAGATCATCCGTCCGGCCGGCCATGCCAGGTAAGAGCGCTACTCCCTCCCTTCCCCCGGTTAACCACGACCGAGGAGGACCATATCCCATCCCCCAACCCCGATTCGGGTAGGGGGTGGGAATTCAAGAGGGGGGTGCATGCTACGCCTGCCAGGGAGGAGGACGCGCTCACGGGAACCCCCCTGGTAAACGCTGAATTAGCCGCAAAATAGATTCGGCCCATCTTCGGCCAATGTTCGAGCCTTGGGGTGTAGCAACATTACGGTAAAGAGTGTCTGGAACATTCTAACAGGAAATGGACACAGCACTTTCACCTCAACCATTAGGGAAGTTCACTGCGCTGTGACTGCTTCCGCTGCCATGCAGATGAGGAGCGACCACGGACCATTTCCGTCAAATCGTCCAGAACCCCATAAAAGCGGGGTTACCATGTGCGGAACTCTCGTCCCAGGGGTGGTTATGAGAAGGGGTAAAATCCGGCCCAGTTCGCCCCTTCACTAGCCGCGGTGGTGGGGTCGGTTTGGCCCACCCCTCACTGTAGCAGTCCCAGTGAGCTGCCACTTACGACGATCCACCGTGTGACCTTGGGCATCGTGGTACCACAGCCGAGTGACTGACGTAGATTCCACTTCTTGTTATGACAGCGCAGGGCGCATCTGTAGCCACCATCACCTGTGCATGGGGCAGTGATGTCTGACACTGTGATACAGCCACTTGTTAGTGTCTGTAGTAGCCAGCCTTGTGACACCCATCACTGCTGGAACCTACCACCCGAGGCTGCGCGTTGGGGGGGGGGGATGGTGTTTTCTGAGCAGCAGCGTGTCTGTTGTAGCAAGCCTGGTGCCACACAGCACTGTTGGAACCTACCACATGAGGTAGGTGGGGGGGGCTTCTCTCAGCAGCAGCGGTGTCTGTGGTAACAAGCCTTGTGCCACCAAGCACTGGTGGAACCTACCACAAGAGGCGGGCGGGGGGGCTTCTGTGAGCACCAACGGTGACTGTGGGAACAAGCCACGTGCCACCCAGCACTGCTGGAACCTACCATGGAGGCTGCCAGGTGGGGAAGGGGTGGGGGCGGGGTCTCAGCATCAGTGGTGTCTGTGGAAACAAGCCTTGTGCCACCCAGCGTTTTGCATTACGTGTGTTCTGTTTTGTGTAAATCTGAATTGTACACCAGGGGTCTGCATCATGTTGCTGATTTGTGTGTCTAGTGTGCATCTCGTTGTGTTGTGTCTGTATATGCTACCTCTAAATCGGATGGGTTGTCTGTGTGTGTTTTGTGCTGTTCGTTGTCTATGTCCTGTTTCCTATGTGTCACCAGGTGGTGTAATATATTGATGGTCCTGTATGTGGGTCTGTGGGGTGTGCTGTTCTTTGTGGTGTCTGTCTATGTTCTGCGAGTGTTGCACTGTCTCTGTGTGTTTGAGAGTCGTGTGGGCCTGTAAGTGCTGTGTTGTGTGTGTTGTGTATGCCTGTGCCCTGCTTGTGCTGTGCGTGGGTTGTCTGAGAGACTCGTCTGTTCACGTGAGTTGTGGGTGTTTTAATCTTTAAAATATGATGCCTTTTTTATTTTATGTTTTATTTGGGCATTTATATTAGAGCGTTGTACTGCGCATTGCTTTAATGCACGGGGAGGCAGTAAGTGATTCGCAGGGTGTGGCGCTGAGGCACTGGTTGGCACCTGGCTGCTGGAGTCCGAAGTGGTATGTCTGCCATCACCAGTCCACGTCTACTATCTCCCCCTGTGCTACTCTCCCTCCCTGTCGCTATCTCCCCTTGCGCTGCTCTCCCTCCCTGTGTCACTATCTCCTCCTGCGCTGCTATTCCTCCCTGTGTCGCTATCTCCTGCTGCACTACTCTCCCTCCCTGTGCCATTATCTCCCCCTGTGCTACTCTCCCTCCTTGTGTCACTATCTCCCCTAATCTGCTCCCCCTCCCTGTGTCGCTATCTCTCTCTGCAGTACATGGGAGGAAGAAATGTTCAACTCAACACTGGAAAAAGTGTGGGGTTCAGAGTCCGTGAGAATGAGGGGCCTGAAATAGCGTAGAACAAGAAGTGGTGGATAGTTCGGGAAAAAAGGGGAGAGTTGGTTTGTCATGAGTGATCCGCCTGTTGCCTGCTTGTGACCCTGTTTTCGTGCCTCTGTTGCCTGCTTGTGATCCTGTTTTCGTGCCTCTGTTGCCTGCTTGTGACCCTGTTTTCGTGCCTCTGTTGCCTGCTTGTGACCCTGTTTACGTGCCTCCGTTGCCTGCTTGTGACCCTGTTTTCGTGCCTCTGTTGCCTGCTTGTGACTCTGTTGCCTGCTTGGGACCCTGTTTTCGTGCCTCTGTTGCTTGCTTGTGACCCTGTTGCTTGCTTGTGACCCTGTTTTCGTGCCTCTGTTGCCTGCTTGTGACCCTGTTTTCGTGCCTCTGTTCCCTGCGGGGGGGCTCGCAGTGTGTGTGCGGGGGACTCGCAGTGTGTGGGGGGCTCTGTGTGTGTGTGTGTGGGGGGGGGGCTTTGTGTGTGTGTGGGGGGGCTCTGTGTGGGTGTTTGTGTGTGTAATTTGCGAGAGATAAAGCTAGTGGCATTGTAAATGACAATGCCATTTATTTATGTTAAAAAAAAAACTAAATCAAAATAATGTCAAGAGCAATGCCAATAGCTCTAACTTTAACAAAGGCAAAACCATTGCATTGTAAATGCTTGTTTCATTTTGATTCTGCAATATTTTAATAATATAAATTATACTTAACATTTGCATTATTGTTCTACTGTATTGATATAACTGCAACATTATAATAAAATTCCTTTAAAAATAAATAAAAAGAAGTTCACTAATTCATCAGCTTTTAAAACCACTCTAGGTTTTTAAAGCATGTATCTGTAGGTGATCCAGTTGTATGTTGCCTTTCGGAGTGTTCAGTCAGTCTAGGAATCGCGATCAACAGATCGGCAGAGACTAAGTAGAGTCTGACCTCGCTTTATTAGGGAGAGTGAGTGACCCAAGTTATTGAGCTGCCCATTTAAATTTTCTGAAACTGACCAGAAGATTGTTAGACCTGTCAGCCTTAGGTTGGTCTTCCCCCAAACTATTTGCCTTGCTCTTCCTATTTTTCTGATCTTTTTGTTTCTGGGCTTAGGGCTCTGCACACTTTATCACAGCTAACCAGTTCTTAAGGGCACGTGCTCTTTTATTAAAACATGGTTAAATTGGTCTAGACTCAATTGGCACATTTAATGTATTTGTAAGACCCTAGTAAAGTGGTCCTACATGTTCCCAGGGCTTGAAAATAAAATGCTATTATAGGCCTGTAGCACTAATTGTGCCAACTACTTATGTAGCCCTGTAAACCATGTAGCCCTGTAAACTATGTATCAGGCCTGCTATTGCAGCCTGTGCCTGAAGTCTAAACTGTCATTTTGACCTGGCAAAATAAACCTTTTGCCAGGTCTAAACCTTCCCTTTTAACATATATAAATCATTCCTAGGGTGTGCCCTGAACAGCCAATAGGGCAGGGTGCAGTGCATCATCCTGGTAGTGAAAAAACTCAAACTCATTTTCTTCTACTGCAAGGTCCACCTCTTTAATGATAAAGTCGCATTTTAAGTCACAATTCAGAAACTTCCACTTTTAGAAGATTGGCATTTTTCTTTTCCCAACCGTTTGGTGTCTACGGTCTGTATGCTGAGTCATATGACTAGGTGTAGCTGTCAGTTTGCCTTTGTGTTTTGCTTCCAGCCAGGGAGACAAAAGAGCATGAGTGTTGGCAGGATGGGCCATCTCTGACTTGATGAGGGGGAGGAGCTATCACATACATTACTTGCATATCACAAAGCCTCAGCCTGAGCACAGTCACAGATGGTTTGACACTAATCTATTGTGACCCATAGAAGCTGCTGCCAGGACAGGGTGACAGGAAATTCCAACACCTCTGGGAATGGAAATCTAGAGAACCTTCTACTTCAAAGTGGGCACCAGATATAAATATTGGACGCTCAGGCACAACTCTTCAGAATACCTCCGGACATGTGGAAGACTCAGAAGGGCTGCAGTGCTGCTCTGCACGAAGGACCGCTACTCTGTTGCGCAGCTCCCTGTTGCCTGAGTTAAAGCACTGGACCTGAATCTTCAACCCAGTGCCAGAGTGACTCCTATGGAGACTTGGCTGGTCCTCTTGATTAATGCCTCAAGGACTGAAAAGGCACCAGCCACTTAAACCCAACATCTGGACATACGCAGCGCGACACATACTCTCCCAGCTCCACTTCGGAACCGTTGCTGCGCAATGCATTCCTGATGCAGGCCTTCTCATCGCAGCCCGCAGTCTCATCGGAACAGCCGCTGCACAAAGCATCCTCAGTTGCATGCCTTAACATCACAGGACCCTCATTAGGCTTCCTACATCTGGCCCTAGATCTCTGGTGCTCCTTAATTGTCTGTTTCCCTGAGGGATCACCAATTTCTGCACTAGGTATTGTTGCAGGGATTCTGCTCCTACACAGAGACTCAGGTCCTCAGTGAATTGTGGTGTACCATAAAACTCACCTCAGTATCTAGAAACCCTAACCAGCTAGCATCAGTGTCACATTAGCTCTTCGTCCTATAGCAAAGGAACCAATGATTAGACAACCCAGAACATGCGACTTAGGTTATACTCAGGGATGGTGGAAAGCAAGAACACTCTTTTGTTATACTCTCATGCCAGTCCACAACAGGAGTAAAAAGAGACATGGGAAAGGTTAAAATATTTATTTTAACAACGTGCTTTAAGATGCAGTATCTTTGCCAACATAAGCAGATATAGGATTAGAAATAATATGATCAGCATTGTTACAATTCCATAAAACACAAAAGGAGAAATCATATTACAATGTATAAGGTAATCCCTGCACCTTTTCTCCATTGTAAATGCATATGTATATCATCTTGCTTCAACTTGTTTGGTGTTGCTTATTTGGGCTTTCTAAAAAAAACCTTATTCCACAAATTAGATCATATAAAAAATGTGGCTGCACACATCCTTTTGCCACTGGAGTGTAGGGAAGGCGTCTAGTCGGCCTTTGTTTTACAGCAGTGACTCCTGGTCCAAGAATGCATCAACCTCAAAGAAATCCAGCTTCTATTCAAAGCTTTGTAAACCATGTACCACTTTCTTGGTTATCAAATTCTCCCTGCACTATCTGAAAAGCCACCTTTGCATCATCTCGCCAATGCTGCTTCCAATTCATGCCACCTAATGAGTCCCTCTCAGCAGCAGATTCTTTCCATCTGAAGCTGCAGCTCTGTTGAGTTCATTTTCTGGAGCAATCTCAGAAGGAATCTAACCACCTATGATTGTAGAGCACAGTAAAGACAAAACTACCTTTCTAGCTATTGTCATGGGGATTCTTTTTGTTAACCCTATCCCTATGGGCTCTCCCGCTAATCCATCCAGCATCAAGAAGCTCAAATGTGTGGAGTGTGCTTTGCAGAATCAGCACGGACACAAAATAAAATGGTTATCCAATGCAGTGCCAGCAAAGTTAGATCTACCGATGTTCAATGCCACAGTTTGAGGGAGAACATAATTCCGCTTTTGTCTTAATGCAGAACAGCATGACCTTCTGCTACATGTAGATCCAATTTTATACATCTGTTTTCATAGGGATTGTTCTGCTTTGAATAGATAACCGAACCTTTACATGAGTGTCTGTGCCGGAGTGTCTGGGTTAGTCAAGTATATTGTGAAGTGTGGTTGTTTGGGGTATGCCACTCTGAATCTAGGGTGAGATCTGAAGCTTTCCTTCAACAACTTCCAAATGTTCTTTAACAGTTATCACTTTAGTAAATGCTTAAAGTCAGTTAATAGATGTTGTATTTGGATTAGAAATTTGGATAAACAATAGAATTGCCCTAGGTGCCATTGCCTACTTGCAGGTGCACATTCTTATTACATGTGGGAATTAGTTACATCTTCACTTACACAGTTGTTTAAAGAGGTTGGGTCTATGAATCAGGGGTGCTCCGTTCCACTGAAACATTGCTGTCCTGAAGATTCCTCGTGAGGCGTGTTCTTCTCAAACCACTACGGTCAATACCAACAGAACTGGGAGTAATAGACTCAACTTCTTGATCTACAAACAATGGGTAAAACAGACTACATGGATGGAGTAACTGTACACAAACATACTGATAACAGAAACATTTACAAGGGCATTCATTGGCGAGGAGCTGTTTTGCCTACCTTTTGCAGCGTCTGCTAAGATACAGATGGAGACTGTTGGTGACACGATCACCGACTTTCGAGCAGCAACAGGTTCAACAACTGAGACATTAATGGAGCTGTTGCAGGTTGTCTCATCTGGTGACTTGATCACCGATTGCTGAGCAGTGACTAGTTCAGCAGACTCTGGGGTGATTTCAGCTCCAGCCTCAGAGCCCCTCTGCTCTTCTCCAGCTACAGAGGATTGATTCTGTTGATCCTCAGATGACAGGTCACAACCTACAGTTTCTTCAGCTGAATGCAGAACAGGTTCATCTAGTGAAGTCAGGTCATCGGTTACATCTAGTGAAGTCAGGTCATTGGTTGCATCTAGTGAAGTCAGGTCATCGGTTGCATATAGTGAAGTCAGGTAGCAACTAGGAATTGGTATATCTCCCTCGTTGATTCGACGTATCAGCTCATCAAAGATGTCCGAATCAATAGCCAGCATGTGCAATCACACACATTTTCCATTAAGCAACATATTTTGATTTTAAATGAACAGTATAACACATTTTAAGTGATGTGTAAGAGAGAAGTAGAAAGAGAGAAATAAATAATAGAAAGAAGTATAAAGAAAGAGAGAAAGTAGAGAGTCTAGAAAAAGTTGATAGAGAAAGAGAGAAAGCGTCAAGCCATAATTTACAAATATATCAGGAACATACTACACAGAGAATTTTAGACAACACTTTCCTAACATTTATTTTCCATGCCACTATTCCCACCAGCAAGTGGAAAGGTTGAGTGAGAAGGGTACTGGTGTTCACAAGGAGCAGATAGTTTAAAAGCAGCGGGCAAGAACACCAGCAAACAACAAGGTCAGGGGAAAACACAGACGGGACTGGAGTGGGACATAGTAGTGGCAAACAAATATCTTTAATCTTTCAACAACAAAAAAACAACTGGGATGTTGGCGGGGACAGATCAGATGCATGTAGGGAGATATGGCCTTTGTGTTGCAGAAAACGGGAGGACCCAAAGTCATAGACGGAAGAGTTACAGGGGACTACCCCATGTGCAGATCTACCACCACACCTGGGGGAGGGAAGATCATAGTGGCTCTTCCTCAACCAAGTAACTTACATCTTTCATTGCACAATGTTGACAACAATAGCTGCTTCAGAAATGTACCACTGGAAAGTCTGAACATGATGATTTCATCTAGTAACTATACATTTCACTAGAACTATTAAACGCTGATACACAAGTACACATCTAAACAATATATCTATATGTATACATTTCTTTTATTATAATTAGTTAGCAAGTTAATAGTTTTCTACATTAGGAACATATTTCACAATTCAGCATGCTAGATAAATAGTGTAGTACTGTGATGCAGCATTTAATCCGCAGGATCAGATGAACAAATGACCCTCAGCAATTCACTTTCTTGTAGGGACTTTATCTAACCACAGATTCCTCACCTTTTGAATAGTTCACAGGCGTCCGGCTCGATCAGGGAGCTTTTTCAGCAATACCCCTGTGCACTGATAGGTGGCATTGTGCGCATCCGCACTGACAGATTCTGAAACTTAGGATCTTATTAATGGATTTGGAGTCCAGACCACAGAACAAAGAGGATGGCGGAGGTGGGGGTCGGTGAAGAATTTGTGGTTAGTTTCTACCAGAAAAGTGTTCCCAAAGGAAAATAATTTGAACTTCTGATAGAGACTTCTAACTGCAGATTCCTCATCTTTAGAAAATATATCAAAGCAGTACCTATTTGGAGGTGGGTTTGTGGATGTACTGAAACCAAGAAATCCTGTTAGCCCGAGCAAGCAAAATGACCTATTCAGAGGACCTGGCTGTCCAGGCAGTAGTTCTTCATGAACATATGGAGTGACCCCTGCATAGCTGCATGGTAGCTGTCCAGGACAGGAACTCCATGTGCTAACGCAGTGGTATCAGCTTTGGCCCTGGTGGAATGAGCTGGCAGTCATTCCAGAGGCTGCTTCTTGGCTAGTACCTAGCAGATATTAATGCAGACCATGACCCAACAGGAGGTGGGCTACTTCTGCGTCTGCCCTTTATTTACTCCAGCAAACCACCAGAAAAGCTTCTTGTGCACTCTGTGTCCTCTGGTACAATCATTGTAAATGCTCAGTGGTCTTTGTGGGTCCAAGCAATGGAGTCTCTGTTCCTTTTAGAGGGATATGGCAGAACATAGAATGGCAGCAAGGTAGAATCAGTTTGCCTAGGAAGAAGGCAGTGTACGGTGAGGTAACAGAGAACCTGAAGTTCACACACTCGCCTTGCTGAGTTGATGGTGACAAGGAACACGGTCTTGAGAGTGAGAAGCTGCAAGGGACAGCTTTTAAATGGCTCAAAGGGAGTACACATCAAATATGTGAGGACCAACTAAAGGTCCCACTGTGGCATGCAAAAAAGAGGTGGGGGAAATAAGTGTTGCAGGCCTTTCAAAAACACATCACAGCCAGTGGCTTAAACAATGAGGGCTGGTCTGGCAACTATAAAAAAAGTCGAAAATGCCTAAATATGCTATTTAACTGTGCCCAAAGTAAAGCCTTGCCAGTGGAAAGACAAAGCAAACAACAGAATGTCAGAGAACTTGGCCTGGTAGGGGGGGTCAAACTAGAGTGTGTTGCACTTAGCCACATATTTGCCCTAATGACTTCAAATCAGCAGTGCAAGCTCTAGGGATATCCAGGTTAGACTATGGGAATACAACCTTAGGTGGCCTGCCGAGATCCAGACTGGCTCCACTAAGAACCTCTCTCAACACGGACGTAAGACTTGTCACCGGTTCCAAAAAAACAACCACATCACCCCTGATCTAAAGGCACTGAACTGGCTCCCTTTTGAGGCCAGATCACAGTTAAAAATTGCCTGTATGACACACAAAGCCTTACACTTCAACACACCAAGGTATCTAGCCGATAAACTGAAACTATCAGGCAGTGGCAGAACATCGAGAAGCACCAGCACCTGGCTATTGAAACCGCAAACATGTCTGAAAAAGAAAACATACAACCATACTTTCTCTGGACTAGCACCTAGAATCTGGAATGCCCTGCCCCTGGAAATCAGAATTAACCCTTCTAGCACTTCCTTCAAAAAGGAAGTCAAACTGCTTTTAATTAACTAATTCCTACCCGACCCAAAAACTTAACTTGCTCTCAACACAGAACTTACACCTGATTTTAAAGACCAATGGCTAACACACTCGAGTACCCCCCTGGACCCACTACTAATGTTTGACATCAAGTATGCTCTCCCACTATCTTCTCTCATTTCTGTACCTATTGTATCAAGCTTTCTATGTGATGTAACTTCTGTAAAACGCCTTGATACCCTTCCAGAGTCTAGTTCGCGCTGTATAAAACTTTTTTTTAAATAAAAAAAGAATATATATATATATATATATATATATATATATATATAAAACAGGCATATAGTTTTTGTTGAGGGACTCCTGGCTACCAAGATGATATCAAGCACTCCGGGAGGAATGTCTAACTATCACCACTCAATCTCCATGAATGAAGGTGGACATTGCAATGGCCCAGGTGCAGAACACTGCCTTGTTGCTGCAACAGAAGGTCCTCCTAGAGGGGCAACCTGATCGGAGGACAGATGCTCAACCTTAGGAGATCTGGATATCATACTCTCCATATCCAGTCCTTGGCTTTCAACACTAAGCAGATAGCCCGGAGCTCCAGGAGGTTGAAATGGAGCCGGGCCTCCCCATGAAACTACTGACTCTACTCTACAACTCTTCCAGGTGGCCACCCAAACCCAAAAGTGAAGCATTGGTCACCATTGTGAACATTGAGTGGGGTTGGGGAGGGGTGTGTCACTGACCTAATTGTGGTTCAATAATCACCACTGCATTTCTTTCACAGTCTCCTCTGAAATCTGGACATGGTTGGGGGGGTCCCCTTGATACTGGGCCCCATGTGACTTCAAATCCCAATCCAGGACCTGCATATGCCACCTGGTATGCTTTACAAGCAGGATGGCGGAGGCTATCAGTTCCAGCAGCCTACTAGTCAACTTCATCAAGATCCAGGACAGAGGATGAACGATTGGGATCATAGCCTGAATGTCTTGTATTCTCCTTTCCATGGGAAAGGCACAAAACTGAACCAAGTCCAGAAAGGGGAGTGTGAGAGTGTTATAGACGGAGTAAGGTGTGACTTTAGCACATAGTGAAACCCGAGGATGACAGGAGGTTCCCTGTAGTCTGGTGGATTTTGACAACTGCCTGGACCAAACTCACCTTCAAAAACCAGTAATTGAGCTAGGGGAAGACTGGGACCTCTGACTTCAAAATATGTGCTGCGACCACAGCATTCACTTTTGTGCACTCTCAAGGTGCACTGGTGAGACCACTGGGGAGCGCAGTGAACTGAAAATTCTCCTGTCCCACCACGAACTGCAGGTAGCACCGATGGGCCTGCACAACACCCAATGCCACCATCCTGTCTCTTGGAATGAGGGCAGACAAGAGCTGGCCAGTGTGAGCATCTTGAATTTTGCCTTACGGAGGTAGGCATTGAGAAGGCACCAGTTTAAAATAGGATAGAGCCCTTGGTCTTTCTTTGACACCAAAAAGTATCAGGAATTTCAACCATAGCCTACTTCTGGCGCAGGCACCCTCTCAATAGCCTCTTTGGGCAAAAGGACTTGTACTTCCTGCCATAAAATTGCCAGTTGGTTCTCTATCAGTCATTGATGTGATGGCGGAAGGAGCAGCCGAGAGGCAATTAAAGGGTTTTGGACTATCTGCCGGCTTGGCAGTCACACATTTCCGATGTTATGGTCTGCCAAACTGGCAAGAATTATTGGATTTTGCCTCCAATTGGGTGGCTGTGCTTCACTAAGACCACGCTGATGGAGAATGGGAGAAGGGGATGTGGGGTGGGAAGGCAGTGAAATTGTTAGCTCACAAACCTTGACCGCAGGCATGGTGGGCACTGCGGCCTTGGCTGCGTATCAGCTGGGCACCCTGTTGAGGCTGAATTGGTTGCTGGTATGAGCCAGGCATGTCGGTGAATGGTGACAGTGGTGGCACTAACTCATCCAAACAATGAACTGTAAAAATTGCCATATCATGACCAGAATGCCTGGGAGGGCTTGAGCCACAAAATCCCAAAGAGCTTGGAAAATAGTGACCCAGCAGGCAACTGGCATTCACTGATCTGATGGCCAAGCTGGTTGAAGAAAGTAACCTCTTCCCAAGGGTGTCCACTTTTTGGGACACCCTATCAGGAGGAGTAGACGGAAAGGTAGTGAAGTGGTCTGACCAGTAGATGCCTGCACTAGCATTCTTTCTGGGGAGGGGTGCTCAGACAAGAATGCAGGGTCACCCGGGGCAGGGCAGTGTATCTCGCAAATTGCAGATTGACTGGGGGTCTTGAGCAAGGTTTGGTGACGGTCCGTAAGAGAGCATCTGTCAGTGCCTCATTGAAGGGGAGGAGGAGCTTAGTACGGATTGACTCAGCCAAAGCACTACCATCAAGACATTGGTTTTGACCTCAAAGATGGGAGCTGGAGGTCAAGACTTTGGCTGCCCTGCTCATGACAATTGCGTAAGAAGCACTCTCCACAATGGCATGCCTTGGGGGTGAGAGGAGTCCTCACTCATGGGAAGCGTCAAGGCACTGGCTTCTTGAAAGTCTCATATCAATTTTATTCATGTATTGTTGCCCTATCTCATCACCTGCATCACAATCGTTCTCCAAATCCCTAAAAAATAAGGAAAGTAACATGTGTTTTTCCATGTGAGGGTGGTAAGTTAAGTGGGGTAGGTGGTGCTTCAACAGAAAGTGAGGTTGCAACACTGCTAACTTGGAGTCAGAGAGCACAATGGGCACCTCATCCTCATGCGTTGACGGAATCTGCATCAGCATTGTAGCTCCAGGCACTGGTGTGGAGGTTGGCACTGGAGGCAAAATCGATGCCAGGGGAGGCCCAGTTGTGGTTTGGGAGGGTCCAACTGAACAGAGGGTGAACCCTCCAGCGGTTCCGTGGGGCCTGTAGGCACACTAGAGGGGGTCGGTAAAGATCTGAAGAGTCGGAGCATGGCCTCACAGAAGTCTTCGATCTGTTTCGCTATCACAGACAGTCCAAGAAATTTGAGTTGCGCCGGGACAAGCTGGGACGGGCCTCGAGTTCGACCTAGTTTAACAGTGAAGTCTACAGGCATGGAGATGTCCTTGCACTTTAGAATGTGAGTGGAAGGAAGGGGCCGAGTCCCTCTTGGATATTATTTGTTTTTTTCGCAACTTACCCGACGACTTGGAGAATGACGACAACTGACCTTCTGCAACTTCAGGACTGTGATGACCCTTCATCGACCAACCTGTGGAATGACTCCTGCAATTTCAGGACCAGGAAAGGGGTTGGGTCTGACCCTTTGACTTGGACTGGTCTGGTTGTGGAGTCCTCTGCTGCTTGCCAATGTAGAACTTTGCCTCACGGTCTCATATGGCTTTCAGGTTCATAGATACGCAGTCACTGCATGCCTTAGAGTCGTGGCTTGACCCCAGGCACCACAGGCAGACCTGATGAGGACCTGTCACAAACATTGGTTTGCAACAGTCCTAATGGGGCTTAAAACCTGCTGTTTTCAGAGGCCGACATATTCCTTGCACAAAGAAAAATAGTCTGAACTAATGTGCCTGAAAGAGACAAAAGGTAGCTCACATCTGGTGACGCGGAAAGAAAGGAACTGGCATCAGCGTTCATTAATGACGTCTATATTGGCTCTGCACATCATTTCCAGATAGGAACAGTGTCAATGCGGAGCCTCATGGCACCACCTACCAGTGCACAGAGGTACTGCTGAAACAATATCTGGATCCAGTCTTACGCCTGGGAAATATTCTAAAGGGGAGAAATCTGTGATTAGAAGTCTCTATCAGATATTAAGTTCATAGTGCTTTACGGAAAGAGAATTGCTTAACAATATTGTTCTTTATGTAATAATTCTGAGTAGAAAGCAAGGTCTTTATGGGCTTTTGAAATTGTATGTTGTGAGATTCCTTACTCAGTGTACCAGTTATGTAACATCAAAATGCTAAATATCGATGTACAGTGGTTTGACCCATTATACTATGAAATTACACCTATAAAGACAATAACTCACCTTTGAAAAATCCATAGTGACACACCTGATGCACTGGTAACCATTGCTGGACCAGAGATTCTGGTCTCGCTCTACGATCCTACCAAAGAAACCTGTTTAATCGTTTTAAACATTGTATCCTTGAAAGGAGTTGACGCAGGTAGTGTTGAATGCCTATTTATTTCTGGGAAGCATTATTTTTTCCATTGATAGGCCTTGATCCCCATTATTGGGAAATATACCGGAAAGGTCCAAATACCTGTTCAGATAAAAGTTGAATGCAGCATATATTGTTTTGTAGATAGGTTCTAGAATGGATCCAAGAAAATACACTTGTTACCAATACAATATCAAACAAAGCAAATGTTTCATGACTCTCATGGGCCTTGACGTTTGATCCATAATCAACATTTTTACAAAGTTTGATAAGTGTTAGGGACACTGGTTGTGCTAGGTTAATATCCAGAATCGGGTATTTACATTATCAAGAATAGTGGTGGATTAATAATGAAGAAATTGACCCCTAATGTCAAAGATTTCTAGTTTAGAGGGCAATACATACAGTGCATTGCATTTAAACATTGTGACAGGCCATTTAATATAAATGCAAATCCAAAGCTTAATATGATATTAATAACATAGTTAGACTAACTTGTTCTGAAACCATTTGAAGGCAGTTCAATATCTACACTACCAATGTAAGGGCAGCGCACTATGGCATCTCTTCGTGTTTTCAATGTCTTCAGATGGACTGATCACAAAATGAAATGCACATTTGCAAGTAACTGGATCACAGAACAAAATGTTTATACCTCCCATGACCCTGTCTTATGAAGTTAGACAGCTGAGTCACGTTACATCCTTGAGGTACTCTCCCATGCAACCTCTCACAACAGGGTACTACTCTTCCCCAACTTTGCATACCAGAGGGTGTTCCCACATACAATCTGAGCAGCTGAGTAATGCTCCTTTTTCTGTTCACACTAACTCACACACAAGTGTACTACAATTGTTTCTCTCTCAGCAAGGTAAACACCAAACAGTCACCAAACACTCAACAAACATTAAGACACACACTGCAGCATGTATCTACACAAAAACACACACATATGGGTACTACACCTTCTTCCCCAAACTGTTAACTAGTCTCCATATGGAGTCGATGGTGAATGCTCAAACCTTGCCTACCGTCCCCCAGGGATGTATGACGTTTCAACGCATGCTTTTACAACGCATGCCATTACGACGCAGGTTTTACAACGCAAGTCGTTACAACGACTTGCGTTGGGGGGCGCTGGATAGTGAATAGTTTAATTTACTATTCCAACTCCAATCCCCGTGGATAGTAGGGAAGGTGTTGGATAGTGATTAAACTATTCCCTATCCTAGAGCACCCCCTAGCGCAATGCGTTGTAATAACTTGCGTTGTAAAAGTTGCGTGGTAATGGTAGTGCGTTGTAAAAGTTGCGTTGTAAAGGATGTTCCCCGTCCCCCAGGCCCCGAGTGGAATTCTGCAACCTCATTGCAGACCTCATCGCTCCCCTTTCCATCAGATCAATCAACTACATCCTCCTTGTGGACCTCAATTTCTACCTGGAAGAAACAACAGACCCTAACTCCATGGCCTTTCTTGACAGCCTCAGCAACCTTGGACTCATCCTGCTCATCGAAGGACCAACCCACACAGCAAGCAACACCCTCTACCCTATGCACGCCCACCAAGCCCCCCACCAGAAAACCCAAAGCACCATCAAAACACTGGAGCAAAATATCCAAAGAAAACTGGACCAAGACCCTACAGACCACCAACCCAACTACACCAGGAACCTCACACCAAGCTCTTCAGTAAATGGCACGCTGACAGCATCAAATGCACCGCTCACACCAGAAACAAGACCTACAAAAAAATAAAGAAATGGCCCAACTGGTACACAAACAATCTCAGAGAGTCCAAGTGCCACGGCAAACAACATGAGAGAAACTGGGGAATCAACAAAAACACCCCTGCAAGATCCACATAACAAAGCCGCCATCAACCTCTCCCACCAACAACTATGAAATGCAAAGAAAAAGGCCCCAACTTTAAGACTCAAATCCAACAATGGCAAAGAATTCTTCACCATTGTCAAGTTCTCCAATCCCACATCATCCCATACCTAGCACGCTGCAAAGATCTCTCAAACTTTTGACCCAGAGCATACCGATACAAACTCCCCAGGCCATCTGGACACCTCTTTCATCACCAAACAGTAACTAGGCAACTGGAAGCCCCTCTGAAACAAAGAAACCACTATCCAGATGAATACCGTCCACTCTGGAGCCCCCTCATTCCCATGCCCCCACTTCATGAACAGCCTTGGAAGAACCATCATCTCCTCTGCCATCACCAACATCTCCATGACCACTGCCACCTTAATGGATAAATGCAGAAGGCAATGCCCTATGAAGAAACCAATAGCAGGCCCCAACACCTTAGCAGCTACAGACTCATCTCTCTCTTGCCTTTTCCAACTAAAGTCATTGAGAAAGCCTTCAACAGCCAACTTGCAGACGACCTACAACTCTATCAGCTCCTAGGTAGCTCTCAATCAGGCTTTTGCACCAACCACAGTGACAGCCCTCATTGCGGACACCAGTGATATCAGAAACATTCTTGAGCAAAGAGAAACGGCCTCACACATCCTCCCCAACCTCTCTGCAAGTTTCGATACAGTTTCCCACAAGACACTCATTGGAAAGCTTCAGCCTGTCGGTATCTGCGGACCGGCCCTCAAGTGGATATCCTCCTTCCTCACAGACAGATCTCAACAAGTTAGACTTAACCTTTACACCCCAGAACCCAAGAAACTCATCTGCAGAGTCTCTCAAGAATCATTGCTTAGCCCAGCACTCTTCAACCTGTACATAAAGCCTCTTGTAGCCATCATCAGAGCCCACTGCATCAACATAGTATCCCATGCTGACAACACACAGCTCATTCATTACCTTATAGACTCAACCAGCACTGCCGAAGCAAACTTCACCAACAGTATGAGCAACGTTGCTGCCTGGATAAAAAAACAATTGCCTCCAGCTCAGCACCGACAAAAACTTCGACAACAACCACTACCCCTGGGACTCCTCTTGGTTGCCCTCCATACTTGGGTCCCCACTTACCCTTGGGGACCATGCCAAGAACCTCAGGAACATCCTGGACACCAATCTCTCCATGAGCAGACAAACGCCTTCTCCTTATCATGCTTCACATCCTTTGAATGCTACGTAAGATTTTGAAGTGGATTGCACTAAACACCAGATGAATGGTCACCCAGGCTATCAGAGTAGATTGACTATGGAAACGCCCTCTTCATCAGAATCTCAACCCATGTCCTACGCCAACTCCAAAGCACCCAGAATGCCACTGCCAGACTCATCCTGACCATACCGGGAAATAAATACATCTCTCCACACCTCAACAGTCTCCACTGGCTCCCTGTGCAGGAAACATGAAAGTTCAAGCTACTCACCCATGCCTACAAAGCTCTACACAAAACCAGTCCAGCTTACCCATGAGACACCTTCAATCTGCGTCCCAGGCAAGAGCACATTTCCCTCGCATCAAGAAGACAAGATGCAGACGATGCACCTTCTCACACGTCACAGTCTATACCTGGAATGATCTGCTGAAACACCTAAAAACCTCTCACTTCCTCATGGACTTTTTTTTTTTAACTGTTTGTTATTAGAAACAAAAGCAGCAATAAAGACATTACATCTGCATTTTAGGTAAAGATGTTCAAGAGATTACAGCATTATCTTTCTTATCATTTATCTGACAGAAGCCCATAGCAGCATGTTCCAGCATTTACAGGACAATCGAAGGTAGGTCACTTGTATGTTCTCGGGTTAGGTGATTTAACCAATATGTACCTAATGCTAATTGCCCATATTATGTGCCGTACGCTCATCCACGCCCTCCTCCAACACCAGGAGTCTTTCTCTCCTCAGTTCAACTGTCAGAGAGACACATATCTCCCCCCTATACTTATTCCACCACCACCTTTTGTGATCCCATTTACGTGGACATCCCCTGCCTTTATAAATTGTCTGTTCGGCGATCATGGCATGATCCATATCTTTTGCCCATTCTCTCAGCAGTGGCAAGGTATCTACGCCCCACTTCTGAGCTATATTTCGTTTCGCTATGCTCCACCCAGTCATGGCCCACGATGGTTCGGCTTGTGTGAGATCCGTCGCCTGAGAAGTCACAGTGTGGGAGTTGGGAGGATAGGCTTGTTGCACATCCTAGTCAGTTGTCTGGCCACGTCCGTCCAGTATTGCTGCATGTGAGGGCAGCCCCATAGGATATGTAGGAATGTTCCCGGTTGGTTACAGTGTCGGAGGCAGAGAACATCGGGTCGCCTACCGAATCGGTTTAGTAGGGTGTCATCAAAGTATACTCAATGAAGAATTTTAAGTGGCACCAGGCAAAGTCGCATCGGGATGGCAACCTATCGGGGTGAGTATAGCGCTTCTAGCCAGTCTTCATCGGTTAATTCTCCCAAATCACCCTACCAAGGCACCCTCAGCTTCAACATTGGATCGGCTTGATTATTGACCAACTTCCTATATGTGAGAGAGACGGCCTTTCGGGGCATAGGATCCAGCAAGAGCCGTTCCTCCAGGGGAGAGGAGTCCGGAAGGGGGGGTATCCCCAGGGAGGGCGGAATCAATGGCATGACTAATTTGGAGGTAGCAAAATGTTTCTGTCTGTGCCAGCTGGTACTTAGTTTGTAAGTCTGAGAACGATGCCTTCTTGCCCTTGACCAATAAATCGCCCACTGTAGAGATCCCGCTCACTTCCCATTGATCAAATCCTGCACAGGCAGTAAGCCGTCCCAGGATGTCCGGTTCCCATAGAGGGGTAGCCTTCGTGAGGCGCCCCTGCCAGCCCATCCGCCTCTGCGCTCCGTGCCACACTGCTACAGTAGGCGCCGTAGGGTTGGTCAAACACAATTTCCTATGGTTCATATACAGTGCTCTATTATAACCTACCTTCCCTAGCAGCCAGTGGTCAGTGTGAAAGCTGGGGTCATCATGCCACCCAAACACCCATTGATTAATGGCTGTCAAGTGTGAAGCTTAAAAGTAGAGGCACAGGTCTGGTAGTCCTATACCCCCATCATACCATCCACTAGTAAGCTTGGCCATGGCTATGAGAGGTGGCCTGCTGTCTCATAATAAATCTCGCACTGCTGTATCGATCTGCAGGAAGTAAGATTCGGGTGCCAGAATGGGAGTGTTTTGTAGCACGTAAAGAAAGCGCGGCAGAGCTAGCATTTTGAATAAAGATGGGCATCCTAACAAGGTAAGGGGGGTGTTTTCCAATGTGTGACATCCGAGCAAAACTTCTGCAATGGCCCTAACAAGTTCCGTTCAAAAAATAGTGTGGCATCGACAGTGATAAAGATCCCCAAGTACCAAGATCCCTGGGAAGCTACCGGAATATTGTATCCTCGAGGGCTCCGCGGTGGCTGTCCCCAAAGGGGATAGATCTGGGATTTAGACCAGTTTATTTGGTACCCATAGTGTGCCCCGAAAATATGAAAAGTATGAAGTACCCGGTGCAATGAGCGCGTCATTGAGGCAAGGTAAAGCAAGAAATCATCCGCATACCGCGATATGCAGTCTTCATGTTCATTCATCCATCTAATGCCTCTAATGCCCGGGTCTCCCCTTATCCACACCGCCAGCGGTTCCAAAACCATGGCGAAAAGGAGCAGAGACAACGGGCATCCCTGCCTTGTCCCACAGCACAAGGGGAAAGAATTAGAGCGATGATTGTTCACTGAAACATGAGCCATTGGTTGTGCATATAACAGTTTGACCCATCCCATAAATTTGGGTCCGAACCCAATGCAGTCAAGAACTGCAAACAAGTATTCCCATGCTATGGTGTCAAACGCCATTTTGGCATCAAGTGCCAGCAGAATTGCCTCTTCTTCTAGAGTGCCTACATGGCCCCATACACCATGCAGCCTACGCAGGTTGCGTGCAGTGTTCCTTCCCGGCATGAGTCCCGACTGATCTGGCTGAATCAAGTCGGTGAGATAGGGGAGCAGACGAGTTGGCAAAAGCTTTGCGAGAATTTTAGCGTCCACCGTAATCAGAGAGATGGGTCTCTACGAGGTGCACTCATCTACTGGCTTACCGGGTTTATGAATGACTACAATAGTAGCTTCATGAATATCATCTGGGAGGAGGGCGTTATCGTAACGTTCGTTGTATAGATTTAGTAAATGTGGTGCTAGTTTGAAAACCATAGGCTTGAACAATTTGATCGGGAGCCCATTCGGGCCCATCACTTTTCCTGCGCGTATATCTTGAATTGCCTTATGAATTTCTTCAACTGACAAGTCCATATCCAACGCCTCTCTATCCTGTTCTGAGAGGCACGTTACTCCAATAGTAGCAAGGAGTTTGGTCGCTCTCGAAGCCTGCGAGTCTTGCGGGATACCATATACAGTCTTATAGTGGTTTGCAAAAGATTCAGCAATACCCTTTGGGTCCGTGATCAGAACATCATCTGATCCCTTAATCGCGCGCACCCATCTCGCTGATTCTTCCTTACATTCGAGCCACGCTAGCAATTTGCCAGTGCCTTCCCCTTGTTCATAGATACGATGCCGGGTGGCCAGAGCTCGTCTACTGACATCTTCTAAGAGCAGCTGCTTATAGTCTAGTCATTTAACGCTAAGTAGGTGCTCAGCGTCAGGGCCAGGGGCCCGAGACACATCCACCTCATTTATAAGTCTAAGTCCCTGACCTTTAGCCATATTGTCACAAGTATCGGAACAACAGTATTCATGGAAGACATGTAGCTACCCAGGCTCCCCCTGCCGCCAGCTGAGCGACCCCCGGACTGCCATCTGCACATAGGTGCCAACCAAGCCGTGCATATCTGAGCAATCATTAGGTCTTGCTGCAAAACACCCCCTCCCCAAAAATCAAACACAAGACACAAGATTACACTCAGCCCAATAAACGTACCGCCCTCCCTGCCTCCCTGCTTAACGGGACCAGAACCGCCGGCCACCCCCAACATGCAGAGTGCCTGTCGCCCACCCATAAACAATTCCAGGGAATGTGAGTAACCCCACTCCCAGTTAGCATATCTCTATACAGACATTTCTCCACCCCCAGTACGACCCCCACCCCAAAAGCAGTACACGCTACCGAATCTCGGTACAGTACTCGTGAGATGTCCCGCGGCACCCACATTGCCAATAACAGTGCAATAACAAGTTTCATAAGAAAACTATTCCCTCCCATAACAGCCCAACATGTTGAGCGAGTATAACAGTCAGCAACATAGGCAATTCAATCATGTACCAAGGAATCTGCTTTAGTTCCCCCCCCCCCAGTACTGGATTTGCACAAACTCATGTTCAGGCGACCATGGCACCAAGCCTATGCCCCACAGAGTTTGCCAGGGCGTCAGGAGGACATTGCAATCCTACACAGCCTTACCGACCATCGAATCAGCACCCTCCCGTGGGTCCCTGGGAGTCAGAGTCAGAATGTGGAGGAGATTGTCTCTTCTGGTGCAAGTCAGCGTTGTCATCCGCCACTGAGAATGCCTTTTTGCCCTTGTTTTCGACCGTGCGCCATCCATCGAGCCAGTCCCAGACCACCTCAGGTCGAATGAAAAACCATGATTTTCCATTCTCTTACACCCGAAGCTTGGCAGGGAACATCATTGCATACTTGTCTTCTTGGTCACGTAGGGCCCGTTTCACCTCCAGAAAACTTTGGCGCTGTTTCTGCACTCGCGATGTAAAATCTGGAAAGAACATGATCTTGCTGTTCTCCAGGGTAAGTGGCGGGGCCACCCTCTCTGTCTGCAGAATATCATTGCAGTCCCGAAAGTTGAACTCCCGCACCAGCAGTGGTCGAGGGGGCGCTCTAGGCTTCGGGCGACCTCCAGGCACTCGGTGAGCTCTTTCAATCGTGAAGGATTTGGAGAGTCCTGTGGGTTGTAGGTGCTTAAGGACCAGATCCTCTACAAAAAGGTCTGCCGCCTGCCCCTCCATACATTCCGGCACGCCAATAATGTGAACATTGTTCCGCCGCATCTGACCTTCGTAGTCGTCCAGCTGCAGGGCCATTGCCTCCTGGGAAGAGCGGAGGTCAGTGATTTGCTTCTTGAGCAGGGCGGTTTCAGTAACCAGTTCCTTGGCAGTGTTCTCTACAGATCCTACCCCTTCTGTGATTTTCTTCATGTTCTCTCGGATCAGTGCCACATCCGTGGCCACTGTGTCGATCCGCACCTCGAGAGAGGTCCTTATCACCATTATTGCTTTGAGTAAATCATTGTTTGACGGTTCCACGGCATCTCCCAGTGTCCCCGCCTTTGTACGGTCTTCAGGTTGCAGTTTCTGCCAGGCGAACTTCTCTAGCTTGGTCTGGGTCATTGTCCGATTATTGCGGCCGGACGCCATTGCCTATTGCCACGAAGACACCACTACTGATCAAGGCGCCGCCGCTACTCCCCACCACCTGCAGTGAAATCCTTCACCCGGCCTGTCGGCTTTCGCAGGAGGCACCCCACACACAGGGGGGTATCCAATCAAGGCCACTGCACAATGGTCGTAGAGGGAAGGACCACAACACCAGGTACCACATCGTGGGCGGCAGGCCGAGGATCAGGACCCGATTCACCCAGCCGTGGAAACCCCTTTCCAGCTACAGTGCGTTTCACTCAATCCACGTGATGTGTAGGAAGTGTGGGGAGACAGCGGGTTCAGGGACCCCCGGGGCAACGGTTTCTATACCAGTCCCTTCAGGTGCACCAGGGCATCAGCGCCACCCTCTAGCCACCACATCAGATCTCTTCAGCTTGTCTCTAGCCCAGACGTTATTCTTACGTGTTCCAAAAGGGGGGGTGGTGATGGACGGAGCATCTGAATCAATCAAACACTCACACCCAGTCAAAAGATCTGGGTTTAATCCATCACCGTTCTTTAGCCCACTCTGCCACCCCAGTTCAGACATGGCCATATGCAAATCAGTCTGACCCTGTGCCTCATGGGAACAGTACAGCCCGAACTGCCAAGCCATGTCTTCCCTGGACCGGAAACAAGCTTCCGAGGACCGGTTTCTGGCATTCCAGCCGTCTTCAGCCCGGCTTGCTTGAATCCAGAGGCAAAGTGAGCAAGGGACTCACGTCTGAGCATACCCTGCCACACTGATGGCAGCCAAAAGCGGTACAAAAGGGGGGGGTGGTGATGGACGGAGCATCTGAATCAATCAAACACTCACACCCAGTCAAAAGATCTGGGTTTAATCCATCACCGTTCTTTAGCCCACTCTGCCACCCCAGTTCAGACATGGCCATATGCAAATCAGTCTGACCCTGTGTCTCATGGGAACAGTACAGCCCGAACTGCCAAGCCATGTCTTCCCTGGACCGGAAACAAGCTTCCGAGGACCGGTTTCTGGCATTCCAGCCGTCTTCAGCCCGGCTTGCTTGAATCCAGTGGCAAAGTGAGCAAGGGACTCGCGTCTGAGCATACCCTGCCACACTTATGGCGACCAAAAGCGGTACAAAAGGGGGGGTGGTGATGGACGGAGCATCTGAATCAATCAAACACTCACACCCAGTCAAAAGATCTGGGTTTAATCCATCACCGTTCTTTAGCTCACTCTGCCACCCCAGTTCAGACATGGCCATATGCAAATCAGTCTGACCCTGTGCCTCATGGGAACAGTACAGCCCGAACTGCCAAGCCATGTCTTCCCTGGACCGGAAACAAGCTTCAGAGGACCGGTTTCTGGCATTCCAGCCGTCTTCAGCCCGGCTTGCTTGAATCCAGTGGCAAAGTGAGCAAGGGACTCGCGTCTGAGCATACCCTGCCACACTTATGGCGGCCAAAAGCGGTACAAAAGGGGGGGTGGTGATGGACGGAGCATCTGAATCAATCAAACACTCACACCCAGTCAAAAGATCTGGGTTTAATCCATCACCGTTCTTTAGCCCACTCTGCCACCCCAGTTCAGACATGGCCATATGCAAATCAGTCTGACCCTGTGCCTCATGGGAACAGTACAGCCCGAACTGCCAAGCCATGTCTTCCCTGGACCGGAAACAAGCTTCCGAGGACCGGTTTCTGGCATTCCAGCCGTCTTCAGCACAGGGTCAGACTGATTTGCATATAGCCATGTCTGAACTGGGGGTGGCTGAGTAAACTAAAGAATGGTGATGGATTAAACCCAGATCAGTTGACTGGGGGTGAGTGTTTGATTTGTTCAAGCGCTCCGTCCATCATCCCCTTTTGTATCGCTTTGTTCACCCTAAGTGTGGCAGGGTATACTCAGACGTGAGTCCCTTGTTCACTTGGCCACTAGATTCAAGATAGCCTGGCTGATGAGGATTATGAATCCGAAACCGGTCCCAGGATGCTTGTTTCCGGTCCAGGGAAGACATGGCTTGGCAGTTCGGGCTGGACTGTTCCCATAAGGCACAGGGTCAGACTGATTTGCATATAGCCATGTCTGAACTGGAGTGGCTGAGTGAACTAAAGAATGGTGATGGATTAAACCCAGATCAGCTGACTGGGGGTGAGTGTTTGATTTGTTCATGCGCTCCGTCCATCATCCCCTTTTGTATCGCTTTGTTCGCCCTAAGTGTGGCAGAGTATACTCAGACGTGAGTCCCTTGTTCACTTGGCCACTGGATTCAAGATAGCCTGGCTGATGAGGATTATGAATCCGAAACCGGTCCCAGGATGCTTGTTTCCAGTCCAGGGAAGACATGGCTTGGCAGTTCGGGCTTTACTGTTCCCATAAGGCACAGGGTCAGACTGATTTGCATATAGCCATGTCTGAACTGGGGTGGCTGAGTGAACTAAAGAATGGTGATGGATTAAACCCAGATCAGTTGACTGGGGGTGAGTGTTTGATTTGTTCAAGCGCTCCGTCCATCATCCCCTTTTGTATCGCTTTGTTCGCCCTAAGTGTGGTAGGGTATACTCAGACGTGAGTCCCTTGTTCACTTGGCCACTGGATTCAAGATAGCCTGGCTGATGAGGATTATGAATCCGAAACCGGTTCCAGGATGCTTGTTTCCGGTCCAGGGAAGACTGGCTTGGCAGTTCGGACTGGACTGTTCCCATAAGGCACAGGGTCAGACTGATTTGCATTTAGCCATGTCTGAACTGGGGTGGCTGAGTGAACTAAAGAATGGTGATGGATTAAACCCAGATCAGTTGACTGGGGGTGAGTGTTTGATTTGTTCAAGCGCTCCGTCCATCATCCCCTTTTGTATTCTTATGTGTTAGCACAATGTTCAAAAGTCGAAAATGGCCTCCAGCAGAAACTTGAGTAAAGTGTGTCTGTTAGGCCCCCAGCGGCAGGACCTCAAGAAATCACAGTGCAGTCCAAGGGCCACTTCCAGCCCTCTCTCACAGGCCCTTTATAATCCATGTCAACCTGCACTACGGGAGGCCACCACTATTTCCTTTTCAGCTATCAGGCAAGTCCCGGTGTTATTATGCCAACAAACTATGAAACTCCTCTCCCTCTGGGCTTCACCGCTCACTGTACCAGGTGGCCCAGAGGCCCTCAGCACGCACCTCCTAGCTGACAGTGGCTGCTTTTAGCACCATCCACACTACCGCATACAGTCTTCAGGGCGGCCTCGGGCCTACACGCACATGGCGGCAATGTCTTGTAGCGATTCACTCCCCACGTGGGCCGCCACATCGTTCAATTGCCCCCCCCCGTCACTCACAGGGCTGTCAGGGATGGTTTCTGCAGTCTCCGCTGGGCTCCGGCAGTGCCTCATCCGTCGTGGAAGCCTCTAATTCACCGCCGGGGCACCGGTTTCTTTTAGGCCTCACCCGCGGTCACACTTGGAGCCCAAGCAGCACCGCACCGCACTCCTGCGGGCAGGGACACCCGCGAGGCCACGGTCTCTGGAACTCCTGCGGGGCACTGTCTCCGATGAATTCAAAAATTATACGGGCGGCAGCCGGTCACCACAGATGCACGCTGACTGCACAAGGGCACGAATTGGGCAAGTAGGAGCAGAGTTATACAGGATATTTTCGGAGTGGCGCTCCGGAGTAAGACTACCGAGCGGCCATTCCCGTCGGCAGTTAGCCACGCCCCCCCATGGACTTCTAAAGGAACCTCAACACAAAGGACATCTAGATGAAACAGGCATGATCTCCTCCTCCCCCTCAGGCTTGCACATATAATAATACAAAGTCCATGATTGCCAAATAGCCCCGCTGATTAATTAACTGAATGTCATATTTTAATATTGCAGCTCAAAAACAGCCAGTCAGTTGATGTTTCGAGTTCCCATCACTTCAGGACATAGTATACTCTTAGACAACACAGTCTAATTTTCTATCTAAGTCTCATTTTTTATATCCAAATCCTCCTTGGAGATAGTTTTACTTCTCTAACTAAATTAACCAGGAGGTCTTGAGTAGTCTTTTTCAGCATCTCCAGACCTGTCCCATTCACACATCAGCTTATTAGCTGTCCAAGTCTACATATCCAGCGCCTTCTCTTACACACCCAGGTCTAGAACCCAAGACATTGGTAAGGCTCTCTCATGAGCACATTGTCCTGCTATTCCACTGTTGGCGCCTTTCACCATTAAAAGCGCCAAATGGATGTATCGGAGTGATGTTTAAATCCCAAAGGCCGAGAGCCTTATTCATAAGATACAAAAGGTCAAGAAAGAAAACCCAAGGAAATCCCATAGGCAAACCCACATGAGATAAGATTCAAAGTGCAATTATGGGGGTTTAATAAAAATTAGGAATTAATACAGTAGGTTAGAGCCAAATAGTTAGCCAGTCAAGAAAAATGAGCACATCACATAGAACAGGGCACATTTCGATTATTTTATGAAGGAAATGCACTGTATTTATGAAAACATGAATGCAGTGCACAGGTAAATTTTTAAAAAGCCAAGTTTTCAGTGCAATCAGTTTAAGAGCCAATATGAGTTTGCGGCCTATACATGCTAACCTCAACACATAAGTATATTTATTTTAATTTCAGGTTCTCAACTCCAAAACACCACATCCTCTTCTTCCTGAACTAAATGGCTCACGCTGGACAAGAATGCCCCCATTTACCTGGTGGAGTGTAGTAACAAGTCCTCTGTCCACCGCCTTAACCACAGTGCTAGCTTGAGCTGCGCCATCTTCTCTATTCATTCTATCCTGATGTTAATATGGATATCGATGTGTTTATCAATAAAAATGAACTATCATTCTTATTAATAGAATCACCTGTTCTGAACTCCACATCTACCTTGACACGCAAATATGTAGTCAGACAGGCCCGCGACCAAGGCCCAGGATTTCTGATTGATGGGTCACAGGTGGAAGGGTGCTTAGCTGGCAGGCAAACACTCAGGCAGGAAACTCTTTGTTAATCCCACAGATAGACACAGCGACATTACAATGGTCAGGGGACATTTTCCCAATAAAGCATCCATAGCCAGATGAGTAGGCACACTACTGAAAACATCATAAAGTCAGACACACATGAGCTAGGAACACATATGCAATCAGGACCTAGCACACGTAGTTATCGCGCACTCCCCATGCTGGACATCTAGACACGTTCACCACTGGCCACACTGTGTCCACACAAGGTCGAGACCCACCTGTACTAACCATTTGACTATTACTTTACGACTCTAAGGCAGCAACCAAGAGTCCTCACCATATATGGTACGCAGGAAACTAACGTTACTTGTACTTTTGTATATAAGAAGAGTACAAACCCAATGTAAATTGAGACGGTCCTCAGACCTTGTGCCTGTAACTGTTCTCCAGGTTGAACTGTTTAATTAAACAAACTGTTTCTGCCAAATGTCTCTTGTCTGAAAGGCAATCTAATCCGAGCAACAGTGGCCACCAGCACTCTTACAGACCACACACTGTCCTCCTCAAACTCAGTAAGGTCTCATGAGCTCACCAGGGTTCATGCTTGTCACACGACTCACTCCAACCCAGCGATGTAGAACCATTGCAGTACATTAACAGCAACTGCACACACAGGACCCTCCAAAGGCATGTACTAGTCTGGGCCACTATCACCTTAACCACTTGGCTGCTAAGGCACATGATGCACTTCCATTGACTTTCCATTGAAATCAATGGAAACTCCATGACGAGTTACCCTTGTCATTAGCACTGAAGGGGTTAAAGGAGAAACCATACGGGGCACTTACCAACGCTTCTCCTTAATTTACCCTCACCATTTAATGTATTACTGCCTGAAGCTTTGTGATCATTTCGGTGTTATGATTACTGTAAAGGAGATTTCCGTCTCTTCCAATTGTCTACACAGCAGTGTCTCAACAGTGCAATTCTTATGACACTGTTTCCATATAATTGCCCTCAAGCTCAGGACTACATACTGAGACACATCAAGTAGGTTGTTAACTGGCCTGAGCTGGATTTTTGTCCTTGCCAGACCATGCCCTTGTCACTGGGCCGCTCTTTCCCAGCAGCTTTAGCTTAGACCACTTGCCAGTTGATGTGTGGGTGATTGGCCCTAAACTAGTTTGTTACTTTAAGGAATTGTTTTGTTTCAACTTTCATCTCATGCCAGTGTCTGTGCTATAGATTCTGGCATTCTATAATGATGGGGAGTGGTCTGTCTGGGCTGTGGGCAGGTACAGTGTTATTCTCCAATAAACACTTGGAGAACTTATCTAGACTTTGTGTACTGGATTTAACACTGGTGATGAGCGGAAGGAGTACTTTCTACCTATTATGCAGCAAGGGAGTGGTGCCGTCTTCTCGGATATTTGGAACCCATTTTAAGGGTTCAAGACTTTTTACTCAGCAAATCATTATTTTGTTGAGGCAGGATGTGCTATTTTCATTCCTGGGGAAAGTTAAGGCTTTGATCCTTAAGTACTTGTTACTTATTGCATTTTGAGTGTTTTGACATTTCAGGATGGCTTACTGCATTTTTCAAACTGAGGAGAAATGCACACGTGTTCCCTTTTGCTGATTCCTGTGCCAGGAAAACACCTTTAGCAACTAGAGGGAGGCATTGTCTTAGAATGAAACATTCGGGCAACGTCGAGAGAAGCATCCGTAACAACAGAAACGTTACCGCTGAGCATTTGTGGCAGCATTGGAGAGTAGAGCAATTGTGGCAGCAATGGAGCAACGCCGTTTGTGACAGCAATTAGAGCAAACGAGAAACAAGGCATAGGACGAGGAAGCGCTCATGCAACGCTGACGTGCCCTTTATGGACTTTGACCTTTGCCATTGCAGAAAAGGTTTGCCTGGCATGCTCCATCACGAAATCATAGTTCTTCCACTGCCCACCTGGTTTGTACCACCAGAATAAGAACCTCTAAGTTTGGGGGGAGAGCCTTCAGCTGGGCGGCTGCCCATCTGTGGAATAATCTTCCGCCCGATATCAGACAAATAGGAGAATACCTTCAGTTTAAGAAAACACTTAAAATGTATCTCTTCCCTATGAGGTAGTGCAGGCTATACATCCGGTGGGTAAACAAGTGCATGTAGAGGAACTGCTGGCAGTCAGCGCCAGGATACCCGTGGGGTGATAGTGCGCTCTAGAAATTTTTTGATTACATTACATAACATCCGGAATAAGCCACCTTGTATTGGGTGCAAAAAGGACTTTCAATGCTGATGCGCATTACTCTTCATTCACACAGTTTTATTCTGATTCAACACCGATGCACACGGTTTATTTCAGATTTGAATGAGTCAGACATTGTGGCCTAGAGTTTTGATGGATCTGCCATCGATATGAGGGTTATACTGAAGTAATTATAGCATCTAAGGGAAGAGCAGCACATTAAATTGTATATAGCGGAAGAAGGAGTAAATGTTCTAATATGGAGGAATCGGTGGAAACTAGGTGTTATACTGAACCTACAAAACAAAGAACCTGTATTAGTGGTTAGTATACCTGATAGTTTTGTGTGGTTAACTTCACAGTTTTCTGATGAGTTCACTGAGCAATTGGGCAAATCGGAGGATTATACTCACCAAATTAAATGTAAGCAAGGGGCACTAGCAGTAAAACAGAAACTAAGAGGGGTACCATATAACATGAGGGATGAATTTTAAGGGCAACTGAATAAGATGTTGAGTGGGGAATCATTGAAGAACTTGAATCCTCTCAGTGGGCGTCGCCCATAGTTTTGGCATGGAAGGAAGACAGTACTTTGAGGTTGTGCATTGATCTCAGAGCACTTAACACTGGAATTGTGGTTGACTACCATCCATTGCCAAATATCAACGAAGTGATGAGCATGTTGGAGGTTGTAGCAGTATTTTCCACACTCTATTTACAGTCAGCTTATCATCAAATTGAGCTGACTGGGGATTCTCAAAGTTTGACTGCATTATTACTCCACAAGGTTTGTTCCAGTTTAGGAGAATGCTGTTTGGCCTTGCATCAGCAACATCTGTGTTCCAGAGGGCTAAGTTCTGCATCTTCATAGGCATGAAAGGTTTTATCAAGTGCTTCCAAGATGATGTTCAGATTTTCTTGAAAAATAGGCAGGAACACTTTGAACATTTAAAGAAAGTGTGTGGGGTGTTGAGGAGGCAAAGACTGACATTGACAGAGAGTAAATGTAAGCTTTTCCATGAGTCGGTGGAATATCTGAGACATACTTTGTCAAAAGAAGCCGTTGTGCCCAAGAAATTGTTAGTGGGTGCTATTATCAAAACACCAGCACCGGTAACCAGGAGACGCTGCTCTCATTTGCAGGGCTATGCGAATAGTCTAGCAAATTCAGAGATTTCACTACTAAAATACAACCATTAAGAGAGCTGGCCAGGAGAAACGTGAAGTTTATGTGGTCAAAAAGACAGTAGCAAGCATTTGACTTAGTCAAATAAGAGGTTGTGGAGACACTAACTTTGAAACCCTTTTGTGTAAACAAAGAATGCATTATTACAGTGGATGCTAGTGTGTGGGAAGTATGTTGTCACAGAAGGGTGGTAATGAGGACTGAATTTGGCATTTAATTCTCGCACCCTGAGTGTTACCAAAAGATGATATGCCATGATAGAAAAGGAATTGTTGGCAGGGTGGTGGGCAGTGGAACATTTCTGGAATTATGTTTGGGGCTCTCGCTTCACCTTAAAAATGGATCACAAGCCGCTTGTAGGACTATTATCTCCTGGCGGTGTGCAAAGATATGGTAGACATTGCAAGATTAATATCTAGCCTCAAGGAGTACAATTTCAAAGTGGAACACGCACCTGGGAAAAGCAATGTCACTGTGGACTGTTTATCTAGATTATCATATGTTAAAAAAGATGATTGTGATGGAGCAGATGATACTGAAGTGATAGCCAGCATTACAGATGTGATGTTTGGGGAATTCGCAGGTGTGGTTCAAGAAATGTGGAAGGTAGCTGTGGAAGGCGATTTGCTATATAAAAGTGTTGTGGAGTATGTAAAGGATGGGTGGCCTAAGAAGAAAAAGACTTCAGCTGAAATATTTCTATATTGGAAGATATCTGGAGATTTTGAGGTGCAAGGTGATATGTTGTTTAAGGAAGGAAAGTGCATACCACCTGCTGATTTGCGGGTTTGTATATTGTGCTTAGCCTATGAGGGACATCTGGGAATGTCATCTATGAAAAGGTTGATAAGAACTACATTTTGGTGACTGGGTCTTGTTAGCGTGGTGGATAGGGTTGTATATGAGTGTGACGTATGTGTCAATAGTGAGAAGATTATTATAGAGTGATACTGGTGCCTTTGTGACCTGTGGAATGGTGAGGAGTTTCTGTGGCAGAAGGTAGGTTTTTTGACATTTGATGACCTTTTAATTCTTTACAATACGAGTGTAGATTTGCCATGCTTTTAGTGGATTATCATTATAAATGGCTCAAATGGTTTGTTTCCCAAGTTACCAATGCAGCGGTGATTGAGTTTTTCAAGGAACTGTTTGTTGGAGAGGGCTGCCCTGAAGCCCTTTTCATTGATAATGGTGTGCAGTTGAGGTCACAGAAGATGGAACGTTTTCTTAGGTACTGTAACATTCGCCATGTCAGCACTTGCATGATACGAACCTCGGGAAATGAACAGGTGGAAAGGTTTAACACTGTGTTGAAGAAGAGTATTTTGTGGGCACGTAGTTTTGGAGGGGAATGGAAAGACAAACTGAGATAAAAGTTGGGGTCATACCGCATCACTCCTCATACCACCACAGAGGTTAGTCCTTTGAAACTGCTCAAAAGGAGGGACCTGGTCTCTAAGTTGTGTCTGTGGTGGTTTAAGAGATAGCAGATAGGGAGGGATGAGGTTAAGGTGAACGAGGAAGCAGCTTTAAGATCTGAAGAGCAACAGGGGAAGATCAACCGTGCATATGATGCTAAGTAGAAAGTAAAGGAGTCTGAATTTCTGATGGGAGGTTGGGTCAGGATTCGCAAGCCTGGGACTTCGGCCAAAAGTGACCCCAGATTTGGTAAGGCTATGAGAGCTGCCAAGGTCAACAGGAACATTGTGGTCACACATGATGTCAAAGTTTAGAATGTTAGAAGACTGGCTAAATATGAGTTTGTCATTAAAAGGGCTACACGTGTCATTTCAGAAGGAGTGGACCAGTTTGGAAGTGTGGTTTCAAAGGTTAAGCAAATCAATCGCAACATGAGGTTTAAATGTAGATTTGCAGATTTTGTGTAGGGTTTGTGTTTTGTCTTGTCTTGTAGTTGGAAGTGTGTGGGGTTTTGCTAGCTGGAAGATGGCGGCCGCGAGGAGCGGCTGAGTAGCAGTGCAGGCGGTGTGGACACCTCGCTACAGACCCACTGACCATCTGGAAAATAAAATAATCCTAAAGTTGGTGTCATCGCTGACTTGATTTGGATGGATTGAAATGAGCCGTATGGGCTGGCTTATGCCTGACTCGCGAGCTTGTGACTAAGGCGAGCAAACTGAGAAATAAAACACTGTAAGGAAAACTGACCACTGTCAGAAAGGAGAAAATCAGAGATCGTACGGCGGTCCGGATGCCTCTGAGCGCCCCGTATAACAAGATACTCCCTCTTGGGGTTTGGAAGGCGGCTGCCACGCTACTATTGAGGATCGGGTTGGCTGATAGACTCTGCGCCGGTCCTCGCGGAGCTCGCGGTGTTCGAGGAGTTAGGGGGCGGAGCTGTACAGCAACTCGGACGGAGTTCGGTCGGGGTCGAGCTCGAGTTAGCGGAGTGACAGAAGGGAGGAGAGTGCTCCTCCGGGATTGCAGAGACAAAAGGCTGAACAGGGAGAAGCGGCAATCTCCCCTACGGATGGCGCCGAAAGTCAACACTGGAGGTAAGCCACCCGCAAAGAGAAAGAATGTGGCTGAGAACACTGGTCTAATTACCGACCCTGCAGACACTGAGAGTGTGACTTCGGATTCTGTAAATACGCTAGCAGTGCTGTCCGCTGTTGAGCCCGGAGGTCGGGCAAAGGCACATGCACAGGGGCAGGGGCAGGGGCAGGGGACCCCTAAAGAGAGAAGGCTACCATCCGTCAGGACCAGGCAAGCCGCCGCCTCAGCCACAGCGATAGCCGCCATAAGCATTGTCGAAATTATGAACCGTAAGGATAAGAGACCCAAGGCCGCTACAGCTCCGAAGCTTGTTTCCTTCCCAATGTAAGAATTGGCTTTTGTAGTTTGGTTTGCCCTGTTCCCATCATGCACTGGGACAGGAACAGACTAATTTGCATACAGCCAGGTTCTGAAACTGGGATGGTGCAGTGAGCTAAAAAACGGTGTTGGATCTAGCCCTGATCTCTTGACTGGGTGAGAGTATTCTGCTTAATTCAGAGACTCTGTCCCTCACCACCCCTTGTTGTAAATATTTTTGTCCACCCTAAGCGTGGAAAGGGATACTCAGACATGAGTCCCTTGCTCATTGCACCATCAGGATTCAAGCAAGCCGGGCCGAAGACGGCTGTAATGCCAGAAACCGGTCCCCGGAAGCTTGTTTCCTTCCCAGTGTAAGAATTGGCTTTTGTAGTTTGGTTTGCCCTGTTCCCATCATGCACTGGGACAGGAACAGACTAATTTGCATACAGCCAGGTTCTGAAACTGGGATGGTGCAGTGAGCTAAAAAACGGTGTTGGATCTAGCCCTGATCTCTTGACTGGGTGAGAGTATTCTGCTTAATTCAGAGACTCTGTCCCTCACCACCCCTTGTTGTAAATATTTTTGTCCACCCTAAGCGTGGAAGGGTATACTCAGACATGAGTCCCTTGCTCATTGCACCATCAGGATTCAAGCAAGCCGGGCCGAAGACGGCTGTAATGCCAGAAACCGGTCCCCTGAAGCTTGTTTCCTTCCCAGTGTAAGAATTGGCTTTTGTAGTTTGGTTTGCCCTGTTCCCATCATGCACTGGGACAGGAACAGACTAATTTGCATACAGCCAGGTTCTGAAACTGGGATGGTGCAGTGAGCTAAAAAACGGTGTTGGATCTAGCCCTGATCTCTTGACTGGGTGAGAGTATTCTGCTTAATTCAGAGACTCTGTCCCTCACCACCCCTTGTTGTAAATATTTTTGTCCACACTAAGCGTGGAAGGGTATACTCAGACATGAGTCCCTTGCTCATTGCACCATCAGGATTCAAGCAAGCCGGGCCGAAGACGGCTGTAATGCCAGAAACCGGTCCCCGGAAGCTTGTTTCCTTCCCAGTGTAAGAATTGGCTTTTGTAGTTTGGTTTGCCCTGTTCCCATCATGCACTGGGACAGGAACAGACTAATTTGCATACAGCCAGGTTCTGAAACTGGGATGGTGCAGTGAGCTAAAAAACGGTGTTGGATCTAGCCCTGATCTCTTGACTGGGTGAGAGTATTCTGCTTAATTCAGAGACTCTGTCCCTCACCACCCCTTGTTGTAAATATTTTTGTCCACCCTAAGCGTGGAAGGGTATATTCAGACATGAGTCCCTTGCTCATTGCACCATCAGGATTCAAGCAAGCCGGGCCGAAGACGGCTGTAATGCCAGAAACCGGTCCCCGGAAGCTTGTTTCCTTCCCAGTGTAAGAATTGGGTTTTGTAGTTTGGTTTGCCCTGTTCCCATCATGCACTGGGACAGGAACAGACTAATTTGCATACAGCCAGGTTCTGAAACTGGGATGGTGCAGTGAGCTAAAAAACGGTGTTGGATCTAGCCCTGATCTCTTGACTGGGTGAGAGTATTCTGCTTAATTCAGAGACTCTGTCCCTCACCACCCCTTGTTGTAAATATTTTTGTCCACCCTAAGCGTGGAAGGGTATACTCAGACATGAGTCCCTTGCTCATTGCACCATCAGGATTCAAGCAAGCCGGGCCGAAGAAGGCTGTAATGCCAGAAACCGGTCCCCGGAAGCTTGTTTCCTTCCCAGTGTAAGAATTGGCTTTTGTAGTTTGGTTTGCCCTGTTCCCATCATGCACTGGGACAGGAACAGACTAATTTGCATACAGCCAGGTTCTGAAACTGGGATGGTGCAGTGAGCTAAAAAACGGTGTTGGATCTAGCCCTGATCTCTTGACTGGGTGAGAGTATTCTGCTTAATTCAGAGACTCTGTCCCTCACCACCCCTTGTTGTAAATACAGCTCCAACAGCAGCAGCTATCTCCACATCAATTACAGAAGAGGCTGAGGAGCCAGCTCCGGAGTTACAGCTGGAGCCTGATTTACAATTACCCCCACAGCCTGATTTACAACTACCACCCCAGCCTCAAACAGAGAAAACTGATGTATCTGGAGGGGTGTCTGGAGGGGAGAACCTGGTCATAAACAGTGTACAGGGTGAGACATTGCTTTCAACTGTAGAGATAACGGCCGCTGAGAGCGAATCCGATAAGGAGGCTCAACCCCTCACGATGGTCAACGAAAAGGAGACTGCATCCCCGGAAGATCAGGCAGTCGGCCCCTCCAATGTGAATATCGACTCAGAAAGGGGGCAGGGTGACCAAGGAGAGGAGACCGCAGGCAGATGTAAAGATGGTCCTACCCTCTCGGCCTCAGGCAACCCAAGCGAGGACTCTGTTGTGGCTATTGTGACCCTAGAAGAACGAGGGAGGCCAATAACGAATGTTAATCTGAGGGGCATGATTGAGAAAGTAAAGGAGAACGAGAAGGAGAAGGAAAAGACCTCCAGTGAAAGCTTCTTCTCCGTAGCAGAGGATGCGGATTGGTCAGAGGATGACGACCAACAAAGCTCAGATATTGATGCCAGCAATCCAGAAACAGAGAGCGACCTAGAATCGGGCCCGCCGTCAACGGCTATCAAAATTGCAGCTCAAAAAGATCAAGCAGCATCAACATGGGACCTCTCTCCAACAGCTTCATTACAAGAGGAATCAAACCTGGGGATGAGAGAGGTACAGAGTCAGGAGACCACACAAGTCTCATTGGCACAAATGATGACAATGATGGAATCAATTCATCAAGGGGTCACAGCACACCGGGAAGAGACAAGATCAGACAATCTCAAGGCCCAAGCAGCAATGAGAAAAATGTAAGGAGTGATCAGGAAACTCTCAAAGGCTTGCGCGACTGTAGGAGATAGGGTCTCAAACCTGGAAGAGAGGATAGTGGCCACTGAAGCAGAGGCAGCGGCTGCCACCGTCAGAGTGGAATCCCTCGGAGCACAAGCACAGGATGTCCAGTGGAAGCTGGAAGACCTAGAGAACAGGTCAAGGAGGAATAACCTCAGAGTCCTTGGAATACCGGAAGGGTGCGAAGGGCAAGACGTTAAAGCCTTTATCGTAAAAAATTTTGAGAGAGCCTTTCCAGACATTGCCGGGTAGAACTGGACTACTGAAATCCAGAGGGCTCATCGGACACCGTTTAAAATAAGACAGAACGCCAGACCTGAAGATAAGCCCAGAGCAATTTTGATTTATATAGGGAACTTTTTGCTGAGACAATCCATCGCAGAGAAGGCAAGACCGGATGCTAAAAGGGCTTTTGAGGGGGGTTCTTTTTCGTAAGGCCTGATTTCTGCCATACCACCGTTGAAAGGCGTTGGAGATTAAGACAGCTAATCAAGCCCTTTCAAGAGAAAAGAATACAGGTGTATCTGATTAATCTGGCTCAGCTAAAGATAGTCCATCTTGGCAAGACAATATATTTTTCCTCTGAAATCAAGGCCCAAGTTTTTCTGGACTCAGTATAGTATAGTATAGTATAGAATTAGACTCAGTCTATAAGACACCCACTATTGTCACTCCTTAATTTTTAGCCTTTCTATGTTCTGCCCAAAAAGAATGATGAAATTCTTGAGAGGCAAAGCATCTGGCTTTTAAGGTCTATTAAGGGCAATGCAGGAATTTTGTTGCTAGCTTGGTTTTGTCTTGTTTGGCTTTGTTTTCTTCTGGGTTTTTTTTGATAGCGTGTTTCTCTTTCCTGGGGGCAAGATTATGTTGGTACAGGGTTTGTCTAAGAGGTAGGCTTTATCAAATGTATGTAGTGAGTCCACCGCCAGACTGCATCCATCACACGCACAGACCTAGTCTGCGCGCTCCACAAGGGTGGGGGTTTGGGAGGGTTTCAGGGGGGGGGGGGTCTTTTGGGGCGGGAGGGGGGGGCAGGGGGGAAAAAAACTAAAAGAAAAGAAAGTTCATGCAATGAGTATGCACATTAATGCAATCCAAAAGCTCGAAGGAAATCAGAATATCTACGACATGTTTACGTGCAGGAGGATATTTGACTGGTTAGCATGGTGGTTAAACTTTCCGCAGGGCTATGTCTAAGCTTAGGGTGGTAAGTTTGAATATTGGGGGTTTGAATAATTGGAAAAAGAGAGGTAGATTGGAAGAGTACATCAAAATAATAGGCGCTGATATTGTATGTCTACAGGAAACCCACCTACCCTGGAAAAAGAAGCACTGGCTTAATTTAAGGGGGTTTGAAATTCTGTCCTGCTCCTCACAGACTTCAATGATAAAAGGGGTAGCAATCATTGGCAGAACCGGGTTAGGGGGGGTGAAAAGTAGCAAGGCCGATATATTTGGCAGATGGGCAATATGTGAATTAAATTTAGGAATAACTATCTGCACGATTTATGGATTTAATCTGGATGACCCGGGGGTGATGGATCATATAGAGAGGGAATTAATTAACTGGCCAGTCCCGATAGTATTATCGGGCGATTTTAATATCTCAGCAAACTTTGCTAGCAATATCCCTTACACAGGCCGTAAACCCCGGGTATTTAGATCAGTGTCTTCCATAATCCAGTCTCATGGGCTGAGGGATGTATGGGGATGTTTAAAAAAAGATGATCCAGGGCATACGTATTTCTCACATCCACATAATAAGCACACAAAGCTGGATTATTTTCTGGTATCGGCTACCTATATCCCTAATGTAGAGATAGAAATACTTCCGAGGTTAATATCAGACCACAATCCGCTAGTCTTGACTATAGCCATCAATAAACAAACAAAAAAAGCCAGACCCTGGACGTTCGATAGGAAACTATTAGCCGATAGCAATTATATAGCGCATGTAAATAATTGGTCTCAGTCTTTTTTCGATGAAAACAGGTATAGTGCCTCCCGTATTGCTGTCTGGGATAGTTTCAAGGCAGGTTTTAGGGGGGAGACAATCAGTTATAATGCCCGTAAGTGGAAAGAATTGAAGGAAGAGAGAAAATGCTTGATGGGAAAACTAGCAGAAGCAGAGGAACAACATAGGAGGGACGTGTGTCAGGGGAATTCGGGTACGCAGAGTTTGGACCGGTTAAATAGCCTAAAGGCTGAAATACAGAGGCAACTGGCCAAGAAAGCTGCTGCAGAATATCAAACTCATAGAGCAAGGGTGTATGAAACCGGGGAAAAGGCAGGGAGGGAATTGGCTTTACGTATAAGGCAGGCCACATCTAAGAACACTATTACCGAAATTAAAGAGGGTGATAAAATCTATAATAAACCAGCTGAAATCCTTGATGTTTTTAGAAGATTTTATCAAGATCTGTATAAGGAAACACTAGATATTGACGGTCCAGGTATAAATTGGCCGGAAAGTGGTGTTAAACTCACATCCATCGAAAGGGAAACCCTAGAACAGGATATTACCATGGACGAAATGTTAGAAGCACTACAAGATCTAGCAGCAGGCAAGGCAGCAGGGCCAGATGCTATACCCCTGGAGGTATATAAACATCTAAAAAAAGAAACGTCACCTCTTCTTCTCGATTTATTCAATGGGGTTATTAATACAGGAGTTATACCTGAGTCGTGGACCTAAACTAATATTGTGGTATTCCACAAGAAAGGTAAACCGGAACAGATCCCAGGCTCCTACAGGCCAATATCGTTAATAAACAGCGATAATAAATTATATGCAAAAATTATGGCTACACGTCTGGGGAGGATTATTGGGACTCTAGTATCTCCCTGGCAGCATGGTTTTGTTCCAGGTAGGGGTACAACTGACCATATAAAAAGAGCTATTACACTATTCGACATCCATGCTGCCGGGGAAGGGGGGGCCGCAATGGTCCTCCTCGACGCTGAAAAAGCCTTCGACCGGGTTAGGTGGAGCTTTCTGTGGAGAGTGATGGGAGATAGAGGATTTGGTCCTAGATTCTTACAGGCAATTCAGGCCATGTATTTTAATCCCACTGCAAGTATCCAGCTTATGGGCGAGAGTTCAGGACAGATTCAGATAACAAGGGGCACGAGACAAGGGTGTCCATGCTCACCTATTCTCTTTGCGTTGTATATAGACCCCCTAATAACCCTTATAATGAATAATAATAAAATCAAGCCAATCACTATCAATGGATTTCACACGAAAGTCCTTGCATATGCGGACGACCTAGCTATAACTACCACGGACCCTGACAGCGCCATGAGTGAAATAGTTAGTATCACCTCCAACTTTGGGAACTTATCTGGATATCGCCTTAATGTGGCAAAAACGCAAGTATTATGCTATCGAAATATAGTTAAGCGCGACGATAGATATGTTGACTCAGTAGTGTATTTGGGAATAGTAATTAATGCTCATCCTAGAGATATTATAAAAGACAACTTTACACCGCTATTGGCAAAAATGAAACAAGATTTAAAAAGGATAGATACGCTCCGTTTATCAATAATAGGCAGGGCCAACGTTATTAAAATGACAATGTTCCCGAAAATTTTATATAAATTCAGGTCCATTCCATACAAGATAGATGACACATTGATTAAGGAAATCGAGGCAGTTTTTATGAATTTCGTTTGGCAATATGGCAAAGTGAGGAGATCAAGCAAACTTATGTCCCTCCAGCAGGAAAGGGGTGGGCTGGGAATACCAAATCTGAGGTTTTATAATTGGTCCTGCTTGCTTACAGATATGGCTTTACTATTCTTTCCTAATGATATTACGCATATTCAGGGAGATATCCCCTCGTTCTTCCAGCTGGCCCTGGGGAGGGAAGCGTACGGGGTATTGCTAAGGAGATATGATAAACGCTTTTTCAAGGTTTCAGGTTATAAAATATTGGAAGACGCCTGGGGGCTATGGTCTTCTGTACAGAAAAATCAAGGGATCCCAAGGTACAACCAATATACTCTAATCTGGAATTCAGGGCTATTCCCGCATCTAAGCAGCGATGGTTCATGGAGACATTGGGAAAAACAGGGAATAACTACATTAGGCCAAGTAATGATTAAGGATGTATGTAGGCCCCTAGAACTTCTGAGGTCACGCTATTCGCTTCAAGGGTGCCAAGAGTTTAAATATATACAGCTGGTTAATACAATAAAAGCAAAAAGACCCTGTATAAATATATCCAAAAGATGTGCATTACTAGATTATATGAAGGGAGGTGGCCTCAAAATCAGGGAAATATACAGGCTATTTTTGGAAGTATCCCCTGATGACATGGTTAAGACAGAGACAGCTTGGGCCTCAAAACTAGGGGATCCGGATATCGATATGGATAAAGCCCTATTAATGGATAAAAGATTTCTGCGATCCTCAAATTTAAGAGCACAGCATTTTAAGACGCTTTTTAACTTATACTACACACCGGCGAAATTATTTGATTGGGGTAAGAGGGTGGATAACAATTGCCCTAGGTGTGGGAACGGGCCAGCCGATGTTGTACATATGTTTTCAAGCTGTGAGAAATTAGGTTCCATCAAGAGGGAAATCGCAGTCTTTTTAGAGGGGCTGCTAGATGTCAAAATAGACCTATCCCCGACACTTTTAATAATTGGTTGTGATGCTAAACTGGTTTTAACTACAGAGTGTGAGGCGCTTATTTTTATAGCAGTAGCGGTCTTGAGAATTTTAATCGCTGCCGCTTGGAAGGATGCCGAGGCCCCAACTTTTCAAATGTGGATTTGCAGGATGCTAGGGATCCATAATATCGAGTCAGAACTGAATGCCTTAAAGGGAGTTAAATCTAGGGAAATGGGGACACGTGTTTGGGAGCCAGTGGCTAGGTGGCGGTTGTCAAGATCGGTGGCCCTATAAATGCTCGTGAAGCTCTCCCGATCGCTCCATGTCTCACGATTATCGCTCTTTTAATCTCTGTCTTTTATATGTAACATCCTTTTTTTTTTTTTTTTTTTTTTCCCCCCGGATATTTTAAGCTCCTATTGCTCCTATTGTCTGTACACATATATTTATAAGTTTATTTATGTATATCCATCCCCTGTTTTTTGCACATGTCATGTTTTTGATGTATATTAAATTGTCATGAACTTTCAATAAAAAAAAAAAAAAAAAAGGAAATGTGTGGGGTTTTTATTTCTCTTATCAGTAGTGCCTATTCATCTTGTGGTTGTATGTCTATTTCTTTAAGGGGATAGATGTGTTATATACATTGTGTTTGTTACTTTAAGATATTGTTTTGTTACAACTTTCCTCTCATGCCAGTGTCGGTCATATAGATTCTGGCTCTATAATGATGAGGAGTTGGGAGTTGTCTGCCTGGGCTATAGGCAGGTAATGTGCTGTCCCAAACTCTTGGAAAACGTATTTGAACTATTTGTACTGGATTTCACGACTAGTTCTCCATGGTCACAGTGACATCATCATTCTTATGAAAGGCCTCCTCCTTTGACAGAAATGGCTCAGAAATGACAACAACATTTTGCTACGTTTTCATGCAAATCAGTAACAAGTCATTGCTAAAATGTTGAGGTTAGAGGGCAGGGTCTTCATACAGGAGTCTGAAGCCATTCAGGTAGAAGAGAAGTTTTTTCATTTATATTTGACCTTTACATTACATTACAGCAAGTAGGGCTCCATCTTTGCTCCAACTTTCCCTCTCTCCTGGTTAATTAATTAATTAATTGTGGGTTTCTAACGCGCTAGAATCGACTCCTGAAGGAGTATCTCTGCGCTATAGACCGCTGGGGAACCCGTCCTGGCTTTCCCTGTGAGATGGTCCCTACTGGGTATCTCCAAGGTGAAACCAGGCATCCCCAGCGTATGCGGGGGCCGTTGTGGAGATGAGGCAAGCTAATGCCCAGAGTTGCCGAGTGTGATCCCTGGTTAGAGTAGGCACCGAGGCGAGAATTATCGAGTCCGCTGACCCTGGTCCACGACCCTGCCGCGTAGGGAATTGAACCCTGGTCCCGGGCCATCCTCTGCTTCCGGGTCTGCCGCCTCTAACCAGTGAGCCACACCACTCCACTAGTTGGCATTCCAACCCCCACACAAACATTCTATTGCATTGTTCACCGTCAGCATTTCAGACACTGGCTCTGACATACATGGACATACAGGATACTACTCTGTCCCAAAATTTTATCACTAAAGAGCCGGAAATTATGTCGCACATAGCTACTGTAGTGACGGACTAATGTTAAGCAATGGATAGCTAGAATCTAGTTAACAAGTGTCCAACATGGATCCAAGTGAATCAAGTATAATCAATATAGCCAATATGCACCCGTTTTCAGAGGATATTATCTGTAACACATATACACTGTTGATGATAGATAAATATTGTAATATATTTTGACAGGGGTCAAGAAAGATCAACTAAGACAGAGAATGAAGAAACCATTCAACAGGAATTTTAGCCACGGTGATGTCTATGGTAAACTCCATACCAGTAGTGGTGAAAATAATTGTAAATAAAGCCTACCAAGCGTTGCTAGTAGTGCAAGTTGATTTAATACTGTACATTTATCTTTGTGAATAGGACCTATTTTTAAAAATACTTTGCATTTTTCTTTTTTAAACACATAAAGAAGACCTTATACAGAACACAGTAAAGTCTATGACTTTCCTAATTTGTATTCAGCATATGGATTGCCCACAGTATTTGCAAGGAAGGGAAAGTCTTGTTTCCATTTGGGGAGCATACCTTTGTTGGAGAACTGTAGTTAAACTTAACTAACTTGCATTCTCCAATATGGGATTCTCCCCAGATCAATAAAAGTATACTAGATTTCATAGTCGAGCTCAAAAATTACCTCATCCACAGTACCACCGAAAGATACAGCTGCACCATTAATACCAAAATCTGTGATCTTGTCACCATAGCCACAATGAAATTCATCAGCCCTATTGAACTTGAGAGACTACAGCATCCCTGGAGTTGCAAACATTAAGACTAGGATAAAACACTCCTCAACTATTTGGCAACTTATCTCACTCCTTCCTAATCTTTTTATATTGCCTATGTGGGACTCATCACATCTCTGGTGAGATTCAAGCAAGTTAATAGGCCATGTGGAACAGTTTTAACATCAATATCTAGTGCTTATGTTTTTTGCACCAGTGTATTTTTGCACTCTTTAATACCATACAGATATGAATAACCCTGTTAGTATTAATTTACAGTGCAAGAGCTATAATAAAAATGCCCCAAATAAAACAAGAAATAAAACCAGCCTTAGCCAAAGCTAGTAGGTCAATGCTCTAAGAGGCCTGGCTTGTGGATTTGCCAATGCGTTTTTATTTCAAATGCATGTTCATGCATCCCCAACAATTTTGCAGTTGGCTACTTTTAAGGAAAACCCATTCCCTGCCTATGAATGCACGTGTTGTGATACATGCATTGTGATGCATGCGTAGGAGTGGTGGCACGTGCGTGCATTGTGATACAAGTGCACATCTGTAGTTATGAAGTTGTGGAGTGGTGTGGCTCACTGGTTAGAGGCGGCAGACCTGGAAGCAGAAGTCGGCCCGGGACCAGGGTTCGATTCCCGACGCGGCAGGGTCGTGGACCAGGGTCAGCGGACTCGATAATTGTCGTCTCTGTGCCTACTCTAACCATGAGTCCCACTCGGCAACTCTGGGCATTAGCTTGCCTAATCTCCACAACGGCCCCTCAACGCCAGGGATGCCTGACTCCACCTTGGGGATTCCCAGCAGGGACCATCCCACAGGGAAAGCCAGGACGGGTTCCCCAGCGGTATACAGCGCCAGGACGCCGGCTGGCAACAGTGCGCTTTACAAGTATACACATTACATTACATTACATTACATGAATGGTGGGCATTTTTAATTTACCCGTTTAATTAGGTTTGTTTATAATTTAAAATCAATAAGAATGACTAGTAGCAATACCAGGTGCTGGGCCCTAAAATAGAAAAAACATTAAAAGAAAAAGAAAAAATATATGTATTATATATATTTATTCCATTCACGTACAGCGGAAAAAACACCAGTGCCTCGGCCACAGTTTTGCTTACAGCAAATGTATTTCAGTCAACAATAACACCCGACACATTTCTGAGTTCAAACTCACCCCAATGTCACGGGTAAGGTTTAGACAACGTTACTTTCTATTTAAAGGTACATACAAAGGAAATAATAACGTGCACGTGATCATCAACTTAGAAAACACCCTTAGCGTTGTTACTTTATTGCTTTTTAGTTTCAATAATTTTTTACGGCGAGGCATAATCATAAAGCAAACTGGTTTCATTTTAATAAAAACATTTTGACGATATCAAGAAATATTTAAATGGTCTGACAACGTTAATATACAACGTGAATGTGCATGCTATTGATTGACATGATCTCTGATAGAAATTCATGGTAGAGATTGACTGTGGACATTGTTAATAACCTTTGTCATCCTGGTTATAAGATAGAATTCTGCCCTTGTGGGCTTATTGTTGATTTGTCCAATATATCTTTCTTTTGAACAATAAATAACCCTGCCCCTAGTGGGTGAATATAAACGATAAGTTGTCTGACTGTTAGACATTTTAAAATGAATATTGCAGATAGCAAACCGTCCATCCTTTGTACTTAATAGTTTATATACTTGCTTCCCTTAAGATTTAGGTATAGATGCATGCAGGCATTTTTTGAAAGGAAGATCTCTTTCCTTCCTCGTGCATATGGAGATGCTGCTAGAGATGATTCTAATTTGCCTTAAAAACAATGTTTTCCTTTTTGACAAACAAGTGTACAGGCAAACCCAGGGCACGGTGATGGGAACTTGCTTCGCCCCCAGCTTTGCTGGTCTCAACCTGGGGTGGTCGGAGAAGCAAGTTGTAGATATCATCAAACAATTGAATGACCACGTCGTCCTCTGGGTTAGCTATATAGACGATATCGTCTGTATATGGAATGGAACAGAATCGCAGGCACATGAATTTACCATTTTACTAAATGACAATTCAATGAACTTACAGTTCACTAGTCAAATAAGTAACACTAGTATTGAATTCCTTGATTTGAACTTGGAAATACAAGAAAACAAAATAACAAGTCAGTTGTTCCGAAAGAAAACTGCAGGGAACAGTTTGTTACAAGCGGGAGGCCACCATCCCAAAAGTTTAATTCACAGTATTCCATTTGGTGAACTGTTGCGAGCAAAAAGGAATTGTAGCACAGAGGCAGGGTACCAGAAAGAAAAAACGGTTATGATCCAAAGATTTTTAGACAGGGGATATAGCAAAGCTAGTGTGAAACAGGCAGAGCAAAAACCAGATAAAATAAAGCGAAGCGATTTACTAATACCCAAAGTTAGAGAAGATAAAGAACAAATCAGATGCATTACCAACTATCACTGTCAAGCATGGGAGGTTAAAAGAAGTCTTAAAACATTTTGGGAATTCTCAGAATAGACACTGATCTAACTGACCATTGGAGAGATCCCATCCTTAACATTTAGAAAGCCAAAATCAATAAAAGGACTCTCTCAGTACATGCCTATAAAGGAAACCAAAAAGAAAAATGAGATTCAATGTTTCTTTATATGCAGTCAATGCAAAGCATGCAAACACAGTGAGAATTGTAAAAGACTTAAAATTTCAGGAAACAAACATCCGCATGAAATTATAAAGCATGTTAATTGTAATACAGAGTATGTGGTGTACGCTTTGAAATGCCCATGTAACAAGTTCTACATAGGGAGCACGATTTATAAAGCTAAGAAAAGAGTATTAGAGCACTTGAGAGCTATCAAAAATAATGATAGACAGTATCCCATCGCCCGCCATTTCAACGCAGTACACAATAAAAAATACAAATCTATTGAAGTTTAATGTCTTAGACCATATACCTATCAGAGAGAGAGGAGATAATAGAACATCTGAGCTGAGGAGACTTGAATCTAAAATGATTATTAAGTATAACACCTCGCACCCTAAAGGTCTCAACTTAGATGAGGAATTATCAGTGCACCCTGTAATTTGGGTTAAGATTTAGAGTATTGTAGCTGCCTTTCTTAAAAATATAATTGTTGATTTTTTTTTAAATTTGTTTAATCTTTTGTATAGCACTTTTTTGTCAATTTGCAATATATAATAATTTATTCTTTGTTTGTTGTTTCAGATGGGAAGATTGAAAGGCGAAAGAGCATAAATATCTCACTAAGAGTATGTTAATGGATTTTACTATGTTTTTTTCAAGAACACTTTATTATTTGTCAAACGCATTGTACGGCTTCGCCCACTTGGGCAGAATTGAGCGTCCCTGAGTACAAAGGATGGACGGTTTGCTATCTGCAATATTAATTTTAAAATGTCTAACAGTCAGACAACTTATTGTTTATATTCACCGACTAGGGGAAGGGTAATTTATTGTGCAAAGGAAACATATATTGGACAAATCAACAATAAGCCCACTAGGGCAGAATTATATCTAATAACCAGGATGACAAAGGTTATTAATAATGTCCACAGTCAATCATTACCGGGAATTTTTATTAGAGATTGTGTCAATCAATAGCATGCACATTCACGTTGTATATTAACGTTGTCAGATTATTTAAATATTTCTTGATAACGTCAAAATGTTTTAATCAAAATTAACCCAGTTTGTGATGTGATTATGCCTCGCCATAAAACTTTATTGAAAATAAAATGCAGCAAAGTAACAACGCTAAGGATGTTTTCTAAGTTGATGATCACGTGCACGTTATTATTTCCTTGGTATGTACCTTTAAATAGAAAGCAACGATGTCTAAACCTTACCTCCGAGAAAGGAGTGAGTTTGAAATCCAAAGCGCGTTGGTTGGTATTGTTGCCTCAAATAAATTCGCTGTAAGCAAAACTGTGACCCCAGCACTGGTGTCTTTTCCGCTGTACGAGAATCATCACCGGAGAGTGTGGAATAATAGGGGCTGGCTACCCTCAGGCTTTTTACCACTGTAAGATGGCCGCCGTTTACACTTGACTTTGTTGCTTACTTTTTGTCCCTCCTTTGTGTTCACTATTAACTTTATCACTGTGGCTTGGTCTCTGTGCTGTCTACACGTGAACAAGCCGTGAGGCGAAACGCGTTGTGTGGAATTAAACCTGTGTTACAGTATCCAGTGTTGTTGAACTTATTCCTGAGAGTGTATTTGTGAGGTTTGAACAAGGATTGTGATATATATATATATATATATATATATGGACGACAATTTCTGTGAAGAAATAAGAGGCCAGAGGGGGCTTCAAGGGAACAGCAGGTTTTAATGAGTTGCTGGCAGTGGCGGTAAATGCATTTCGGCATCAAGGCCTTCCTCAGTACCCTTCACTGGTTCTTTCCAACTGTTACTCCATCCTGTTAAAAATGTTCGTCTGCAACTACATACTCCTCCCCCTTATGTAATCAACACACCTGGGCAGTTTATTTGCAGTCCAGAGAACTACCTCTCCCAGCATGCACTGTGTTGGCAATACCGGGTCGGTGGCGTGGGCGAGCAGATCAAAGACTGTGGGTCTGTGCGGACATGCAGGTGAGTGGAAACAAACCCATAACAGCTTCCCAAAGTCCACGAGCGTGCCCCTGGGTCCCCTCCATTCAGCCCAGCCGTTTCTCACTGGAATCCATTCAGGTAGGGCTGCCAAATGCGAGGCGTGATGCTCAATGGAGATAAAATACCTCCGTCTTCCTGCTTCCATCCGAGAGTCCGGGCGGTCTCCGATTCTATTGATTGCTCAATCTTGTATAACGCTGGAACAGCGGAATTGCCAGAATTGAATCGGGACTCTTGTAAGGTAGGGCCATCTCTGCTGCGTCTCGGGCGGGCGCAGAATATATGGACGACAATTTCTGTGAAGAAATAAGAGGCCAGAGGGGGCTTCAAGGGAACAGCAGGTTTTAATGAGTTGCTGGCAGTGGCGGTAAATGCATTTCGGTATATATATATATATATATATATATATATATATATATATATATATATATTCCCACAAGAGAAATCCAGCGAAAAGGATATCACACAAGCCCACAAGGTTGATTCAGCAGGTGAAGTTTATTCCTGGCAGCTAGGACACCTCGCTTTGACCACGTCCGTGCATAGGAGGGAAACAGGGAGCATAATGGCAAATGGGAGACAAAAGAGAGCAAGAAAAGCTTGTACTCCCATGGAGAGCTGAATACAAGATTGTAAATAAAAGGCTAGCTGCGGAGGCAGGCGTACAACGTTATTCTTGTCTGCCTGGGTGAGGATTACACGAAGTGAAAGGACATGATCACCGATGGTTCAGTCGGGTAACGTGTTTCAACTCGAGATGTACTGGCGTGGGGCTCAGGATGTCCTCTATCAAATTGGGCGGCCTCAGGGGTCCAACCACCTCCAGGCCTCCCAATTTGATAGAGTGCTTCCTGAGCCTCACTGTTGGGCACCTCAAGTTTAAACACTTCACCCAACTCCTGCAGGTCAGTACAAAGTGCATCTGCTGATGAACCATGGGTGACCACTTAGTGGTTCCATAATTCATTTCTTTCGACTACATGTTGTTTAAGCAGAAGTGTATTTTTTCAAGGTCCTGAAGAATGCCCGTAAACCCCGATTGAGGGTGATGTTGGAAGAAACATGTTGAAGACAAAACAATAAGGTAGGGATATTTGACTTGTGTCAAGACATTTCACTTTATTGTATTTATTCCTGACCCAGGCAAACAAGAATAAAGTTGTACCTCTGCCTCTGAAGTTAGTTTCAACCACGTTGTTCACATCACGTTGTATATCTACGTTAGGGTGGTCACGATCATAGGCTGGCGCCACCAACCTTGCTTTTAATACTTTATTGGTTTTCTTGTTCACTTTTGGTTTAGTTTCATTTTAATTTACTGGTAGTAGTACGATACAGGGGAGCCTGTGCATACTACAGGTGTTGCTGGGCCCTAGTTGCAAAGCTGTTCTTTTGGGCAATCTCGTTTTCTCTTTGCACTCCAGCTCCAAGGCCAGACACGCACCCCTCGCTTTGCCAAAGTCGAGCCCGTCCGTGCCTCGACCGAGCCCAGGGCCAGAGACCCTGGATTTTCTTCAAGAGGAAACAAGATATGCCTTCAGTATTCAGGGTAGGCATTGCTTGCCCTACGCCCTCCCGACAGCCGTGCTTGTACTCATTTTTCCTTTATTTGACAGTGCACTCAGGTGAGGCGCTATGCTTGAAATGCAAGAAAGTCATTTAAATTCCAGAGCATGTTAGACCCTTTTATTGCTGGTCTCTCTCAGCCGCTCAGAGAACACTCCTCACTACAGTTGCTCTTATTAATGCTCGGTCGCTGGTTAAACATAAATATGAAATAGCCAATCTTATTATTGATGCTAAAGTGGACACACTCTTCATTACAGAAACTTTGGGTGATGAGGCGACCAATCGTGATTTTGCAGTAGCAGTCTCTTCTGGCTTTGATCTTTTCAGATTGGACAGACCCGTAAAACCTTTAAAAGAGGTGGTGGCCTCACTTTAGTTCATCCTAGTTGGAGAAATACTCGCTGCTCAGCTATCCCCGCTACGGACTGTGAGGCCTTTCTTTTTAAATTACAAATACTCAATCAGGAGACTTTCACCGGAATGTTAATCTATTGACCCCTTGAGCTTAAAAGTAAATTTCTGTCCAATCTTCAATCGCTGCTGGAATTAGGTCTCCAATCTGATCATTTCACCTTACTTGGAGAAGTCAATTTTCAATTAGATTGATCTACTGATAAAGATACCCTAGCCCTCCTAGAAACAACACCGGAAACAGGTGTGAAACAATTGGTTAATGACCCTACTCATCCACCTGGTCACAATCTTGATGGACTTTTCTCGAATAATCGTGCCATTAATAACCTTAAAACTCTCCCTCTCACCTGTTCTGACCACCGAGCGATAATCTTTGATTATAACTTATCTTCATCCAGTCAGACGGCCATTAAATTGCCAAATAAGGTATCTAGTAGTAGAGCTTGGCATAAAATAGATATGGCAGTTTTAACCCATCATTTGGAACAGAGTCAGCCTGATATCTGCATGGATGCTAACTCTTCAGCCTCGACTTACACCTCCTGGCTTGAATCAACCTTTGCAAAACTAGCTCCCTCTATCCCAGCCAATAAGTATAGAGGTGAACCTATGGATCCTTGGTTGTCTGAAGCACTGAGATGTGAAAAACAAGTGTGCAGGAGGCAAGAAAGGCTCTGGCGCAGACATTATGATAATTCTGATAAATAGTTATATAAAGCAGCCCTTGCCAAGTATAAAAAGCTGGTCATCAATGAAAAAAGTCTCTATTATACGCAAATGATCAAAAAATGCTGTCAACTCGAATAAAGAATTATTTCAGGTAATCATGAAGTTTACCCCAGAACAACTCCTGTCACATGATCATCCAACGACGACGATTGCAGTGAGGACACCGTCGTGCCAGAATGAACAGCTAAACGAAAGAGCCAATTGGAGCATACAATCAAAAGAGTCTCCCACAAAGACACAACAAAAAAGAAGCAGAAGCAAGATCTGATATAGGCGGCGTCCCAGTAGCAGAAAAATCAAGATTCAAGGAGACACTGCTGTGATATTCTACAGAAATTGAGAGAAAATATGAAAACACCACTTCTCTAGGAATGGAAATTTTTCTGATTATGTCAGATTTCACCGCATGATGATGGACTGCGCACAGAGGAGATCGGCTGATCTCAAAGAATAGTATTTTTGGTCCGGAGGAGAACCCCAACTCCCAGGAATCCCTGCAGCCTGGATGCCACCTACGCCCACCTAGCGCCCGGTGGCGCTTAAAAGATCGTCAGAGCTCCGGTGGAGCGGGAGCTCTGCAATAGAGTGGGAGCATATCGTGCGGGGTTCGTTTGCTGCTGCCGCCTGCCCCGACCCCTGCGGCACTTACCGGAACTGCTGCTGTTGTGTTGGGGCATTTGCTGTTGGTCTCCTCTGCTGCCGCCGCCTGCCCTGACCGTGCGGCCGCCGAAGGGGGAGACCACAACTCCCAGGAATCCCTGCGGCCTGGATGCTGCCTATGCTCACCTAGCGCCCGGTGGCGCTTAAAAGATCGGCAGAGCTCCCGATTTGCGGGGCGCGCGCAGGCAGCGCCGGGAGAAGCCCGGGACAAGGGCGGGACCGTCCTAGGCCATCAGAGGCCGGAAGAGGCCGGGCTCTTAAAGCTTACACCCCCCTAAAGCTTACAACAAACTGGTCCTGGCAATTTTAGAACCCCTGAAAAGTACTGTCCTTGCTTATGTGTGTAAAGCCGGCATTTTGTACATTATAAATAATTCTTAGGTGTATTCGCTTGAAGCTTTTCCTCTAGTTGTGGACAGATTATTGGCTCTACTTTAAAATGGCAAGGAGACGGGCAAACAAACCTCTGTTGGACAAGACATGCACTACTATAGACACATTCCTAGTAAAAGCAGTTAGTGCTTTATCAGAGTAAATTAACCGCACGGAGAGACGCTTGTCTATGGGGTCCAGCATTGCGCATGGGGACAAGACTAGCGAAGAATCTATTTTGGCTAATGAAGAAAGAGTAATTATCCCTGAGTCACCCCTTATTGTAAAAGATGTAACTGGTCATGATGTTGGTGTGAATGATACTGCCGCTGAGCCCCCTCACATCTCTAATACACCCACATTATCTATACTCGCTACTTCACCTAATGCTTCTCCCACTCCTCCACCTAAAGCCACCGGACATAAGAAGAAAACAACCGGTCAGGTTCTCACTAAGGCCAAGAAAGATAAGAGATATCCTACATGGGGGCGGTACAGCAAATACAAATCAAGCTCCAGACGTCATTCTGAACACAATATCCTTCGAAGCTATTTTTGATAAATTAATTGTATTGCTTAGGCCACTCCACGATACGATAGACAACATAGCCAAGGAAGTCCATAAATTAAATGGAAGCCTTGAGCAAATCCATGCAAGGATTGAGAAGGGCAACCTGAGGGCAGATGCTAGTAGAGAGGGTCTTACTCTGGCCATCGATAGTGGCAGCAACCTACTAGTACCTAACTTAAATAATCATCACATGGAGAGGACACCCATAGGAAATCTAAATCAAAGCGAAGCATCAAAGGAAAATCCCACGCAGAATAGAGTTAAACATGCTGCTATTTTTAATCATGGAAAGGACCAAAGGCAGAAATCAACTGTAGGGGTCAGTAACCCCCCTGTAATAGACACTATTAGAGAAGGTAATCCAGACCTTACGCCTTCTAAAATAAATAAAGCACCTTAATCTATTGATTTGCCTCCTGATTGCGGGGCCTATGTGGCAGTCTTAGTGAATGTGCCCAAATTAGGGAAAGATCAGTGGGAAAATCATGCTGCACTTAAAAATAAAAACTTACACTGGATGTCCAACAACTATGGCTTCCCGATGATGGGGGCAAATCAGATACTGCTAACGCAACGGGTGGTATGGATTGGCCCTCTTAAGAAAAAGTTTGAGGGAGATTGTATTATTATCAACTTTAAGACCCCGGGTGGGGCACAGAATACTCTAGCGAATGCTCCACCGCAGTCCCACATGGAGTATAATTTGACTCTCTTGCCATTAGGCTACTTTTATAGACACCTAATGATGAGCAGTAATCAGGGCAGTCCAATTTACAACTTTAATTCCAATAAACAGGGACCATTATCAGCACCACCACCCCCCCTGCATAAATGTTCCTTTTACAACAGATATCAGGCATTAAATTCTTTGGAAGATAACGAATGACTTACGTCAGATGTTGGTACAGCGCAGAACCTCATTCTAATAGGGAGTGGGGATATTAAAGCCCAAAGAGTAGCACCAGAGGCTAGGCTGTTACCATCTTTACCTACTGTGCATTTAGTTAGCGAACTGCAAGAAACCATTTTAGGCGGGCAATCAGACACCCAGATATTAGCTAGTGATGTAATGTTAGAGCCTATAACTAAGGAGTGTCTGAACACTCTGCACCCAACTAGTAAGCCTGCCATAGATAATGTAAACGCAGGATACACAATTATGACGTGGAATATAGCAGGTCTTAATAGGACATTAGATACGCCATTCTGGAATGATTTTTATCACTTCATACTACGATATAATTTGTTTGCAGGAGACCTGGCATAGAGACCCAATTTATGTAGAGGGATATACTTCAAATTGGATAAATACTACCGACTCTACATCAGGAAGGGCCAAGGGCGGTCTTCTGATTCTTGTTTCAAATAAACTAGTGGAATGTAAAATAGTAAGTTGCTTAACAATAGACTACCTCTGACAGGTAATAAGGCTTCAATTTCATAGGGGTAAAGATTTGCTTTTAGTCAACTATTATAACAACATCTTTAGCAATAATAGGGGGAGCGTAATTTATCATTTGGAAAAAGAAATTGAGAGGGCATTGTTAGTGCAAAATAAACAAGCTATTATCCTCTGGGTCAGCGATTTTAACATCCAAGCGTGTCCGCTGGCCCACACTAAAATATGCTGCTTTATGAAGGGTCATAATGTAGAGGATCACATTTACTATATGCACTTTCCCCATGGCGAATATGGTACAGCTTTAAACTCCATAATAGCAAAGTTCGACCTGGATCTTTTGAGTTGCACCATGACCAGGGACAATATCAAATGCCCAACTTATTGATCATGTTTTAATCTCATGCAACAGTGATTATGCAAATTTATGGATCACAGAACAGGTTGTCAGTGAACATAATAGTATTTTGTTATCACTGCTATGTTGGGGGAACAGACAACAAAATAACACTAATTGTATTACTGACATCATTCCCACAAGAACAAACGGCACGAGGATAAAGTGGGCAGGTGTTGACCCGCAAAAAATTCAAAAGGAAGTGATAGCCAAATGCAGACGGGAAATAGATCACTGTCTTAGCGAAGACGGTAAATTCAACGTCCCTGATTTCTAGCTTTCTTAGGATAAACAAGACTAGAGAAAGATTATTCACTAAGAACCATAATGCAGAAAAACAAGTACACGCAGGATGGTTCGATAGGAACTGTACTCAGTAAGCATGGGCGGATTTTGCGGATCCACGATTCGCGGATTTGCGTATTTACGGATCGTGGACCCGCAAAATCCGCGGATTTTGCGGATTTGCGGATCCGCGGATTTCGGGCGGGGCTTCCATGCGAGTGCACATGCCTCTGGTGTGTATAAAAGGTCAGAGACCGTTCAGAGCAGCAGATGAAGATACAGAAGCTCCTGGCCACAGGAACAGCACGAGGATTGCGCTCGTGAAAGTCAAGGATGCAAAGGCCTCTGTCCAGCATCACAGCTGATTTTCGATGGTATATTTGGGAAGAAGGCACATCTGCCCAGCCTTGACAACGCTCACGATTGTTTTTGGGCTGATGAATGAGTCACTGAATTTAAGCTTCAACTAGGGCACATGCTTAATTGATCTCTGTAAGTGCCTCCGGTTGAGGTTTAATTTTTGTGCCAGGACCATCGTGCCAGAATGAACCCTGCCCTTCATATTTATTCAAGAAGACGCCACCGTTTTGTGCCATACCTCTACTCAACTGGAGTACTTTCTACTGGATAATCAGTAAGTGCTACCTCGTTGGGTAGATGTATAGTGCTTTTACTACACTACAGCTGCCTAAAGTGCCAGAGAGTTGTCTACAGCGATCAGGTGTGTGTTACTATGCAATCGCGCCGAAGGGCGCAGGGGTCCCTTGAGTGAGCTGTCCATCATAGTGGGTAAATGGCGGGAAGACGGTGCACACCGCGAGTGTGTGGGCGGGGCCAAACGGACGGGGCTTCCATGCGAGTGCACATGCCTCTTGTGTGTATAAAAGGTCAGAGACCGATCAGAGCAGCAGATGAAGATACAGAAGCTCCTGGCCACAGGAACAGCACGAGGACTGCGCTCGTGAAAGTCAAGGATGCAAAGGCCTCTCTATCCAGCATCACAGCTGATTTTCGACGGTAGATTTGGGAAGAAGGCACACCTTCCTGGCCTGTTGTAACTATTTTACGATGGCGCCGGCAAGCTGCCAGCGCCATCCTAAAATAGTTACTAAATTAGCTTCAACAGGAAGCTCTAATAGATAAAATAAAGCAGGTGCTTGAGCACCTGCTTTATTTTATCTATTAGAGATTCCTGTTGAAGCTAACTTAGTAACTATTTTAGGATGGCGCTGGCAGCTTGCCGGCGCCATCGTAAAATAGTTCCAACAGGCTTGAACTTTTGCCCCCGGAATCCGCCGCTCGCGGATTTGCGAATTCGCGGCAAATTCGCGGATCGCGAATTTGCCAAAAATGCGCAAAATCCGCGAGCGTAACGGATTTTCCGCCCATGCTTAGTACTCAGGCCTTACATAGTTTACAGTTAGCATTAGGAACTAAGCCACGCAATAAAGCGCATATACAAGAATTATGTTTTAATTATAAACAAATTATTGAGGCCTGCCAAAGAGAATTGCAAGGTGAAGCATGAGATAAAATTAGTCTAGCAGCAGATACCAATAATAGCAAACTTTTCTGGGAGACAATAAATTGCCCCTTTTTAAAGAATGACTGTCGACCAGAACTTACTTCGCATGTAAATTGCAATGCTTGGATTGAACATTTTACAAATATTTTTAACCCAGATAGGATTGATATTAATTTGCTTTTTGACGCTACATGGCCCATTTTACCCCTACTGATAAATATCGAAGAAGTATATGAAGGGCTAGCGGATAGTAAGGGGGGAAATCCCCGGGGCCTGACGGGGTGCCTATTGATCTGTACAAGAGTAAAATGAACTTATGGGCCCCGATTTTAGTTAGGATTTTCAATGCCGCTGTAGAAGGCCATTTCTCGCCGTCCTGGGGCGAGTCACTAATTATTCCCCTTTTTAAGAAAGGCTCCAAATCAGAAGCCTGTAACTACCGACCCATATCGTTGCTGGACTCGTCCATTAAGGTAATGAGCAGGATTTTGTTGAAAAGGCTCGAAATTTGGGCCCTAGATAACAAAATCCTCTCACAAGCACAACACGGGTTCAGGAAGGGCTTAGGTACCTTGGGACAGTGTGTCAACCTTGATCTTCTTATCAGCAAATACACATTAGTGAAAGGGGGTAATTTGTTTTTATGTTTCGCAGACTTAAGTAGCGCTTTTGATCTTGTGGACCATTCCATATTGTGGCATATATTACTGGATACTGGTGCCCCAAAATAAATTGTACATTTTCTGGCAAGAATCTACGAAAGATTATCCTTTTGAGTGTGCTATGGGTCTGCAGGTGAATGTACCCCCCTTTTTAATGTTAAAAGGGGCATCCGACAGGGCTGCGTCCTGGCTCCACTTTTGTTTTCATTATTTATTAACCAAGTTGATGCAACACTAAGACAGATACCCGCAGATACCCCTCTGATAGATGGTCAGGCTGTCCCAATTTTACTATATGCAGATGATGCGGTCTTATTATCACGTACCCCAATTGGCCTTCAGCGTCTTATTAACAATTTTATATTGTTTATTAATGGCAGAAAACTTTTAATAAATAAATCCAAGACATTTTTTATGACGTGGGAAAAAAACATCTAAACCCAGTAAGGCTTTTTTCCTGGAGAAAACAAAATTGCACTCGGTTAAATCATTCTGCTATCTAGGTGTAACATTTGCAGGAAACGGGAAATGGACAGGCGAATATGATAACATACGACACAAAATGAGTAGTAACACCAATAGCATTTTTAGATTCTCAACAATAGTGGGAGCCGAAAGAGTTAAAGAGATGGTGGCCATTTATAATGCCAGGTGTGTATCCTCTGCACTTTATGGTGCGGGAATTTGGGTCCACCACTTTGAAAAGTCACTACAACAAGACGAAAACACCTTTCTTAAACGCTTGATGAGTGTCCCACCATCGGCCTCCACAGATTTGATAAACCAGGAAGTGAGACTTAACTACATTTCAGATTTAGCCGCTTTACGCCCTCTTTTATTATGGCGTTCTATTTGGTTGAAAGAGGAAACTTTATTTACACAACGTCTCATTAAAGACTGCCTGAAGCTTGACCATTGTTCACGTATCCCCTGGTTAAGTTTTATCCATAATTGGTATAGCCTTTTGTTTAATTGTAACATCTATACAGAACCAGAGTATGCAGCTTTAATTTTTTAAAAAGAGCTCAAAGAAACTTTTTTGTCTATAAAGGGGAGACACGAGGGAGACTAATCGGGCAACAACCTACCCTTGTATTTTACCAGCAATTAAATCTTAAAGCTGGTTTTCAGGCATATTTGACTGATGTAACAAAAACCTCCCATCGCTTTGTCCTGACACGCTTAAGGCTAGGGATTGTCCATCATCTCGTGGACTTCCAGATTATGTAAAAAAGTACCAGCTCTGCATGCCCATGTGATAATATGTCTAAACAAAGTTGCTGCCATTTTTTTATGTTTTGTAAATTTTACTATTTTTTAAGGAAATTTTATCTGAAAGCCTTGTTTTTAAAATATAATGTTCAATCCACTAAAAATGCTATGAGGCTAGTATCTTCTTTGGAAAGCCCGGATGTTTGCTTTTATGTGGCATCTTATATTTTGAAATGCATTGCTGCTAGGAAATCTATTACTTTTTAAGTTTGTATACAATATGCTATGGTGCAATGAATCTGGTATTTAAGGCATCTTGCACTTTTTACATAATTTGCACAAAAAGGAATATAGCTAGCACGTGACACTTTATAACGTAATTTGCACATAATGTACAATGTTAGCACATGTCACTTTTGGTAAAATCTGTATGACATGAACACAAATTATAGTAGGTATTTCATTGTGTAATTTATAGATTAGGCAACATTTAAAATTCCTGGGTAACCATTGTCTGTTTAGTATATTGTAAGCACTAGCCACTTTATCGCGAAATTTGCACATATTACATAAGATTCTTTAGACATATATGATACTTTATGCAATTTGTACAGTTTTGGACATCTTTTTGCGTTTTTGCACATATGTATAATGCCTATATTGCACAAATAGTTGCCCATGCTAAGTATTAACTATTCTGAGAATGTTATGGAGGCTGTTATTATGTATTTTTATGTTTGCTTATATGGTTGGTATTACAAACCGAATAAAGCTTTTGAACTGAAATAAATTATAAGAATTTAATTGGTGATCGTAACGGGGAGTTAAAAGTGAAAAATCAAAAGCACTGTTTGATAATTGCCCTAATTAGAAAGTTATAATTAACTTGAGCAGGGTCATAGAACCGCACCGGGCAAAATGTGTGTTGTCTCAATCTCCATGTCTTTGAATGCTGTCATTTATTGTTACATGTCTGTCTTATTTTGAAAAAAATACTTTGAGGAATTTTTGTACAAAAAATTTGATGTGGTGTTTTACAGTAATTTATATTGAAATGTTGTACTATGTTTGAAAAACATGAGTTAAAAGACAAATAAGTCTATCGAAAAAATAAACAAAAAGTTGCTGAAATAAAAGTCCATTGGTAGCATTAAATCATTAAATGCGCCGCAATAAAGAAAGAATAAAGAAAACAATATCAGTTTTGACATTTTGGTGGTTAGTTTTGTTAAGTATAAAAAGCTGGTCATCAATTAAAAAAGTCTCTATTATACACAAAGGTTACATTTCTGTCCTTGTAATGGCTCTATTTACAGTAATTAAATTTTGGAAAGAGCATTTAAACACAAGTCTCAGTAATTAAAACATTGAAATGCAACTGGCAATAACACCGGCTAATGCATCTGAGTTCTCAAAATCATGAAGACTAATATTTTCTGAAAGAGTCAGAGCTAATTCAAACCAATTAGGACACTTGATGAGCTGTTCGCAAAATATATCAATCTGCAATATGATGAACAAAAATATTAGAAAAATAAGCACTGGCAAAGCCAACAGGTCTCAGCTAAACAAGAGAAATTGGCTTTGCCAATGTCTTTTAGCCATGTTATACAGTAGTATGGCTGCTGTTCAGCACGGCTAAATGTTAGTGGCGTAGAGTAGAGCGGTATAGAATACAGTGACGTAGAGGAGAGTGGCATAGATAAGAGTGGCACAGAGTGGCATAGAGTGGAGTGCATAGAGTATAGTGGTATAGAGTGGAGTGGTGTGTTGTAGAGTAGGATAAATTGTGTGGGATAGAGTAGAGTGACCTAGAGTTGAGTGGTGTAGACTAGAGTGGCATAGATGGAGTGGCATAGAGTGGAGTGGTGGAGAGTTGCGTGGTGTGGAGTGGCAGAGTGGAGTGGCATAGAGTGGATTAGAGTGGCGAAGAGTATAGTGGAATGGTGTAGCATGGAGTGGTGCAGAGTGGAGCGTCATAGAGTGATGTGGAGTGGAATGGTGTGGCGTAGAGTGGCGTGAAGTGGCATAGAATGAATGGAGGAGCATAGAGCGGAGTGTCCCAGAGTGGAGTAAATTGTCATAGAGGAGAGGGAAGTGGCTTGGTGTAGAGTAGAGTGGTGTGGTGTGGCAAAGAGTGGTATGGAGTGGTGTAGAGTGGAGTGGCATACAATAGAGTGGCATAGAGTGCAATTTGGAAGTGCATAGTAGAATGGTGTAGAGTGGCACAGAGTCAAGTAAAGTAGCACAGAATGGACTGGCATAGAGTAAAGTGGTGTGGATAAGAGTGGCGTAGAATATAGTGGAGTGGTATAGAGTAGTGGAAAGTGCAATGGTGTAGAGTAGAGTGGCATGGCGTACTGTAGAGCGGTGTGGTGTGGCATGGAGTGATGTAGAGAGGAGTGGCATAGAATGGAGTGCCAAAGAGTGAAGTGGCATTAAGGGGAGCTGCATACACTAGAGTGAAATTGAGAGGCACAGAGTAGAGAGGTGTAGAGTGGAAGGACGTACAGGAAAGTGGCGTTGAGAGAAGTAATATGGCACGGAGTGGCCTAGAGTGGAATTGAGTGGTATAGAGTAGAGTGTTATAAAGTAAAGTGGCGTAGAGTGGAGTAGGAACTGCACAGAGTGGAGTGGCATACAGTGGAGTGGCATACAGTAGAGTGGTGTGGTGTAGAGGTGCAAAGAGGAGCATGGCATAGAGTACAGCAGCATAGTGTACGGCAGTGAAGTGGAGAGTGGCATAGAATAGAGTGAGGTGTGTAGAGCAGTGTAGAGTGGAGTGGCAGACTAGAGTGTGGTAGAGTGGCAGAGTAGAGTGTCACCGAGTACAGTGGTGTGGAGTGGCGTAGAGTGGAAATGTGTGCGGTGGCATAAATTGAAATGTGGAGTGGTGTAAAATAGAGTGGCATGGCATAGAGTAGAAAGGTGTAGAGTGGATTGTGGAGTGGCACAGAGTGAAGTAGTGTATAGTGGCATAGAGTGTAGTGGAGTGGCGTAGCATATAGTGGAGTGGCATGCTATAGAGTGGCATAGACTAGAGTGGCATTGAGTTGAATGGTGTGGTCTAGAGTGTATTGTGGAGTTGTGTAGAGTGTAGAGGCATGATGTGGAGTGGTATGGAGTGGAGTGGCCTAGAGTGGAACAGAGTGGCTTAGAGTAGAATGCATAGAGTGGAGTGGCATGGCATACAGTAACCTATTGATATGAGGGGGCGCCAATTGTCACTCAGGAGTTCCTTAAGCAGCCTGTGAATGTTTATGTTGTCCATAGACTCCAGAGTCTTCCATACTCCTGCAAATCCCAATGTAAATCCTCCATCATATACCGTCATCCATTGCTATATAGATCATACACAGCTCGGTTGTCCTAAGGCCCATCCCCGTGATGTACAGTACTTCATTCCTTTGTAGGCTGGTTCATGCCACATAAATCACGTACATACACTGCCAAACATAGTCCAAATGCCCAGCCCCCGCATACAAGTGTTTTCTTTTGCTTTGTAGCTGGGTCTGTGCTATTTTGTATATATGGGATAATGTGCAGAAAACATTATAAGAACATTGCAGGTCACTTAAGAGTTCTAAACTAAAGCACAAGAAAAACTGGCTGGGTGCTTTTATGAGATCAGGGAGCTTCAAGGTGAATTGCAATATCCAGAGAGCTCACTGGCTGTTTCAAGTAAAATGCGACCCCATGCGAAAATCAAGTTCTATTTTATTCTATTGATTCTGGCATTTGCAATACCTAAAAGGAAAAACAGCTCTACAGATCCAAAAATACAATTTAAACATCAGCCTAGATGTCCTTGTCGCCCCTTCCAAGTCCTTATCCTCCTTTCTATTGAAGACCTACCTGGAGCTTTCAGAGTTCCAGCTGCTGGCAGTTCATGGAGCAGAAATGTAGATCATGGTCAAAAATCGATTATTTCATTGACTGTACTAGCAAGCCCTGGTTGGTAACCACTGCTGGTATTTGGACTGCTGTAGCCGCCCCGTCTGCCTGTTTCTTTCGGCTTTTCACTATCCGTAGGAGTGACATCTGATGACGTAGGAGGCAGCAGAAAGAGCTACAGACAGGTAGCTGTGCTTCCCAGCTCCGACTTGGCATTTATAAGATAAAAGCAGTGCTTAATTTGAACCGGTGGCTTCTGGTGCTCGGCACCAACACTTAATTGTCAACACTGTTGCTTGTGACAGTCTGCCACAAGGTGGCGCTGTCTGGCTAATTTAGAGATGACCACAACAACAGTCCATTATTAAGTCAATAAACATTGAAAATGACTATTGCCTGTTGCCCAAGCCAATCTTATAGCTCTGGGGTCTGGAATAGTCGGAATTGTCACACTTGTAGGAGTGTGATGGCTAAAAGCTGTGTTGTTACTATGATTGGCAGCATGGCAGGAGCAAAGTGTGATGCAAGCTGTAGTGGCCTCCTGACGAGAGCCCTGCCACTTATTTGTTTTCAAATTAAGCACTGACTGGCAGAGGTGCCCGTAGACGATGCAAAAGGAGACTCCCTGTTTTTGCAGGGCAGGTTGCAGACAGAGAAAGAAGAAGGCTCTCAAAGCTGGCAGTAACCAGTAACATGGCCTCTCACTTGTAAGAAATTATTACAAAGAGCTTGTAACCTAATTTTCTTATTACAAACACATTCTGCCATCAAAAAGAAAGTATTCCACAGGTTTATACATTAATTGCTGTCTCCCACCTATTACAGTCAGTTATCAATTGCTGCATGATGTTGTGCCATCTTTCCCAATTGGAGTAATCAGCACTGTGCACATTGCACATGCCCAAGAACATAGGGCAGGCAATCGCGAGATATATGCATTAAAATGATGTGCGTTTGGCTAAAAAATACATTATTGTGAAACCTAGTCTGATTAAGCTGTTTTTGTTTGCATTATGGGACAAGTAGACAGCACTTTATGTGGCATAGGAAAGGTGGTGGGAAGCTAGGTAATTTTTCAATATCCTTTATAAATCCAGGACTAACATTTGAAATCTTCACTATATAAGTTAGATCCATATGGAAATAACAGCACTGTAATCGGAAAATGGCTGCTCCGGGCATCCGAGGTTGTCTGCAGCTTCCCTGGTTGTAGTAGACTGGTGTTTAAAACGACTGCAGTTACTCCCTGCTGGGGGTGGGGGTAAAGAGGGCTAGATGGACCTCTGGCATAGCTCACTTCACCTACGCCCAACTTGTGTCCCATCACCACAGCTGTCGAATGCCACCCCATGCCAGGTGACAACACTAGGAAAAAAAGGCAGCAGACCTTGCCACACACATTAATATGCCCTTCCATTACTTCAGATGACCTCCAGACTCTGATCACAAAGATTAAATCAGGGTCCCCCACTGACCCCATTAAGCCTGATCTTGTTGTCAAACATCAGGATTGCCTGCTACCCGGCTGTCTGGATCTCATTAATCTCTGTCTGTCCACTTCCAGAGTTCCTTAGACCTGGAAGCATGTGAACGTTATCTCTCTCTTGAAGAAACCCTCTCTTGATGCCTCCAGGCTGGACAACTATCGCCCGATTTTGCTCCTGCCATTCTTATCCAAAATCACAGAATCTTATGTTAATGGCATTCTGGCGCAGTAGTTGGAATCTTACTCCATACTAGACCCTTCCCAGAATGGTTTCCATTCAAAACATAGCACAAAGTCAGCTTTATCAGCTGTAACGGAACAACTAAGAGCCTCCATGGATGAGGCCAACCTGACTGCACTTATCCTGCTTGACCTCAGCGCAGCTTTTGATACGGTCTCACACACTCAGTATTTTGATCCATCGGCTGCGTGAGATCGTTGTCACAGGTAGTGCCCTTTATTGGTTCTCTTCCTTTTTGTGTGACAGGTTGTTTCAGATCATCGCTCCTCCATTCCACTCTCTGACGCACCCTGTGGAGTCCCACAGGGGTCGGCACTGAGTCCGACGCGATTTAATATCTACGTCTGTCCGCTGACCTTGTTGGCCAACACTCATAATATACAGTTGGTATCTTATGCGGACGATACGCAACTGATCTTTTCTTGTACCAAAGACTCCAGCTAGGACATGAATACATTTCAGGAGCATCTGGCAGCCATAGGAGGATGGATGGAGGTGAACTGTCTTCAGTTAAATTCATCCACAACTGAGATCTTCTTGCTTGTCAGAGACTCACATCGGTGGGGCAGCAACTGGTGGCCGCCAATGTTGGGCGATTCCCCTATGCCCAAAGCTGTGGTAAAAAATCTCGGCATACGGCTGGATACTGCACTCTCATTTAAGGAGCATGCTAAGTCTGTGAGAAGGACCTGATTTGGTATTTTGTGCGGACTTAAACCCATCTTGGGTCTGTTTGACCCTCACACGCGCCAGCTGGCTGTGCACGCCACGATCTTGGCTAGGCTAGGCTATTGTAAAATCCTCCAGTTAGGTGCTAACAAATCTGTAATAAATAGGCTCCAACACACCATGAATGCGTCAGTTTGCACTTTATTTGCACTGCCTAAGTATAGCTCAGTCTCAGGGGTGCTGCGACAACTTCACTGGCTTCCCGTGGAACAAAGAGTTAGGTTCAAAGCACTTTGTGTTATTCATAAAGTTTTAACTGGCTCCGGCCCGGTGATCCTCAGAAACCTGGGTCAACACTATGTTCCCTCCCGTGCTCTGCTGATTTACATCTGATACGGGTGCCTTGTTTCCGTAGAGCCAGAGGCTGTTCTTTCAAGGTGCTAACTTCTATTTTATTTTTTACAAAACGCGCTGCTTTGATTGAAGCAAAAACAACTTGTTTGTCATTAACACCATAAAGGTTTATTCATAATTATGACATGATTATTTTTCATATTCGCACACTATTTGTCGTGCTTGGAAAATACAACATACAAAATGCAAAACTGTTTTTATATACAATATGTACAAGAATATACAATTTCAAACATACTTAGCCATTCATTCATGCACATGCATTGTGTGTGCATGAATGAATGGCTAAGTATGTTTGAAATTGTATATTCTTGTATATATTGTATATAAAAACAGTTTTGCATTTTGTATGTTGTATTTTCCAAGCACGACAAATAGTGTGCGAATATGAAAAATAATCATGTCATAATTATGAATAAACCTTTATGGTGTTAATGACTAACAGGTTGTTTTTGCTTCAATCAAAGCAGCGCGTTTTGTAAAAATTTAAAAATTTATTCCAGAATTTGGCTTTTTTGTTGTTTATCTAGTCTGGTTGGACTCAGCCTTTCTGAGTAAGGAGTCAAGGCCCTTTTTGATTCTTAAACTTCTATTTTATGGAACTCGTTGCCTCTCGCTATCAGGAACATTACCAATCTCTTGGTGTTTAGAGAGGCAGTAAAGACATGGCTATTTCAGTATCTTACGAATTCTGTGTTATGGCTGTGCACTGCTATATTTTTCAGCTGTTATTCACTGTAGTTCGTGCTCCTTAGGACTACCCCCTGCTCGGGAGTAATAATCAAATGAAAAATGGTTGCACCGACACGAGATGTGTGGGTGTCTCCTCGGGCACAGATATTGGTGCTGTTATCCAACAGCCAATGTTTTTCATATTATTTGAGCACCTTTTTCCGATTTTCAAGCAACGCTACGCACGCCGAAACACCTAGCCGACATAGAACCTTGTCATGAGCACTTTTGCACAACCCACTTTAACCCTTAGCACTGCACGATAATGGAATTGTAATCCCAGTGTGTTAATATACATGAACAAGTGTTTCAAGAATGTATAGCTGTAATGCGTAATTAACACCACCAGTCACACGTAAACAGGCATGAATAGAGGTAGTTAACTGCAGAGGTAGAAATTCGGTTACAGAACCACAATGTTGTTTTATTTATATTTACAGACTTCCCTGATGAAGGCTAATGCCGAAATGCATTGGAAATAGCTATTCAGGAGAAATTGATGGACGAATAAGAAATGTTGATATATATGAAAGTCTATGAAATTATAGAAAATTGAAGAATTCATGATTTTGGATCTAGAAGTATGAATAAAATACTTTAAAGAAATAAAGAAGTATCGAAAAGCTTTATTGAAAAACATTGGCTGTTGGATAACAGCACTAATATCTGTGCCCGAGGAGACACCCACACATCTCGTGTCGGTGCAACCATTTTTTATTTCAGTATCTTAATCATCTCATTCCTCTCTCTACCTGCTCTCTAGCGCTGGGACGTCCCTTTGCGGGGACAGGCATGCGCTCTATAAATTGCATAACATAACATGTGCCTTTCACAGCTAAGCAGCAATTCTTTGAAGCAATATTCAAACCTAGCTTTGTTTAAAATGTTTAATATGCCTTTGAATGTGCGCGTTTCTTTTTTTTATTTCAAAGTATTTTATTGATTTTTACATTTAAAGACATTAGCATTTCTGTTACAGGGGGATCAGGGGGTTTGTCTCCGGGAAGACTTGGTTTCTTGGGTGGGATTCATGGGGGTTCGTAGAAATCTAGCCATGTGTCGAGTGACTTCCACATCCCCCTGGATGCTGGTCTCCAGGGTGAGTTCTGTAGTGCAATGTTGTCTGCACCTCTGAGGCGCGTAATCCAGTTGAATTAGCCTTTGTATGAAGCCTTCCTTGTGTCTTTCCAATTTGCTAGGACCACTTTCACTGCTGCGGTGAGCAGCAGGTCCTTATCGAGCTCTGATCTTAGTTCTATAAATATGCACAATCGGCCTGCCATTAGTAGCCCCAACAGTTCCATCTGTGGCCCATTGACTGCCCCCCAAATCACTTCTATAGACGTTACTGGTTGCAGTCATGGACTGTTTTATCAGGGGCACTCTTCTAAAACATGCGACTGAATTTGGAGCATTTCGTAAAATGATCCAAATTACTAAACATCTCGGGGGGGGGGCGCAACCTCACTCCTTTGGCGTGACACAGGACTGCTCTGACGATCATCACGAGGGCTACTTGTGTTTCCCAGTCCAGTTTTGCCTCCGTTTCTCGACCTACATTGAATATTTTTTAGTTCCTGCCTTTGTTTCCCCGGCTTTCTCTCTCTTATATTTGTGCATTTGTTATCTCTCTCGTGTTCTTTCTCCCTCCTTTGTTCTCTCCCGCATCCCCTGTCGCGCTCGTTTCCCTGCCTTCACCCTGTCTCCTCCCTTCATTTTGCTTTGACTTCTCTCCTGCTCTTTACCTCTCCTTGTTGCCTATTACTTCCTTGTTCTCATTCTTTCACCTCTCCTTTCTCTCAGTCCCATTCCTCCTTATATCTGAACTACCCCTTTTCTATCTAGTCTTGTTTCCGTTCCTTATTCTCTCTCATTTAATCCCTTCATCTGTGTTCTGTCTCTCTTTGGCTCATTCCCTCACTTCTACAAACTCTATCCACTTCTCCCGAACTCTTCCTTTTCGTTTCATATCATTTGTATCATGATCACCTTGATTTCTACATGCTCCCTGTCCTTCTCTATTATATTCTCCCACTCTTCACCTCTCCATTCGTTCCTCACCTTGTTCGCTATCTCTCTTCTGCACCCCTCCATGCCGTCTCCCCGTATCGGCCTCTCGCTTCCCCTTCCCTGCTCCTTTCTCTGCCACGCCATAGCCCCTCGGTTAAACATACATTCCTCTCTCTACCTGTGAGCATATTTTGCATATGTTCTGTATGGTTGCTTTCTGTTTTTGCATTAGATTCTTCTACCTTGTCATGATTTCTCCCACGGACGTCAATTCTCCAAAATGCCATGGGTGGCGGAAGTGACTTAACACGCCACTTTCACTCACACATGCATATGCTTATACATACACACAAATTCACACACTCTCTTTTACATAAACGCACTCAAAACTGCAAGAACACACCTCTTCTGCCAGGGAAAGTAATATCCCAGCTATTTGTACTCCATTTTTTATTAAACTAATGGAAAATAATGTAGTATTATTCACTATTAGTATAATAACAACTTGAAAAAAAACGAAAGAGGTGAGTGAAGCACCCACTGGCGTCCATAAGTACGAGCTGCGTCTGTTTTTGCCACTGCTGACGCTAGGGGTCGCAAAGGCAGTGCCAAGGGTTACAAGGGGCATTTGTAACCCCAAAACGACGTCCGTGATTTCTCCTTCTCTCAAAGTGCTGTGCTCTGAGGAGAGGTCAGTGGAATTCTACAGATTCTGTCAGCTGGCTCGCACCCCAGTGGGCTCTGCACGCAATACATTTTAGTTCATGTACTTGTTTACTGAAGACACTCTGCATCCACCTTTTTTAATATTTACATATTTTTAATTCTTCCTAACCATAAATTATTTTTTGTTCTTTTCATTCCTTCTCTGCTTCGTTTTTCCACCCTCCGAGTCTCTCCTTTTCCCCTCTATCCTTTCCCCTCACTCCACCTCTTCTCCCCGTTGAACATACATAATTGTAAATTATCTCCTGCCGCCTTCACTTCTGTAACTCCCTCGCATTCACATCTTCCCATAGCCGCCCTTCTTTTCCTGCAGGCCGCCGTCTCTCTGTGCCCCTATATACTCCTTTAACTTTCATTTCCCGGACATTCGCACTCGAATATCTCCCTTCCATCTCCTTTCTCCTCCATTCTCCCCGCACTTCTTCCCCTGGTCTCCCCCACCACCAGGTTGATGTGCACCTGGCGCCACCTGCGCGCGGAGGGCGTTGCTAAGTGATGCGAAGGTCCCCAGGTGAGTCCGCTTCAGACAGAGGAGCGAGCGCAGGAGGATGGAAACAGGTAGGAGCTGCGAAGGCGACCGACTGTGTGTGTGAGGGGGACTTTGAAGCCAGGGGGACGGGGGAGTTACGAAGTTACGACTCCAGGCCTCGCTTTCCGCCACGGAGGACCATGGCGCGCTCGGTGCACTGGCCTGTCGAGGGATATTGTGGGTTCCTCACAGGGTTGTGGCACAGCCCCTGATTAACAGGAGGGGTACAGCACAGGGTCGATGATTAGCTGTCAGACATGGGACACTGAAGGGCCCCTCTTCACATTCTGCACCCACCTTGTGCGTTACGCCACGGATTGCTCACCTACTTACTCCACGTTTCCCTCATCCATACCTAGTTAGGTCCAGTGCTATTCGTAGCATTCTGGGGTTTGTAGTACTGGTTTTTCTAATGGAATAAATCAGCCTACAAGTCCCAGCATGCAAAGAAAAACTGGGCTGGATGTACCTCGGAATTTGACAGGGCTGCGCACAAGCTCGCTCCTCGCCAGGCGTCCGGTTCTGAGGCTTTTCTGTTGCAAGTCATTGTCATCAAGTGTGTCCGTTCAGTGGGTCCGATGGCAGCACCCGCCAGCCTCATAAAGTGCCTGCGTTCCATGCCCGATTAGCTAATCCAGTCCACATTTTTTCCCTCTGCATTCTGAAAGCTGTAGCAAAGAAAAAAGTGGACTGGACCATCTAATAACGCAGGAACCTGGGTAACCGGGCTGCTATGACCATAAGATTGCCAAATGATATCCCAGGACTGAAGGGAGATGGCAAATGTGGTGTGCCCACTCCCTCACAATGAACCCAGCCTGCCATGTTTGCTCGGCTGCGCCCCACGCACACTACCGTTTCCCAATAACCGCGCTGAAACTACTGTCAGTCACGCCCCCCTCCCCCTCCCCACACTCACTTTTATCTCTAGCGCTAAGAAAAAGAATCTCGACATAAAGCGCTCAAGTATTCCAGACAATGACTGCTGCTAAAGCTAGAATGGCCCCCCTTTTTAAAAGGCGCCTTAAAGAGCCGCCATAAGCAGCCAGTATACGGTGTACTCACCGCGTTGTGTGCCCTCAGTCAGCCTGCTGAGTGAGGAGGGGGAGAGCAGGTGTCTGCTAGTCCTCCCACGGTTGTTTCCCAGAGCAGGGTTAGCTTGCATGTGTGTGTGGGTGTGCCAGCAGGAGGTTAGGATGCAGGTGTGTGCGTAATTGCCAAGGGATTCTCGTTCCATCCTAGACCAATGCAGTTCAAGGTGCGGTTTGTACCCATTTTCCCTTCCAGTGGGGGCTGCTGTGTATGTGGGAGGGCTTTATACCATCACAGCCCATGGGACTGGCAAGCTGCGCAATGCTGAAACCTAAAGGCACACAGATTCTTCCACAGCGCATGCTGTAGAATGAACCTCTAGGCGCTTACAAATCGAATTTCCTGATTAAATGTCATCCAGCCCAAGTGTAATTTTACATACAAAAAATTGCAATCTGGGCCTACAGTACTGATGGGGGCACAATTGAACTGGTTGCGCCCTGCGCAAACCAGGTAATTGTGCCCTAGCACAATGAATATGCTATACCCAGCCCAGCCACAAACTCATCTTTCCCTGGGGTCAGTGCATCAGAGAAAGGCAGCCTGGTTGTTTGAAGCAGCTGGTCCTCTGACATCTGGTCTGCATTTCAAAGGGGAGGGGGGCAGAGATCTCGCTGCAGGCAGATGCCCTCAGTGATTAAACCTACCTGCAGGGGCATGTCTTGAGGCATTCAATGGAACCCCCCCCCCCCTTCTGCCTTTCAAGGTTCACAACCTGACCACTATTTATAGGTCGAGCCTGCACAGCGCGTGCTCTCAATCAGGTATTTGTTAAGCACGACTACTCACCAGTAAGGCTCTCAAGGCACTGGGGGGTGGGGGTGGGGAGGGGTGAGCAGGTTCCAGTCCATCAAGGAGGGGGTCTGTCGAAGAGCCAGGTTTTGAAGTTTCTTGCGAAGATGGGGAGCGATGTTATCTGTCTCAGGTGGAGCGGAAGTACGATTCAGGCTCTGGCCTCGCGGAAGGAGACGGAGCAGCCTTCTGATCTGGTCTGTCTGGTGCGGGGGACCACAGCGTAGGAGAGCTGGGTTGATCGTAAGGTCCTTTGGGGTGGGCGAATTTGAGTCGGCTGTTCAAGTCTGCTGGTCCGGTTTCATGGAGGACCTTGTTTGCGTGGGTTAGCCTCTTGAAGATGACTATAGCTTCGATGGGGAGCCAGTGGAGCGTGCACATGTGCTGGGAGATGTGGCAGTGTCTTGGCAGGTTGAAGACCAGTCTTGTGGCGGCGTTTTGGATGTTCTGTAGCTTGCAGGTGAGGTTTTTGTTTATTCCGGCATAGAGTGCGTTGCTGTAGCCGAGCCTGCTGGTGACCATAGCGTGAGTGATGGTCTCTCTGTGTTCGAGGGGGATCCATTTGTAGGTCTTACGTAGGAGGCGGAGGGTGTGGAAGCAGAAGAACAAGACAGAGTTGATCTGGCGGTCCATTTTGAGCTCTGAGTCCAGGATGATTTCCAGGTTGCGTGCGTGGTCCGTGGGGGTCGACGGGCTTCTGAGGGTGGGGGACCACCAGGTGTCGTTCCATGTGTCTGGGTTTGTTTTGTTTTGTTGGTGTTTAGTTGGAGGCAGCTGTTTTTCATCCATTTGGCAACTGCTTTCATGCCTTCTCGAAAGTTGTGTCTGGCGGTGTAGTGTTCGCTGGATAGGGAGAGGATGAGTTTGGGTGTCGTCTGCGTATGACACAATGTTGAGTCCGTAGGTTCTGACGATGGGGGCGAGCAGAGCCATGTAGACGTTGAGCGTAGGGCTGAGGGAAGAGCCCTGGGGGACTCCGCAGGTGGTAGGTGTAGGGTCCAAGAGAAAAGGGGGGAGCATGCAAGGCTTGCTGTATTTGAATGTAGACTTGAACCTCCGCCCATATTTGTCATGGGCTTGTGTCATTGTCCATCCTAAATGCTGGCTTCTGATTTGTTATTAGACTTGATAGTCTCTCCTTAGAACCGCCTTGTCTTTATTCGTAACCTACTTTAAACAACAAGAGAGAAAGGGAACTAGGCACTCTTCTACCCCCTGTAAATCAGTACTAAACAACAAAAGAGTGACTAAGAAACAACTAATGAATAACTGCTCTAAATAACTGAAGAGAAAAGGCACAACATATGTTTGTTAAAAGAACCCTCACTCACCGACCTGGTCGGTGACATGCTTCATCAGAAGTGTGGCTCACCGGTTAGAAGCGGCAGACCCTGAAGCAGAGGTCAGCCCGGGACCAGGGTTCAATTCCCAACGCGGCAGGGTCTTGGGTCAATGTCCGCGGACTCGATAATTCTCGCTTAGGTGCCTACGCTAACCATGGGTCCCACTCTGCAACTCTGGGCAATAGCTTGCTTAATCTCCACAACGGCCCCAGCAACGCCGGGGATGCCTGGCTTCACCTTGGGGTGCCCTCTCACAGGGAAAGCCAGGACGGGTTCCCCAGCGGTATACAGCGCCAGGACACCACGTAACGAGGTAACAGTGCGCTTTACAAGTATACATACATTACATTACATTACATTACATCATAGGGTTCCACCACAGAAGCTGAGTGCTTCCCTGGTGTGCTGACACGCCTGATTTACAGCGGAGCAGGATGTTAAAATGCGTGTGTGCATAGGTGGTGAAATGTGAAAGTGATGATTAAAAAGTGTTTGGAACTGGCCCATCCAATATTTTATTTAAGGCTGCCCAAATACTAATAAAAACGTGAGGCGAATGTGAAACAGTCCTATAAAGTAGCAGGCAACATCCAAATTTATATTAAGAAGTGGTCAACATGTTTCTGCTTATACGTGCTGTTGGTAAAGCATTCGTCAGGACCCAAAATAAATTCCACGGCGGTGGGCAAATGCTAAGGCACACCCTAACCTGTGGAATAATAAAACAAGTGGTTAAACTCACGGTTATACCCTGTGGTCTTTCGTAGATTCAGAGACCTTTATGTTAAATTCAACCTGTAAGAAAAAGACATTTTGTCATTGTGTCCCAACTTCATTGTAGTTAAGCACAACTACATGTTTGAACAAGCACTACGGAAGAGATTAGTCTCTTCAAATCGATATTGTATATACATTTTACATTCACATTTTTTATCTTATTATTTATTTTTTATTTAAGAGGTTTTATATAGCGCTGGCCGGACCCAGGAGTATCAGAGCGCTTTACAAGGTGTTTCCATACAGGTACAGTGTGTATAAGCACAGACAATGGAATAATAAAAGAGCAAGTCCACATAGGATACATGACATCTAGATAAAAAAGTAAAAACAATTGCTAGACACTATGAGTCACACAAAATAGCGGTCACAGTTTGGCGGGAAGCCTCACTTAGGTATACAAAAAAACATGCAAGAGAACTGACGGTCATGAGGAGGGGAGGTAAGGTGATCAGATAGAAGGAAAGGGAGTTGGCCAGGTGGGTGGTCACAGGTCATATGCAGAGCAGATAGGTGGGGTGATGCAGAGGGGCGAGGCTACCAGGGAGGGATTAGAAACCCCAGTATTTATTAAGGAGAAGAAGTTTGAGTTCTTTTTTGAAGCTGGGGTAGGACTGGTTACAGCGGAGGTCTTTAGGGAGGGCATTCCAAATAAGTGGGGCATTGCCTGTAAAGGAGCGTGACTGAGTGGAATTCTTTTTCTGAAGGGGGGGGATAAGTAGGAGGGTGTTGGAGCTTCTCAGTGATCGCGTGCAGCCTGCTTTGGTCAGTTTATTGGAGAGGTATGTCGGTGTTTTTTGGTGGAGGATATTGTGCGTAATGCAGGCGGTTTTATATGTGGATCTACCATCAATGGGGAGCCATTTAAGGGATTTAAGGGCGGGAGAGATGTGGTGAAATCGTTTACAGTCCGTGATAAGCCTAGCCGCGAGGTTGAGCACAGATTTAAGAGGTGCAAGGTGGGTTTTGGGAATTCCGGTGAGGATGGCATTGCCGTAATCAATGCGCGATAGAGCAAGCGATTGGACTGCCAGTTTAAAGTCATCAATTGGAATGAAGGGCTTAATTTTCTTAAGGTTACGGAGGGTAAGCAGGGCTCCTTTGGCAGAGTTGTTGATGTGAACGTTGAGTGTTAGGCGGTTGTCAAGGGAGATGCCCAAGGATTTGATTGAGGTGGCTAGGGACAGGGAGCAGTTGAGGGCGTTAAGGTCTGTGATCCACTTTTGAATGGGGAGCTGGTTGTTTTTTGGGGAGAAAAGAATAATTTCAGTTTTGTTTGGGTTAAGTTTGAGATGGTTCGAGTGGAACCAGGCTTGAATTTTGATGAGGGTGTTGTTGAGGTGGAGGATGTCAGCATGGGTTTTTATCTTATGGTAGAGTTGTGTATCGTCAGCGTAGAGGTGATAGTTAATCCCTGCTTGTTTGAGAATGAGGGTGAGAGGTTCCATGAAGAGGTTAAAGAGAGAGGGAGATAGTATGGATCCTTGTGGAACTCCTAGAGAGATGGGGGAGGGGTTCGAAAGGCAATTGTGGATTTTAATTTGCTGAGCGCGGTGCTGCAGGTATGAGACAAACCAATTATGAGTCATGCCATTAAGGCCGAATCATTCTTTAAGGACTTTGAGAAGAACAGAGTGGTTAACGGTATCGAACGCTGCGGAGAGATCGAGGAGGATCAGTAGGCTAGATTCGCCATTGTCGAGGGAGTGGTGAATGTCATCTATAATGTTAAGCATGGCGGTTTCGGTGCTGCAGCCTTTCCTGAAGCCAGATTGAAGAGGGTCAAGTAAGTTAAAAAGTTCAATGTGTCTGTCAAGCTGAAAAAGGACACATTTTTCAAGGGCTTTCGAGAGGAGGGGCAAGTTGGAGATAGGACGGAGGTTGTTAAGGTCATTAGGGTCAGCCGAAGGGTTTTTAAGAATGGGGGTGATTTGTCCCAGTTGAAGGGAGGTGGGGACACAGCTGGTGGCTAGGGAGGTGTTAATGATCGAGGTCCAGGCAGGTGTGATGATATGTTTGAGGTTTTGGACAAGTTTAGAAGGGAGGGGGTCGTTAGTGTGGGAGGAGGGTTTAAGTTTTGCAATGATGTCAAAGACATCTCTTTCAGTGTCTGGCTGGACATTATGCCAAGCGGCGTTATTTTTAGGGTGAGTGTTGGGGGGATTAGAATCTTGGAGGGTGGAGGGAAAGGGGGGGGGGAGTGAGATCAGTATTATGGAGGGTCGTGGAGGGGGCGGGTGGGAGTGGGCAGGAAGCAGGTGCGGTAGGGGGATGTGTAGTATGGAGGTAGGGGTCAGAGTCGGCAGGAAGGATTGCTCTATTTTTGTAATTTTTTCAGAGAAAATGAAGGCTATTTCTTCGTATCTGGTCGTCGAGGACATAAGTACAGGCGGAGCGGCTGAGGTTTGATTGCGAACAATGTTGAACAGTTCTCTGGGTCTGTTTTTGGCTTGGTCAAGTTGTGTTCTGAAAAAGGATGCTTTTAGTTTAAGGATGTGTTTTTTGTAAGAGGATCTTGCAAGTCTGAGGCGAGCTAGGTACAAGGGGGAAGGGTGCAGTCTCCATGTTCTTTCCGTCTGTCTCAGTGAGCGTCTTTCATTGTTAAGCTCCGTATTAAACCATGATTTGGAAGGGACGGTTCTTTGGTTTTTGAGCTTAAGCGGGGCCAGGAGGTCTAGGGTTTCAGTAACTGCTTTGTTGTAGTGTTCTGTAAGCTCATTTGCGTTGAGTGAGGGCGGTATGGCGAGAAGTTGGGCATGGAGTTTGGATTCCAGTACACCCAGGGGGATATTATTCAAATTTCTGGTCAGTTTCGAGAGTTTAGTGGTTTTCGTGGGCGGGGGAGTGGCAGAGACCGCTATAGAGAACAGTATGAGATGGGGGTCGGACCAGTCGAAGGGAACAATGTTGGATAGGAGGGCTAGATCTTTGCTAGTAATTATTGCATCTAGGATAGCTCCTTTGGAATGGGTCGGGGAGTGACAGAGTTGCTCTAGGTCATTGATCTCGAGAAGGTTGGAAAGGAGGGTGATAGAGGGATCGCTGCGTTCATTCCAGTGGAGGTTAAAGTCTCCCAGGAAAATGTTGAGGGAATTCGAAAGTGAGGATTGTGTAAGAATGTTGGATAGTTCATCAACGAAGGGATGAATATTGCCGGGAGGGTTATATATGTTGTGAAGGCGAATGGGTTGGGAGCCTTGAATTTTGAGTTCAGCTTCAAGGTATTCAAGGGTGGAGTAATTAGTATTATTGACAAGGGAAATTTGTAGTTCCTCTTTAAAGATGATGGCAACACCACCGCCAATTCAGATGGGCCGGTCTTTCCTGAGAATAGAATAGCCCGGAGGGGCTAGGAGGTCCAGGATGCTTGTCGAGTGGCCTTTGAGCCAGGTTTCCGTTAGGAACGCAATGTCGATGGATTCACTAAGGATAGTTTCTGATATTTCAGTGGCATGTCGCACAGCGGACCGACAATTAACAAGCATGCAGTGAAGAGGTTTCGGGGGAGTTTTAGGGAGTGGAAGGGAGTGGATGGCTGTGAGTTGGGGAGGAGGCCTAGGTGAGCAAGGTGAGCGGGGAGTTCGGCTAGTCCCCAGTATGACAGGGATGCTGGAGGCCGGGGGAGGCTGGAAATTAGTGGGTGAGCGGTGAGGGTAGGATTTGCAGAGGTCGAGGATCTCCATGGGGGAGAGGGGGCAGGAGGTGCGGAGAGGTCTGTGTGTGCGGCAGTGTAGAGGAGTCGTGCAAAACGGTTTGGGGGTAGCGGGATTCATATGTCTAGTACGAGCGCAGTTTAACCAAAGTGGGAGGGCTCTGTTTTTGAGGGAATAGAAATCAGATCTAAGATGAGCGAGATCTCTGGTGAGAGTGGCGAGAGCGTGTTCAATGTTGCAAAGAGAGTTAGATATAAGACTAAGATGGGATATTGGAGAAGGGGGAGGGAGCGGCACGGGATGAGCGATGTTCTTCATAGGGGGTGGTTTGCTGTTGGGAGGGAGGGTGGGGTTCCTAGAAAGGGAGATGGGAGGACTGTGGTAGTAGGGCAAGAGGAGGGGCATGGAGGGGGAAGGTGGGTATGTGGTCATCGAGAGTGAAGAAGGAGGAAATGGAGGGGCAGGAGTGTTCGGAAGAACGGTGAGGGATGGGTCGGGAGGGGGGGGAGCCATGATAATCAAAGGGAGAGAGGATGGGACTAGGGGGGGGGGGTGAAGGGGCGGTTCTGGAATAGAGTGAGAGACGGTTCGGGTTGATAGGTGCATTGAGTTTCGGGGGGACAGAGTATGGGTTTGGGTGAGGAGGAATAGGGTGGAGTAAGAGTGGGAGGGGAAGGGGAAGGGCAGGGAGAGTCAGAAAGGGGGTGGGGGATAGCACTCGCGGTGTGGGAAATGAGGGGAGAGGGAGGGTAGGTCGTATGTGTGGGAGATTGGGAGCTTTGGGGAGTAGGGAGGATCAGGGGAAGAGGAGGGTCCATGGGAGAAGGCCGGGCCAGGGGGGTATGCGGGGGGGGTCAACAATTGTGAGGCATTGTTGGACGTGTACATGGTCAGCAGTTGTAGGGCATTGTTGGTCATGGACATATCTGCAGAGGGGAGTAAAGGATAAGGGAGAGGGGTTAAAGTGGAGGGCAAGGGGAGAGAGGGGGGAATGTTGTTGGGGGAATTATGAAGTTGGATGGTCAGCAATTGTAAGGCATTGTTGACTGTGGGCACGTCAGCAGAGGGGAGTATAGGATGAGAGAGAGGGGTAATCGAGGAGGGCAAAGGATGTGCGGGGGGAAGGTCATTAGCGGCATTGTGAAGCTGGATGGTCGGCAATTGTAAGGTATTGCTGGACATGGGCGCATCAGCGGAGGGGAGTATAGGATGAGGGAGAGGGGTTAAGGGGGAGGGCAAAGGATGAGAGGGGGTAGGTTATTAGCGGAGTTTTAAAGTTGGATGGTCAGTGATCTGAAGTGTAATTCAAAGGAGTTAAGGTGGGGAACGGCCGCTTGGATGAGGATGTTACCGGTTTTAAAAATGGAGATATTGATTTCCCCAGGAAAGGTAGAAGAGGGAGAAGTGGATAGTTTATGGCCATGGGGGATTTTGAGGGCTTCGTGACTGGGAGATATTGTAGGAAAATGCTTTTCCATTTAGAGGGGCGTTTGGAATAGAAAATGTAGTTGGTAATAATAGGGGCGGTCAGGCTGTAATAGTTGTCCACAATGAGAGTTTCAGGGTTAAGGACGAGAAGGTTGTGTTTGAATTTTTTTCTTGCGTATTTCGAGAGGTTGTGGGGGTAGAGAATGGACCAGGAGTTTGGGCCATGTTGGGATAGCTGAAGAGGAGGCATAGTAGGGGATAGTGGTAGGTTATGAACTTAGGTGCATGTAATAGGACATCGGGTGACAGAGGCCTATCGGGGTCATGAAAAGGAAATAACAAAGCTGGTCATATAAATAAACAAATTGAGGGGCGAAATTCAGGATAAGGCCACTAGGTGGCGATCAAGGCAAGCAGGTCTGAAAGGAATAAGACTATAGCTGGTCGTATAAAATGAGCAATTGAGGGGCGAAGTTCAGGATAGGACCACTAGGTGGCGCTCAAGGCTAGCAGGTCTGGAAGGAATAAGACTATAGCTGGTCATATAAAATAAGCATTGAGGGGTGAAGTTCAGGATAGGACCACTAGGTGGCGCTCAAGGCTAGTAGGTCTGAAAGGAATAAGACTATAGCTGGTCATATAAAATAAGCATTGAAGGGCGAAGTTCAGGATAGGACCTAGTATGACTTCATAAAATAAGCAATCCAGGGGCGAAGTTCAGGCAAGGACCACTAGGTGGCGCTCAAGGCTAGCAGGTCTGAAAGGAATAGGACTATAGTTGGTCATGTAAAATAAGCATTGAGGGGCGAAGTTCAGGATAGGACCACTAGGTGGCGTTCAAGGCTAGTAGGTCTAGATAGGTCAGTATAGGGTCATTGCGGTTCAGGAGAAAAAAGATAAGCGGTCAGGACGTTTGTTGTTTGCTAAGCGTCCATCTTAAGGGGTCAGGAAGTAAAGATCATGGATTCCACGCCATTTTGTCTCTCATGAGGGATGTGGTATAGAAATGTCCCAATCAGTTAATATCGTTACTCAGTGCTACCAGATCACGTCGGTCCAACTGGATCCCAAAGTTAGATTCCCACATCGGTAATGACAGGGCAAGTAGACCAGTGAGGGGGTCGAGCGCTGTCCCCCAGCCAACGGCAGTTCCGCAATAATCCACTCTGTGCCCTAGCCAGGAAGACCCGTGGGCAGCGCGGCTGGTACCGGGCCGAATGTCTGGGCAGGGGCGTCGCTCCTCACCAGGATGCAAGGCAGCCAAAGCATGAAGAGCGGAGCGCGTCGCTCCTCTGCAGCCGGCGCGGAGGCATCAGGGGCACCACTCGAAGTGCACAGCATACAGGGTAACCATCCGCCACAGACCCCCAAGAAGGAAGAGGTGTGGCGCCGCGGCCAGGGCGACTGACGCTGGAATCTGGGGATCACGGTTCGATCCCCGGCGCCGGTGGCAGGTTAGCCCAGCACCATGTGACTCTGGGCAATAGCTTGCTTAATCTTCCAGACGGCCCCCCGCGCCTAGAGACCCTTGCGGGTGATTGTGCGCTTTACAAATGTGGATTTATTATTATTATTATTTATTAAGAAGTCCAGACCCTCATCAAAACGGGGCCGTGGCACATGCAGCCGTCCACACAGGCAGGGTCCCCAGCCGGGCCCCCCACGCTCAAGTCCGGAGGGAAGCACCCGGGATCAGTCAACGGCAAGAGCAGTGCGGAGGGGACAAGAGAAGTCCGGAGTTCACTTATTGTCTCGAGGAGACCCACAGCCGGTCAGTGCAGCGGCCGGATCTCTGCAGGGGCACCGCGAGGAATCATATCAGGCAGCAAAAAGGCTGAAGGCGGGCTCAACACAGGGCCGATCTCCGCCAGAGGATCTTCTTCTCTGAATAATTTGTAAGAGGAACACACCTGTGATTAACAGGATGTGTTTATTAATGGGGTAACAGCAAATGATTCTTTGCCTTTATCATTTCTTAAAAATGATTACAGCGCATCGTGGTTCTAAAGCATTTCTAAATACCAAAAGGAATTTGTATCCAGTATGTCTTAATTGGCATAAACGACCTATCTTGCAGTGGTCTTCAAATTCGTAACCCCTGGATAGGGATACCGGAACTAAGGAAGACCATGCTTTTGACTCTTGCAAAAAAACGGAGAAAAATGGCTTACTTGTAATCATGAAGTAGCTTGCTTCATGGAAATCACGGGGAGGGGAACCGGCCGTTTGGGCATCTAAATAAAACGAGAGCAAGTTGTGAACACGAGCACTACGAACATTTTTTGAGCTGTAATGCGCTAAGTTCTAAAGGGACTTACTTCCCGTATCGTGCAGTTCCAGCCACACACCTACTTAGGTCCGCCCCGGTCCGAATGTTATCGAGAAAGCAGATCTCTGTACACAAATGCTGCTTCCCTAATGACGTCACAGCGTCCGAAACGTGTGACGAGGATTGAGGGCGTTACCAGAAACAGGGGGATGACGCGCACATTTTGGCAACTAGAACGTTGCCAGGTATTGAAAGAATGTTAACTTTATTTGTGACTAACAAAGAATACATTTAATTGGCGAAGACCACTGTCTGTATGCAAAACCAAAGGAAGGTACTTAAACTGTTTTTTATGCTGCCGAGGGGGAGTCACAACTTTTTGTTAGTTGGCAATATTATCCAAAAGGCAATACTATCCAAAAAGGAAAGGGTTGTGTTACAAAAGATCCTCAATGTTTTTTATGTTTCACATTGTCTATGGCAAGAGACAGATCATTATAATATCCGGTCTACCCGAATTGAGAGGAGAATGGAGTACTTCATTACAGTATTATGGTACGTTTGCACTCAATGTACAGGACATACATGGCATTACACTGCTCATGATCTCTCGGGAGCGCATCTTCGGAACCACCCTGATGTAATCTCAACGGGCCAACACAGTGCCCCACGGAATATTATCATTTAGTCCTACAAGATGAGTTGCCATACGATAAATCCACCTCTGTTCCTTTTCAAAGAGGGATTGTTGTGTAGTAGCGCCAGGCGGCAGATATTCAATCACTGTCCAGTGTAAGTCGTTGGTCGTGTGATATTGTAACAGGAAATGATCAGTCAGTTTTGTGCTGTTTTTCTTACATCGAATATTAATGCGATGTTCGCAGATTTGTTGCTTTACTTTCCGGGTGGTCATCCCCACATATCCAAGTTCACATGGACAAGTGATTAAGTAGACCACGTGGGTGGTGTTACAGTTTGTGTGTGAATTTTGATGCCAAAGTTTACCTTGTTCCAGGTTCAGTTGTTTCGAGGTAGTTGTTAAGTGACACACGCTGCATGAACCGCACGGAAAATGACCCAGCACTGGGGAAGATCCCAGGCATTCAGAACAGTTGGCTGATGCCCCTGTGTGTCAGGCTTAGGCCGTGTATGGACCAACATATCTTTTAGACTACTGGCCCGTTTGTATGAAAATAGTGGTTTTGTCCAGTGATGGTTATTACTTTCCAGAATTTTCCAATGCTTGCGTATTGACTTGCTCACCGCATTTGACTATGCATTAAAAGTAGTTACACATGTAAGAGGAGGAGGTTCAGCAGCTCTCGAAGATTCCATATCCAACAGAGCATCACGATTTTGATTTCGAGCTCTCTTACAGGATTTCTTAAGGATGCCAGCAGGATAACCTCGATTCTGGAGCTTCTCCGTCAATTCCTTGGCTTGGCTTTTGAAATTAGCAATCTCACTGTAATTTTGTCTCAGCCGCAAAAACTGGCCATAGGGAAGATTTTCCCATAAAGGACGTGGGTAATAACTCGTAAAATGCAGTAAATTGTTCTTAGCGGTGGGTTTATGGTGAGTCTTAGTTTGTAAATGGTTGCCAGATTTCGAAATAACAACATCAAGAAACACCATCTCTTCTCTGTGGTGTGAGTGGGTGAATTTCAAATTGACATCACACGTGTTAATCCAGGTAAAAAAATCAAAAAGGACATCTTCTGGGCCTCTCCAGATGATAAGGACATCATCGATGTACCTTCGCCATAAGGTAACATGGGATAGGTACGGGTTGGTATTTGATAGGATATATCTTCGTTCAAAATCGTAGACATACATCCGGGCCACACTAGGGGCAAATGTACTGCCCATTGATGTCCCAGTAGATTGAAGGTACATGACTCCCTGGTATTCAAAAAAGTTTTTCTTTAAGGCCAAAGTGGCACAATCAACCACAAACTTTTGAGGAGTGATGTAATCCCAGTCGCTGTTTGCCAGAGTTTCTTCAATTACTCTAATGGTGGAGTCTTGCGTAATACAAGTATACAGACTCTCTAGGTCTAGAGTTACCAGGTAAGTGGGATTGTCAGTAAGTTCAATCATTTGTAGGAGAGCCAACAGACTTTTGGTATCTTTTAAATAGGTACTTGTTACCTGAATGAGAGGTTTCAGGAAAAAAATCGCAATACTGCGACAAAGGTTCCAAAAGCGAGCCTAGGCCTGAAACAATGGGCCTCCCTGGTGGTGGTAGCCTGTTCTTATGCATTTTTGGGAGGGAATAGAAATAGGGTATCGTGCCTTTGCTTGTGGTCAAAAAGTCCCTCTCGTGTTTGGATATATAACCCCGACTCTCAGCATCATTTGCTAGAGATAGGATGGTATCCCGAAGGGTTGGTGTAGGATCCCCCGTCAGGCGGGTATAACTCGCACCATCTGACAGAAGGCGTTTACATTCTGTATTGTATGCCTCCGCATCCTGGACCACAATGCCTCCGCCTTTGTCGGCGGGCTTTATCACGATGTTTTGATTATTCCTTAGAGATTCCAAACCCTGGAATTCACAGGCTTGCATGCTCTTGAACATTGGTATATCTTCAAAGGCTTCAATATCATTGTAAACAGCTTGTTCGAAAGCTGTAATCTCTGGAGGGATGGAATGAGGTGGTGTTGTGAAGGAAGATTTCAGGCGAAAGGTTGTGACACTCTGATTGTCTTGTGTCGAAGTATTTTTTTTTTTTCAAAATTCTTTTCAACTTCAATTTTTGAAAAAATTCAGCAAGTTCACAATGCAGCCTAAACCAAACCAGGCGGGCCGTTGGAATAAAGCCCAGCCCTTTCTCAAGCACTACTTGTTCATCTGGTGGTAAAATTGTGGAAGAAAGGTTGGTTACTAAGCTTTCACATTACTCGGGCCTGCACGTTGTGCTTTACTTCTGGTGTTGTCTCCCACTGCCTCTTCTTGCTCCCAGTGCACCTGGTTGTTGCTTCTTCCTTGACCCTTCCCCTCCAACCCCCCTCTAAAAAAGGCGGGCGATACAGATTTTGTTGAAAATGGGGATGGGGCATGTATGGAGGGCTCCAACCAATCATTGGGTGAAATGCTGGTGGTTGAAAAGAGTTTGGGTAATTAGGCCCTCCTGTCTGGGGAAAAAGGTGGCCATGGCTGTTGGTACTGTGGCTGTTTTCTATTTCTACCCGTCCCGCATTGACGTGAGCGGTAGCTGTCCCCACTGGAACCACTGGTTAAGGAATCATTATCTGACCCATCGGTGCTCAGATCTTTTTTAGACGGTGGAATAAAATCAGGACTTGCGTAGGCATAAGTCTTTTTGAAGTTTCTGAGCTTTTGATTGTGCCAGAGAGTCCTTATATTCATTTACTTCCTTATTTAGTTCATCTAGACGTTTCTTATAACCAGTCAGGGTGGTCCTGAAATGCGTCTGTCAGTTGTATGTCGATTAACATTGCCTCAGAAAGCCCGAGGGCTGTTTTTATAATTAGAACAAGCCAGTCGCGGGTACAGTGCCACGCGATCTGGGCCCATTCCTTCCTAAACTGCGCGTCATCTAGAAAGATGTGTGGGGCATTTGTCACCAAAAGGCCTTTTGGTGCTACGTTATTTCTGAGGTAGGCTGCCAGGGTCGTCCCATGTAGAATGGCCCGAATACGGCTCCTCTTTTGATCATTCAACTTGTCCCACTCTGTGGTTTGTGAAATAGTTTGAGCAATGGAGGGGTCTGAAAATAAGGAAGGGTCAGCCAATAAAGCTTTGACCTCCTCATTGGAATACGAAAGGGCAAGATTCTCCGCCATATTGAAAAAAAGTCGTTTGAAAAGGGAGCTATCTAACAAAGAACGTTCAAAAAGTGTATTGCTACACAGAGACAGAAATCTCTCACAGCTGCACGCTGCCTAAAATACTTTAAACAACAAAAGAGAGAGGGAACTAGGTACTCTTGTACCCCCCGTAAATCAGTACTAAACAACAAAAGAGTGACTAAGAGACAACTAATGAATAATTGCTCTAAATAACTGAAGAGAAAAGGCACAACCTATGTTTGTTAAAAGAACCCTCACTCACCGACCTGGTCGGTGACATGCTTCATCATAGGGTTCCACCAGAGAAGCTGAGTGCTTCCCTGGTGTGCTTCCACGCCTGATTTACAGCAGAGCAGGATGTTCAAATGCGTGTGTGCATAGGTGGTGAAATGTGAAAGTGATGATTAAAAAGTGTTTGGAACTGTCTCATCCAATATTTTATTCAAGGCTGCTGAAATACTAATAAAAACGTGAGGCGGATGTGAAACAGTCCTATAAAGTAGCTGGCAACATCCAAATTTATATTAAGAAGTGGTCAACATGTTTCTGCTTATACGTGCTGTTGGCAAAGCATTCGTCAGGACCCAAAATAAATTCCACGGCGGTGTGCGCACGCTAAGGCGCACCCTAACCTGTGGAATAATAAAACAAGTGGTACAACTCACAGTTATACCCAATGGTCTTTTGTAGATTCATAGACCTTTATGTTAAATTCAACCTGTAAGAAAAAGACATTTTGTCATTGTGTCCCAACTCCATTCTAGTTAAGCACAACTAGAGCGCATCGTGGTTCTAAAGCATTTCTAAATACCTACAAGCGCATTGAACGTTAAATGAAAGCTCAAAAGGAATTTGTATCCAGTATGTCTTAATTGGCATAAGCGACATATCTTGCAGTTGTCTTCAAATTCGTAACCCCTAGATAGGGATACCGGAACTAAGTAAGACCATGCTTTTGACTCTTGCAAAAAAACGGAGAAAAATGGCTTTCTTGTGATCATGAAGTAGCTTGCTTCATGGAAATCACGGGGAGGGGGAACGGACATTTGGGCATCTAATTAAACGAGAGCAAGTTGTGAACACGAGCACTACGAAAAAAATTTGAGCTGTAATGCGCTAAGTTCTAAAGGGACTTACTTCCCGTTGCGTCTAGTTCCAGCCTCACACCTACTTAGGTCCGCCCCGGTCTGACTGTTATCGAGAAAGCAGATCTCCGTACACACATGCTGCTTCCCGAATGACGTCACAGCGTCAGAAATGTGTGACGAGGATTGAGGGCGTGACCAGAAACAGGGGGATGACGCGCACATTTTGGCAACTAGAACGTTGCCCGGTTTTGAAAGAATGTTAACTTTATTAGTGACTAACAAAGAATACGTTTAATTCGCAAAGACCACTGTCTGTATGAAAACACCAAAGGAAGGTACTTGGACTGTTTTTACGCTGCCGAGGGGGAGTCACAACTTTTTGTTAGTTGGCAATATTATCCAAAAGGCAATACTATCCAAAAAGGAAAGGGTTGTGTTACAAAAGATCCTCAATGTTTTTTATGTTTCACATTGTCTATGGCAAGAGACAGATCATTATAATATCCGGTCTACCCGAATTGAGAGGATGTTCAAGAACATGCAAGCCTGTGAATTCCAGGGTTTGGAATCTCTAAGGAATAATCAAAACATCGTGATAAAGCCCGCCGACAAAGGTGGAGGCATTGTGGTCCAGGATGCGGAGGCATACGATACAGAATGTAAAAGCATTCTGTCAGATGGTGCGAGTTATACCCGCCTGACAGGGGATCCTACACCAACCCTTCGGGATACCATCCTATCTCTAGCAAATGATGCTGAGAGTCTGGGTTATATATCCAAACAGGAGAGGGACTTTTTGACCACAAGCAAAGGCACAATACCCTATTTCTATACCCTCCCAAACATGCATAAGAACAGGCTACCACCACCAGGGAGGCTATAGTGTCAGGCTTAGGCTTCCTTTTGGAACCTTTGTCGCAGTATTGCTATTTATTTATTTATTTTCCTGAAACCTCTCATTCAGGCAACAAGTACCTATTTAAAAGATACCAAAAGTCTGTTGGCTCTCCTACAAACGATTGAACTTGCTGACGATCCCACTTACCTGGTAACTCTAGACATAGAGAGTCTGTATACTTGCACTCCGCAAGACTCCACCATTAGAGTAGTTGAAGAAACTCTGGCAAACAGCGACTGGGATTACATCACTCCTCAAAAGTTTGTGGTTGATTGTGCCACTTTGGCCTTCAAGAAAAACTTTTTTGAATACCAGGGAGTCCTGTACCTTCAATCTACTGGGACATCAATGGGCAGTACATTTGCCCCTAGTGTGGCCGGGATCTGTCTATGATTTTGAACGAAGATATATTCTATCAAATACCAACCCGTACCTATCCCACGTTACCTTATGGCGAAGGTACATCGATGATGTCCTTATCATCTGGAGAGGCCCAGAAGATGTCCTTTTTGAGTTTTTTTACCTGGATTAACACGTGTGATGTCAATTTGAAATTCACCCACTCACACCACAGAGAAGAGATGGTGTTTCTTGATGTTATTTCGAAATCTGGCAACCATTTACAAACGAAGACTCACCATAAACCCACTGCTAAGAACAATTTACTGCGTTTTACAAGTTATCACCCACCTCCTTTACGGGAAAATCTTCCCTATGGCCAGTTATGTGGCTGAGACGAAATTGTAGTGAGATCGCTAATTTCAAAAGCCAAGCCAAGGAATTGACGGAGAAGCTCCAGAATCGAGGTTATCCTGCTGGCATCCTTAAATCCTGTAAGAGAGCTCGAAATCAATCGTGATGCTCTGTTTGATATGGAATCTTCGAGAGCTGCTGAACCTCCTCCTCTTACATGTGTAACTACTTTTAATGCAGCGTCAAATGCGGTGAGCAAATCAATACGCAAGCATTGGAAAATTCTGGAAAGCAATAACCATCACTGGACAAAACCACTATTTTCATACAAACGGGCCCGTAGTCTAAAAGATACGTTGGTCCATACACGACCTAAGCCTGACACACAGTGGCATCAGCCAACTGTTCTGAATGCCTGGGGTCTTCCCCCAGTGCTGGGTCATTTTCTGTGCGGTTCATGCAGCGTGTGTCATTTAACAACTACCTCGAAACAACTGAACCTGGAACAAGGTAAACTTTGGCATCAAAATCCACACACGAACTGCAATACCACCCACGTGGTCTACTTAATCACTTGTCCATGTGAACTTAGATACGTGGGGATGACCACCCGGAAAGTATAGCAACGAATCTGCGAACATCGCATTAATATTCGATGTAAGAAAAACAGCACAAAACTGACTGATCATTTCCTGTTAGAACATCACACGACCAACGACTTACGCTGGACAGTGATTGAACATCTGCCGCCTGGCGCTACCACACAACAATCCCTCTTCGAAAAGGAACAAATGTGGATTTATCGTATGGCAACCCATCTTGTAGGACTAAATAATAATATTCCGTGAGGCACTGCGTTGGCCCGTTGAGATTACAACAGGGTGGTCCCGAAGATGCGCTCCCGAGTGATCATGAGCGGTGTAATGCCATGGATGTCCTGTACATTGAGTGGAAACGTACCATAATACTGTAATAAAGTACTCAATTCTCCTCTCAATTCGGGTAGACTGGATATTTATAATGATCTGTCTCTTGCCATAGACAATGTGAAACATAAAAAACATTGAGGATCTTTTGTAACACAACCCTTTCCTTTTTGGATAGTATTGCCTTTTGGATAATATTGCCAATTAACAAAAAGTTGTGACTCCCCCCTCGGCAGCGTAAAAAACATTCTAAGTACCTTCCTTTGGTTTTGCATACAGACAGTGGTCTTTGCGAATTAAATGTATTCTTTGTTAGTCACTAATAAAGTTAACATTCTTTCAATACCGGGCAACGTCCTAGTTGCCAAAATAATCACGTCACCCCCCTGTTTCTGGTCACGCCCTCAATCCTTGTCACACGTTTCTGACACTGTGACGTCATTCAGGAAGCAGCATTTGTGTACGGAGATCTGCTTTCTCGATAACATTCGGACCGGGACGGACCTGAGTAGGTGTGTGGCTGGAACTGGACGATACGGGAAGTAAGTCCCTTTAGAACTTAGCGCATTACAGCTCAAGATTTTTTCATAGTGCTCATGTTCACAACTTGCTCTCGTTTTATTTAGATGCCCAAACGTCCGTTCCCCCTCCCCGTGATTTCCATGAAGCAAGCTACTTCATGATTACAAGTAAGCCATTTTTCTCTGTTTTTTTGCAAGAGTCAAAAGCATGGTCTTTCTTAGGGATACCGGAACTATCTAGGGGTTACGAATTTGAAGACAACTGCAAGATATGTCGTTTATGCCAATTAAGACATACTGGATACAAATTCCTTTTGAGCTTTCATTTAACATTCAATGCGCTTGTAGGTATTTAGAAATGCTTTAGAACCACGATGCGCTGTAATCATTTTTAAGAAATGATAAAGGCAAAGAATCATTTGCTGTTACCACATTAATAAACACATCCTGTTAATCACAGGTGTGTTCCTCTTACAAATTAAGAGAAGATAAAAAATGTGAATGCAAAATGTATATACAATATCGATTTGAAGAGACTAATCACTTGCCTAGTGCTTGTTCATACATCTAGTTGTGCTTAACTAGAATGGAGTTGGGACACAATGACAAAATGTCTTTTTCTTACAGGTTGAATTTAACATAAAGGTCTATGAATCTACGAAAGACCATTGGGTATAACTGTGAGTTGTACCACTTGTTTTATTATTCCACAGGTTAGGGTGCGCCTTAGCGTGCGCACACCACCGTGGAATTCATTTTGGGTCCTGACGAATGCTTTGCCAACAGCACGTATAAGCAGAAACAGGTTGACCACTTCTTAATATAAATTTGGATGTTGCCAGCTACTTTATAGGACTGTTTCACATCCGCCTCACGTTTTTATTAGTATTTGGGCAGCCTTGAATAAAATATTGGTTGAGCCAGTTCCAAACACTTTTTAATCATCACTTCCACATTTCACCACCTATGCACACACGCATTTGAACATCCTGCTCCGCTGTAAATCAGGCGTGGAAGCACACGAGGGAAGCACTCCGCTTCTCGTGGAACCCTATGATGAAGCATGTCACCAACCAGGTCGGTGAGTGTTGGTTCTTTTAACAAACATAGGTTGTGCCTTTTCTCTTCAGTTATTTAGAGCAATTATTCATTTGTTGTCTCTTAGTCACTCTTTTGTTGTTTAGTATTTATTCGTAACCTCCCATGAGGACTGGCCCTGTTACTTAATTTGTTACACAGTTAAGTCTTATTTAGTCTGTAAGTACTATTTTCTTTAATGAACTTCACTTACTGCAGACACGGCATGCTTTCCTGCAATAGTCAGCGCGCCATGCGAGCTTTCACTTTCCAAGCAGCTTGGGACAATGGTGGCTGCTTCTTTGAAATGTAATAGGTCTCGCATTTACTTGAGTTTGAGCTATTGGCATTGTAAATGACAATGCTTTTTATGTATGTGTTAATTATTGAAACCGATACATAAAAGGCATTGTCATTTACAATGCCAATAGCTTAAACTCTCAAATGCGAGACCTATTGCATTGCAAATGCTTGTTTGTCTCTCCACCGGTGTCTGTAATATGGCCCAGGTGCAAAGTCTTTCCCTAGGTGTCTGGGGCCACGTATCTGTGCATGTATCTGGAAGGCTATAACTCGGTAGGTTGTATGCCCAGAAATACCAGTCTAATCAGATGTGGGAGGCTGTTGTTCAATGCCAATTTTCCTGTTTCTGAAGCCCACAATTTAGCTGATGGACTAAATAAAAATGCTTATGCTGTCAAGTGCTCTAAAAGGGGAACAAGGCTTCCAAATGAAAACTGAAGAAAAAATGTGCGATGCTATTTTCTGTCACTGAGAGATATGTTGGATCATGTGCTCTGGTTAGCTGCAAAAAAGTCTATTTAAAGCACATTATACGTTATGCTAGATGTACTTATTTTGTGTGACATAAGCAATGCTTGACATAAGCAATGCTTTTTAGCGCAATCGAAACAAGCACACTAAAGTATATACGAAAAATGTTTTAAAAAATCAACTTCACCGGTGGAAGTAAGAAGGACTCTTTGTAAATGGGGTCTGCCCTTTCAGTTTATTAGGAATGTTTTTCCTTTTTGATCATCTAGATTTTGGACCAGTATTGTGGGTGAGTCTCCATACCTGGGTCTCACTCACAGTAAGTGCATGGTAATTGGACTGTGCATGTCTACCACCAGTGCCACCCTTTTATGCTAACCCCAAAACAAGCATGGGATTGTTCAAGTAACCCCAGAGAGTCAAGGAAAAAAAGCAAATCTATCACTTGTAAATGTATATACAACACAAGAAAAGACAAGAGTTAAATAATTTGATAAATAGAATTGAAAATGAGGATTGGTAGATAACTTATCATTGTAACTAATTTGGGGCCTTGATAAAGGGAGAGGTAATGTTTTTATATATGGAGTAATTCCTAATTTATTTTTGAATTGTTCCTCCTTTCTTTGATGCCTTTTTTAATGTTATACATTAATCTCCCAAGTTTATTGTGCCTTTAAAGCTTAGGAAGCTGTGACACTGCTAGGGTAAGGGGCCCTGGACTGGTTACTTGTGTGGGGGCTGTGCAGGAGAGACTTAAGTTATGTGCAGCCTGGTAGCTGGTAACCTGAATATTTAACCTATCAAATTAACCCCTTTTGACTGGCCTAAACCTTAATTTTTAAATATTAAGTCAACCCCCAACTAGGCCTTAATGCCCATAATGGAAGGGTGCATGGTATCTGAAAGTAGGATATGTGGGAGTTAATGTTAAACATGTCCTTACAGTGAAATATACTCAACCGTTTTTACTGTAGCAAAGCTGGCTGCTTCCATAGGGAATCAATGGGCTACATTGTTACATGCATTAAAGCTAAAATTGATTTGGTAGCAGCTAGAGAATTGTTCAAAGACTCATTTGAATAGTTATTCAAAATGCAATTTAATTATGAAATCTAATTTTGCCTAACTACTAAGCAACTGGTACTTTTAGACAGTTACCAGCTCTATGTCTAATACTTGTAAGCCTTCAACTGTCAACCAACAGCTGGATGGCTCCTTGCGGTGAGATGTGTATTGCTCCCAGACAGAGGACAGAAGCCTTGGGTAAGGGTAGGTGTTGGCGGTCTCTTGACAGGATGGCCAGGTAGCTGTACTCCAGGACTAATTATGCTTCAAAGAAATATCCCCTCCCCTGTTATATACAGATGACACTGACACCAAACCTGCCCTCTTTCTTTGTGGCTCTAGCAAACGTGGCTGCAAACCTGAGGTGGTGGGATTTGTAGGAGCTCCGACTAGGGAAAGAAGGTTTATTCCATATTGGACTGTCCCAGAACAGTGGCGTTACTAGGGTTGGTGTCACCCGGTGCAGGTAACTCATGGTGTCACCCCCTCACAACTTACCGGATGGACCAACTCACCCTCTGCCTGCACCATGTCCCCTCTGCCTGCACCATGTCCCCTCTGCCTGCACCATGTCCCCTCTGCCTGCACCATCTCACCCCCTGCCCGCACCATCTCACCCCCTGCCCGCACCATCTCTCCTTCAGCCTGCACCATCTCCCCTCTGCCTGCACCATCTCCCCTCTGCCTGCACCATCTCCCCTCTGCCTGCACCATCTCTCCCTCTGCCTGCACCCTCTCTCCCTCTGCCTGCACCCTCTCTCCCTCTGCCTGCACCCTCTCTCCCTCTGCCTGCACCCTCTCTCCCTCTGCCTGCACCCTCTCTCCCTCTGCCTGCACCATCTCTCCCTCTGTGCCTGCACCATATATCCCCCTCCGCCTGCACCCCCTCCCCCACCTGCACCCCCTCCCCCGCCTGCTGCTCTTTTCACCCTTTCCTCGTTGCCTTCTCCCCCCGCCCCCCATGGTTTCTCCCTCACAGTTCTCGGCTTTTCTCAAAGGGACTGAAATAAACTCATGAAATGTGCTTTGAATTTGTGCACGCGACACTGAGGATAAGTTTAAATAGACACAGAAGACACACTCGCCCTCACCTTCGAGCGCAGCAGGGACGGGGTGAGGGGCGTGGGGGGCTGGCCAGCAGGATGGGGTTGCAGAAAACGTCTAAAATGAGGGTTTTACAAAGAAAATGTGACTAAAAAACATAGTGCGCCTTGCAGTGGATATAAACACAGGAGAAGCCTATTAAATAAGCAAAAGTCAAACTTAGTTTGCATTATAATTCCGAGTAAGGTGTTTACATTGCTGCTCACTCGGCTCTCACCTCAGGAACGACAAGCTTATTCTGTGGCGACATTAGTTGTCTGTCAGGCATGCTAGAGGGGCTTCGAGTCCAGGGTGGGCAGGCAGCACGGGGCTCACATGAAGAAATCCACTCGTGAAATGTAACATGAGCACGGCCGAGAGTCGAGCATGCTCTACCTTTACGGACCACTGTGGGGAGTCCGAGGAGGAAGGGAGACAGACCATGTCTTAAACCTAACTCATGTTCTGCATATCACAGAGAGGCGCGTGGCACGAGCCCTAGGACCGTAAATCTACAGTGTTACTTACACAACAGATTCGGATCCGTGCTTAAAAGCACCAGCAGGCAAAGCGTGCAGCCTTGAACACAAAAATACAATTAGGGTAACTGGGCACTGGAAAGCCAGTCAAATCGTCTGGTATGTTACTGCACCAGTGTAATAGAAGAGGCTCCTTTCATGACACGGCGATCGATGGAACCAATGCCAAATCTGGAGTAGAAAAAAGTTTGTTTACAAACTTTGTAAAGTGTCTAGATACTCTTGAGGGCGTATCAGGCACTACAGAGCATTACTAAATGCATGTTGGGTTCAGCACTGTCAACAAACATCACCACACGCCGAGTACAACATGTGGCTTAATCATGGAACAGTGCAAACCCGACAAGTCTCGACTTCCCCAGAAGAACGATTATTATATTTTTGAGGACCATCTGGCCAGAAAAGTCACCAGAAGCGCAACTTTACTGATGCTCCTGAGGGTACCTAACAGTGACCTTTGCACATCTTCAACAGGGGAGGGGGTCTCTATCACCCGTGTCTCCAGGGGGCGCTCTAAATGCCACCACCCAAACAAGGTTCGGTCTGCGACTGACAATAGGCCCTCCCGGACACCGACAATAAAAGTGGCCCGCATTACCGACCCAGATAGGTAAATCAAGTGGCCCTCGTCTGCACATCTCGTAGCAAATCCGGGCAGTGTGGGAATTGCAAACACAAGTTGTACAGGTGTTTTGTACGGTATAGGGGGCTGTATGCTTTAGCACTTCCTGTAGACAGTTTGTAGCAATATCTGGGATATAATTAGCATACACCAGACCACCAGACCACAGCACAACAAACAGCCCATACATCGTCCCACACCCCGACCTGTCACACCAGCCCTTCTGGCCTTGTCAGACTGGCCTCTGAACCAGCCCGACCCAACCTATACACTACAGACCGAGCTCAGATCTGCCGTTTCCAGAATTCAGAATGCACCGATTTTGGCTGATCTCAGCAGATCCAAACTACGGACAGATGTTTCCAATTTCTTAATAAACAAATACATTTTCCAGTCGCTTTGATCATAAGAAATATGGTTGGTTATTGTAAATTTCGAATAACATCCGAAAACTTGCATTCCAATGGACAATGCAGAAAAATGAAAGTGAAACTTCAAAGCGTCCAACCGAGACCTGGGTCCGAGCATTCAGAATCCGACCCCGCCCAGCTGCCGTTACCTGCCTCGTGAGAAGCTCCATGCCGGGTACAACCCTCTCTCTCCTCCGGCTCAGAGTGCAGTGGGTACCGGACACCGAATGTGCAGACCTGGGATGATAAACATATTCAAGGGGAGATGTTTTGCCCAGCAGTGTGCCACATCACGGCCAGGTCTTTGTACACTGGCATGTGACAGCTGCTGCCATTTTTGATGATGACAGCTGGCATGACTGGCACAATCTGAGGCATGGAGCGGGGTAGGCACGGAGACAGGGCGGGCAAACGGCTCTTACATGCTGAAAGCCACCGGCACACAAGTTTTTGGCAAGTGCCGGGGTAAAGTTAAGAGTAAGACAACAGAGGGCGCCCAGAGGCCCGAGGGGGCCCACTGAACCCCGATTATTGTTCCATTTCACAGTTCAACCAGAGGCCGCAGCACGAGGCTCACATGAAGAAAGGGAGAGGTGTGGCGCTGGAATCTGGGGATCAGGGTTCGATCCCCAGCTCCGGCGGCAGGTTAGCCCAGCACCATGCGACTCTGGGCAATAGCTTGCTTAATCTTCCCGACGGCCCCCAGCGCCTAGAGACCCTAACGGGTGATTGTGCGCTATACAAATGTGGATTATTATTATTATAAGAAATCCACTCACTTGTGAAATGTAACATAAGCAAAGCGGCCTTCTGGGCTGAGGCCTAATCAGGCAACTTCCTTTGAACCTGGCCTGTGACAGTGCTACTGCGTGCTGGCGGCTGCAGGAACTGACTGCGGCTGCGCTAATCTAACCAGCAGAGGGGCGTGGGTGATACTGATGACGTCAAGGAGCCTGGGAGAGCAGCCTCTGCGCTTGTCAGCGAGGCACAACTTTTCTTTAGGCCCAGGGTTCCTCCTGATGTCTGATAAAGCAAATCAGAGCAGAGGCGAGGCTGCAGAGCTGTGTTACATACACAGCGTAACCAGATGGTGTCACCCCATGTGAGTGTGTCACCCGGTGCGGTCCGCACCCCCCTAGTGACGCCACTGTCCCAGAATGCTGTGCAGGAGGGTTGGGATGGTGGGAGGGATGATGTGGCATCCTTGGATTTGCCTCTGGTGCCTGTCATCCAGAACTTTCTACCCACACTCATTAATCCCTGTACAAGGGAGAGACCGAGAGCAAGACCCTGTACCTCCATGTCAACAAAACCTGAGCCCTGGACAGCTGGTAGGAGAAGCCACCTGTTGCTGCCGTGTGACTAAGGACTTTACCTGCAGGTGACTCCAGGACTAGATGAGTCTTTCCAGGGAGTGGTGCTGGCCCACAAATGCTCCCTAAGGACCAGTGGGAACAAGACTTGCAGTACACTACCCCAATGGTGCCCTGCAAAAAGGTCAGGAGATCATGGGGTCTGTGGAGTGCAGAAGAAAAGGCTGGCGAAGGGAACCAATAGAAAACTGTTCCTGCAAGGTGCGCCCATTTGAAGGCCAGGAGGCCTGCTGAAATTGCTCTAGGTGGTTAAGGATCCCCCTCTGGGAGCAAAATCAGCCCAGTCTCAGCAAAACCAGCCAAACTGGGCCTGAGTTATGCACATTTGGAAGATGGTACATTTTAGCGATGGAGTGCATCAGACTCTGCTGAGACTTCTAAACTCCCTCTCCAACCCTCTCCCGGAGTGGGGCAGCGCCCAGGGTTTTGTTGTTAGTTTATCAGGGAGAGGTGCATGTGTGGGGGGCCCCACCTCCTAAGCCAGATTTATGCTGCAGGACCCCCATTTCCTGGGACCCACAATCAAGTTTGCTCTAAGGACCCTTTCTTTCCAGAGTCCAGAAGCTAGATTGGCTGCTGAGCAAGGCAGACTCAAACGGAAAGTGCTCCCATCGAGCTGGGCCAAAGACAAGGCTGCTGGTTCCTGCGCCGGATGTGAAAGGCGTCCGGGGAGCTGTCTGGAAGCGCTGGGGTCTTGGGACTCTCTTCGCCACCTCCCCCGCCCTCCGAGGTTCACGGCCCTAGCGGGCACTGGGCGTTTCCCCCGTGGTCTGCTAGGGTGGGGCTGGTTTTTGGCCCCTGGAGACCGATTTTTGTTACCGGGGGTCAGCAATATCTGCCCCCTGTAACAAAATCGGCCGAAACAGGCCCTTGCAAACTGCTTGGCTGCACCCCCTCTCACCCCAGGGGGGCAGCCGAGCAGTTTGCCAGGGCCGGTTTCGGTTCACTGTCCGGCCCTGACCATCTAAAAGGGACAAAAAACTAAAGGAGACGCGTGCGCATGTAAGCAATTTGACTGACGCAGCTCGTCTAACATGCATGATTCCGTGCCTGGAGCATCTCATAATGCCTTTTGATACTTAATTTGCATATGGTTGTCTATCTTGTGGTGTTTCAAGGAGGGGGCAAGTGACCACCTTATAAGTGTTGTGGGGGCTGCAGTGAGTGATTCAGGAATTTAACCCAATGTCTCCCAAGTCGTAGCATACATGACCTAGGGAGACTTTTTGCCTTTATTTCAGGCACTATCAAAGCTGAAGCCTTTCTGCGCTCCAGCTTGGACGTGCAGGGATCCCCCAGGGGTTGGTCCTCTGGCTGCATTATGTGGCCTTAAGTATTAAAAGAAAGACTCTAACACATGTCTAATGTTGCTTTAAATCTAATGCTTTATCAACAATTGTGTTGATGAACAAGTTAATGCCTATTAATAACAAATGCATTTGAACTTGTTTACTGAATTCAGTGCAGACTAACTTGATAATGGTGTTTATAATGTGGTGACCCTCCACCTGCAAACCAAAAAAGTTTTGCTGCGTCCAAACTGCCCCCCCCCCGCTTATATTGTGATGTTCTATCTGGTATGGGTGGTGGGTATTGTGATTATGGTGGTCAAATGTGATTTCAGAATGTCACCAAGGGAAATTTTCATCTATGTACTGCATATATTTGTTAATTAATGGACAGTATTTAGTAATGTGTGTGGTAATAAATGTACTTTTCCTTTTACAAAGAAAAATGACTGACTGGCCAATCATTTGAGTGTTATTATTGCGTGCCAGTGAATGGTGATTACTAGCCCACATCAATTCTCCTGAGTAAGCCTAGTGCTGCTCTGCTTCGCTACTCAGAGAGTCCAGTGTTGCAATAGGGTGCTTGTTTCCCATGAAGGTAGATTAAGGCCCTATTAATTGTGCGGGCCTCCCATCCTGCACAACTAATAACACAGTTTCTTACATTGTTGTTCAGTGCTAGGATTAATTGTATCCAATTCCGGTACGCATTGATAAATATTTTTATAATTTCAGTTTTGCCACACATTACCTATGCATTAATGTGGAAGGATCTGAAAGAGGTTCAAAAGTTTGGTTAAGTGAACTGAAGAGGTGGGAAAGGAAGGCCCCTGCACACGTCATGTGAAAATATAGATCGCTGGTTGATGTATTAACTGTGTTTATTATGACTTGTTTACATTTTGAAATGATATGATGGTGGGGTGGACTTTTACACACGGTTTCCAATACAGTGTTCAAGGCTAGAGTGTCCTTTGAACCGCAGCACTGCATAAAGTAGGCCTGTATGAGGAGAGTACTTCCCTGCAGGTTTAGGGACTGCGGCAGGTGCCCACACCATAGATTCAGGTGAAGGGGTGGGCCCTGCTTCTTGGGCTGTAAGAGGTGAATGAGGGCTCCGGCGAATTTCCACTTTTGGTGTGAGGCTTTCCACTGCGAGTCATTCCTGTTGTAGAGACTATCCCACCATTAGTGCCGTCCAGAAACCACTGGAAGGGTGGGGGGAGGGAATTAGTGACCACCCCTAGGGGTTGACGCCAGGAGGATGGGGTGGTCCCTGAGAAATATTAAAACGGGGGGTGGTTGCTGAGGTAGGGTAGTGATCTGACCCTGATGAGATCAGAGAGTAGGTGGTGCACTCCCCAGATTCCTGGGGTCAGTTAGTGGTGGACCCTAAGATGTCAAGGTAGGGTAGGAGACTGCCGGAGGTCAGTGCTTTACCTCAAACTAAGGTGGTGGATGTGGAGGTGCTCAGCAAGGTGGATCCTGTGGGTTCAGACCTCAGGAGAGAGGCGGAGACCCTGTTGATGGAGGGTGAGCAAGAGGGCAGCAAGCCCACCGGGACTGAAGGGACCCTAGACTTCGATCAGGAGATAAGGACGCACATCTATTTGGGTTTGTCACTTTGAGCTGTCAGGACGGGTTGCAGGTGCTCTGCCTTAGCAGACTGCTGTCTGATGCACCGTAGGTGTATGAATCTTAAGGTTGCAGCCCTTAGGCCCTTTTAAGTCCTGGCATGCCAAGCATTGGTTTGGCTGGTAGTGGCACTCCCAGCATGATGGTACAGAAGGCAGGTGCACCTGTGCATGAGCCTGAGTTGCTGCTAACCACTTCTGTCTGGGACTGTCGTTTTGGGCTGTTTTAAGCGGCAGCTGTTGAGGACTGTGTCTGGCAAACTTCTGCCAGGTGCCCCAACCTTCATGGGTGAAGCCTTTCAGGAGGCCTGCCTTGCCCAGCAGGGACTCAGCGGGTGGGCGCGCTCTGCTGAGTAAAGTAGAAGGTGGCAGTGTATACCTTCTGGGTGATCTGTCACATTTCCTTGGGGGGCTTTAGGGTCACTAGTTTGTGTTCCGCTTAACCGCTTGGAGGCCGAGAAGTGGCCCGGAGTGGTGCTTGGATAAAGTGTATTCTACACGATGCCCAGTAGAACTTCTAGTTGACCTGGTGGGGCTTGAGAGTCCACTGCTGAGGGGTTCCTGTGGTGGGAACTGCCTCGGGTGCTGAACTAATCTCAGCAGGCACATCTCAGGCTTACACAAGTCCTTCTGCTTAGGGTGGACTCAAATCTGAGGACAGTATGTGCCCAGGATTTAACGATACAAGGACGAGCTATCAAATGGTAGAAGTCGGGTGCAAGAGATGTACAGCAAGAACATGTTTGTAGTTCAAGCAAGTCAAAACATTCCGAAAAAGGACCCTCAAGTGGTGCTACCCACGGTCAGACCCTGTTGAAATGATAGCTGGCCGGTTTCCATTTGCAACTGCTTGTATATTTTAGTGTATTCCGGTGCTCAGCTGCTACTGGGGAAGTGAAACATTTGGACAGCGCTGTGATTTAAACTAAACTAGTGAAACAATAAGAAATGAAATATACCGCATTATTGGCCTTTACTTGAGACAAAATTAAGCGGCTCTGCCGCACAATCTGATCCTTCATTGCTGCATAATTTCAATACTCTTCACTATAATGCTTCTCCAGGAAAACTGAAGATTACTTGTATTTGCATTCTTCCTGATATATAGCGCCACAGCGCCCTCTACTGCTCTCATTAAAATGTTCACCTCGAGACACAATCAGAAACTGAGGGGAAAAAATATTGAACCAATGAATGAATAGGACCAACAGTTGCCACTCGTGTTGTAGTGCGCCCCATGAGGTCTGGGAAGCTACTGAACGTTAAAAAGTAACAATACCAAAGCAACAACCCCTTCTGTTCGTTTTACTCGCAGGTGTGCCTGTCTTTCCTATACACGTTCTTCAGTTTTTTTGTGAGGGTTAATTCTATAACTGTACTCGACTGATTGATTGTCTTTAGACAGGGATATGAAAAGTCACTTTCTGTGATGTTGTTTGGGGATCAATAGATTTGTGATGTTATTTACTCTACACATATTATTTTGCCTAAACGACACTGCTGCCTTTTAGTTTCTGCGAATCCAAGCCCCCCTGCCCCCTTAAAAAAAAATCACATAATATAAACGTGGTGTCATCTTAATCACAGTCCGTTGTCGCCTGGTGACATTCTTCTTTCACGTGGTTCACTGTATATTGTAGTGTAGTTCCTATATTCCCAATAGGCTCTGCGCATTGGAATAACATAAACGATAATTTAGACGTAGGACTTGGGTCGACTGGGTTTCTATTGAATATGTTAGACTTAATTATGAATGCCCGTTAGCACAGAGGTCACTAGAAACTTTCTCAAATTCACAAGAAGGGATTAGTTTCTGACAACTGCATAAACATGACAACTTTGCTCCCTCAAGAACAAGGAGTATATCTCCAGAGTCGCGGAAACAATAGATAGTTATTTTACTCAGTCAATTGTGCATGCTTAGTTTCACCAGAAGTGCAGAGAAACAGAGAGACTGGCCTTTTTCAATAAAAGAGGTTATTTATTGAATAGTCTTCTTTCTCATGCAAGAGAAGTGAATTGCTACAATCGCAATACTTGTCATAAAGTAAAGTGCGTACAGTAAAAGGAGTATTATAACATAATACTGTAAAAGCATGGTATGGTTTCTAAGCCATACAGTGTTTAAAATGGATAAAATACATACAATGATAAAATCATGACTAAACGTACTCAACTGGTGCTTCTAAGATACGTCTACCCCGGTGTACCTAACCTAAGCCTAGTACATGGGAAGGAGTAAGTGAGCTGTAGTTTGAGTTAAGGTAGTTTCTGCCAAGAGTCGGAATCAAGAATTCTCTAAGGGTCTAATCAGCTCCGTACCTTGGTTATAGAAGAAGGAGGTCTTGTATCTCTCTCTCAGGACTCGATCTCCCAGCAACCCGCAAGGGTGACAGGGAAACACTGGAGCTGGATTTCTCGGCAGGAGAAAAGACAGCGTCTCTCTCAGTGCGTCAGCGGGAGGGTCGGCTTCCTTCGGCACTTGCTTACAGCAGGGCGTCGGGCAAGTAGATAGTCGATCTGCTCCAAACCACAGTGTGTTTTGCTAGGAACGATGCTGGTTTATTTATACCTGGAAGGTGCCGAGTTTGACCTAAGGTTGGACATAAGACGTCACTAAGAACTCGCAGTTCTTTCAGGACTCCGGGAGTTCTAGGACAAATCCATACAGAAGCAGGGGGAATTCCCGGGCTGCTGGAGGCTTGGTTTGTTTAAGAACGCGTTGTGCTTTCTAGGAGTCTATGGGAGTAGCCTTGCCGTATTTGGACTGCATTGGTTATGTCTTAATATGGGTATGATTCTTATGCCTATATAAGGATATGATTTGATATAACCATATAAGGGCATAAATCGGGAATATTTACTAGAGTCCTAGATTCGTCTACAACAATATGAGCCTTCTATGGCTGGATAAGATTTTCGGGGTACGTTCACGACATTAGGGGTGACCTGCGCTGGTGACTGCATGTCACACGGGAAAGCCAACCGAACTTTGCACGGGGGAGGTTAAACCCATATTTGTAATGCTAATAATTAACAATCCAGGCCTGCCTGACGTAGTCGCACATGTTATGCACCTTCAAAATCATTTCAATGTGATGGTGATTTATTTTTTTTAAGCAGCAGAAAATGTTTAATGAAATGTGCATAAACGCACCTGTTCATTAGCGTCGATACAGTTCCTAATTTGAGCTTGCAGGTGGGGTGCACCAGCACTCGTTTTTGGGGACACGCACTTATGTTTTTTCTCCTCAGACTTTCACCCAAAGCAAGAGAGAGAAAACACGAAAAGAGCAGGAAGAGAAAGACGGGGAAATTGTGACAACTGAGGCCAATAGGGATGGCACAAGAACCCGCACGAGTGAAATAAATGGGCAGGAAGTTTCGGTGGTGGATGAAAGAGGCATGAGGTGAATTCAAGACTACATAGCCTTTGTTTTCTACAGTCCTGACAGTTGTCAGTGCTTGCTGGGAGCCGCTTCTAAGAAAAGCTTGGGGCAGAAGGCACCTATTTTTTTTTTTTAGAACTAATTTGTGTAATGAGTGTGTTAACGCGGGATTTCTGGTCTATTGTTATAGATCTAGATCCCAACTCCGGTCGACTGAACCGTTGGTACCTGTCATAGAGTAAAAGGCAATCCACTACTAGGTCAATCAGTTAATGACTTACACCACTCTAAAGAACCACTTAAGCTTAAAAAGTTTAAAAGTTTATTACAAAGCCAAACTTAACTGAAGATACAAACATCTCAATATAAGGTTCAAAAGATATATGGGTACCAATACAAACATAAATTTTCTAAATGCTCTTAGTCGGCAGAAGAATATTACCAAAACCAATTCAAAAATCATCAAAGTTGCAAGAATAGATACAAGCTGTAGCCTGTGAGTCATTACAGAAAGGAAGAAAATCAGATTAGACTGTCCCTACACTAGACTAAGTGACATCCCTATTTAACAAGATCTTAACCTAAAAAGGTGTCAGCAGTGGTGACTTCCAAAGAAGATCACATGTCTTTGTTGCAAAACGATGTCTCGCAGTTCCCTATCTGCCTACCCATCCGCTCTCTTAGGTTCCTCAGACCATCTGCCTTAACTCCACCCAGGGGTGCTGTCCCTAATACAAAATCACATTTACAATAGAAACGCCCTTTAGAGACGCCCCTCACGTGGTTTTGGTTCTGGCATTTTCCATGCTGATACTCCTCTGGGCCCATCGTTAGCGTTGACCTTGCTTCCCAGGCTCCTCTCCGGCAAGACGGTACCCCCCAGGAAATTCCTGAAGCCTCCTCCAGGCCTGTGCCTGGTTCTCTTGAGCAAAAGTCTATTCATCACTTTCTTGATTGGAACCTCCTCGCACCTGCGAACAGACACTTGTACTGTGGCCCTCAAATTCCGGCCTCCACCGTATCTTCTGAGTCGTAAACCATCGAGCAAGCTCCACAAATTGTGCCTAGCACGACCTTTCTCGAACGAGCACATACAGATCAAAAGAAACGGCTTTGTCTATTCAGGCCTATTAGAATTACATAAACGGACCTATGCACTCTGCAAAACATTTAATTTCTTAATCTAAACAGTATTCTAACTTATTACACACAATGATTATATGAAACACTTCTATAAAACATATATTTCAGTTCTATGATCAATAATACTTTGAAATACAATAACATCAAAATCCACCATCGTATAAGAGTGTAACAGCATCTTGTACTCTATGTGAACTGCCATGTGGCCTACACATTTCTACATTAGCAGAATTACATTTTCCCCTACCACCGCCACATAACATGAGATTTCAACATCATTCTAACATCTCTACAAACATCTACATTAGTTCTTCACACTTGATATAAGTATTCTATTTTAATTAAACACTCTTATGTATTTTCACTCTATAGATTCGACACTCTTATATAATGTTTACTAAACTAATACAACGTGCTTGTAAATATGGTGCACTTCTATTTTTTCTTGATTTGCGCTCTCTCAATCCCCCCTTTGATGACTTTTAGTAGTCATCACCATTACAACACCATCCCCGAGGTATGGACTGAGTCAAACTGAAGTCGTTGCAGTACCCCCTCGTTTCATCATCTCTAGAGCCTTCAGACTCTTGTACTGATTATCCTGCATCGCAGTCAATCTCCTCTCCTGCTCTCTCATGGTTCTTTGCAACCTGTTTGATCTATACCATTTGTACAGCCGTACTAATCCCCACAGGGTGATTATACAAACCACTATTATGATGATAGGTTTCAGTATGTACCAAAGGAAACCCTTTCCTAGGTTGGCAAACCAACCTCCAACTTTACCCATTCCTTGACCTACTTTTTCCCACACTGTTACCTTTGTCAAATCCTCAATCTCATGATGAATTTCAGTAATGTTCCGAATATACTTTTCTAAAGGTTTTGAATTGTCTGGAATGTAAGTACAACATTCTTGGACCTTCAAAGCCTTACAGACTCCTCCCTCTTTGGCTAACAGAACATCTAGAGCAAGTCGGTTCTGAAGAACCATTGCCCTTATCGATTGCATTTCTTCCTCCACCAGCATTAGTGATCTAGCAGTACTGGCGGACAACCTATCTACAACTGTTGCCAATCTTCTTATCTTGACATCATTTAGTGCTATCCCTAAAATAGGAAACATAGCACCAAATACGTCTCCAACTACCTCCTCAGCGCTTACATCCCTTCTTCCTCTAGCTTGAGTTCCTCCCTCTATAATTTCCAAATCCTTAGCATGGTATATTTTGGGGAAGACAATTGCCAAATAACATGATCCATACCAATTATCTGGTAGTTTCACGTATGCATTTCTTCCACAGACAAAATATACATTTGGGATCTCCTGCATTTCTATCAAGAAGTCTTTCGAATAATATTCTAATTGGAAAGCATGTTCACAACTTACTTTTCCCACAAACACATTCTCGTAATAGGTTTCACCCCTATGTATACACAGTTTCCCCTTTTTCTCTCGGTCTAAAGCTATTGGACCATTGCTACCCTTTCTTTGGTGTGCCCTTTCTTCCTCGGTCCAATCTGTTTTCCATTGACCTGAAGCTTTTAAAATCTTCTGTCTCCGGTAGCGATTATCCACTTGTCCTACAAACTTTTTCTCAATTTCTGACACTTTACAAGTCAAATTATTTCTTCGGGCATGTGAAGTATCTAATGTTTTCCAGGGAAGGAAAAATTTCTGTAATCTGTCTTCACTCTTATAATAATCCCACTTATTTAAATGCTTGTAGTTCGGCACTTCTGGTAAAACAGCATCGAAGTTTGAAAAATAGTATTCAAAACCATCTCGTTCATGGAATATACTAAGCAACAAACTACATGTGATTCCATAAGTCAATGGAAGATGATGATATCTGATACCTTCGTCTACAGAGGCTGGCAATTTCATGCAAACGTAACAATTCTTGGCCTCCATAGCGTCAATGTATTCATAAAGCAATTTAGCATATGCATTTGATTTAAAATTTCCCTGTGATTCATCTACATGTAACCTACGAGTCTCAGCTGCTAGTAAAGCTCTGTCTTTCTCTGTATTGTTCCCCTTTTGACCAGCAGTAGTAGGTTTCTGTATCGATGCAATCTTCGCTTCCTTTGATGTTTTCCCTTCATTTTCATGTCCCACTACATAAGATATAGTAACTACTAAAACGATAAGAAAAATCACTCCCACTAAAAGTGTACCTACTATACATTTGGTCCTGCGGTTCGGGTCGCCAGTCTCCATGATCTCAAGTGAGTATAGCTCTGGTTTTCTTTCACAGCACAATGTCTCTTTCCTTGTACAATGTCTCTTCTCGAACCACACCTGGAAGCTGATAATCTTTTCCGCAAGATCAGTCTTTGTGTTCTATAGCAACAGACAACCCTAACCCTTCTCCGTCCTCTAAATGGAAGTCCCTAGTTTCTTCTTCTTCCACTTGGCGCTAGGTTATCTCTCAATTTGTTTATTTACAAAGTCTTTCACACAGTCTTTTAGCAATCCGAAATTATACGTGTTCCAGCGACTCTAATCACGGCTTCTAATATTTCCAAACGAAGAAGGACCTCCTCAAGTATTGACCTCCTTGGACAACAAATCGGAAATTCTATTCTGTTTAAAACCAGGTCTCTTATTCCACTCAAATAAGGAGGATAGGCGATATTGAGTGTCAGCAACCCTTCGACCTCCACTCCCGGTATCAGAAATACTATTTCCACTGTTATCATGGGGTCAGTACTGGTCAGGGTCACTTCCCTCACCCTCCCGGATCTCTGTACACTGGACATCTGCAGCGAGGTAGGTCCACTCAGGAGTAGCGTATCTTCTGCTAGGCACTCGCACCCTCCTCGATCTTCTCGGACCTTCCTGTTCCTGTCCTTGTGCACTCTCGTCCAAATCCGAGTTTTCAGATATAGGGGCAAGAGTTTTCTCTGGAGCTGGCTTCAAGCTCGGCCTCTTTCTTCTTTCACTTGGCCAACTAGCTTCTCCACGCCTCGCTCTCCTATATCTTGTCCTCACACTCGGTTCTTGATCACTCTGGGCTTGATCTGTGTCTGAGCCGTATTCACAGCAACTTTCTCCTTCTGTGGCAACTTCAGTTTCACTGCCGTCCTGTCCCTCTTCTTGATCTGTAGCGCTCCCAACTTCTTCCGACACCCCCACAGCTTGACTGATCCCCTCTAGTGGTTCACCATCTACAGCTGGATTTTCATCTGCGAGAGGAGCTGTTTCTTCTAGGGGTGCTGGAACTCTTCGAGTATGGGAAGCGTGAATCCAGTTTGGCAGCCCTCCACACTGGTATTCGTCGTCAGGATAACTTGATAGGGGCCCTTCCAACGCACGTCTAGGCAGTTCTTCCGGACGTGCTTCTTCAGCAAAATCCAGTCACCTGGGCACAAGTCGTGACATAGATCTCTTGAAGATGGAACTTCAGCAGCCTGCACCTGAAGAGACACAGAATGAATGGCGTCAGACAGACCCTTGCAGTAATCCAGGATCAGGTCATCTGTAATATTCAACAAAGCTGTAGTTGGTACGGACGGAAGTCTCATTGCCCTCCCCATTAAAACTTCATGTGGAGAGAGACCTGTCCTCCTATCTGGTGTGCTATGCATACTCATGAGTACCAAGGGCAAAGCATCAGGCCAGCTTAAGGACGTCGATGAACATACTTTGGCTATTCGGGACTTGAGTGTGCCATTTATTTGCTCCACAATACCTGAAGCCTCTGGTCGATAGCTACAGTGCAACTTCTGATCAATGTTCAATGCAGAGCAAAGCATCTTCACAACTTCACTGTTGAAATGAGTTCCTCGATCTGATTCCAGGGAGGTCGGCACCCCGAAGCGCGGGATCAACTCTCTAAGCAACAACTTTGCTACTGTGAGTGTATCGCACCTGCGTGTAGGGTATGCTTCGACCCATCTGGAAAATATGCATACAACCACCAGAACATACCTGAGGCGGTTGCTCTTTGGCATCTCAATAAAATCTAATTGCATCCTGTTGAAAGGCCCCCCAGACCTCCCAATATGACTCATTGTAACTGGTGTTCTTTTCCCTACGTTCAATTGCTGACATGTAACACATCTCTTACACACTGCTTCTGCTGCAATCCTAAATTTAGGACAATACCAAGTCTGCCTGAATACCCTCAGCATAGCATCTCTTCCTAAATGTACTGGACCATGTATCTGTCGTGCCATTGGACTCGCCAATTCCTCAGGTAACACTGCCCTTCCATCTGCTGAAACCCAAAAATCCATTTCACTTTTCACGCAACCCGCTGTTTCCCATGCCTTTTTCTCAGAATCAGGTGCGTTCTCTTGCATGTTTTTTAAATCCTCCCAAGTATCAAGCGTCTCCAGCATCATGTTCAACTCAGTCCTTTTCCTGAGCCCCACCCACTTCCACCTCCGTGAAAGAATATCCTTGCTCCGCACAATAGCGGGCAACTTCGTCTGCATATCTATTACCTTGTGACACAAAATCTGTATTTTTGGTGTGGGCTACGCATTTGATAATTGCAATTGCAGCTGGACCTTTTAATGCTTCTAACAGCAGTCGCACAAATTCCCCATTTCGAATAGGCGAACCAGAGGCGGTCATGTAACCTCTCTGAGACCACAATTGCCCATAATCATGAACCACACCGAAACCATATTGGCTATCAGTATAAATGGTGACTCTAATTTTGCTACCTGCTAAACAGGCACGTGTCAATGCAATGACTTCAGCTACCTGAGCGGAGTGTACTCCTTCCAGGCAAGCGGCTTCCACAACTCCAGTAATGGTGCAAACAGCATAAGCTGCTCTCAACCGACCAGTATCGTCTCTTAAACATGAGCCATCAACAAAGAAAATTTCATCAGGGTCAATCAACGGCTCATCCACAATATCTGGTCTTGGCTTCGTGCATAGTTCAGTCACATCAAGGCAATCGTGATCTTCACATTCTTCGCCTTCTATATCATTAGGAAGTGGCATCAATGTAGCAGGATTCAAAACAGAGCACCTCTTAAGGGTCACGTTCTCCGCAGCAAGTATAACTTGCTCGTAGCGCGTGAGCCTACTACTGGTCAAGTGCTGTGTCTTGGTCCTGGTCATTAACAGTTCTACAGAATGAGGTACATACACCACTAACTGGTGTCCCATGACAATATTTTCACACTGCTCAATGCTGACACCTGTTGCGGCAACGGATTTGAGACATCCGGGCAACGCTGCGGCTACCGGATCTAAAGTAGCCGAAAAGTATGCAACTGGCCTACGGGCATTTCCATGAATCTGTAGCAAAACTGACAAAGCACAACCCTCTCTCTCGCAGCAGAAAAGTGAAAATGGTTTTTCATAGTCAGGCATCCCCAAAGCCGGAGCGCGACACAAGTCCTCTCTCAGCTGTAGAAACGCCATCAAACAGTCCTTGTCCCATGGTACCGGATCACTCACCTCCTTGTGCGTCAGTTTTTGTAAAGGTTTTGCTTTCAGTGAAAAGTTAGCTATCCACTGTCGGCAATAACCAACCATTCCTAGGAACATCCTGACTTCTCTCTGTGTCGTAGGCGCGTTCATCTTCATTATCGCCTCCATCCTATCTGGTGACACTTTGCGCTTTCCTTTTTCTATCCGGTGACCCAAGTACTGTACTTCTGTCAAACAGTACTGCAATTTGTTCGGAGATACCTTGTGTCCATTTTCAGCTAAATGGTAAAGCAAAGCAATGGTATCTATCTTACAAGCCTCTTCCGTTTCTGACGCAACAAGTAGGTCGTCTATGTACTGGACCAGAACCGAGTTCTGTGGCAGTACTAGACTTTCAAGATTTTTCTTCAATAGCTGGTTGAAAATCGATGGGCTTTCTGTATACCCTTGTGGGATACGACACCATGTTAGGACACGATTCTCCAGCTTAAAAGCGAAAAGATACTGGCTCTCCTCATCCAATGGGATTGAGAAGAAAGCCTGACAAAGGTCTATCACTGTGAACCACTCAGCTTGGAATGGTATCTGAAACAATATCACTGATGGATTCGGTACCACTGGACAACATGAAACAACTATGTTATTAATCTTTCGAAGATCTTGCACTATTCTAAATTTCCCACTAGGTTTCTGCAAACCCATAATCGGGGAGTTGCATGGACTACCCACGATTTCCTTCAGTATTCCCTGTTGAATCATAGTCGATTACGGGTTTTATTCCTGCAATCGTCTCCGGGGTCAATTTATATTGGGGCGTTCTTGGATATTCAGCATTTGGTTTTACCATAATCTTCACTGGTTCTACTCCTTTGATCAGTCCTATCTCTTCTCCAGTAAAATCCCATACCTCTGATGACACTGCATCTCGTAAGTCCCAAGGAAGGTCCTCCACAGTCAGGGTAGGATACAGTTCTATGCATGTTCTCGAATTTGTAACTTTAAAAGTAGCATCATCGTCTGTAGTCTGTACCTCTACTCCCTGAGGTGTGCAGTATATTGTGCAGTTCAGTTTGCACAATAAGTCCCTTCCTAACAGACACACAGGACTAGAATCACATACCACAAACTGATGTTCATCGGTGTAGTTTCCTATTTTCACTGATACTGGTTCCGTCAAAGGGCTATTCATTCTCCTATTTGCAACTCCTACCACCTGAATCGTTTCCCCCGACATTGGTAGATCTGGAACCACTGCCGATCTCAAAGTTGATCGAGTAGCTCCAGTATCCACCAAGAATGTTGTAGGACACCCTGCCACTTCAGCCTCAACAAACGGTCCTCTTTGATCCACCTCTAGAACTGCCCCGAGGGTACAGTCCTCCTCTCTATTTACACGTCGTTCCGTCAATGGATCAACGTAGTAACACTCTTCTTCACCTGTGAAAAAAGGCATTTGTCTATAGACCTTTCCCCCTGTTGTAATCTTTGGTGGCTGCGGGAACTGAGCTCGAGGAGCCGAAGTCCCCCCTTTGGCCACCTTACCCTTTGTCACTGTCACCCTTTGGGCTGGAACTTCCTGAACTTCCTCCTCTAGAACTTCTAGTTCTCTGTTTTCAGGGTTATAGGGACACTCGCGTCTCCAATGTCCCACCTGGTGACACTGGTGACACTTTGTCGTTTTTTTCAATGTCGCAAAGTCTATTCTAGGTCTCGGATTTTCCTCGTTGTCCTTATTCTGACTGTTTGATTTCCGTCCCATTGTCCCTGTTCCCTGTTGCTGCTGTCCTCCCTTTCCAGCTGACTGCATCTGCACCATCATCAGTTTCTCCTTTAGTTTCTTTGCTTTGGACTCTATTTCATCACTGCAATACCTTGCGTATCTCAAAATCTCATCCAATGGTTTGTTTTGCCAACAAATTAAATGTTGCTGAATCATCAAGCAAATATCAGGTCTCAACCCCAAAACAAACTTTGATACAAACTGTCCTATATCCTTGGGATCCATTACATCTAATCCACTGTATTGTTTGAACGTTTTCAGCAATCGTTCATAATACTCATGAACTGTCTCCTTGGGTTGGTTCCTGTCTTGTTCGGTCTATTTTTACCCAATCTATATCTTGTGGTGGCACCTTATCCTTCAGCCATGTCATCACCCTTTCATATTTTACCATTACACTTTCTGACGGTCCATTAGTACGAGTATCCCTTTCTGGTTCTGCAGTTGGCCACTCGACACTAACCTTGCATGCTATCCACAAGTCTCCTGGGACCACAATGTCGAATAAGGTGTTCAAATCAATCCACAATACTTTTGAAATCTTGACAAACCTCTCTACCTGCTTGTACCACTCTACAGGATTCTCCCTTAACTTTGGAAATGAGTTTGTAAATGCAGCCAAATCTCCCCTACTCCAGGGCACGTGTACGTAACTTCCATTCGCTATTTCTCGCAAAGGGAATGTCTCCATCTGCATTAGCCTTCCCTCCGGAGACATCACATTCGCACTCCGTCTAACAGTTCCCTTTTTGGACCACCTCTCTTCCCATTTGTCCAGATCTCTCCATGCTCTTATTCCTGTGATCAGTTCCCTTATGTGTGTTTTTAATCCAGTTGTCCTCCTCTCTTCTAGGTCCTGATCTGAATAATGCAACCTGTGGTTACCCTGTAATGCCTTGGTTCTGGACAAATCTACCATATACTTGTCTGCCAGTTCAGACAGTTTCTCATGAGTTGCTCTGGCCTTTCGAGTGATGTCCTTTGCTATAAACAGCAGCTCATCTTGTTCGTACATGTCAATCCTTTCTAACGGCACTGTACCATCTATTACCTCGTCCAGGTCAGATTTTAAGCTGGTCACATCGAGTCTTTTGGCTTTTATCACAGCTTTCAGTATGCCATCTCTAGAGAGTTTATTTACATCTCTCCCATCACAGCTCTGAGTCCTACGTCTAGGCTCAGGCGAGTTATGGGGAGTCCTCCCATGCTCCCATCTCTCCAGGTCCCATGCAGTTCCATCCTCTCTGGGTGTATAGTGAAACACTTCCCTATTTCCTGTAGTCCCACAATTCCCATTCTGACTGGTTTCTCTAGGTGCATGGCAAGACATTCCATTATTCCCCATGTCTTCACATTTTGCCTGTGACCTCTGATCACTCGACGCATGGCAAGATCCTTCGCGGTTCCCCATGCTCCCACGATTCCAGTGCTGTACATTATCGCCAGGTGCGTGGTGAGTGCACCTAAACCTATCCCTGTATTCTTGGGTCCTTTGGTCTCCCTCACTTTGAATGAGACGAGATGTCTCTCCACACTCCGTACTTCTGCCTTTTTGCTCCTGTCCATTTCCTCCGTCAATATGACATGTAACTCCTCTACTCTCCTGACTTTTACCTTCCCACTCCTGACTGCTTTCGCTAGCCCCGCAGTGAGATAATATTCCATTTCCTCGACTTCCCCATTCTGCTTCTGCTCTTGACCTGTTACTCTGTACTCCTGTGGACCCATCCCATTCCCTCAAGTCAGCCCTCAACTCTTTATAGGATTTCGGCCGTGGTCCCCTTAGGTCCATCGGTCCTCTCTGACCCCCCTGTTCTGTTACGGGACCCACTGCTAAATCCAATGGGGTGCTCCACGTTATCGGTCCTGGTAATTTCCTCCAGGCATTTGTCGTGTTATTCCTCCTTTCCATCTCAACTCTTTCTCTGTCCTGCCGTACCTGTTCTTCCTCTCTCCCTTTCTCCGGGTGATAAACCGACACTATTGGACCTATGGTAACGGGTACTTGAAGAGCATCTGGCAATCCATAAGACTCAACCCTCTGTCGCTGGCATCTTCTGCACCACAACCCTTCCGACTACTCGCTGTACAGGACTATGTTGAGGTATCTCCTCACCTTTGGTAGGTACCCAATTCGTTATAGGGAGTGGCCTATTTTCTTCCATGTCAACCCTATCTCCCCTTGGGAGTTCAGTACCTTCTATCTCCCTATAGTCCGGAGGCGGTCTATCTATCAATAACCTATTTATTAGGCCATCCTCCGACTCGCTCTCTTCATCCTCTTCTATTGGTCTCTTTTCTCCTGTAACCTCTCTCACTGGGTACAACTTATCCACTTCAATCATCTGTACCCTCCATCTCTTAGCCTCCGCATCCCATTTGGCATCTTGCACTGCCCTTACTGATCGCCTTACCCTTTCCTGGCGTCTGTTCTGACTCCTGTCGTGCGCCGCCCTAATCCACCCATTAAGCGCCTCAAACTGTGTTGGTCTAGGCAAAGGTCTCAATGAGGACATAACTGCTTTCAACTGATGTAACACTTCTAGTCTAAACGTTCCGTATTTCGGAAAAGTCAGTTCCTCATTCCCTTCTGTAATCTTACTCCAAGTACCAAGCCACAGTATAGTATGTAACCCAACATTCGTTGCCATAGAGTGAGCTGGTGTACCCTCTGGCGGTGCCTCTTCCCCGTAATAAGAATCTCCTTCTTTTTCTCTTAAAAATCCCTCTCAAACATTTAAAACACTTCATGTTCAAAATTTACGAATTTCTATTTTCTCCGCGTTCGTTTACTTCCTGATGACAATCCACCAATCCCAGCGCGGTTTTCACTAACTGGCCTATCACAGCGCGGCTCTTCGCTGACGTCCCACCAACCGCCCTATCACAGCGGGGCTTCACACCGACCGGCCTATCACAGCGCGGCTCTCGCTGACGTCACTCGTCCCCCTTTCGCGGCAGTTCCCCTCCTTTCTCCGCTCGTCTCCCGGTCATGCATGTGTCCCATTCATACTCTGAAAAATGATTACTTCCGACCAAGCGATCACTTTCCTTGACTGTACGTCCACAGTCTAACTGTAATTGTCACCTTAACTGACGAAATGTCTTTCCGTTGGTCCAGACAATCGCCTTCTCTGATAGGTTACTTGCACACGGTAACTTTCGACCTGCGTCCGTTACCCACACACTCACTCTTGCATTCCCCCTATCTCGGTCCTGCGGGCGATCAATGGTACCTCATGACCCCCTTTTCTCTGGTCGACAACTACTCTGGATGTTCGATACACCCGAACCACTTAAGCTCTTCCCCGAACTTAAGATTTTCACCAGTTCACCGGTTCCCCCGTTTCCCAGGTTACCAGTTTACCAGTCTGCCAGGTTGCGCGCGCTCACAACCCTCTCTCATTCACTCTACAGGCATTCAACTCCGCATGACATTACAATACAAATACAACACAAAACACCGCAATCTGTCCACGCATGACCCTTGTTATACTCACTCTAGTCCGATTCTGCTGCTTTTCTCTCGCGCCGCCAGCACCCTCTTCGGCAGGCCACCTCTCGATCTCTAGGGACGTTGGGGTAAACTTAACCTAGTCTAGATCACCTTCCTCAAGAAGGTAACCATCCTCACTCTGCTACCAACTGTTAACGCGGGATTTCTGGTCTATTGTTATAGATCTAGATCCCAACTCCGGTCGACTGAACCGTTGGTACCTGTCATAGAGTAAAAGGCAATCCACTACTAGGTCAATCAGTTAATGACTTACACCACTCTAAAGAACCACTTAAGCTTAAAAAGTTAAAAAGTTTATTACAAAGCCAAACTTAACTGAAGATACAAACATCTCAATATAAGGTTCAAAAGATATACGGGTATCAATACAAACATAAATTTTCTAAATGCTCTTAGTCGGCAGAAGAATATTACCAAAACCAATTCAAAAATCATCAAAGTTGCAAGAATAGATACAAGCTGTAGCCTGTGAGTCATTACAGAAAGGAAGAAAATCAGATTAGACTGTCCCTACACTAGACTAAGTGACATCCCTATTTAACAAGATCTTAACCTAAAAAGGTGTCAGCAGTGGTGACTTCCAAAGAAGATCACACACTTCCCTAAGTCTTTGTTGCAAAACGATGTCTCGCAGTTCCCTATCTGCCTACCCATCCGCTCTCTTAGGTTCCTCAGACCATCTGCCTTAACTCCACCCAGGGGTGCTGTCCCTAATACAAAATCACATTTACAATAGAAACGCCCTTTAGAGACGCCCCTCACGTGGTGTTGGTTCTGGCATTTTTCATGCTGATACTCCTCTGGGCCCATCGTTAGCGTTGACCTTGCTTCCCAGGCTCCTCTCCGGCAAGACGGTACCCCCCAGGAAATTCCTGAAGCCTCCTCCAGGCCTGTGCCTGGTTCTCTTGAACAAAAGTCTATTCATCACTTTCTTGATTGGAACCTCCTCGCACCTGCAAACAGACACTTGTACTGTGGGCCTCAAATTCCGGCCTCCACCGTATCTTCTGAGTCGTAAACCATCGAGCAAGCTCCACAAATTGTGCCTAGCACGACCTTTCTCTAACGAGCACATACAGATCAAAAGAAATGGCTTTGTCTATTCAGGCCTATTAGAATTACATGAACGGACCTATGCACTCTGCAAAACATTTAATTTCTTAATCTAAACAGTATTCTAACTTATTACACACAATGATTATATGAAACACTTCTATAAAACATATTTTTCAGTTCTATGATCAATAATACTTTGAATTACAATAACATCAAAATCCACCATCGTATAAGAGTGTAACAGCATCTTGTACTCTATGTGAACTGCCATGTGGCCTACACATTTCTACATTAGCAGAATTACATTTTCCCCTACCACCGCCACATAACATGAGATTTCAACATCATTCTAACATCTCTACAAACATCTACATTAGTTCTTCACACTTGATATAAGTATTCTATTTTAATTAAACACTCTTATGTATTTTCACTCTATAGATTCGACACTCTTATATAATGTTTACTAAACTAATACAACGTGCTTGTAAATATGGTGCACTTCTATTTTTTCTTGATTTGCGCTCTCTCAAGTGGATGTTTTTACTAGGCCTGGGAAAAATTTCGGTTACACAGAGTAATCAGAGTAATTTCGGTAATTCTGTGTTACTCTTTGATACCAAATTAGCAATAATTACGCACTTACTTCTGCTAGCATAATTAAGATTATTTGGGGGAAAAAATCCTACCATAAGAACACATAGTGCGATCGAATACTCGCTACTGATGTTGTGTTGCATTTAGTGCTACTTCTTAGTGTAAAACGGACTCTTGTGTCCATTTTGGACACAAGGGGTCATTTTTGCATTAAAAATAGTGCTACAAATAGAATGTCTTCTTGAGTAATGCAAGCAAAATATTGCGGAATTATTAGGTAATTCACAGTGATTACGCTACATGGAATTACATGGGTTACACCCACCCTTGCTTTTACTCCATGTTTTACACAATCAATATGTAATATTGCATGTGCAGGGGTGTAGTTCCAGAGGGGTGTTTGGGGTGTGACATCTGCATAATAAATGGATTCTGGTGTGTATAGTTGGGTCCAGGGACCTCCAGTCCGGCTAGCAGTGTCTGTGGTTGCGTTTCCATTCAAATTAGCAGTCCCCACAGCACAGACACACATTTCTATAAAACTTTGCAGAGTTTTTATCCACCCAACCCACCTCTTCTCTCTCTCCCACAAAAACAGGCCAAGCTTAAACAAAGGACTGGACTGGATGACTCTTGTGTGGTACTGCGAAGCCTTTTTAAATGTAATACTATTTTCATCCAGTTTGTCATTTTCAATGGCAGTGATGGCTATTCAAATCTCTGTTCCACACCCTCAGAATCTCACTGACTAAGCTATGCCCCTGTGCATGTGCATGGTTCAAGTACTTCAGTACATTTTGGGGATACACTGTGGTAAAGTTGCAGGCCTAACTATTTAGACGCCCTTTCATTTTTTCAGTTTCACAGATAATTTCATGGACAGACTTTGCAGTATAATTTATTTTGTAACAAAACAATGGAAGTCTTTTTTGGAATACTGGAGTATATTTTTTTTGCACATGCATGCACAACTGTTCCTACTGCTATCCTCGTCTTTGGGGCAGGGAAGCATTCAGAAGTTTATACATCTTTACTAAGTAGCAATGCGTTTTAAAGATTAACCAGTTTAGGAATTTGATCTGAGAAGTAATATTTTAAACACCCTGATATTTATGGAAGTTGTTTACTCACTGGCTTCAATTTCTCTTGTTCTACATCGGTTGGGTTTTGAGAGAAAGATTTGAGCCGCTTCCGCACCAGGGTAAGGATTCCAACCAATGAGCAAGACATCATAGGGTAGCTGCACAGACCCCTGCAAGGGAACACCAAGGAAGACCGTCTGAAGCTGGCCACCCTTCATTTCACCTAACATTTGAGTGCCCTAACAATCTTAGCAATTGTTTTCCTAGCTTTATCAACTGAAGGTAAATTACAAGGGTTTACATTTAGGGGCTCTATGAGCTTGCCCCCCAAGTCAAATCGTACTCCTACCCAGCCTTCCATCCTTCAGGGGATGCTCATAAAGTCTCCAGGTGGCTCAAGTCCTGTGTGACACTTTCAGCTTGGCCTGGCTTATTAGCCAATAGTACATTGTGTTGTGGGACTGACAGGTTCACATTTACTAGTAAGTATGGACGGAGAAAAGCATGTAAAGTGCTATTAACTAAAAAGCCAGGACACGCTGAAGGTCTCATGCATTACATGGGGCTACTTAAGTCAAAGAAAACTTAAGTACCCTTATTTTGGGAGGATGTCTGAAAAGTGTATTTATGAAAAAGATGCAATCATAAAATATTCGGCAAAGATTCCCTGCCAGCTGTTAAGGAGAGAATATCTAAAAACCAAGAGAGGTAAGGTACAGTATGACTCGAAATAGTGAAGCAGGTACAGAAAGATAAGACTGAGGAGGTAATCATATAGAAAAAGAGGACGAGATAGAGAGGAGTAAGATAGTGACACAGTTAAGGTAAATGGAATAGAGATGGACAGAAAGAGAGGGTAAGTAGCAAACAAGCAGTGAGGTAATTTGAGAGTTCAGGTAGTGAGAGGAATGGAGGTGGGGAGGAAAGGGATGGAGTAGTGAGAGATGTAGGAAAAGGTGAAAGAGATGTGGCGCAGCAGCCAGGGAGGCTGACTCCAGAACACCGGGGCTCAAGGTTCGATCGCCAGTGGCAGTTCAGCACAGCACCATGTTACTCTGGGCAATAGCTCGCTTAATCTTACCAAAGGCCCCCAGCACTTTGACACCTTTAGGGGTAATTTTTGCGCTTTATAAATACCGGTATTTCATTTCAGGAGAGACAAATGAACTAGAGAATGATGAGGTAGGGATCATTGTGACAGATGAGTGAGAGTAGGGAGAGGGGTGAGAGTGGTAGAGAGAAGTGAGGTATAGAGCGATGCAGAGCAAGATGGTGAGATGAAGGGAGACAGTTGCGTCTCTAGACTGGAATTTTTGGACTGGGCACACAAGGGGCAACAGATAGAACTGCAGTGACCACCTACAACTGGTGATGATGAAGACATGACGATTGTGTGTATGTATGTATATCTATATATATTTTTCCCTTAAAAAGAAAGGGAGAGGGACGTTATTAGAGGGACGTTCTAGTTGGGTTCAGATTTTACACGCAGAAAACAATAAATTGTCAGTTATAATTATACTTATCTCAAGAAACTTTAACTTGTGCCTTTAGGTACCTATAAATCGCACGCCTGCCATGCATCGTTTTCTCATCAATAATTTCATTGGAAATGTTACTGTGATATTATCAATGATGTCATAGAAGATGTCATGAGTGATGTAGGATCATTTGCAGTGCATTGCGAGGGTGCAAGTTATAGTTACCTTAGGGCACGAGTTATAGTCTTGCCTTGGACGGGTGGGGTTGCCTTCAAGTATGACAACAAAATATTAGTATGAACTCACTGAAAAAACAAAGGTTAAAGTAATGTTCTAATTAGGTGAGAATTTCAGTGATAACATACAATTTTAAATGTACAAAACTACTGAATTCCACTAGTTATAGTTAGCTCTGGTAATTATAACTCATGCTCTAAGGTAACTAACAGTGTGTGCCCTCGCCATGCACTACTAATTACCTCACTTAATAAATCACTCATATCTTTTAAGACAAAATTTGCAATTAAATTACTGATGAGAAAACTGTGCATGGCGGGGAAACGAGTCACTGAAGTTCTCACCAAACTATAATGTTACTGGTTACTGCAGTCTATTAGGACTACGAAATTGTATCAGGACTGCGTTTAAATTGGTTGGTGGTACTCATTACCAATCATTACCCCTGTCATCAAGGCTCGTGGGTGAGCTGAAACGCGTAAAGAAGGACTTTGTGAATGACAGCACGCTGCCACTTTAATTTGTGTGAAATAAACAGAGTGAATCTGGAGATTTGGCTTTAAGACCCTTTTTCGTTTGCAATCTGACAGGTGCTCCAGTTCCTGTTTGAAGCCGCCCTGCAGGGTCTAGGGCTCCCTAACAATGGAGAAATGCGAGGAGTTCAATGAGAAAAAATGTTGAGGTGCATGATCTGCTCACCTCTGCTCTGCAAAGGATTTTCCTGGGATTTTGAACTGCCTGAGGTGAGAAAGGATGATTGGAGGAGTCTGGTCCCTCCATTTCTGGTTTCGGATTCCCCTGTTTCAAAAAGGTTATTTTTATTTGGTGGCATGTGAAAACAGACTTTTATATTATTTTTAATGCACCATGTCACTTTAGCAGCATTGCGTCTATTTCATTGATTAGCTGTAGCATGAATGTTCTGGTATTTCACCGCTATTATCTACGCGTGGACAAAGGATTTTAGTGCACATGCATTGCATGCTGGTTACTGCAGTCTATTAGGATTACAGAATTGCATCACAGCTGCATTTAAATTGTTTGGTTGTACCCATTACCAATCATTACACCTGTAATCAAGGCTCGAGGGTGAGCTGAAATGAGTAAGGAAGGAAGATCTTGGATTTTTGAATGGTAATAACTTTGCCACTGTTAGATGGATCTCCACAAAGCCTTGCAGACCTATTCCTTTTTCTACATTGACTGTTAATGCATAGTTTTGTGATGATTAATTAAGGGGGTGCAAAGAAAATAGGGGTCCCAAAGCATGTTTTTCCAACAATGCATTCTCCATAGACTTTTTAAGCAGGCGTAGAGGCAGAATGTTTGAATGGATTTTCTTTACAACTTTGCAGGAATATAGATTATGGTATGAAAATGTTTTTTTGTTCTTAGATCTAAATTGGTTCAGCAGGTTTTAAGAAATAAAGGACAAAAACTTAGTGATATATTGGGCCCCAGTAACTGATGGAGACGGTAATTTCTTCTGGTAGTTTCTCAATGCAAAACCCTCATGCTACCTCTAATTTACCGCTCAAAAGGTGTTGGGCCCTTCACACCATGTATTACCTTCAGGAGATTTAAATAAACCTGAACAGTCAAAAATGCAATTTTGTTATTCAAGCCAATAAAGAGAGTTGTTGAGTATTTTAAAGGGTTTTATTTTCTAGTCAAAAGTTAAGTTTTTCTCTGACCCTTTATTCATTAGTAAAATATCAATCAGGTTACATAATTTGGAAAACAGGAAAAATATCAATAATACAGAACACATTACAGTATACATATAAGCATTACATGTAGTTATGAAAAATGTGGCGCAAAAGTCTTAAAGAGTTTCTAAGAATAGTCTTGCAAAGCTAATCAATAATTAAATAGTTTGCAAAAAATCTCCCATTAAGAGAAATAAATGCATAAATCAAATAAATCTTTTTAGACCTAATTAATTAGTCAAAGCATAAACTTAAAGTTTAGCATCTAATCTAAAGAGCCTTTCTATCTGTTGCTGATCATGTGCATCTCTGTGTCTAAAGAGCAAAAAGGAGGGAGACAGCCCGCCCTTCACAAGACCTCAAAGGAATGCGGCCTGATGTGCCAAGATATGACGTAGGAGCAAGAAACCTCCCCCTGAATCTCCTCGGACGCAAACCTGCCCTTCAGCAATCTCCCGAGACGTTTCTCGTACCTAACCCATAGAAGCCAGCTGAGCTGAGAAAAAAAGTAGACAGCCCCCATCCAGAGAGGACAGTATTTATACCATAATTATTGGCAGAGTACACAAAGATGTAGCATTTTTCAGGAAACCTTTTACGTGATTGGTCAGTCATGATGGCATGAGTTCACAATACCCTGACTCATTCTAAAAACCTGACTTCACCGGTGTTAACAAAAGAAGCATACATGCATAACTACATTTATAAACATTTGCAACATTTACTAGGAAAAATGTTTCATTCTAATTCATCCTTCCTTCCACAGCGTAGTCAGAACGGATACTTTTAACTAACTGGTACATTGGCACAGTTACAAAAATGTAGAGTTCAGGTTGTCCTTGACTTTTTGTCATGAGGAAAGCTGCCACAGTCTGCGCATGCTCCCTTCTCATTAAATTGCAAGCCATAGCCTTGATGGATTCACAGGCAGCCATGTTTTGTGTAGGCCCCAAAAATAAAACAAACACAAAGATAATATTAATTTCATGTAAATCAGTCCATTATGTTTCCCAGGTGCATTATTAATTCACACACACATTATAAAAAGAGGTGTTATTAACTGAAAATGTTTATCAAAATATGCAACAAGTCAAAGTCTATTAAGACAGGAATAATAAATCTAGATTATATGGGATGGTCTGGGAAGAGAGAAACACATGCTATTAATCTTCAAAGGTAAAAAGGCCACTTTTTCTCTACTTTGCAAAAAAACACATGTTAATTCAGCAAAAGCATTTTCAGACTGAAGTGAATAGGCCTCACTTTCATGTTTTTCATGTGCCATGTTTTTAACCTGCACCAAAATGTGCGTGGCAATTTAAATGCAGCCTGTCTGAAGCACAAAAAATAAAACAATGCATGACTGCAGATGAAATCTGCTCCATCAATCCACCCTTCTGATAATTCAAATCATAATAAAATGATTTATAATTCATCACACATATTTAATTTCACAAGTGACAGTATTTATTTTTTTTTATTTTTTTTGTGAGTATATATATATATATATATATATATATATATATATATATATATATATATATATATATATATTTTTTTTTTAAATTGCAAAAGCTGAGCATATAACAATGTTACTTCTATTTCTAAGGCAAACACAAGTTTGGTCTGTAATCAGATCATAAATAGCCAAGCTCAAATGTTTTAGTGCAGAGATCTGTAAGTAGCTTCTTGGAACAGTTAGTCTTCTTTAAAATAAGTAACTAAAATAATAAAAAAGAGAATTCACCAGGACAGTTTCAGCATTTCTTTGCTCATTTGTCATCAGCTTGTCATTAGTATGGCTCATACTTTCCATGCAAATTGGACTACTTAGGTGCTGAGAAACTCTGACAGAGCACCATCAATCCTTTGCACTTTTTTCAACCAAGGCCTTTCACTCTTATTTTCACTTTGATCAGGTTCAGATGTTTCACCACAGCATCTCTCAGATCAAAGCCGTTGCACCATCCATTATGAAGATCTTGTGTAGCAGCTGCAATCTGGTGAGAAACTGCACACTGTACATCAACCAGACCTACACAGCAATGGCTAGTGTTCTCCTCAGTGTTTTCCACAAGTGCATTTGCATATGTATTTTCAAGCCACTTTAGTGTTGCTGAAACACAGTCTTTTGCAAAAGGTAACTCTGTGCTGCCATTGTGTTGCTTTATTATGCTTGACACTTCAGGCAGATAGCTACAATCCACTCTTTGTCCAATCTGTTGTTCTGCACTCATTATCTTTGAGACCACATTATGATCTGATTTCAGAGAAACTGGCAATCTATACCTGGGCATCAGCCTTTGCAATAACACATTTGCCACTTTGCAGTTGTAATTTTTCTCAAAAACAGATCTGATACAACCCTGTTGTGCTGCTTCAAAAACATTTTCTTGAGCCTCTTTTAATTCAACTGTGAAGATTCCATAGAATGTACATGCTAACAGAACACAATTCTGTGCAACTGAATTAGCATTTCTCTCTTCCATGACAACAGTGACTCTCATTTGAGCAGATAAACTGCATGTGATGGTAAGGGCAATCAATTTCGAATTTTGGGCTGGGGTAATTACTAAAAGCCATGAAGCTTTGACAACATCATGTATAAGGAGCACAGCATGTGCTGCTTTTAATGTGTCACCTTTCAAACTTGGGCCATCTACAAAATGGACATTGTTGGGCTGACTCAGATGTTCATCTTTAAAGTCTGAATTTGGCTGTATTCATATTTTCATGATATTTAGACACTCATTTTCAGTTTCATCATAATCCAATTGATTTGCTGACATTTCTGTGAAGATAGGGTCAAAGGTCATTGGGCAATACATCACAGACCTTTGAACACATTCATCTTTTTCAATAGGCAATGAGAGAGCGCAGCCCTCCCTCTCACTGCAAATTAGTGTATTTTCTTTTAAATAAACTTTCATTCCTAGTGCTGGGGCGCGACAATTTTTCTCTTTCAACTCTAGGAATGCTTTTGTGCAGTTGTTGTCCAATGGAAGCGGATCAGACACACCTGAGTGTGTCAGCCTCAGTAAAGGCTTAGCCACTAGGGAAAGGTTTAGTAACCACTCTCTACAGTAGCTAACCATTCCCAAAAATGTCCTGACTTCTTTCTGAATTTCAGGTGGATTCATCTTGGAAATTATTTCCACCTTCTCTGGTGACACCTTTCTACCTCCCTTTCCAATTTTGTGTCCCAGACATTCATCTTCTTTTTGACAGTACTCCTGACTATTCTCATGCAATGGCACTGTGACATGAGCTTTGCAAAAATCAATAAAAATAAGCCATTCTTCAGCACATGGAATGTGAAAAAATATATTGGCTGGATTCGGTACCACAGGACAACATGGAAAAAATATGCTTTTAATCTCCTGCACTATTCTGTTCTTTTCATTTATTTTCTGTGAACCTATGATCAGAAAGTTACACAAACTTCTAATCAATTCCATCAAAAATCCTTTTATTGGTAAAATTCCAGCAACTGATTGTGTTCCTGAATACATGTCATCTGGTTCAAATTTTAATAAGACATGTTCTGCACATTTTATTAACCTGGCATCCTTCTCTGTGAACTCTCTTATTTCTGTGTTTATTATTTTTTCCAAAGCAGAAGGTAATTTTTCAACTGTCTTTTCTGAAAATAATGCTACAGCTGTCTCTTTTTGGGCCATTTTAAAATTTACATCCTCATCAGGAACCTGAAAATGAACATTATCTGGTGTACAGTAATCTGTGCTGCTTAATTTGCAAAATAATTGTTTTCCTGGTAGGCCTGAGTCACAGACAACTGTTTTGCAATTTTCCTCAAATGGGCCTATTTTTGGTGCACATTTTTCTAAAACTGGGTTTGTAATTTCTTTCTTTAAAACTCCTGCAACTAAATCTGGACTTTCCACTGCCTTCACAATCGACTTGGTAAATTCTGAATTGTGAGTGTTAAAACTCTCATTTGCAAACACAGCAACCTGTTGGACTGGATTCTGATTTTTTCTCAGGAAATAATTCCCATTTGCTCTGGGCAACCTATTTAAATTAATGTTAGCATTTTCCATATTTTGTGGGACCATCTGTGCTTGAAAAATTCCTGCCATAGGTACCTGTTTCTGAACTGACATTTGCATTTGCTTAACTGGCATATTTTGCATCTGCAATTCTCGATGTTTTTGTGCATCATGTTTAAATTTATATTTCTTCTTCCAATGCTCAAATCTGTTATAAAGATGGCAAAAGGACACATTTTCCAGCAGTACAACATCCATACCTGAATTTGCACTAACCAAAATACCTTTACTTCCATCCTGTGCTCTTTTAATCTGTACCCAATCAACATCCTTTGCTGGCACTCTGCCCTTCAGGAAATAAATCACTGCTATATTTTCCTCCATAACAACAAAAAATGATGGCGCATTCCTGCAAACCCTTTTCACTGTCTCTTCACCTGACCCTTGAACAACATTAGATTCAAACCACAATTTAGTCAGCATGTCAATGTAAAAGAACATTTCCAAATTAATGCACAACTCTTTTAAAAAGTCATCAAATCCATCAACTTGTGGGTACCACAGCACAATTCTGTCTCTCAATTGTGGGAATGTGTTCAGAAATGCTGCAAGTTCACTTTTATTCTGTGGCATATGAACATACATTTCTCCCACCTTTTCTCTCAATGAGTAAGCAAAAGCTTCTCCCTCATTCTGCTTATTATTTTTCTCAATTATATCTGGTGGCTTCTTTTCCTTATCCATTTTCCTTGCTAGGTCTGGTGGTTTCTTTTTCTTCTCATGTTGTCTTGCCCAATTGTCTCCTAATTTCTCAAACCCACTGCATTTAAAAATATATTTTATTTCTGCAATGTGAAATTGCAATCCTGAAGAACACCTTTTCTCATTTGCTTCATCATCCATGTGTACCCTGAAACCTTTCTGAAATGGAAAACTTCCTGAAACATCAGTTTCATATTTTTGAGCCAAATCTGTCAGTCCATTATGTGTAGTTAATGCACATACAGCTGTTTCCTTACTCAGGGAAATTAATTCTTTTTCCTGACACTGGTTCACATTTTCATTATTTAAACAGCAAGGACTGTTATTTTCCCCATGTTCAAATGCTGAATTTAAAACACTAAGCTGTTTCTCTTTTTCAGGGCCTGTGTTAATATGTTCTCTCATGTTCTCTATCTTTTTAATTACTGCTGCTTCCTCTAAGCAGGTTTGAAAAATCCCATTTTCAATTACATTCATTTTATCCTGGGCTGCAGATGTTGTAAATACCATTTTTCCCTCACCTTTTAGTGCTTGGGGTAATTTCTGTTCAATAATCTGTGTATTCTTATTTTCTGAAATAAACTCTGGCAAAATCACTGATTCTGCAGCTCTTTGAACTTTTTCAGTAGGGACCATATTAATTGGGACAGTCATAATTTTTCTAGGCATTATCTGTGCATCTGCAGTTTGCAATTCTTGAACTAAATCAGGCACATTTGAAGCAGTAACACCTGGAGGTATCACTGTCAGTGCTGAATCAACAGGTAATGGGTCAATATAAAATGTCTGCACAGTTCTCTCAGTCTGTATTTCTCTCTGTTCAACAGAAGCAGTAGCCCCTGTAGTATTTACTGGTGCATTATTTTCAGTATTTTTCATGGGAACCACATAAAGTGGTGGACACTCAGTTAACAATTCATCCATTACTTCATCCCCTGAATTATTATTTATTTGAAGCTCTTTATCAGCATTAATTCCCTTCTCCTGTATCTGGTGCTTTAACTTTTTATCCTCACTTGCTTTCTCTCTTGCTGTCTTTTCCCACATGCTTAAGGCCTCAAATTGTGCAGCTTTAGATTGTGTCTTTATTTCACATAACACTTCCCTTAATTTGTCAATAATTTGCAATTCAAAAGTACCATCTTTTGGAAACCTCAAAGCACCCTCCTTTTCAGTAATCTTGCACCATTGGTGAACCCACATACATGTATTTTGTCCCAAATTGGTAGACATAAAATGCACAGGTGTTCCTTCAGGAGCATCACCAATAAAAAACGAATTTTTCAGTTTACCTCCTAACAGCTTCTTTAAACCTTCAAACATTTTCATTTTTGCAATAGTTCAATGCAATTTCTTTTCTCCAAAGCTGTCAGTCTCAATTTTAGTCAGTTTTACTCCTACCACTGACCCTCCACAAAATCTTACTGCAATATTTCTCTTAATCAATAACTCTGTTAGTAACAACATAAATACATTCGCTACTCTGTCTGTTGTGCTAAATAAAGGATAGATTTATATTCACTGCGAGTAACACATTCCACTTACCCTTCACAAAGTAAGACTTTCCGTTTACTCTTCATACACTACAGGTAAATCCCTTCCGCTTACCTTTCACTCAAGCTCAGAAGAACCTGCTACTCCTTTGGACTTATCCTTCAGGATATATCTTAGTCCAAAGTTTCACCAGCGAACCCTTTTGCTGTCAATCAAGCTCAGAAGAACCTGCTACTCCTTTAGTGTGACCCTTTCTAGGTGATATCAGACCAAAGTTTCACCAGCGAACTCTTTGCTATCAATCATTCACACAGAAAATAGTCCCTAATTTAACACTGCCAGCCCTACCTAGCTTCCCAGTGTTATTCCAGCAGACGAGTAACCTCAGTAAAGTGTGGCTTCCATTTACCACCCGCTATTCCTTCCCGGGATTCCACAGGTGTGCATACCTGCGTGTTCCAGACAACATAGAACAAGACACTAACTTAACATGAAGAGTTAAAACATGTAATCAGTAACCAAAAAAAGTATGTCCTATGAAATTACCAATATAATCAATAACACCATCAATTCAAAATGAGCAAAATGTCACCAACAGTAAAAAAATCCTTACTATTTTCAACACTTCAAAAATACATGCTAGCATATTAACAACATTTCACAACCCTATTGATACTCACACCACTTCTTGCATCACCGCCAGTACTGCTTTGCCAGTCTTCAGGTTCTGAGCATTGGAGTCAGGAATCAGGACTTGGACATTTATCTAACTTGGGCAATTATTTTATTTCCCTTCTTAAGGTCAATGATCCATTAGTTGAATAGTTGATGGTGAAATCAATAATCATTAATCACCAAACTAATCAATAATGACCATCCTCTGCTTACCAAAAACTGATGGAGACGGTAATTTCTTCTGGTAGTTTCTCAATGCAAAACCCTCATGCTACCTCTAATTTACCGCTCAAAAGGTGTTGGGCCCTTCACACCATGTATTACCTTCAGGAGATTTAAATAAACCTGAACAGTCAAAAATGCAATTTTATTATTCAAGCCAATAAAGAGAGTTGTTGAGTATTTTAAAGGGTTTTATTTTCTAGTCAAAAGTTAAGTTTTTCTCTGACCCTTTATTCATTAGTAAAATATCAATCAGGTTACATAATTTGGAAAACAGGAAAAATATCAATAATACAGAACACATTACAGTCTGCATATAAGCATTACATGTAGTTATGAAAAATGTGGCGCAAAAGTCTTAAAGAGTTTCTAAGAATAGTCTTGCAAAGCTAATCAATAATTAAATAGTTTGCAAAAAATCTCCCATTAAGAGAAATAAATGCATAAATCAAATAAATCTTTTTAGACCTAATTAATTAGTCAAAGCATAAACTTAAAGTTTAGCATCTAATCCAAAGAGCCTTTCTATCTGTTGCTGATCATGTGCATCTCTGTGTCTAAAGAGCAAAAAGGAGGGAGACAGCCCGCCCTTCACAAGACCTCAAAGGAATGCGGCCTGATGTGCCAAGATATGACGTAGAAGCAAGAAACCTCCCCCTGAATCTCCTCGGACGCAAACCTGCCCTTCAGCAATCTCCCGAGACGTTTCTCGTACCTAACCCATAGAAGCCAGCTGAGCTGAGAAAAAAAAGTAGACAGCCCCCATCCAGAGAGGACAGTATTTATACCATAATTATTGGCAGAGTACACAAAGATGTAGCATTTTTCAGGAAACCTTTTACGTGATTGGTCAGTCATGATGGCATGAGTTCACAATACCCTGACTCATTCTAAAAACCTGACTTCACCGGTGTTAACAAAAGAAGCATACATGCATAACTACATTTATAAACATTTGCAACATTTACTAGGAAAAATGTTTCATTCTAATTCATCCTTCCTTCCACAGCGTAGTCAGAACGGATACTTTTAACTAACTGGTACATTGGCACAGTTACAAAAATGTAGAGTTCAGGTTGTCCTTGACTTTTTGTCATGAGGAAAGCTGCCACAGTCTGCGCATGCTCCCTTCTCATTAAATTGCAAGCCATAGCCTTGATGGATTCACAGGCAGCCATGTTTTGTGTAGGCCCCAAAAATAAAACAAACACAAAGATAATATTAATTTCATGTAAATCAGTCCATTATGTTTCCCAAGTGCATTATTAATTCACACACACATTATAAAAAGAGGTGTTATTAACTGAAAATGTTTATCAAAATATGCAACAAGTCAAAGTCTATTAAGACAGGAATAATAAATCTAGATTATATGGGATGGGCTGGGAAGAGAGAAACACATTCTATTAATCTTCAAAGGTAAAAAGGCCACTTTTTCTCTACTTTGCAAAAAAACACATGTTAATTCAGCAAAAGCATTTTCAGACTGAAGTGAATAGGCCTCACTTTCATGTGCCATGTTTTTAACCTGCACCAAAATGTGCGTGGCAATTTAAATGCAGCCTGTCTGAAGCACAAAAAATAAAACAATGCATGACTGCAGATGAAATCTGCTCCATCATAACCACAGTACTATCGCGTTTTACCTTTATTCTGTGTTTTAATATAAAACATATGCTATTACTGTTGATTTAATGTAGAGGAAGGAATGGGACAATTTGGCAAAATCTGTAGAGGTATGGAAAAGTGGTTTCATTTTTTTTTTTTTAAATCTGTTTATTGAATTTGATCATAATCAAAGGTTAAAAATAACAAATAATACGGACCATTACATTTCTGCATTCATCATCCCTGTGTAAATAATACATATTCAAAAAAGATAATCTGCATTTACAACTGGCCATTTAAAAGGGGAAGGAAGCATAAACTTTTACTGGTTTGAATCCACTGCATGCCGCCGTACATAATCTGTAAAGAACCACCAATAGTCTTTTGGGCGAGATCTGGCTGGTAATTCTTCCTCATACGTTAATAACCTATCTCTACAATATGCCATATCACACCTCCATTGTTTAATACTGCGGACAATCGTACCACACCAACACTTTGATATCTGACGCTTTGCTAGCAGCAGGGCGATCACAAAGAATTTACATTTCACAGCTCTCACATTTGTCAAAAGCCCCAACAGGCAGGTTTGTACATTGCAGACAATTACTGTGCCCACCATTGTTGTAAGTAATGAGGTGACCTCTTCCCAATAGGTTCGGATCTTCGAACAATTCCAGGCAAGGTGAATAAAGTATGCCCCATCAAAACCACATTGTTTGCATCGTGCCTCTGACCTTAGACCATAACGATATCGTTTTGCAGGAGTATAATACGTTTGATGCAAATATTTAAAATGCAAAATCCTCAAATTACCATTAGGCGTAAGCATCGGAACTAACGCATATGTGATTCGCCATTCCTCCTCAGTTAGTGGGTCAGAAAGCACCTCATTCCATCTCTCCATAGCTTTATTAGTAGTATATAGAATTTCATTCTGTGCTATTGTATATAAGCGAGACACTAGATGTGTGGTATTTTTGATGAGGTCAGTACAAGTTGGAGGGTATCTAAACTTGCTGGTTCATCAGGGTAGCCAGTATATAGCTGTTTAATGGCTCTCTGCAGTCTGTAATAAGTGAAGCGGAAGAACAATGTTTGATTTTGAATGTAAGAAAGGTCTTGTAATGGGCGAAACCTTCCCTCATGATAGAGGTCTCTAAAGGTATCTATCCCAACCTGATGTAATAGTTCCATGCCTATCTTTTCCCCGGTAACTGAAAGCTCCGGGTGATAATGGAGCGGCAGTGCCGGAGCATATAACTGTACCTTATGAGCTAGCTCTCCTAATCGGCGCCATGCATCATTAGTTGCGTTGATAGTATTGATGTCTTCCGCGTGAAATGGTGGCCGTCTGTGTGTGACAATGGCTGTTAAGGGTATTGGTAATGCGTCTCCTTCTTCTACTGCTGTGTGTATTAAGTATGGTATCGTGTGGTACCAGTAAGTGACATATTGTGCTTGCGCACAAAGGTAGTATAATAGGAAATCTGGCATGCAAAATCCTCCCCTGGAGTATGGTAGTGTTAAGGTTTGGAGCTCCACACGCGCCTGCTTGCCAGCCCAGATCAATTTGAGCACCAATGATGTAATACGCTTAAAAACTTCTCTAGGGGGGAGATGGGGATGTTGTTGTACAGATAAAGAAATTTGGTAAGATATTCATTTTCACAATCTCAATACGGTCTGCTAGGGAGAGCGGTAATTGTATCCACCGGCTAATTTTATCCTCTAAAGAGGAGATCACCCTCCCATAGTTAGTACGAATGACCATTTCCGGATTTCTATGGTACCACACCCCCAAGTATTTAATTGGATCAACTTGCCCTTCAAAGGGGAATTCAGTGGTATGCGGCTGGGTGGTGTTTGTTAGGGGAATTATAGATGATTTGGTCCAATTTATTTGCAGTCCAGAGTGTCTGCCAAATTTAATGTATTCCCTCAACAGTGGCGCCAAATTTTGTTCAGGGTCGCAGGCATATAATAGCATATCATCCGCATATAATGATATGTGTAAGGGCCTAGGTGGGAATTGTAGAGCTGAATGGTTATGTTTTTGGCATACTAAGCAAGCTAGGGGCTCTAGCGCTAATGCGAATAACAAAGGTGATAACGGGCACCCTTGCCTTGTCCCACGGGCAATATTAATCCGGTCTGATATATACCCATTTACCCTAACTCTTGCCACCGGTTTCGTGTATAATAGCTTCACCCATTGCGTGAACATCGGGGGGAAAACCCATCCTGTCTAGAATCGTGAGGAGATATGACCATTCTATTGAATCAAAAGCCTTAGCGGCATCTAACAGAACCGCTACTGCCTTAGTGGTGGGTATTAAATAGTGTGAAAGTACGAAGAGAGTTCTGGTGTTACGCGTGGTAGCCCTGGTCGGTATAAAACCCGCCTGATCCGGGAGGACCAGCCTAGTCATAAGAGGTTGTAACCTAACTGCAAGAATCTTGGCCAGGATCTTAGAGTCGACATTTATCAAAGATAGAGGCCTATACGAATGACACATCGCAGGGTCTTTAGCAGGTTTCAGGAGGGCTATTATCACCGCTTCCTGTAGCGTCGGAGGGAGTACTTGCTGATCGAAAGCGTGTCCATACATAGCTACTAAATGTAGGGCTAATATGTCGACGTATGTTTTGTAGAATTCACAGGTGAACCCGTTCTGGCCAGGGGCTTTTCCATTCGGGAATGATTGTATGACCTCCGTTACTTCCTCCACCATTATCGGTAGTGACAAATATGCCAGTTGGGTGTCCGAAAGCCATGCAATAGCTACATCCTCTAAATAACTAAACACTTCCTCAGGTGGTGCGGTGGTCTGTGATGTGTAAAATTCACTATAAGTTTGGACAAACCCTTGTAAAATACCCTCTGCATCTGTGGTTAAGGTACCATTAACCTCCTGTATTTGCAAGACCGTCTGTGGGCTGCGCCCTTCACAGATCTTAGATGCCAGCACCTTATCAGGTCTACCCCCCTCACCAAATTTCCTAGCAGTAGCTAGTTTGGAAATATATTTGAGTTCGTCCTCCGTGAAAGATTGATGCTCTGTTAGGATCTTCCTCAACTCTCCCAGTAATGCTGGGTCTTGCGTACCCTCATATTGGGTCTCTAGTTCTCTCATCTGGGCTTCACACCTGACAAGCGGTCTCCTAATATCCCTCAATATTCCTACCGTTGTGCTTATACCCCTCTCAGGGTGGCTTTAAAAGCTTCCCACAAAATGCCTGGATCGTTGACAGTTAATACATTTAAGTGGAAATAATCTCTTATCGCCGTGGCTATGGTATCGGCATATATCGAATCAGTCAGTGCCTTGGCATTAAAGCGCCAGCTGAACGGAGGAGGGGAATAATGTCTAATCTGGAGGGACAGGAGGATTGGATTATGATCCGACAGAGTTTTACCCGACCCCAGCCAGTAATCAATGCGAGACCAGCTCCCAGGTGCCGCATTAATGTGCGTTGCCCCTGTGGTATCTGGGTGCCTTTCCCTCCAAAGATCCCGCAAGTGTAGTTCGGCCATAATATCAAGCACTTTCGACCGTGCCTTTCTGTGCGGTTCTGTGGTGTCTCCCGATCTATCGATTTGGTCATTTAATGCGACATTAAGGTCCCCACCCCACAGTATTGTAGTATCGTGTACATCATGGATATGCTGCCATAGTTCCTGGTAAAACTCGGGTGCATCAACGTTCGGACCATATATATTTGCTAGCGTCACTCTCTTACCACCCATTCTGTTCTATTATCGTACTCTCAACCTTAAAATTCGTGCCTTTCCGCAACAATGTCATGACCACTCTGGAATATGATGAGTATGTGGAAGCGTGCGTGGTTTCCGCCCACGGGTGGCCTATAGTTTTATGAGTGTGCGGAGCAATGTGAGTTTCTCGCAGTAAGGCGATGTCTATACCCCACCGATCTAAACTAGCAAATACCTGCCTTATTTTCTTGGGATTTGTGAATCCCCGGACATTCCAAGTGAGGAGGTTTAACCGCAGTTTACCTAAGGGCGCGTTTTGAAGAGGCATCATACGAGACTGAAGAATTTCACACCAAGCACATCACAATAGTGTCTCCCCCTGTCACAAAATTTTAAAATCTCTGGCACAGAACCCCCAACGCAGATCTGGTGTACAACATGAATCTCAGCAATGCATCTCAAATGCTCCAGTCCTTGAACTAGAACAAATCCCAAACTCCACCCTCCCCCTCCCACTTCAGCAACCCAATCCTGCCGAAGCCATATCCCACACGTAACACCCAAATACATCATAACTTTTATGGGGAACACACATGTGGAGGTCCACCGAGGGTACACTACACCATCCAACTTAATGGATGGGGGCAGACCGTACTTATCTACACGTACATAATCTTCAATAATCATTCTGGTCAATGAGCCGGCAGTAATGCTGACAGTATCAAAACAGTATAACGACTTCCCAGTGCACTACATAGTCATAATCAATAAAGCATCCCACGTCAGTGTGCTACTGGTGTCCACGGGACCGGAAAAGTTAGTAATAAAAGACCCGCATCATGATATTCCAAAGACACCTGGCAATGTTTAGCCCAGCTGGCAGTTTAATTGCACACCACACCTCATGTTGTGTGCGGCATCTATCCGACCCCGCATCTGGCTGCCACAATGGTCGCCGCTGCCAAGCTGTACAAAGCCCTATGCAGTCTGGGAGGTACAGTTCAGTTCCAAATATGTGCTGTATTGGTAGGCCCACGTAGGTTAAGTGGCAGCCACGTGCCTGCCATCCCCATAGGCCACCATCTGCAGTGTTCGGGCATGGTTCTTCTCACACCTGACATTAATTAGTTCACAGAAGGCAGTCACTTACCCTCCCAGTCTGAGGTGGTCCGCAACCATTCAGTCTTAGCCAATAGAAGCACAACAGTCCTGAATACAATAATGGTGGAAGTCCCAGCTTCTGCAGCGTTCAATGAGGTCCCACGTGTCATTCCATTAGTCGGAATCCAGCTTTGTATCCGCTCACTCCATTGCCTTGCGCTTGGCCGTGATTTTTTTGATAAACTTTTGTGCTTCAGGAGTGGAGAGAATCGTCGGCTTTCCCTAATATGTCACCTTTAGGCGTGCAGGGTATAGCATTGCATAATTTATCTGCATTGTTTTCAGCTTCGCTTTGGCATTGGCGAACTCCCGGCGTGCCTGCTGCACTGCATTAGTGTAGTCCGGGGAAAATTCAAGTTGGTTCCCTATGTATCTGATCTGGCCTTTCTCTCTTGCGAGCCTTAGTATGTTATCACGATCCCGGTAGTTTAGTACACGGGCTACAATAGGCCTTGGCGGAGCACCCGGTGGCGGCTTCGGTGCGAGGGACCTGTGTGCTCTCTCGATTATAAAGATCGATGATAATGCTTCTTCTCCAAACACCTCTCTGCACAGGCCCTCAACATACGTTTCCATGCGGCCCGTGTTTGTTGATTCTGGAATCCCCGCTATCCTTACAGTGTTACGACGTGAACGGACCTCTAACTCTTTAGCTTTAATCACCTTGAGTACCTGTTCCATGCCACCGCATTTGCCCGCTGTCTCGTGCCTCAACTTCTACCGCCGATATGCGATTTTCGGCTGTATCCAAACATTCCCCCTGTTTGTCCAATTTTGCAGCCATGCTGTCCACCCGACACGTGAGGTGATCAAACTTCCCGTTGATGTCTTGCAAGTTGGTTTGTATTGCTTTGAGAATAGCTTCCATACTGCTTTCTGCCGCCATATCCGCGTCCGGGTCCCCATCCGATTGCCCAGTGGGTCCTCTCGCCGTTCTGCGGGACTCAAAGTTAAGCTTTGGCTGCAGCTTATGGGGCCTCCCAATGTTGATCTCGTATGTAGCCCTTACTAGACACTACTCCAACTTCCAGCGCTTCATGTTGGCAGTCTGACAGCTCAAATTACCGTCCCGCACTACAGTACAGTATTCAAGAAGCAGGGGGAAAATACGTTTCGTCTCAACATTCCGCGATGTCCTCTCCGTCCACACAGTGAACCAGCAATATCGAAGGAGCACGTAGTTCTATGGAGGCTCGCCTAGCAGATGGCGATGATGGGTAATGGGTACTGCAAGCATTTCCGTGGATCTACGCTTTGAAGGCTCCCATGGCAGGATCTAGAGGCATTAATGGCAATCGTGGTACATCAGACTGCAGGCTTACCGAAGCTTCTGGTCCTTCTGCTGCAGATTGACTCGGTAATGCGATTGTAGGAGACCTCACTGGCCCGGCGCAGCAGTTTGCGGCTTGCTTGCGGTCTTTTCCCGCCTCTAGTACCGCAGTCACAAGTCTGTAAGGGTCCGCAAAATGGCAGATCAGCCGAGAATAACAGGCAGTGTTAGGAGGGAGCTTTCGAATCCGGCATTCACAGCAGGGGCACAATGGAACAGCCCAGGGATGGTGTGTGTCATGCAAGCTCTCCCGGGCGATTTTGATGTCGTGATAATAGTGCTAGCAGTGCGCTGTTTCAGATCAAGGGCTGCAGCGCCAGGCAACGGTGCATCGCAGTCACAAATCTGTAGGGACCATAAAATGGCTGCTCAGCTGAGAAAAGCAGGTATGCTTAGCAGGGAACTTTCACATCCAACATGCACAGCGGAACGGCCCAGGGATAGTATGTATGATGCAAGCTCACCGGGGTGTCTGGGATGACTCGATAAAAGTTCAAGCATAGCGCTGCTTCAGATCTTGGGTCTCAGCTCTGGGCAATGGCGTACCATACCGGGCCTCCTACGCAGCACATGGGTGACAACTCCAATCCGCAGCAAGGGGAACCAGCATGGCCCGCACATCCCGGCATCCAGTGTTATAACGCAGCAGGTACAGGTAGCGTCGCTGCCGCCATTTCACGCCACTTCCCTGCCACCAGTCAGTAGAGCGCTGTTATTCCGTTTGCCAATTAAGCATTCTGCGTGGATACGGGTCCGAGCCACTTCCCTGACCGTACAACTATTCACTGGCCGACCGGGGATATGGGCGCCGCCATTTTGCAGCCGGGAGTTGTACAATTCAATCAGCTTGCCGCACGCGCATTTCCCAGCCACCTATTTACAAGTCGGTCCCAGGATCTCTGTGTATCCTCCGATCAGTCCTCCTGCGGTGCTAGGCCACCTGTGTCAGCATTATGCTTGATCCGCCGCCTCTCGATCGCTGCCTGCACTTATGTCCGCCATTTTACCGCAGGGCCGTCATAGTGCAAGTCGGAGCGTATCTCCAGGAATCCTGCACCGGCAGTTTATTTGATCATGTCCATCAGTGCCGGACTCCTTCCCATTCACCACGCTATGTTATTAACGCCGTTTTCAGTCTGTTTTGCTGGTAAAATCACGATGGGCCGATGTCTGCACGGCGGAGCTGTCGCTTCAGGCAGCCATCCCGCTGTGCGCCCCCTAGCGCCTCCATTTCATCTTTTTTTTATATATATTTTCTATAAAGTTTACAGAGTGTTGCGGAACTCTTGTTAGAAAATACTGTGGTACTTAATGAAAGACACAAAGACTTCTGTAACTGAAAATAAAATTAAACATAAGATAGGTGGCAAAGAGCTTTTGTTTTGTCTTTTTTTTAAATATACATATTTAAATATGCTTGCGAAGCCAATTCTTAGGTTTCGCCTGCACGGTGCTTGCACTGTGCTTGAGAAATCTATTGTTTTTAATATAAACGTAAAAAGGATTTTCATCCCGCCTCCTCTCATTCCTGTCTTCCCATTGGTTCCTATGCGTGCCACATACCTTTTCTCCATTTTTATTAGCTGCAGCATATTTTCCTGCATTTACCAATGCTTGTTCCTCAACTGATTCTCATCAGTTTCCTGCCACCGAAATACTGTTAGCATCCACTTTGGTGGAACAATATTTCCATAAAGTTTTGCCTTTAAGTTTTGCAGCATATTTATACTACAATTTATCACCGGAGAGATTAAGTGATTTGCATAGAATCACAGGATGTTGCGCAGAGCCACTGAGACTCGAACTGGGATCCCCAGCTCTCGAGTCAACAGCTCTGGCTGCTGTGCCACATCCTCTACACTCCCATATTATCTATTGAGGAACTCTTTCCTTCTCCCAGACGATGATTGATGAAAACAGCTCTTTATTCATGACATAGGTGAACGACCTGCCTCGCACCTTATACATAACTTGATTTATATGTAATGTATTTGTAAATGGTGCATCTTGATTTTTCTGTACATATGAATTTCTGAAACAGAAAACGTTAATTTTGCCTTAAAAAGCCTTTTTCCTTTCTGTATGGGATCTAGGAGTGGTTGGGTACAGGCTTGTGCCCCACTCTGGTGAATGTTGAAGGTATTCCTTCTGGTTGTAATTTATTACGTATTGAGTAAACTTGAAGACCTCTGTCCGGCTGGACATGTCGCTCCTAATATAGAATTGATTCTGTCTATATTCATTGTTTCGCACTTTTTTGTATGCATGGGACCGTTGTTGTTCTCAATACTATGCTCCCCGAGGTCCTGTGCTGACTGAATTGGGGTCCCTTGTTGTTCCTAACATAGGTGAAACTGGTGCATTACCAATGCTTGTTTAGGTTTGAAGGAAAAAGATGGTTTCCATAGGTGGTTTAATGTACACCATTAGAATGGCACAGTGCTGCATTGGAATATTTGATATTCAAATAAAAAAATAGCCATTTGATGATCTGGAAGCAATGCTGAGACGGTCTTCTTGAAATGTCTTCGATTATTTTCAAACTTAAGTGCATTTTGAGTACCCCACTTCCACTTTTGTCTCTGACAAATATTTAGGACACAAAATGTGTGTTAGGAAAAATAAACGTTAAAGTGGAAAATGTCTCCTTCATCTCTATTTCCAGTCTAACTCCAGTGCACTACATCATTGTCACCGGAGTGGATAACCATAAATTGGGGATTATCACGTTCACTAACAGAGGAAAGTAGAGGGAGTAACTGATTCCAATTTAAACCTCTTCCACCAATCTGTTATTTCAACTCCTTTGAATCCTAAATAATTTTCAACATCGGCTTTCTTGGCATGCTGTTTGACCCAATAAAATAAACTGTGCTCAACAAGCCAAACCCGAACTAAGGCAGACAAACAAATATAAACGGAGTTAGATATTTGGCCATTAAGAAAGTACATAATAACAACAACTTAATTTTGAAATGACAATCATTGGTTTAAAATACAATCTGGGCTACTATTGTAGCACAATTCTATCACAAACCAAAATGAGGTAAGATGATAAACTAGTCCGCAGCAATGAAGTTTTAAAAGTATTAGGCATTTGAAAAACACATTTGTGCTGACATGACAACAAAAACCAATAGAAAGCTAGATAAGAAATACAATTAAGAAGTAAAGCATAAAGTGATTGGTTATTAACAGAACTTGGACTATAAACACAGCTCAATGGTACAATAGACTCTGCTCATTGTTGGGAAGCAATACAGCTATATTTCTTCTTCAAAGACATTACAGATAAATTGAAAATTATGCCTCATCACCTCCATCTCTACACCTGACATGCCACTTCACGACTTTCCATGCCACTCCATTGTAAGACACGGCACTCCACGATATGCACCTCCATGCCCTTAAACTCTGAGACACTCTACAACATGACACACCACACCACTCTACTGTATGACATGCCCCTCCACTCCACCCCACTCTATATAACTCAAAAAGACATGCTACGTGAAGCCACTTCACTGCACAACAGATCACACCTCTCTACGAGATGCCACTGCACTTTACAACACTCCATTCTACAACACTCTACTCCACTGTTTGCCCCTCCACTCTGTGCCACTCCACGATACTTCACTATCATACACCATTCCATTCCACTCCACTCTGACGTGCCTTCCTGCTCTGACACACCAGACCACTCCATTCTATGCCACTCCACTCTATACCCCGCCACTATAAGACACTCTACCACAAGCCACTCCACTCTGCGCCCCTCCACTCTGCCACTCCACTTAACCAGACTCTAAGATACTCTATTCTCCTCCACTCTACGACACTCTACTCCACTGTACAACACAATGCAACTCCCTCTGTGCCACTCCACCCCACTTTACTCCACTCTACTCTGACACACTTCTCCACTCTACGCCATCCCATTCTACCACATTCAGACATTCTACTCCAAGCTAGACTACTCTACTGCACTCTATGCTGCTCCAATCTTCTTCACACCACAGTATGACACTCCGCAACACTGTCCTCAACTCCACTTTATGCCATTCCACTCGAACAGTGTTCTCTACTGTATATACAATCCAATATCAATGTAGTAGTCCATTATAAATTTACCTTCTAGTATGAAGCCACCATAAGCCACATGTTTAACTTACCTTTGACCTCTATATTAATTACAATGTTGTATGTCTGATACTTGAAAAATATGGTTATTATTGGTAAAAGCTCTTTATTTTTTGCAATATTTGTTTATTTGTAAAATAACTTTTTTCTTCTTTTTATTATTTTTTTCTGTAAGTTTTCTTTTTTTTTTCTTTCTTCAAAGTTCAATATGACCAACCAAAATAAAACAGGGGAACAAAGGGGGAAAAACTAAGGCTGTTGTGGAGGATACCTGTGAGCCAATGACTAGCTCCTTGTGTATGGTGAGATCTCTCTCTCCTGCAACAATCACAGTAGAGCACAGGAGACAGCATGTGGCTGTATTGCCATGCTGCTTGATAATTTCTCTATTTCTCTATTCTGTCTCGAACTACTGCCACTGTAGTACCAGGAGCAGGTATCGATGGAGGCACAGATGTATTGGTTGATGGTGATGGAGCTGAAGAAGTCGAAGATGATGTTGGAGGGACAGATACAGCGGGTGATGGAGGTCCCGATGACACAGAAGAAGTTAAAGCTGCTGCAGTAGCCAATGAAAAGGCTGCTTCTGATCTTTCTTCTTCGGCCTCTTCCAACTCTTTCTGATGCTTTCTTTTGGCCTGCACCAACCTGGTCGAATAGATAACCTGCAAGTGGGTCCTCATTCTGTTGTACCACATGAGTATAATTTGATGTTGCCTTAGGAAATCGTCTTGTTGCGTAGGTTATAGGTCACCATTTTGGAATTCACCTTTTCCCCTCCAGGTGGCAATGAGAAACTCCCACACAATCGAATCCCTCAGTTTCTTCCTTTAATCCACCTCTTGTTCCTCCTCTTGCATCCTCCACTCCACCTCTTCTTTCTCCACCTCAAGCAGGACAGGATCTTGTTGGTCAGCCAATGCAGTGCTGCAAAATCTCGAAGGTGCCTTGCAAAGGCCAGATCTGGAAAAGAGTACAGAATTCACCTTTGAAGATCCCAATTAAAATGAGGAAAAGGGAAATACACTTCCTGTTTCCTACAATGGACAGGGTTCTAAGCCAAAAAAATACGGTTTAACAAAAACAAAACCACGCCGGTAGTATCTCGAGACTATTGCAGTACTGGTATAGTTCACACACAACCTGTAATTTCAATATTCACACATATATGATTAAAAAACAAACCTAAATAGCCATGATTTCCCAAATCCATAATTACAATTTAATATAATTATTTAGTGAAAATAGCATTCGAATAATGAAGGTACTATGAAAGTACTGCGATACAAAACCAATATATTTTTTTTATTTCATATTAAAGAAAATGATATGTTTAAAAACAACTTTAAAAAGAAAAACTAAGAAATGTAATCAAGAAAGAAAAGGTTTAGGAGTGGTTATAGTTAAGAAAACTTCATTTAATATTTTGATAGAAATACAACTTAAACTACACATTCAAAATTACTTAGTTATAGTTTATGCCCTGCCTTAAACTTGCTATGACTTGAGCACTTCTAGCCACACTACATTAACTATAACTCTGCCCGCTACCATGCACACTCTTCTCATAAAGTATGTCATTTCAGATGGCACGCGTGTTATGATTAAACATGATAAGGCTAATGTAATATTGTGGGGTATAAGCAGTGAATGGGGAAGGGACGAGTTATGGTTAATATAGTAAGGCTAGCAAGCCTATACAGCGGTGCACAAGTTATATTTTAGGGCTGGCTTAAATTTAAACTTTGTTAGAACTATTAAATTATAACTTAGTAAAAAAATATATAGAAATAATAAATTACATTTTCCTATCTATATCTAATCCCAAACCTTTGTTTTTTTATTGAATATATATCTGTATATATTCGTATATCTAAACACACCCACCCACAATAATTTGTGAATTAAACAATACTAAGGCGTCTTCGGATTTACTCAATCACTTAGTCTCCTCCTCAATTTCTTTTTGAAAAATTGTATCTGCATATCTCAGACCTCATCTCTTTCCTCTGCAGGACACTCTTTTCACTCTCTAGCACGTACTTCTTTGCATCTTCTTCACTTAACCAATCCTCCCTACACGCACAACACACTGACTCACCTTATGCAACTTTTGCCCTGTCTGTATTTTCACAGCTATGAGCCTCCCTCGCGCACTTTTGCATATATTCACAATTGCCACACCTGACCACTGCAGTGTGTGCTCTGCAGAGAGGCTGACTAGATGAGCATGTATTCAGAATCCCTTTATGACCCACAAGACCGGCACTCTAAGCAATTTACACTGTATTCGGTCTGAACTTTACAGCTCTCAATTGTGGCCTACCCACAAACTGAACTTGCACAGCTACATAACAGCAACGCTTTCCACAATACACACTGTAAATGAGTAATAGGGTACATACAAAAGTGCAGAAACACAGCATCCCGGAAAATGCAAATACTGTTAGAAATTGAAAAGGTAAGTAAAACGTAAAATGTAAACAGGAACAACATCGCTGTGTTCAGGCTGAGTCTGTTTGGCTGGCTTTGACTGTGGCTGTCACGGGTTGTGGGCACAATGCGGGACCACCGTTCCCCTAAACAACTCCAATATAGGGAGATGAGGTTGAAAGAGCTGAAATGGATGGATGGGCGACACACAGAAGTAAGATGGAAACAAAGCATAGAGGCACATTAAGGGATAACAATGAGACAGCTGATGTATGAGAAAAGGTATAGAGATAAAGAACTAGAGGTAGGCTTACATTTGTATTTAGAGATGGGGTAGAGAAAGATAATATAGATATAGCCTAAGAGGGGTAAACGAAGAAGTAAGGTAGAGAGAAGAATTGGTATCTGTGATTGCCAAGGTAGAGAGAGATGAAATGCGACACTCTAGGGAGGTGGGGAGAGATGAAGTATACAGAAAGGTGGTGTAAAATGACAGGGGCAACATTGAAGGTTAAAAAAAGAGGTCAGAGTAAATTGGAGGGAGAAAGCAGGGAGTCCAGTAAAGAAGAGTAAGAACGGTAGGGAGAGAGAGATGATAGGGCGGGAGGTAAATTAAACGTGATAGATAGGTAGAAAGTGCTGAGTTAGGGGTAGGAGAAAAAAGAACAGAAGTTGTGATAGAGGAGAAAGAGACTTCTGACTCTCCTAATCACCTTACCGAAGGACCTTTAAAAGACAGGGACCCTGAGCAATAGCCCCCTTGCACAGACCGTAAAACATCTCAGTAGGCCGGGTAACATGGGTCACATTTTCTTCACGTTGTAGGTTAACATAGTCATGGAGGTGCAGATAGACGTATTGTTCCCCCTAGTCAAATGGGACTGAGAATATAGACACACCTCCCTTTAAGTCTGTGAGCATATGAGAGCAGAGACCGCAAGACAACAAAATGAGGTTCCTTTTCTATTGAATAATGACCATCCTGTGTGAAATGTAGCGAGGAACGCCTCATTCTGCACTTCCTGCCCACCGCCTGCCCTGCCTTGAGAGCAAAGCCATGTGATGATACAACCAATTACACCTGCAGTGAAGAGACTTGGCCAGACCCATTGAGGAACAAAGTATGCACTGTGTCGCTTGACACCGGAGGCACAGGTTGTAGTCAAGGAGGTCGACGGGGCTGCGGAATTCTACCTTCTTTGATGTGTAGCACTTGGAACCATGCTTCACCTCTCAATGGCCCCCGCTTTTTTAGGCCCAGCTGTACTTTTGCAAAGCGATAAGTTGACCCAAGGAGGCAGTGGTCTGTACTTAGTGGCTGTGTTGATGGTCACCGGCACTTGAAAAGGACCATGCCACCTGGGCTGTAACAATAACTTGCACCGATTAACTTCAATGTATACCCAGTCTCTAGGTTGGAGATTGTGGCAGGCTTCAGTCAGGCTTCTTGGCATGCTTCTTTAACCTGACAATGGAAGCTGTTGAGGGTAAACTTAGTTGTTTAGTTAGGGATGACTCTCAATAGCATTAGGTCTATGGTTAAAGTGTCTAGTCATTTCATATTAGCCTCCGCATAGAGTTTCAATACTTTTCTTTCCAAAGTCCATTGACACTCTTAACTTTACCAGAGGAGTTTAGATGGTAAGCACAGTGGAAATTTTGCAAACTGATGGAATTCCATAGTCCTTGAACTACTAAAAAATAAATATGTCTGACCTTGTGCCTCATTTGCTTGAGAGGTGTCCTGACGCTTGGGATGAAGTCGTGGTCCATATCTTTGCAGCAATTCCTGTATCTGCACTAGAAGCCTCCACCCAACTAGACAACATGGCACCTATGACCAGAACATATTGCTAGAAACAGCATTGGAGCATGTTAACTAAATGAATTAAAGGTAAACAAACAGGCCCCATGGAACTGGGTGAGCTGCTCTTGACAGTTTGGCATCTTTACAAACATTGTATGACTGACAGGTGGCACGAGTGACAGTACTGTTTAGCCATAAAAGGGAAATGAAGACTAAACCAATGGGTATTACCTGCCAGAATCATTCCATATTTGTTTACAGGAGCAGCAGTAGGACATATTAAATGAATAACATTAGACAACCGTATTCTTTGTGCCACTATTTTACCATTCTTTGATCTCCAGTTAGTCCTGGTGGCGAGGCAGTCTTGCATTCTTTAAATCTTCTCTTTCTCTGGTGCTTGCTTCTGTAAAACAGCAAGACTATGCCGGGTAGGCATAAGAGCTCTATTGGGAGAGAAACCTACAGTATGATGCTAGAAACAAGAGAAGGCTGCTTTATTAGAAGTTGAATCAACATAAGCATTCCCATGACACCCTTCTCTTGCAATGACTGTTGGGCAGCACATTGTGCCACAGTTACATCTTTCGGAAGCCACAAAGCATCAAGCGTCCTCTTTACACGTGTGCCATTCTAATCAATGTACCTGCATATGTGAGGGAATCTCTTTGTGGCCAGCGTTGTCCAAAACCATGGGCAACCCAAACGACATATTTTGAATCCATTAATTTGGCAACACTCATTTGCCAGCTAGGATGCAAGCTCGAGTAAGAGCAACATGACTGGCCATCTGGCAGATTGAACCTGGAGAAGGCAACTACTTTTCAGTACTGCAGTTTGTGTGAACAGAGCACAACTTACCTCTAGTTTTTCATCATGGTTTCTGAGGCAGGACCCATCATAATATTTCACAAAATCGCATTTCATTATCTGCGTATCCTTAGGTTAATTTGAGTCTTCGTGAGGTGGAGTCTGGTTATAAAAAAAAATTATGGGGTTCACTATCTTTGGACATTTTGGACTACACAAGGCATTTTACTACAGTAAAATGAGAAGAAAACAAAGTAATCTGTAATAAAGAATACGGGGGCTATTCTTCAATAACAAGAATGTGCTTTATTCCTTGGAGGCAGCACAGACACCCAACCGCACGGTCAGGCAAGCCGGCAACTGCCAACTGTTGCTACACAGATCATAGAGCACGGGCATGGAACACATGCGATGCCACATGCCACGAGTCCTGGAGCCGGAGGCAAGCTGCCCCATGAAAACCATATAACATAACACACCTCCTTTCCTTCCACAGAAATGGTTGAAGTCCAGATTAAATAACATAAAAACTTAACATGCAATATCATACAATGAAATCATGCAAAACACCCCGTGTCACAAAAACATGAAGTATAAAACAATAAGTTTGAATAATAAATTCTTTTTAAAACTATAAATAAAAACTAAGCAAAAAGGTGAAACACAAATTACAGGCAAAGATGAGGAGCCAACTAGAGTTCAACACAATTGATGCTGGTCACCATATAATACCCCACTCCTTTCCTTGATGGTCTAGGGCCAGATGTAGGTCACCAAATACCGGTCGGTAACGGACGATTTCGGCCGTTACCGACCATTATTTGGTTTGTGACATGTAGGGGGCCTGAAATGTACCGAGTTGGTAAATGTACCGATTCGGTAAAATACCGAATGGGTAAATTTACCGAATCGGTAAATCTAGATGTAGGTGGCACTGAAAACAGTGCCACAGGCCCTTAAGAATTCGTTATTTACCAGCAAATACTATTTGATGGTAAATAACGAATTCCTGTGTACATGCACATCTGTGCATGTACACCTGTGCCATGTGACACACATACAGGCCCTAAGGGCATGTATGTGTGTCACATGGCACACAAGCCTGAATCAGGGGTGCAACAGGGTGTCAAAGTGACACCCTGTCCCCCTGGAGACAACCACTCAGCAGCGTCCACAGTTTCAATTATCTTCTCATCCAGCATCTGCTTGATTATATCTTTAACTTGGGTTCTGGCAGCCATGGGAACTCTTCTGGCAATATGTTTAATGGGAACAGAATCCCTTTTCAGTCTTATTTTATGTAGGAACCCAACAGCTTCCACCAATACAGTCTCAAATACCTTCGCATTTAGTTGTAAAGTACTTTGCACATCAATGTCATCTATACACATAACCTGTTGTTCTGCCCTTGGGTCCACCCTTATGTTACGATCATACTGGTGAACCCACCCCAATATAGCAGGACCTTCCGGAGCAACATAAACCTTTTCTTTGGTCGCCATTCAGCAAATCCGATTTCTGCTTCCTTATAACCCAGAACACAAATGCTATACCTTCAAGATCACATCAGATGGAATTAATTTAACACCTTTCCATACAGAATCACACAATGATTTTGGAACAAAGGTATATAGTGATCCAGTATCCACCATTAAGGACACTGTCTCCCCATTATCCTAAAATTAGCTTTGGGGTGAATCCTGTTCCCACCCAAATCAAACGAGGAGTTCTCTTCTCCCTTGACTAGTATCACTCTGACCTCACTGTCGTCGTCCTCCTCCACCACTACTATCTTTTTCCCTGCAACCTTGCACATGCGGGCATAGTGCCCCTTTTCCACACACTTATGGCACTCCTTGCCTATAGCAAAACAATTTTTTGAGTCTGACAAGTGGAAAGTACTACCGCACCTATAACATGTATGATTAGACCCTCTTTACAAAGGAGGCATGGTGCTCTTACCGGTGTTAGGTTTACCACAGGTAGTACTCCCCCCTATTAGGCTTGCTATGCACCACATTCACTGCCTCAAAATAACTTTGTAGAGTGGCTCCCTTCAATCCTTTATCTTGTTGAATGGTCTTCATCTCATTCTCCCTCATACATTTTTTTGACTCTTCTACAACTTTTGCAATCATAATGGCTTCTTTTAGAGTGGGATTACTAGCCGCCCACAACCTCTCTTGAGCTTTCTTGCTGTAGCATTGAACAATTAATTGATCTCTAATCATGTCATCTTGCATAGGACCAAATTGACACTTGGTGGATAACTCCCTCAATCTTGACACAAATTCATCAATAGATTTATTAACCTTTTATGGTTGTGTGTAGAATCTGTGTCTGCGCGGACCATATTCTCTTGCTTTGCAAATCTAGTGCTTAATCTAATAATGGCATCTTGGTAAACATCATCTACCTCCTCCCTTGAAGCTGGGAGACATTTAAAAATATTTTGCCCCTCTTTCCTTAACGCACCTAGCAATGTGGCTTTTTCCGTACAGCTGAAAATTTTGTACCATCTCATGCCACCAAGTAGTTTTCAAAACAATCACACCAATCTTCCCATTCCATGGATAGTTCCCCAGCTGACCTGAGAAAAGGTGGTGGTGCAGTGATAGTATTTGCAATATTCATGGTGGAAGCACAATGAGCCCACTAAAATGTGACCAGTGACGAGTAAAACACCTTTGACAGTAAATTAATTTTTAAGTATCAAACTAAATATGTAACCAAAGCAGAAAATGTAAATTACCCTACAGAAATTGTTGTAACATGTGACAGAAGTTTTAATGTAGGTAAATCTCTAATTACACAAGGTGTGCTTGTCACTGTTAAAGCACGCAGTTAAATAAATGTACTTTTCATCCCCAAATGCAAGGTTAATGTTACTGGACGCAAAACAGCAAGGTGTGCGTGTCACTGATTTTTTTTCAGAAAGATCTTTAATGACCATACCGATAGATGTGCGTTTTAACGTTGACACAGGCAATCAAAAGGGTGTGTGTGTCTCCGTACGTTTTAACGTTGACGCACGTAATTAAGAGCGTGTGCGTGTCACCGTTCGGATGAATTGGTGGTACATAAGGTAGAAGTGACACACTGTTGCCTCTTTTAAATTAGGAAAACCCAGTGTGTGTGTGTGTGTGTGTGTGTGTCACCGCCGCGATAATTTAGAGTAACACGCTGTAGCCATTTATTAAATATAGAATATGGTGTGTGCGCCAACGGTGCAATTAACTTTAAATGAGCCAATCACTTAAGTGGCAGCCGTACTAGTAACACGCCGTGAAGTGACAGCAGTAAACTTGCCTTACACGCTGTTGCTGTTTATTAATTAGGGATTACGGTGTGTGTGTTACCGCTGCAGTTAACTTTAAGTAAGCCCATCGCTTTAAACTGTAGCCATACTGGTAACACGCCGTTGCCCCTTTGAATTAGGCTGGGAACTGTGTGCGTGTCATCGCTGATATCAATACAGTTGTACCGCCCCTTAGACAGCCTCCAATTAACATGCAGCTGAGGCAAAATGAAAGTTGTGCCGCCCCTTAGTCCTTCTTCAATGAATGCGCTACTGAGGCATCGTTCGCCCGCCCACTCCTATCTGGACTGCAATCACAGAGGGAGAATGACACGCAGACAGACCAGGCGGTCGTTGTCGCAGGTGAGTGGACCAATATTTAAAATATCCACACAGCAGTGTGATACAACCCTCAAATGTACAAAGTTAACGTACCTCAGCCCAGCAAGGTTTAAAAAGTTCCCAAAGGTGGTAATGAAACTCAAACACTTCTCTGGTGTTCATGATGAATGATACAACATGTCGCAGTACTGCGTAGGTTTGTCGGGGTCTCCCGTCATAGCCTGGCACTGTTCCTCCTCCCAAATCATCGCCAAAATATCATAAAGAATACAGGGGCAATTCTTCAATAACAAAAATGTACTTTATTCCTTGGAGGAAGCGCAGACATCCAACAGGCACGGCCAGGCAAACCGACAACTGCCAACTGTCTGAAAAGAAGAGGACAGCAGGTAAGTTTGTTGACAAAACATTTAATTCCAAACGAAATATAGTATTGGAGGGTCACAAATTTTTGCAACGTGCGCAGATTCCTGGTGAATCCATAGATAATTTTGTTGCTGCTCTTAGAATCTTAGCTGTCACTTGCAATTATAGGGAGTTCAGAGATGAACTAATTCGTAATCAGCTAATCGAACGCACATGTAACAAGAAGATTCAAGAGAAACTTTTATCATCTGAGGATCCTGACTTGGAGACTGCTCTCATTTTAGCGAGAAGCATTGAGCATTCTCAATTTTGTATGAAAGAGATGAGTGTGTTGACACCAGCATCATCTGCGCCATCCAACGAAATCAAATTAGTCAGTACAAAAACCACTAACAAACCCACCAAAGGAACCAACACGAATGTGAATGTGCCTCGTATTTCTCCACCTGTACCTATTTTGCCCAAACCCAAATCTGAACAACAAGATCTCTCTTGTTAACGTTGTGGAAGTAGATCGCATTTGGGCAATTTTAAGTTTTGTTTTACCATAAATCAAACTTGCTTCAAGTGTGGGAAGAAAGGACATTTGGCACGTGTGTGTAAGGCTACAGTGCCTCACAAGGGACCATCGCGAACTGTCAAAATTATTGAAGAGGACTGTGTTCACTACGGAGAAGAAAATGAATGTCACGAAATACTAATGTCGTCTTCTTCCTCCATTCAATCAGATGGTGTGGTAGAAATTGCTACTATTGTAGAACCTCATCGAAGGAAATCACCTGCATGTGCCATAAGTTTGAACGGGAGGAACATAACGTTTCTTGCTGATTTTGGTTCTCCCTTTACCCTCATTAATGCCAAGGATTAGGTGACATTTCTGTTGACAAGCCCAACATAAAGATTTTTGCTTATGGTGGTAAAAGGGTTGAGGTCCTTGGCGAATTCATGGGCAATTTGGAATCCAAAGGTGATTTTGCATGAGGGCCTGTATTCATAGTGAAGGAAGGTGCAAATTTGTTGGGATGGGAGGAACAGGGTGAGCTTGGAATCCTTCTTGATTCCAATCATCCTGATATGGATTTATCGAAACATGAAGCTAAACAAGTTTATTCTAGCCTTCCTGCTGCTACCCCTGTGCACTCAGTTACTGCTGAGTCATCATTTAATGGTGATTGGATTCTAAGTTATCCAGAGATTCTTAGTGGTGAGTTAGGTAAGCTCAAAGGTTTTAAGCACTGCATTATTCTCAAGGAGGGGCATAATGGCTGTTGCACATAAAGTGCATAAAGTACCACTCGCAATGTGGGTTGAACTTAGACAGGAACTTGAGCGGTTTTGTGCGATGGGAGTAATTGAGCCCATTGAGGGGTCTGAATGGTTGTCCCCCATTGTTTTGGCGCACAAGGCAGACACATCTCTCAGAATGTGTGTGGGCTTGCGCAACCTTAATGCATGTATATGGGTGGACCGCCAACCCCTGCCCTACATCAATGAAATGTTGTCAACTTTGGAGGGTGCAAAGTATTTCTCCTCACTTGACATCTCCTCTGCTTACCACCAAGTGGAGTTATTCAAGAATTCGAGACACCTCACGTCCTTCGTGACACCTGAAGGAGCGTTCCGTTATATACGCATGACGTTTGGTTTAGCTTCGGCTTCTGCAGTGTTCCAGCGTAATATGGGGAACCTGTATAAGAACACTGCGGGAGTCGTCTTTTTCCAAGACAACCTCCTGATTCACTGAAAAAATGTGCTAGAGCAACAATGCCGGAGTCAAGCAGGTATTGGAGATTATCAAGTCCAATGGGTTAACATTGAGGAAAGACAGATGTAAGTTACTTCAAGAAGGTGTAGACTATCTGAGGCACCATACTTCTGCAAACGGGGAGGAGCCTAAAGTTAAGCTCCTTCGTGCCATTCAAAATGTACCTGAGCCACAGAACAAGGACCAGCTTTGTTCTTTTCTAGGGCTGGTTGAGTACTACACCAAATTTGTGGCCAATTTCTTGGATAGGACAGTCTGTTTGCGTGAGCTTCTAAAAAAGAATGCAAGGTATACATGGTCGGATCAGTGTGCTAGTGATTTCAAGCTATTGAAAGAAGCAATTGTTCAGGCACGCCCACTCAAGTTATTCAACATTAATGATCGCTGCATTGTTACCACTAAGGCAAGTAATGTGGGTTTGGGGGCTGTTCTCATGCAGAAACGATCTGACAATAGGGAGGAGACCATTGCTTTTGCCTCTAGAGCTCTGGGGAGCGGAGAGCACATACTCTACGATTGAGAAGGAGGCCCTGGCTTTATGGTGAGGTGTACAATATTTCCGTAACTTTTTGTGGGGGGAGTAAATTTGTCCTTAGGACTGACCTCAAGCTATTGGTTGATCTTTTTACTACCAAGGATGGTAGCAGAGCCACTCCTTGTATTGCCAAATGGCAGTACAGACTGAATGAATTTAATTACCATTTGGAATATGTGGCTGGTGTGAAGAATCAGGTAGCCGATTGTCTGTCCAGGTTACTGCTCACTGAAATGGTCTCCGACTTTGAGGATGAACATTTGGAAATGGTGTGTGCTGTTGGTACTGCAGCGGATGCTGGGGCTGCTTTGTCTGGGGTTGACTGGAACCTTGCTCTCTCTGAGGATGTTGACATCAGGAAAGTGATAGATTTTGTGGTTCACGGCTGGCCTAACAGAACAATTTTGTCTCCTGAGCTGATTCCTTTGAAAAGAGTATGTGATGAGTTGTCTCTGGTTGACGGGATCCTACGTAGAGGTGGATTACTGGTTGTCTCTATGACCATGCATAAAAAGGTTCTCGATCTGGCCCATGAAGGTCATCTGGGCATCCGTGCATGAAGCAGAGAGTTGGGGAGGATTTCTGGTGGGCGGGTGTAGATAGGTCTATTGAGCATTGTGTTCGTGATTGTGGCACGTGCGTTTTGAGTGACAAAACTCAAGTGACCTATCCCTCTTCTATTAGTCCTGTTGTTGTGAAGAACTCACCTTAGTCCAAGTTGGCTTCGATGTGGCTGGTCCGTTGGTGGTTTGGGGAGTTCTCCCAAATACGCATTGGTATTAATTGATTATATGTCCAAATGGCCTTAAATTAGGTTTGTGGAGGGGATCAATTCTTCTACTAGCAACAACATCTTTAAGGATGTTTTTCTTCGGGAAGGGTTCCCAGATTCAGATTTAGGTTTGGGCAAACTAGGTGCAGGTGGAGAAATACGAGGCACATTCACATTCGTGTTGATTCCTTTGGTGGGTTTGTTAGTGGTTTTTGTACTGACTAATTTGATTTTGTTGGATGGAGCAGATTATGCTGGTGTCGACACACATCTCTTTCATACAAAATTGAGAATACTCAATGCTTCTCACTAAGATGAGAGCAGTCTCCAAGTCAGGATCCTCAGAAGATAAAAGCTTCTCTTGAATCTTCTTGTTACATGTAACTTAACCCAATCATTCATAGTTTGACACTGACAGGGAATGTGTTTTAATGTCATGTTGGGGTGAATTAGAACTATGATCTTCTTGGTGCTCTAAAATTTACATGCAGCAAGTAAGCCACAAGCTCAGCTCCCTCGCGGTGCTCTAGGGGAGGGGAATCACCCTGAACCCACCAATACTCAACCCTAGGGTTGATTTCCCAAGCTAATTCACAATCCTATGCACAGGCATATAATCACATTCCATTCATATTTCAGTAGTTGCATAAACAGAAAAAAGAGTAGATCGTGATTTTCCTTTCTTTGCTTTTTAATTCTCTACGCCCAGCCAACATGTGTTTCGTCGATAGGGGATTACCCTGCGACTTCTTCAGGGCTACAGAAACATAATAATATCGACATCAACAACAAATCATGCTTGTATTATTCAAAACATGGTGAAGAAACTTTTGACCACTGTGTTGTCACCTACTTGGAAGGTATATACTAATAGAGGAGAAGACAATATCTCCTTCGTACTGTGGAAACCCATGCATTAAGTGCATTTATGCGTCACATGCCAAACAATGTGCTGAGATCTACTGATTGTCTGGTGCTCGTGATGTCCAATGTAACAAGTATAAAAATGTGTGGTGCCTAAGATCTGACCAACTTCCAAAAACCATCATGCTTATAAACCGTGTTAATCTATGGCCAGTTGTGACCATCTGATTTGGAGGTGATCCTGCCTCTGTGTCCCCCTGTGTGGACTGTGTTTTAGTTGTCAGTAACAGGGCAACCACAGAATGAGGATTAGCCACTGTGAGTGGAGAAACAACAAAATATTGTGAAACACTTCATCCAAGTGGGCAGCAGCAGTCCCCTCACCTAGGCATTGGGGGTTATCTAGCAGTCTAAAATCAAGTTTCCTCTTTCAGGAACAATTCAGTCACATCAATACTTCATAATTGCACCTCAATCACCCCAGGAAGCCAAAGTCAGGCACCACAAAAATATAATCCGGATACAAAAAAAGATTTTATGTTATCTTTCTGAAAGAAGCAATGTAAAACATGTATGTCAAAATTCCTTTGAGCAAAATTTACAGCAAGCCAAAACTCATTGAAATACACTTAAAAAGATGTTCTCAAAAGTTAAAATGTGTGTGATCTTTAAAATACGGCACAACACAATTCAAAATGATAAATAAAGACCCATTTATAGACATAACAATAGTGCAAAAACTGAGCGAAAACAAGCAACACAATGGTCTAAGTTGCAAAACTGATCCATTCAATCTGGGGTAAAAAGTAGTTTGAGTGGTGTCCACATCACCATCTATTCAGTCCTCAATACCCACAGATTCAATGTTATTACGTTGACGCATTTCAGTAGAATGGATTTATAGGTCCCCACCTTCCTCAGGATAGACAACGTGAGTCTCCCACATATGTATGACACAAAACTTCAATTAAAACCACTCACAGGCTCCACCCAAGACCCTTTATGATGATCCAGAGCCTTCTTAAAGACCTTTTAATATTGACGGGGAAAACCTCCTCAATGATGTCAAACCTTCTTTTTCAATTATAAGGGCTTCAAGTGACACACGGCCACCATCCAATTTGACTTCTTTAAATAACTTTACACTGTTGGGGGTCCACTCTCCTCGTGGAAAGACAGTTAATAATGTGGGAACATGCAATATTCCATTCTGTGTCCTCTGAGTAAAAGAATCTCTAAGGTGCTCAGACTTCGTAAAACGATCGCAGAACGGCTCATCTGGTTTGACTCTGCTTTCATTTCAGATTGTTTTAAACCTCCTTGAGTTTCCAACTGCCAAAACGCCCAGATACGTTCTTCCTCAAGGACTTATCTAGCAGCAAAAGAGCCGGGAGGAGTAATAAGCAATGGCTGCTTTTAATCACGAAGTGCTGCATATAATATCTCAAGAGCAAAACCCTCTCATTGATGACCTTACAATAAGAAGGGTTTCAAAGCCAAAGGCAGAGGCTAAGGACAAAGTAGTCTTTAAAGAGAGAAAAGTGTTCTCTGCTTCCTTGGCAGAGACTCTGGAGTGTCTCTCTTGGTGAGATCCTGTAGATGCTTAACAATATTAGCATAACCCAAAAAAAACACTGGCAACAATAACCAGCCACACCTAACAGATTGTGCACTTGGCACAGAGTAATAAAATGTGCTGCCTGTATGATAGCCCAGACATGATTGGTGGACAAATCTATTTAACCTTGCTGGAATGTGAAGACCTAAACAACATACATCTAAATGCAAAACAAAAATTCGCCTCTGAGACTTTTTGCCATTTCATGGCTAGTCCAGGGAAGTAAATACAATGAATCACATTTGTATTGGCCCCAACAAACCGGATCGACGAAAGACTCCGCATACCGACTGAAAATAGAACCACCAGGGAAGGTAAGAGAATTAAGGTATTTCTTGAGGGCATGAGAGAATAAATCTCATCCAGGTTAGTTCTCTATTCAAATCTAAAAGTAAACAGAAAGTGGCTATTAGGATGTATTGGGGTGGAAAAGAAGGCGGACCACAAATTAACTACAATGAAATAGGTAGCCCTATGCATTTTACAAAACAGAGTGATTGTGACGTTTGGAACAACAGGAAAACTAGACTATACTAGAGAATTTACAGCTCGCAAATCCCGACAAACCAATATGTTTTTTTCAGGTTTTCTTCAAAGGTAAGTTAGCAGTATGGAGGAATGTCTTTTCCTAATAAGGCAGCTATAACAAGGTGAACAACTTCTTTAGCTTCAGGCCGAAGAGGATAGCTGGATAATCTTATCAGGGTCAGTAATGAGTGTACTCCTATTTCACTGGCATGTTGGGACCACCTGGATGTGGGAACCTTCTCTAAAATAGCACTTCAGTCCTCTGAAGTGGTTTCAACTTCGGATGCAACAAGGAGAGGAAATTCACTCAGCAAAGCAAAAACACATTTGTTTCCCACTGGAACATCCAAATAAACTCCATCAGGAATACAGTACACTACACAATTCAATTTATAGACATGATTTTGTGCAAAAAGATTAGCAAAGTAGAAGACCATGTTGGTCATATGTAGTATCAAAGACTACAGATAGGATTCTGGTGTGCATAGAGCAGTCTGTTTCTCTAAACTGTCCAAGAAGTTGAGGAATCCCCGGGGGAGAGGAGGCAGTGGAAAGCTGACATGTCCTACTTGCTCAGGCGAAGCCTGGGGGCAGTTTGGACAATACCCCTCCAGTGATCCAATTGGCCACAGCTGAAATGGGAGACGTTCTTTGGAGAACCAAACCTCCGCCCATCTCTTCTTTAACCCATCACACCCTTCCTGTTTTCCACCTTGCTCCTTTTACATTGATTTTCTCTTCTGTGTTTCTATGCGTGATTTGCAACTGCAACCCAGTCTGACAAGCCTTTATTTTACCAGCAATAGAAATAGTACATACCTGCTCCTTAATTTAGTGGGAGGTGGGAAGAGGGCCGACTACAACAGCTCTGTGAGCCCGGAGAGGGCACCTAAAGAACCATGCTGGATTCCTGCAGGTGAACAAACAGTAAAGATGACTTTTAATTTTGTTTTATCTTGTCACATTTGCTCTGAGCTCAAAGACCGAGGTCAAATGTCAGTCTACTTTTCTGATAAATTGCTGCTTATTATTTTAACATGGAGACTGGTGTTTATTGGTGTAACAGCAAAGTATGAGCATTTTGTAAAGTGATCTATGCGACAGTCTTGCAGGTGCGAAAGAAAAGACTTTAGGATATTGTTTCCTTCTAACTCAACACAAAATGTTAACAACTATACATGAACTTTAGAAATATTTCAAAATAAATCGACAGGAAAGCCCACATTAAGCACTGTTTTTCAAATTCTAAGGATTGATGGAAACAAAGATTTGAATAGGGCCAAAACAAATCACTTTACTTGATGATGCTAAAATTACAAATATTCACCGAAACTCAATTTCCATCCATTATTATTCGTATGTTATATAGTTTTCTATATAAAATTGTATGTCTGTGCAAATCCAGTGGTCATTTTCATTTAAATGTGCTTGCTGTAAATGATAATGGCTATCACAAAATGATCTAGTATATATATGTGGTGCAGTGTGCTCTTAAATACAATACCAGCTACATATTACATCCATACCACTCGCCTGCTGAATGGGCGTGGCTCATAAACAACACTTGTTGTTTTTGTGATGCTTGGTTTTTTCAGAATCCTTTTGAGTTCAGTGATGCAAAATTGATAGCCGCACCTCCAGTTTGAAAATTGTTTTAGCACCACTAACTGCTAAGGCCACAGGAGCTCTTACAGCACTAGGAAATTACTATTAGATCCATTCGATTCCCTCAATTGGAGGAGTCACACTTGGAGCACCAGAATGTACTGAGGCGCTTGAGGGAGCTCTCCAAAGGCCTCAATGCGTGCAGACTAAATGGCGGAGCAGTGCGCGTGGGTTGTAGGACACAAGCATGCTTTCCTTTCCCATGCGTTCCTTAACGCAGGTGGAACAACGAATGTGTCTGAACCACGCGTACCATTTCCAACGCAAGTCATTACAATGACTTGCCTTGAAGGGGGGCCTTGACTTTGCAATAGTATAATTTACTATTCTAACTCCAGTGCCCGCAACAGCAGGGAGAACGTTGTAAATGGAAAGCATGGTTCAGGCGCATTCATTGTTCTGCTCGCGTTGCAAAGGCAACTCGTTGTTCGGTGGTGATGATATTTGCTGTTTCTCATGTGCATGCTCACTTTTGTCAATGCTGTGTTTGCCATTTGACGCTGGCTACCTGACACCAGCAGAGGTAAATGAAGAAGTAGGGACCATACTGCTATGTAGCTTCTGAAGACAAGAGAGTCACAGTAATATCCCTGTTGAAGGGCAGACAATGGCAGTTAGTAAAAGAACATAGACTTACTTAGGACACAGTGCTAGAACTGGGAAAATGAATGATTTGAGCATTGTTTGTTTCAATTTATGCTAATGTAATAAAATGTAGAAGAAACTTTAAACAACTTCTCGGAGTCACTAATTAACAATTCTTCCTTGTTAAAATCAGAGGTAGGCCTAGTTAGCCTTCTGAGACCTGTAGAAACCCGACAGAATCTCTGAAAACAAGATGTTGCTCCCTTGGCCGAGATACTGAGAGAGGGTTAACTTGAGTAACAGTTATACACAGCACTGTAGAAGAGGTAGGCATACCAACAAATGAACAGGAGGATCCAATTTAAGAGTCTGGCTTGGTGGTTTAAGAGCCTAGGCACAAACTGAATCATGGGAACATTTAGCACGGAAACAAATATTATGTAAAATTATGAAAAAATGTCTGAAAATTCAAAAAAGTATATTTCTTTAACAAGTATTTTACCTTAGTATATAAGATTATATCACTGCATTATAACACACAGAAGTGAGGATTAGAGATTAAGTCTTCCCTTGTTCTCCAAGGCTACACACAAAAACTCACAAAATGAAGGACTATCGTGCAAACTAAAACTCTGAGCATCCCAATTTGGATGTGAAGCATGCCACTATCTAGTGGGGGAGGGCAATATTTACAACCTTTTGGGTTTTCCTCCCTAAATGAATAGCACAAGAGCAGAATAACATCTCTGAACGTCCAAATTGGGATGCTCAGAGTTTGTTTGCACAATAGTCCTCATTTTGTGAGTTTTTATATTACTGCATTGACGTGTTTATTTAGAACATGAATAAGAAACATTCAGACTCCCACTCTTACGATGATACCATTAGTGAACCAAGAGGAAATTAGTTCTCGTGTACACTTATATGTGGGCTATATTCTTATTTTACAAGAAGCAATATCATCACTCATGTTAAGGTTTTCTCATGTGAAATAATGAAAAAGTTGGAAGCACAATAAGATTAATTCATTGCTGAGGATCCCACAATATGTTCAAGTGGCCAATCCAGGATCGAGTCTAAGTTTTCTGATCTCACATTTTGTAATCCAGCCACTTGATTGGTGTACCTTTCTCACTTTTGTTTGATATCAAAGTTTAAGGCTTTATCTTTCATTCTTGGTGCATGAAGTTAGAGCATGGGTAGCAGGCAGAATCCCCAAGAAAGCTTTGCTCACTTTGGGCTTGAGAGCTAAAGAGAACCTAAACCTGAACCAGAGCCTAGCATCTGTCTCAATCCTTTAATGGCTCACTCACCTCTGTACATTTCTCTTGCTATTTTCTTCCTGGAATAAGCTTAGACACTGCTGCCAGTGTGATATCTGTTTTATATGTGAGGATAACTTAGCTTTCCCTAATGATAACCATCTTGTACCTGTGCTGCGTGTGAATGTAACTTAGACTGCTGCCAAATGCAGCATATTGTGTGTGTGTGCTTCACACAGGCTTGGACTGCTGTACATGTTCTATACATGTGAGGGAATTTTGTATTGTTTCCGACCAGATAGGTCTTTGTTTAATGGATGGGAGGAAAGTGTGCACTCCTTCATGATGCTGTACCCAGATTGTGTGTGGAGATCTTGCTTTGCGTGAGTCAAGTTTGTACTTTTTCACACACGGTGCTGACTCTTACACTTATACAAAATCTGAAATGCTGCCTGCTCGCTGTATCTATGGAAGGTGTTAACTGATGCCGCCTAGTGTCAACTTCCTACATGTCTTTTGAAGCAAGTCTGCACTGGCTCCATGGCTTTGAAGGACGCTTGCACTGGCCCTGCAGTTCCACCTTGTTCCATGTCTTTGAAGAAAGCGTGCACTGACTGGCCCTGCAGCAGAATACTTGTTCCGTATCTTTGAAGGAAGCTTGTAGTTGCTGGCACTGTATTACCACACTTGTTCCATATGTTTCAGGGAAGGCTATGAAGGCCTTGACTGGTGTTGTAAGTTTGATGCAGAAGCCTGTGCTTCTGTTACCCGTGCTCTATCTATTTGTGTAAGTTATAGGTCTGACCAGAAGTCTGTTTTAGCTGTCTCACCAGATTCCTGTTTTCACAGAAATAATACAAAATCATGCTTGGAGAAAATGGGATTTAGGTAAGCCCACTTCAGTTATTCATCACAAAGAGTGCCATTCACATATTTATTCAGCTCTTCAGAACAATATAGATAGAAGTGGGGAGTGGATCACCCCTCTTTGCCAAGGTTTGGTTCTGCTGAGTAGGGAACTGCTGGTCTTTAGGATGGCAGGTAAACTGAGTAACAGTATTTTGCCTGGTTACTCGGCAAAGCTTACAGAGAAGTCTGAACTCAGGAGAGATTTCCTTTAGGCCAACCCCCAGCAGCTTACCTGCAAGTGTAGATTAGTGCTAATTAAGTCTGCTCCCATTGCTACTGGCCCATATATTTCTTATGCAGTGCCAGCCATCACTGCTGCAAGATTCAAAAGCATGCCACCATCTTGAAATTGTATTCTGCATACATATTTTACTGTTCCAAGATGACAGACCAGTGTGAAGCTTTACTGTTTTTTTTTTTTTACTGATGCACTGTCACCCACATTTAGGACTGATTTATATATTGGCGGACAGGGAACTCCATCACAATGGAGACTGAGTTCCTGGGGCAACATAATAGTCTGCCGGCCTGATTTAGAAGTTGGAGACTACTCTGTCTCTGCCATGGTCAAACCCCTTGACAGGATAAGTGTTGCGAGAGGTTCGGCTAAATGTCTGCCCACCTAATTTCGATGGTGGACATACAGCTGTTTTTCAATGCCAGTCACCATTGAAAAATGCTCAATGCCCCCCTTGCCATGGGAGGTAACTCCCACAGCAAAGGGGACACTATTTTTTTTATTTTCAAAATGAAAACATTGCTTTGGGTTTTTCAATTTTAAAATAATTTATTTTTTAAAGCTTTAGACATATGGATCTATCATGTTGACAGAGCCATACGGCAAACTTACAATGCATTGACAGGAACCACTGTCAAGGTAGTTACTTCCAATGCTAGAAATGCCTGCTAGACAAGCAGCACCTCCGTCATGGCGATGGAGTCATTTTCTCCGTCACCGTGGCAGAGAGGAGTCCACCTGACAAAAAATAAATCAAGCCCTTAGTTGCCATATTTTTTTCTTTTGTTTTTCTTCATTCCTTTCTTTATGTATCTTGTGTATTTTAGCATATGCTTGCGTGGGCACAGAAAATCACCACCTTGTTTTTTAGAACGCAAGTTGGAATTATGTAATGCCTAGATTCTACCCTGCAAAAGTCCAGAACGATCAAACTCACATTGTGTGCAATGCTTATTCAAGTGTGGCTTATGGAAGATTAGATAGCCTTAGTGGACATTCAGGCTTCAGTGTAGCTTACTTCAAGAGCTTTGAAGAACACGAGTGAACTGATGCACTAGATAGTCAACATGTGTCTCCAATGCCACCATATGTCCAAATTCTTCTCCTTCCTAGTGAGTGGTACCTATGTGAGAGCAGTGTGCTTGTGTGAATGCAGGAGAGCCGTTATGTTTTGTGAGTGCATTGTGAGGAATGTTCCTGTGTGAATGCATGATTAAGAGTGTGTTTGGTGAGAGCAGGTACAGGGTAAGTGGCCTACAGGTTGAAAGTTGTGCCCATGTGAATGCAGAGTGAAGCATATTCCTATGTGACTGCAGTATGAGGGATGTGCCTGTGTGAGGGCAGCAGTGTGTGTGTGTTGGGTACCTAGATGCTATATCTTTGTGTGCGTGCACTTTATAAGGGCCACACCTATTAGTGTTTTTATTGCTTTGTAGGGTTATGGTTTTGATGTGCAGAAAGCGCAGGGGGTGTAAATACAACAGTGTGTGTATGAGAATCATAGTGAGTTTTGATGTGGCATATGCAGGCTGTCAGAGGAGGTTGAGGAGTGTTGGGGGTGAACAGCTTACTGAAATGTTACCCTAGTGAGGGGGCCCAGTTATTTTGCTTACACTAGGGCAAATGGTAACCTACCTACGCCAATGTGTGAAAGTGTTTTACATATCATTTCTTTGTGTGTCTGTTGTAGTTTATATTCAGGGCCACTGGAATTGTGCAATTGTGTGACCGCTGCATTTTTTGCATAAGTATAGATTTGCTACATAATCCAACATCTGCTGCATAAGATGCAGATTTTATTTTAAAAACACAAAATATTTTGTTTCTAGTTCAAACTGTTCAAAAATTACTTTAAGTGCTGCAACATGTTTGCCGCACAGTTGAAGGCACTTTGCAAAGATTGACTGGTAATTTTTTTTATGCCTATTGCTATATTAGATTGTTAATCTAGATCAAATTAGGGGCAACCAATTCCGAGACCATATTAACAAGTGTAGAAATGACAAAATAATGACGTAATGCTATCATAAAACCTGTCGCAGTAAGCCACATAATTTGCATTTTCTCGCCAAATAATTTACTCGACCCTGCCATATAATTTGGCCCTCCTCTGCCGCATAATTCCAGTGCTCCTATTGTATTCTATAATTACACCATAGGGTGAGTATGTGTTTAATGAGCATAAGTGCTACCACATGGTAGCTACTACGTGACTCCATGTCAGTATGTCCTGACTTATTAAAATAACATTTTGCATCCTAGGGCGTGTCAGTTTAAGATAACCTTGCATGTGTGACCCTACAAGACTCCACATGCACAGTTTTATTGGCTAAATTCCAGGAATTTCTGAATGTCACAGGCCGCATAGAGGAAACGTAAGTTCCCTTATCTGCTGTCAAATTCTGTCGTATTGATCTTCACTCTAATGACTGGCATGATTTCATTTTAGTGTTCTTATATTATTTTGATTTCTTACAGAAGGCCCCTTAACATTGCCTCCAAGCATATATTCTCTGGTGAGGTTGCCAGTTTGAAAGCCACAGCCCAGACAAAAATGGCGCCCTGTGACGATGTCTTCAGGCCAAGCAGGAAATGGCTGCTGCACAAAAGGAAGAAGAGTCGGTAAGGCTGACCGCATCAGCAAGCTAGAGGGAGGAAGAGATATGCAGAGGGGCGCTGGCCACATTAAATATCTTTGAGAAGCAGCCTTCAGTTGAAATCGGCGAGTGCCCCCTGTGTCATTGCACTACTTCCAGGCCTGGCTTTTCCTTGACAAACCCGTACATTCTGGGAGGTGAAATGTTGGTGTACAATGCCATCAGAATACTTTACTTTGTAAAAGAAGCTCCGGATTTAGGAACTGGGTGCAGGTGTCACGTATTCACATGATGGGGATTTTAAATCTTCCCATTTCAGGTGTGAGTAGTTCAGCCCGTACCTGTCAACTTTTCTAAACCGAAATGAGTGATATTTGCGTGGCGTGTGGATACTACAGCACAAAGGGGGACTGCTCAGGAATCTTGGGGCTAGTGCTACATTCTAAAACACAAATGGCCAGAAGCCGGACAGAAATATGTGCGGTTTAAAACACACTTTAGAGGGAGTTGTAGTTTCACAACCAAAGAACTTTATAGAAAGTGAGTGAATAATGGTGCCCTTTAAAGCACATTATACCAGAAACTTTGGTCAAGAAAAGAGAGCGCCAATCGACCATTTAATCCGGGGAAGGGCAGGCTTTTAGGACCAACCACCCTAGTAAATATATAGCAAACATGTTGAATGGCACAACTATAGCAGTCAGATTTGGGGAGGTTACAAAGGTTGGCTTGTAGGGAAGTGTGTGTGTCTACTCAAAGGAATTTGGGGGAAATGGTGTGGTAAATGTGGAAGTTACAGCAGACCGATCCAATAATACTGGATACAGAAGCCCTTCGACAGATTTTGAGGTTTTCCACCAAAGAGGCTTTATGATCTTGATGGGGAAAATCCTATGTTTAAGGGTTCCTAACCCCCAAGTGCACAGACAGTGGCTGTGAAGCGATAATAAACCTCAGTCACCTCACACTAGGAGACAGGGCTGTTCCCTTTATACCTTGCCACGCCACAAGACTACATCAGACACGAAACTGCTCAATCTTTACTAAACAGACGATTGTAGTCAGACGTCGCTACTGGAAAATAGTGCCATGTTAGCAGCTCCTCCACTATAACCAAAAAAGAGGGTTTGCGCACATCACCCCACAAGGCTTTGGTTACGATTAGGGCTCCCGTTTTTATGGTTTTTACTTTTTGGCCATTTCCGTCTGTGTTTATCCAGATTTATTTTGTGGCTATTTTATCTGTATTTGTCCATATTTATTTAGTGTTTTGCATATAGATTAAGTTGTAAAACTGTACATTTCCATATCTATTTAACTGATAGATGTGCACCTCTTACTTTGATGTCTGTCGTGTTTTAGCTATTTAAGTTGCTAAATATTACATAACAATGCATCCATTGGTAAATACTAGCATTATACCATACATTTCTTATTTAAAGAGATTTCATCCTGTATTTTAATTAACCATGCTGTTCATCTGCTCAGCTGCTTGCCTATAAATAATGGAAGACAGCACGTAGAGTCACTTAAAAGAAGCAACATTTTTTGTATTTATCCACTTTAAAAAATGAATACAGACAGAAAACACATTGTTTTCTGCCTGTATTTATCTGTAAAAATCCGTAAAAACGGAAAACAGGGAGCCTTAGATACGATACAACAAACAAATATGGCCTACACGAGGGAACCGATCGGCATACATGCCTTGCATAGCAAAATCGATAGGTGAGCAGTCTCCTATTGGAAAAAACGTATTTCTCATCATTAGTTTTCCAAAAAATTCTGATAATGTAAATAGAAAAACATTAAACGAAAAGAACCCATGCTGCATGGTGCTATGGTTCTTGTATAGTGCATTATTACTTTCAATTCTTTTATGCATACATTTCACCTTCTATATATATACATGACCATATTACAAACATACACTTAATTCATATCATTTCATATTATCAACCAACAATTTCTCCTCGTCTTTGTGTATGATTTTCGAAAATTGTTGGTATGTATGTGTAGGAATGAATCAACCCTGCACCCCGAAAATAACTCAACGTCCCTAAAGGATCCCAATCCAACACCCATAATGCCCCCTCACTTACCTCGTCATCATCACCCCGGTGAATTGCTCCAATGGCCCGTTTCCTGTAAAAAAAGAAAGGGTTAACCTGGACGGCAGAGAATCACTAACAAAGGAGGAAGGCGGATCCATAGACACTGGTGGCCTATTACCAGCGAGTGTGGGAAGTCAAGAAAAGGCATTTGGTTTGAAGGCGAGACGATGGTGGCGACACCAGGAAGACTCCAGAAAGGAGGACGTGAGTCCACGTCAGGAGGAGGTATGAGAAAAGAACCAGCCCAGCAGAGAAGACTTGGACGAAGATGCCAACCTGGAGGATGGAGACTGACGTCTAGTTTCCATAACTGGGGAACAGAAGTGTGAAGTTGACAAAGCTCCAGAGACTTGGAGCAAAGAGTGGTGGTCACCATGGGAGGCTTAACTTCCCCGCCTCAACTCAGGAGAGTTGCGGTTTTTCCTGGTACGTAGACGGAGGTAGAAGGGAGGATTCACGGGCAGTACGGGGAGGTAAAAGAAAACACAAGAAAGTCCTAATTAGAGTGAGATAGTATGGGGAGGAGGAGGGAAACACGCGAGGGGTCAGAGACGAGTAGAGAATAGGGACCAAGAAGAGTCCCTGCTCAAATAAAGATAATAATTCCAAGAAAGAAAAAGAAAAGAAGAGTAAAGAAGAGTAAAGAAAAGAGCCTTCCTAAATATTTGCCAGAATTATTACTATTGCTTGATTATTTCTAAATTGTCATTACTAATAAAAAAATCATGATATAGAAAAAGGTTCGCTACTGAAAACCCGAGAAAGAGAGATTTAAGGTGGAAATCTGGGGAAAACCCAAACGATCCACAAGACAACAAGAGGCACATAGTTAGTTTAACAAAGCCAGCAGGACAAACTGCACATGTTGTTTTCTTTCATTATTCACATTCCTCCCCCCTTTTTCTAAAGGTCTAGATGTTAATAACCAGAGAGCGAAAGAGGTTCTATTTCCCACACCACTGGGTGTGGTGATGGTCCCTATCACTTACAAACCTACTATTCAGGCCATCTTACTTACCTTGCTCTCCTGACAACTGGGGGACGACACACCACTGGAGTCCGGACCGGGAACCAAAGAGAAGGAAAAGTAGATTACCTATGAGACGATGACCTAAAAGACAGAAACCAACAAACCATACCCAACAATTTTTTTTTTTTATTTCTCTTCACTTTCCTTTGGCGCATTGTCTTCCCGCGATAAAAACGCCAAAATTGAGAAACACATTCGGCCTCCCAGGTTTATTTTCAGCCCATCCCTTACAGTACGTTACATCCCCTAATCCACAAGGAGGAAGTCCATATAAAGAACAAAGAAATCTGTAGAGGAACAGTCTCTCAAAACATCGATTTGAATTCCTCAATCGAGGAGTAGTTTACATCTTCCACATGAAAGGTCGAAGTGCTTTGGCCCAAACATTCTTGGCCTCCTCAGGACTGAAGGAAAGACTAGAACAGTTTCTGCATAAACCACAACGAACTTTAATCACTGATTAAAATCCGAAGGCACTTGTACTTTTTACACTGCACCTCTATGGATGCATCCTGGCTAAAGGTCGGCCAGGTTGTAATATAGTGCACAATGTGTCTTTTCTCTCTGAACAGTTGGTTGTCTTGTAAAAAATCAGGCACATTATTTAAGATGTGCCCGTCTACAACCCTGCATGCATGAGACCATCCAAAGTGCACCTTCACTGTTGCCCATATTCACTGTGGACAAAGATCCTACCGGAGTGTGACTAGAACATGCACCAAAAAAAAGTTTCTAAATACCGTGCTAGGGGATGATAATCTAAGTGTGAACGCCCTCATTTGAATACCCTGAATGAGAAACTTACAAAACCTGCCAACTGGCAAAGAACTCCTTTATGTACCTCTCGAAAATCCAGATAATGTGAATTCCTCCTCAGTACTCCTTAACCAACAATGCATATATGCAAGAGTAAAACTCTTCTATATCTGCCCTCCAGCATGCCACGTCATTACAATTGAAATTTCTGTATTCTACTTCTGCCTGAGGTGTTCACTTGTGTATTGTCTTTTGGGGTCCCCTTGTACATCAAGCACCTGTGGTAATACTCCACTGATCTGGCGCATTGAGAAGGAATGAAAAGAGCGCACCATATGCATCCAAGTACTCTGTTCTAAAATGCGGCGTCGGCGAGTCTGATCCAATTGGACGTGTGGAGGCAAATAAATGTACAGTATGTTGGCAAAGCATTCAAGAAAGATGTGGTTGCGTGCACCATGATGGCCATCTTAGACTAAATCTCTTCTGTGTTATTTATATGTGTATCTTATTTAATTCCACGTTAATGGCTTCATAAATATTTTTATATTTAAATACTTACAAGGAATTTCAAAAACGTTTTTATGAGTTATTTACAAACATTGCTATCTACAATCCTGATACTGCAAAATGGACTCTGTTTTTTAAAAATGTCTTTGAATCAACACACAAGTCACAAATACAAATGAATATCAAGACGTCCTTAAAAGTTTGTTTCAGAGATTTGACTTGAGTTCATAAATGTGTCCTCTTTTGTTCCTAATTTAAGGAACTTAACAAATGTAAGGACCCCTTTAATAGAGGTCGCAAAAATGGCAGCCATCTCGGACTGGATCACTACACTTCTTACTTTCATCCTATACCTCATCTGATTACACAGTCATGTCTTCAAGACTCTCCATTTTAGAGGTATGCACACTGATTTTAATACCTTGAACCAAGCACGGTTCATGTACAAATGAACCCCTAGGGGCCCCTGTGAGTTTGTAAAGGGGAAACAACCCTTGAGTTTTAAAAGGAGTGACAATGCTTGCTCATCAATTAAAATAAACTCTGCACTGCTGAAAGGAACTTAACAAATTAAAGACCTCATTTCATCAAGTTCATTCATGCCGATGGTAGAATTTCTCAATCAATCTCACTTCTTGTTTTTTTTTAATGGAAAGTGCTGAGCCCTCTCTCCTGTCAAGTTAGGCTAAAAATACAACTGCCCACTGAAAGTCATTTTCTGAATGGTTCAAATCCTGAAGGTGTTGTACCAAAGGTGCAACCGGAGTCTCGCATTTTATCCTTGAGCTGTGCTGCAGTATCCGGGATTTCACTGCCCGAGTTATCTGGCCTATATACACTTCTTCCCACTGGCATTTGATACAATAGACCACATTTTTTGTATTTCAATTTAAAAAAAAATCTGTTTGGGCAAACACAATGTCATTAAGCGAATGATTTGTTTGTGTCAAAAGTAAATTTCATGCCAGACAATTCAACATTTGAAATGTCCAACAGGATTAGGTAAACTTATCATTTGCGAAAGAATGTTCATCGGCTGGAGTGATGCTTTTACTAAAGAATCACTCCAGTTTTTACCCCTCTTGAAAGAAAAAATGGTTGTTGGCAGATCAAAATGAGAAAGGATTTTCCTGTGCTTCTTAATAATCCTTTTTATTGTGTTGGCTTTAGGATTAAATATAAGGACACATATCAAAGGAGTTGTCCTTTGTCGGGATTTGAGCTAAAGTAATATCTCAAGGGGAGTGTACCATGCTCTTCTCATTACAGAGCTAACAGGTTTCTTGGGGTACCCCCTCCATTGTAAGCTTCAGAGAGAGACTACTGGCATTTGCGCAAGAATCCTCCTTGAAAGAACAATTTTTCTGAATCCTCAAGAATTGGCCATATGGTAGAATTTCCTTTAATGACCGTGGATGGTCCTCGGGAGACAGGTAACAATGCGCTTGTATCTGGTGGTTTAGTGAACAAGTTAACCATTAAAAGGTTCTTGTATACTTGTCCCATTAGATAAAGGAAATTAATCCGGAATAAATTGTATGTCATTGCAAATTTAAAATCAGAGGTACGATGGTTCAACCATTCAAAAAAATGCCTCTGGGCCTCTCCACAACATGAAGATTTCATCAATTTATTGATACCCCTTTTTAATGGAAGCCTTAAAGGGATTATTTTCCTCCTCCTATATCCACCTGTTCTCAAAGAAGGGCATAAAGAGGTTGGCTTCCTCTAGTATCAAGCTGCAGCCCATTGCACCACCCCTTATCTGCAAAAAGATTTATTTACTAAAACATAAAGTAGTTGTTCTTAAGACAGATAGAAGATAATTGCACAATGAAGTCAGTTGTAACTTTATGCAGCTGTGTTCTTAAATCCATTACTGCCTTGATAATGGCAATGACTTCATCCTGGGGGAAGTTAGTATATAGAAATTCCATATCGAAGGTTACTAATATATCAGTTTCATGTTCAAAGTTCATACTTTAAATTTTATTGATAAAATCCTTAGAATCCTGTATGAAGGTAGTTGTTGAATTCACAAATGGTTTAAATAATAAATGATTGCATTTGGCTATGGGTTCCAGCAAAGAACCACATACTAAGATGATAGGTCTTCCAGGTGCTTTCTCTGCATTCCTGTGGACTTTAGGAGGGACATATTTTGTAGGTCTCTGAGGATCTTTATTGTTCAAGCATTTAAAAATTCCTTCAAGCATATCCATCCTTTATCCAATGCCTCTGTGGTGATCTTTAATATGTTGGCTCCTATTTCTGGTGTAGGGACTGATTGTATTCTGCTGTAATGCTCCTGATTATTAAGTTGACGAAGAACTTCTTGGTCATACTGCTCCATATCCAGTATGACAGTTCCCCCACCCAGGCCCACGGGTTATATCACTATAGACTCATTTTTGGAGTGAGGATCTAGTGTTTCAAATTCAGTCTTCTGAAAATTATCATTTAGATCATTGATTTCCTTGAGAACCATATGTTTTAAAATAGTGACTTGTAGTGGCATCGAATGTAGGGCAGGGCAGACAAAGGTCTTGTGTGGTGATGTGAGCAAACCCTTTTCTTTGTTGATAGTGTACTAGCACCTGGCTATTCACAGATGGTTGAAGTTAGGCTCCCCCTATGATTTAAGGATGCTTTCAGATTTATAAGACATTTTTGAACCACATACTGTAAGTTATACTGAAGAATGAATTGGTAGGTTATCGGAAAATCCATCGTTTTGAAGCAGGGACAAAGAAACACCATTGAACACAAATTTTGATTAGGTAGAGAAAGTGACACTACTTAAACACTAAATTCATACTCAACTACATGCAGACGTTTTTTAGAACGTTTATAAACTACTATTCTTGTTGACCTCCAAGCAAAAAAATCCCAGTTATTTTCATACAAAATAAACAATATTTATTGCAGTTTTGTGGGGTAGCTACCAAATGCTCGAAGAACTGGCTGGCTCTATCTATAGAAACTGCCCTGCAAAGCAGTGAACAAGAGCTGCAATAAAATGAAGCCTTCGAGAAGGAAATCACAGAGGACTCTACAATATGAGATGCGAAAAAATTGATGGAAGGAAGTAGAAAAAGTAATCTTGGAATCCAATACCTTTACTGTGAATCAAAAAACTACAAAAGTGGCAAAGGATATAAAAATTTATAACATCGAAAATGTTTATTTGTCTCTAAAAGAGGAGTATTATCAGAACAATAATACAGTTAAATAGGTTTTCAATACCCGGGCAGGTCAAGGAAAAATTGTATTATATTTTCCGAAATATCGTCAAATTCTAGCCAAGAAGAAGGGGGATCTAACCTGAGTTCACTCCGGACAGGAGGTCATACTTTTTTAAGGGAGTGGCCACAGGTGAGGATGAGGTGGTGGTAACGGATGAGCACCAAACCTATACCAGGAGCAGGATTTACAGAAGGTAGCTGGGGGAGAATCCACCTTGTTAGAAAAGATTCCCATCTACAATTTACAGAAAGTATATTTAACAGGAATGGAAATGAAAGTAGTGTGAAAAATGTCTATCATTCGTGCCAGCAGTGATTGAGGACCTCGTCGAGAAAAGAAAATAAATCCTACATTTTATACAGAAAATCTGTCTAGAATATTTCTTCACCAGGACAACACTAATATAAACCGAGAACACAACAGGCTTGAATATCAGCTCCTCCTTCTGTCCTCTCACATTTTCGATGCCAGACACTATTTTTTAACTAAATTGAACTGGATAAACTGAGCAAAAGCCCTGCACACTCACCCACTTGTGTCAGTGTATCCTGCTAACAAAAGTTATATCTAAATATAGTGGCATTAGTGGAGAGTCAAAATCATGAACTTAACGCACATTACACCATAAGTATGTAATATATTTCAACTCTTTATATTTTGGAAAAAAGGCAAAGGATCCATATATTTGAGAAACTTATTATTACGTTACTGTGTCCAACTAAATTACACAAAATCAAACACTGAGATTAACAGAAAGGTTTCACAAATTGAAACACTGGAGTTGCCAACAGGTGTTTCCTAAAAAAAATGTATCCGCTTCTTCATGGCTAAGGAAGAGAAAATATAAAGATAAAAACCAGATCATTTACAAGTAATTTAAAGCTTAGCAGAAGGCACATGACGACAGTATGGACAGAATAGGGAGACTTGTTAACAAAGTCTCGAAGCACTGTTAAGCATCCATTGACAATAGTATGACATAAGTTTATATTAGCACATTCGGATCTAGAACACACTACAAAATATAAAAGAAAAAAGGTACTAATTATTACATCCCATTCAAAACTATAAAGAAAGTGTCAATACATTTGCTGGGGAGCATAAGAAAGGAAATGATAACCAAAAGATGCCAAAATCCGATTAGCACATAAGATATAGGACTAACGTAAACATAGAATCAAAGAAATAGAAGCAGCAAGGTGTTGATTGCTAAAGCATGAAAACAAAAAAAGACAGAACACGGCCCAGCTGAAAATAAGTTGGAAGCACTCTAATAGATATCGTGCTCACCAATGATAGCAATAAAGGACAAATTAGGAACAGCAATCTTGATCCCAAAAAATCCAACCTCGTGTTTTAGTAGCAAAAGAATTCTTACGCAGTATACACAAATTTCCAAACCTGAGAAGACATAATGTGTGCAATTAAATGTTTTCAAACAGAAAGCATGTCAGGCTGTTTATCCATGTGAATCTTACACCCCTGCATATCTTACCCGAAGTTTCAAAGCCAACATTAAGTTAATCACATCCAAGCGTACATGTCAGTATAGAAATATTGCAATCCAGGAATAGAATTAAAAATCTGTAAAGACAAAGAAATTGATTGCCTCGTACGAAAGCTATTCATATAAACTAAGAGAGACATCCTAATGTGTTTAACCAAAAACTACATTATCAACATCTGATCAGCCCAAAGGGTACTTTAAGTATAACTATATCAATTAAATAATGAGAAATTATTCCACCAACTTAAAAAAGGGGAAATAATGGACAAAACGTTAAATATCACACAAGGTAAACATTTCCTTGCTTCCCACTAATAGGAATAAGCGTTTCTGCCAGATGGATTCACAGAAAATGCCAAACTTTAATAAGTCCTGCCACTTGTGCTTCAGCAGTGAAAGCTGATATTGCCATAAATATCAAAAAGGAAAAAATAAAAAAGAGTTGGGGTCTGTACTCCCTTTTTTTCTCCAGCTCGGGTTTTATTGTATGCACTAGGTCCGATGCGGATTTGTCTATTTAAATTGTTGCTGACGAATACCATGCAGTCCCTTCACCTGCAAGTAATGAATTGCAAATGGTAAGGCTATATATAAAGTTTTCCACCCACTGCATATTTGGTCTCTCCAATGAGGAGGTTCAGGCAGAAATGTGTCTTTTTCAATTGTAAGTATGCTTGTGTGAGATGGAATTTCTCTAGGTGCTGGCTTTTTTTGATGATGGCGAGTGTGCCATTTTGCATTTTCACTTCTCTTTCTTGTAGCTGGTTTATAGTCTTCATTATGACATACTTTCCCTTGCTGATTATTCTGGATTTGTACAGCAGGGTTCTTTGGCAAACACTCGGTAAGAGATAGGGATTTGGGACTACTGCAGGGACAGATAGCTTGTGTCTTCAGTAGTTGCAAAAGTGGCAGGACTTTTATTCAAGGTTTACATTTTCTGTGAATCCGTCCGGTGGAAATGCTTATTCTTAAAGGTGGGTAGCAAGGGGATGTTTCTCTTGAATGACAGTGAAATTTTCTGATGCCCCTATGTGTGCCATTTAAAATTTGGTCCTTCACTTCCCCTTTTTAAGTTGGTGGTATAATTCGTTATTACTTAATTGATATGTTTATAGAGGCAAGTACCCTTGGGCTGATCCAATGTTGATACTGTAGCTTTAGGTTAAACATGTTAGAATTTGAATTTGAATTTTTGAATTTTAAAATATTTATATAGCGCACGTTTACCTAGCGGTTTCATGGCGCTGCGGGGGCGATACAGCTTTAACAGGGGGGACCAATTTAGTTAGGGTGAGAAAGCCTGTGAGAACAGATGGGTTTTCAATCTCCTACGGAACTCCATGTAAGATACAGAAGTTCGAATAGGGAGGGGCAAGGAGTTCCAAAAGGACGGGGAAAGAACAGAAAACTTACAGCCTCCAGTCCTACATTTCTTGAAACGAGGTACAACTAAAAGAGAAAGGGAAGAGGAGCGCAACTGTCTGCCCGGAATGTAATGATGGATGTTGGCCTTGATAAAGGCAGGGGCTGTCCCGGCGCGGGCCTGAGAAGTCAGGCATCCAAGTTTGAACAGGGCTCTTTCTTTTATCGGGAGCCAATGCAGGGAGCAGAGAGACGGGGTGATGTGCTCAAATCTGGGTAGACTAAGAACCAAGCGAGCAGCTTGGTTCTGCACCAGCTGAAGCCGGCGGAGGGCATAGCTGGAGATACCATTATACAGTACGTTGCCATAGTCAAGGCGAGAGAGAACCATCGCCATGACTATGAGCTTGAGGGCAGTGGTGGAAAAAAAACGTGATATCTTGCGGATAGTCCGCAACATAAAAAAAAGAGACCACCGTGCTAACATGTGAATGAAGGGTAAGATGTTGATTAAGCGTGATCCCCAGAGTTTTGACAGAAGTAGAAGGAGAAGGAGAGGGAATGTCTCACTTAATTTAGAAGAATTGCTTGGCATGGCTTTCATTTGCGGAATTCATTGGCGTCATCTGTTATGTCTTTACAGATTTGAAATTCCATTCCTGGATTGCGATATTTCTATATTGACATGCACCCTTGGAGATGATTAACTTAATGTTGACTTTGTACCTTTAGGTAAGATACGCGGGGTGTAAGTTTCACATGGATGATCAGCCTGATATGGCTTCTGTTTGAGACATTTAATTATGCACATTGTCATCTCCGGTTTGGAAATCTGTGTATACTGCATAAGAATTATTTTGCTACTGCAACACAAGATAGGAATGTTTTGGATTACTATCACTATTCCTAATTTGTCCTTTATTGATATCTTTGGTAAGTGCAATATCTATTAGAGTGCTTGCAACTTATTTTCTGCTGGGCCCCTTGCTGCCTTTTTTTCCGTGCTTTAGCACTCAGCACCTTGCTGCTTCAATTTCTCTGATTCTATGTTTACATTAATCCTATATCTTTTGTGCTAACCGGTTTTGGGATTTTCTGGTTATCATTTTCTTTTTTGAGCTCGACAGGAAACTTAGACTTTTTTCTGTATAGTTTTGCAGGGGATGTATGATGAGCAATTAATGCCTTTATCCTTTTATACCCTGTTGTGCGTGCGAGATCCTAATATGCTAATGTAATCATAATTTAAACTAATGTTGAAGGCTGCTTAGCAATGCTTCGAGACTTTAACATGCCTCTCTATACTATCAATACTGTCTTCATGTGGCTTCTGTTAAGCCTTAAATTACTTGCAAATTCTTTTTTTTAATGTTTTCGTTTCCTTAGCCCTGAAGAAACAGATAGCGTATTCCGCGAAACACATGTTTGCAACTTCAGTGCTTCAATTTGTGAAGTCTTTGTGTTAATCTCAGTGTCTGATTTTGTGTAGTTTTGTTGGGAGACTGTAACTAAATAATACTTTTTGCTCAAACATTTGAATCCTTTATCTACTTTCCAAATATAAAGATATTAAAATATATTACATACTTATGGTGAAATGTGTGTTAATATTACGATTTTACTCCCCACTATATTTAGACATCACTATTATTTTTTTATGTGGTTCTCTGGGAAATCGATCTAAACAATAAAAGAATGTACTTTGAAAACAACTTTAAAAAGACTGAATTTGAAGCACTACATCATATTTAAAAGAATGAGTCTATAGTAGATCAAAGATGGGGGAATTGCCATACTGAATACTGAGCAGTATGACCAAGAAGTCCTTTGTCAATTTAATAAACAGGAACATTACCGCAGAATACAATCTGACCCTTCAAGAGAAATAACAGCAAAAATATTAAAGATCACCACAAAGACATTGGATAAAGGATGGATATGCACTAAGGAATTTGGATACTTAAACAATAAAGACCCTCAGATACCTATGATGTATATCCTTCCTAAAGTCCACCAGAGTGCTGAGAAATCATCTGGAAGACCTATTATCTCAGCATGTGATTCTTTGTTGGAACTCTTAAACAAATACCTTGATGTTGTTTGGAAACCATTTGTGCATTTAACATCTGTCTTCATACGAGATTCTATGGATTTTATCAAAGTAGAAGGTACAAACTTCGAACATGAAACTGATATTTTAGTAACCTTCGACATTGAAGCAATATATACTAACACCCCCCAGGATGAAGCCATTGCCTTTATTATGGCAATAGTGGATTTAACAAACTGCCACTTAAAGTTCCAACTGACTTCATTATGCAATTATTTTCCATTTGTCTTAAGAACAACATTATTTTTGGTAAAGAACTCTGCAGATTAAGGTTGTAACAATGGGCTGCAGCTTCGCACCAGAGGCGGCCAACATCTTTATGTCCTTCTTTGAGAACAGGTGGATATATGAGGAGGAAAATAATCCCTTTAAGCCTTCTATTAAGAAGTGGTATTGATACATTGATGATATGACATCTTCATGTTGTGGACAGGCTCAAAGACATAACTGCAGGCCTTTTTGGACGGCGGAACCATCGTACCCCTGATTTGAAATTTGCAATGACACACCATTTATTCAAGATCAATTTCTGGTTCTAGTGGTACAAGAACACGAGAACCTTTTAATGGTTAACTTGTACACTAAACAAACAGGCACATATTGTTGCACTTTCCCAGCAGCCATCCACTGTCATTAAAAGAAAATTTACCATATGGCCAATTCTTGAGGATTCTGAGAAATTGTTCTTTCAAGGAAGATTATTTTGCAAATGCCAATACTCTCTCTCTGAAGTTTACATCAAGGGGATACCCTAAGAAACGTGTTAGATCTTCAATGAGAAAAGCATGGTTCACTCCCAGAGTGACATTACTTGAGCCCAAATCTAAACAAAGGACAACTCCCTTGACATGTGTATTTACATTCAATCCTAAAGCCACAAAAATTAAAGGAAATATTAAGAAGTACTGGAAAATCTTTTCTAATTTTGATCTACTGAGACCCCTTTTTTTCCACAAGGGGTGAAAACTTGAGGGATTCTTTAGTTGAAGCCTCTAGACCACAGCAGACTGAAAATCTTTCACAAATGCTAAGTTTACCTAATTCCGTTGGACATTTCAGATGCTGAAATTGTCTGACATGCAAATACACTTTAGACACTAAAAATCTTTCACTTAATGACATTATGTTTACACAAACATAATTTTCTAATTGTAACACAAACAAGCATTTACAATGCAACGGTTTCGCCTTTGGAAAAGTTAGAGCTATTGGCATTGTAAATGACAACATTTTTATTTATGTGTTGGCTTTGACAACATAAATACATGGCATTGTCATTTACAAAGCCAATAGCCTAATCTCTCGCTCTGCACTCCCACTGCACTGCACACGATTAACTAACATGAGCTTGCTCATGTTAGTTAATGTTGGAAAAATCTTTTCACTAAACAAAGCCAAACTGATTGGCTTTGTCAATAGGTCTTTGAAAGTGAAAGGTACTCGAGTTGGTGACACAATATAGTCTCAATTTAACATCAAAATTAACTCGATCATTTACCGTGCGTGTGTGATTAAAACGATTTCATGATTTAAACAATCACATGTATAATTCTTGCGTCTAGTGCGAGTATTTCCATAAACCCAATGCCCAGCAATCGCTGCCTAAATTAATTTGTGAGTCGATTAGAACATCTGCAGTCACCCAGCAGTTAAAGTGCATATGGTGCAGTGCAAACTTGTAATTTATTGAGGCGTAGGAAGGGCCCATTTCGAAACTGAGCAATGCATCTAGAATGGACGCTTCTAGTGCAGATGGTGGCGTCAGTAAAATGCAGCTATTTATAATCCAGCCGTAGGTCAAAATCGCTTCTTGGGCCACTACTTTTAAATTATTTACAGTCGTTTAAGTGCATATGGTGTTGTGCACACTTAGAACGTATTAAGCAATAAAATACCCCATTATCTAAGACATGTCGGTGCCTATGAAATAGACGCTTTTGATACAGATAGCAGCATCACCCCTACTTGTGCCCACTTAAACCTAATTGCTGCCATAGGCAACACGGATCAAGTGCAAGTAGAATTTAAGATCAAAATCGTTTATTTATGTCCGAGGGAGAATTGTCGTGTACCGCACAATTTTAATAGAAACAGCGTGAATTTGATATAATTCGTGAGGTTTTTAGTTAATTAGTTTTCTATAGATTGTCTGGAAAAAAAGTAAGGCACTGCTGAGATTCGAACGCAGGATCTCCTGTTTACTAGACAGGCGCTTTAACCAACTAAGCCACAGCGCTACCTGTGCAAGCCAGCATTTCCACTCTAGCCTCTTTCTGTTTAGAACTGTCCGGTGCTGCGTTTTCAGTTCTTGAAAGTTTTCATATTTTTCACCTGTTCCCAACAAGAAGATGGAGAGGAAAACCTGATACAGGAATGGAAAAACTACAATACTCATGAAAAGTTTATGTCGGTACAGATTCATATTCGTATTCATTAGTAATATTTTGAAGCATGAACACCATGCACTGGACACCATGTACTGGCAGACGAAGTGCTTGATATAGAGAAAGGTACAAATGTAATAGAAAGGGGAAATACTATAAAGGTCACTAATACGTACGAGCCACGTATATGAATGTCTACGTAACCTCTCGTGGCCATCAGACGCCCCCCCCTGTGCTGTACAGAGATCACTACATACCACATGCTCTATCTGCAAATCCCCGGTGAATGCACAAAGATACGAAAGTGTTTTGGGTGTTTTATTCGATACCTTGTCTTCGTCTCCTAAGATGAAATTGACAGGAATTTTTTTGCAGTTTTACATAGCGTGAACTCGTCCCGAAGGCATCAGAGCGCTTAACTAGAGTACCAGTTGCGTTGCAGGCGTCACTTTCTCACCAAAGAACACGTTTCAGTTTTCCCGGTACAGCCGAGGAACCCGCCAGTCTCGGAAATAAAGGTGGGATCTAGAAGTGCAGAATGAGAGCCCCATTAAAACACTAACGAGGCTGGTGGTAACGATTGAAGCATCCACGGTGCACCAATTACAATCATTGTTAAACACCAGGCACCACATCACACGGTTATTTACCAGCATAAACAACAGTCCTCACTTTAGCGTGCCACTTTAAAACGTCCTGCACTGTGCATAGCTTTTTTTATGTAGATACATACAAAAGACAAGCACCTACGGGCACACGGACAGCGGGAGGAGGGGCGGGAAGACGAACAGCGGGAGGGGGGCAGAACGGGCACACGGACAGCGGGAGGGGGGGCAGGAACGGGCACACGGACAGCGGGAGGGGGGGCGGGAACGAGCGCTTAACTTGAGTACCAGTTGCGTTGCAGGCATCACTTTCTCACCAAAGAACACGTTTCAGTTTTCCCGGTACAGCCGAGGAACACGCCAGTCTCGGAAATAAAGGTGGGATCTAGAAGTGCAGAATGAGAGCCCCATTAAAACACTAACGAGGCTGGTGGTAACGATTGAAGCATCCACGGTGCACCAATTACAATCATTGTTAAACACCAGGCACCACATCACATGGTTATTTACCAGCATAAACAACAGTCCTCACTTTAGCGTGCCACTTTAAAACGTCCTGCACTGTGCATAGCTTTTTTTTATGTAGATACATACAAAAGACAAGCACCTACGGCCACACGGACAGCGGGAGGGGGGGGCGGGAAGACGAACAGCGGGAGGGGGGGGGCAGAATGGGCACACGGACAACGAGAGGGGGGGTGGCAGGAACGGGCACACGGACAGCGGGAGGGGGGCGGGAACGGACAGCGGGACATCGCGCAACCCACCCCTACAAAGGACACTTCCGAAATGGTGGAAAACAAAGCTGTAAAAAAAAAAAAAAAAAAAAAAACACCGCCCACCGCCGCATGACGATCGCAAGGGGGCGGGTTGAGTAAAAATGGCCGGAATGCCCACGAATCTGCTCCGGCTTTGACGGACAGATCTCTGTTCCAATGGCTAGCCTCCATTTATGGAGCTAGCCAATGGAAAAGAGGGGCGGGACTAGACTCACATACTCCAAACAAAAGATTTCGCCTGCGCAAAACGCTGCTTGTGCAGCTTTTGACAGGCGAAACCTAAAAATGTGGTCTATTGCATGTGTTAAAAATGTATATCTAGGCTAGACTACTTGGGCAGGACAAAATGGCAGACTCCAAGTGCACCTTTGGTGCAACACTTTCAAATTTGAACCATTAGGAAAAATTACTTTAAATGGTCCATTCCATTTGTAGCCCAACTTGACATGAGAGGGGGCTAAGTACTATCCATTTTTTTTAAAAGCTAACACAAAAAAAGAATCAAGATTGATTTGAGAAATTTCACACATCTACTGTTGGCCTGAATGAACTTGACGGAATGTGGTCTTTAATTTAAGTCACTTTCAGTGGTGGAGAGTATTACTGATGATCAAGTGTTGTCACCCCTATACAAACGCAAGGGGTGTTTTTCTTTTACAAACTCACAGGGGCCGGTAGGGGTTCATTTGCACGTGAACCACGCTCGGTTCATGGTATTAAAATCAGTGAACATACCTCTAAAATGGAAAGTCTTGAAGTCATGAGGGTGTAATCAGATGAGATACAGGATGAAAGTAAGGAGAGAAGATATTCCGTCAAAGATGGCCTCCATTTTTGCGACCTTGATTAAAGGGGTCCTTAAATTTGTTACGTTCCTTAAATTTGGATCAAAAGAGGATAACTTTATGAGCTCAAGTAAAATTTCTGTAACAAACATTTAAGGAACTTCTTGGTGTTCATTTGTATTTGTGACTCGTGTGTTGATTCAGGGACATTTTAGAAACTGGGTCCATTTTGCAATATGGGGATCGTAGACGGGAATGTTTGTAAGTAGCTTGTAAAAATGTTTTGAAATTCCTTGTAAATATTTAAAAGTAAAAACAATTGAGGAGCTATTAACGTTGAATTAAGAGACACACATGTAAATAGGGCACAAGGGATTTATTCTAAGATGGCCGCCATGGTGCAGGCAACCCCCTTTTCCCTACATGCTTTGTAAACCCGCTGTACATTTGTTTACCTCCACACTTCCAATCGGATCAGACTTGCCAACGGCACATTGTGCAACACAGCACGTGATTATCTTTCTTTTCATTCCTTCTGATTGTCCCCGATCAAAGGAGAATGACCACAGACGTTTGATGTACAAGGGGACCCCACAAGGTGGTACACAAGTGTTCACCTTGGGCAAAAGTAGAGTACAAAAACTTCAATTGTAATGACATGTGGCAATGCCGGAGGGCATGTATAGAAGAGTTTTACTCTTGCATATATATATTGTTGGTTAAGGAGTACTGAGGAGGAATTCAAATTATCTATATTTTGAGAGGTGCAAAGGAGTTAGTTGCCACTTGGCGAGTTGTGTAAGTTTCTCTTTCAGGGTATTTGAATGTGGGTACCACCCTTAGATTATCCTCCTCTTGAACAGTATTTGGAAACTTCTTTTTGGTGTATGTCCTAGTTACACTTGAGTAGGATGTTTGTCCCAATTGATTATGGACAACAGTGGAGGTGCACCTTGGATGGTCTCATGCATGCATGGTTGTAGACGGACTCACAATTAGCGATTTGCATGATTTTACAAGACAACCCACTGATAAGAGAGAGAGAGAGGATGCAGCAGTGCACTATAATACAGCATGGGCGATCTTTAGGCAGAGTGAATCAATAGAAATGTATGGTAAAAAGTAAACGAACCTGCTGATTTTAATGAGTGATTGGAAGTTTATTGTGGCTTATACAGAAACCGTTCTTGTCTTCCCATGGTCCTGAGTATGCTAAGGATGTTTTGGGCCAAACCGTGTTGACCTTTCATGTGGAGGAGCCTGACGATTTTAAATGGGATGTAAATAACACAAATGAGGAATTCAAGGAAATGTTTTGAGAGTCTGTTCCTCCACAGATTTCCTTGTTCTTTATATGGATTACCTACTGATGGATTAGAGGATGAAACATTATGCATGCACCGATTCTAAAAAATCATCATTGAGAGACAAGGAGAGATTGTTCGTTGGTGATATGAATTAGGTGTATGTTTGTAGTAGTTTTGTGTGTGTATATATATTTAGAAGGTTAAATGTATGTAAAAAAATGATTTAAAGCACTAATGCACTATAAAAGAACTATTGCACCATACTCTGTGGCTTCTTTACGTTTAACATTTCTCTTTTAACATTATTAGCGTTCCTTTAGTCTGCGAACGGGGATGTTTAAAAAATTGTTCAAAACTAATGATGATAAATAAGTTGTTTCAAATAGGACATTGATAACATATTGGTTTTCCTGTGCAATGCATGTATGCAGATCTGTTCCCACGTGTCAGCCATTTTTGTTTATTGGGTCCTCCTCCACTGACATTATTAAATATTGCGCTTCTCCCATCACAACTAATTTGTTGATATTTTGGGGATGGATTTAAGCACCCTCAATTTTTTTTTAAAACTGAAATATCGGATTCTTGGACTTTACAGCCATGTTTCTTACAATACACTACTCAAGATTCAAATTTCTAACTCCACACCTGTCTTGGACACTGTTAATGAGCAGCCGCCATCATTTAACTGTAGGCTAGACCTCTATGTATTGCAGGTGGACAGCATCATTCGTTGGGGGAAGGGTAAGACACCTAGATGCGGATTAGTTCACACGCCTGTCATCCAGTTTTGTGTCTATTTTACTTTGCATTCTTGTAGTTGTGTTACACCACTTATAAAGCTAAACACAAAACGAAAATTACCTCATTAAAACGTTTTTCTTTGGCATCCTGTTGCCATTTCTAGGCACAATACATAACATATACTACTACTAACCATGTTTAACAGTGCTCGATTTATCGACCTCAAAAGGATGGAAGATCACACGAATGACATTAGCGAGCACTTTACTTGCTGAGCTACTTGCTTGGATAAGACAGAAAAAAACAATACTGGAGGAACTACCACAATAGGAACAACTTGAGATCTCTGTGCACTGCAACTCTATAATTTTGGATCACTTTGGAAACAAATAGTAGTATCAGTTCTATCAAAGCGTAAACAATACAACAAAGTCTACGTGTTTTAGAAAAGTTGTGATTCAAGTGGGTAAAATGTTGACCCTGGACATCAGTTCACGACCTCCCTAGGGATACTGGATGACTGTGTCACTGAGACGCTGTGATTTCTGCTTTTCGTGAAGTAACTAGAACATTCTGGTAGTTGCAGTTCAGTTCACTTCAGGTGAACAAAATGGACATACTAGGATATCACTCGGGAGCAAAAACAACAACGGGGGACAAAAGGGTACGTGCCACACCTTTGCACCACTTCTAAAAAAGTGGGAAAGGGAAAAAAAAAGTTTTTTTTATGTTACCCTCACCCACTCTAATAGCTGCATGTTTCATCATCGGGCCACCCTAACTCCTCATGGTCAAGGTAGGCTCAACCGTATTTCAGGGAACTCCTTTGGATAATGTCAAATAGGGGGCGTCAATTAAAGATAAAAAATCCTCATCTACTCCCAAAGTATCCCTTTTATTAGTGCCGTGGATGAGAATAATGTTAAAGTATATAATACAATTGGGGTTTTAGGATACAGTGGTCCTATAGCCCTAAATTCACCAATTACACCAACGGGTTTCAGTCCTACACTAATAGCCTAAAAAAGTCCCTGGGCTTTTGTCAGGGTGGGTTTGTATTGTTAGCACTCCCTTATTGACGTATTTATGTGATCTAGTGCAGCATGCAGATTCACTTAAATCATGCTCAGGCAGTGAAATACTTGCCAAACTGGCTTTTTCCTATGACTAGAAATAACATGGCAAAAGGTGCCACCATGTGGCTTCTCATATTTGACAAGCACATCTCTCCATGTTGTGTGACTAATCACATGCTACACATTGTGAGCAATCAATTGGCATTCATTAGTGTCGACTTTACTCATAATCATTCATCTCACCATGGGATATAAACACAAAGTCATGCGAGTCACGCCTTTGTAGTGCACCTCTGTCTCGCCTCAAAAGCTTGCCAGGAGTGGGATCCATCACACAGTCGAATGGTTTTTGAGACTTAGACTGAGGTGCTCATGATCTACACAGAGCATCAATCCTCGAACTCCACTCCGGGGGGTTTGGGATTCACACAACTAATCAAGGATGACCGGCTGAGATAATTAATAGCATACTGTTTCTCCACTCACCCAATGTGTGGGAAAAACTAACCCCACGGGGGTTGGGGGGGCGAGAAGGGGTTGGCCTGTAGTCAAACTCTAAAAAAGGCAAGTAAACCTATTTGCCAATTAAGGTTACGAAGAAAATCCACACTTTGTACTTGTTATCAGAACCATTACTGTTATTAAGAATAATGTAAAATCAGCATACAAAGGAACTTACTTTGTCAAGGGACCCTCCCCTCTTTGTCATCTACTTGCCTCTGGTCTCCCTGGCTTCTGGTAGCAGGTGAGTGTGAATTTGTATCTCTCCCGGGGCCCAACTGGTTTCAACTGGCCTCATAAGTTAGTGGCCAATTTCGGGGAGAATATCCCTTACTCAGTGATAAATGGACTGCAGCCTTGTTACTGGCAAAGTGCGATGCTCATGTCCCTGGTTGTGTGAGCACCGGACAGAACTCTGAAATCTCCCAACGCAGCACGTCTGGATGTGACCATTAGGGCCGTCTAGTGTTCACTGTGCAACGGGCCCTGGAATGATGGGAGATGTAGTCTCCTTATACATGTGTGTCGTCTGCGGGCCTTATAGTGGTGAGAAGTAATTCCCCAACATTTTAGTGGGGTACAGAGTACGCAGTCAATCAAATCTTGTGCAGCCTTTGAGTGAATCTGCATGCCGCTCAAGATAACATACATATTTCACTGTTAAGTGCTAAAAATACGTACCCACCTGATAAAAGCCTACGACCTTTTTCAGGCCATTAGTTTAGGGTTGAAATATGTTGGTGTAATTGGTGAATGTAGGGTCATAGTACCATTGTACCCTAAAACCCTGATTGTATTATATACTTTTCATCAGTCCCATCCATCCCACTAATAAAGGGATACCTTAGGAGTGGATGAGGAATGTTTACCTGTATGTTAGGCCCCCTATGTAACTTTTTCCAGAAGTTCTCCCAGGAGTACATTTGACCCCATCCTGACTTTTAGGAGTTAGGGTGACCCAATGTTGAAGAATGCCACTATTAGAGTGGGTGAGGGTTATATTTATAAAACTGATTTGTTTTCCCTTCCCACTTCTTTAGAAGTGGTGCAGCATAGTTGTGCCATGTAATTGTTTGTCCCCGTTGATTTTGGTGCCTTTGCTCCTGTTGGATACCCTAATGTTAGTAGTATGTTTATATAGGGAGGACGTATCCATTTACCCTTGTGCTAAGGATCTCTCCACCCATTTTTAAAATCCTCCACACCTTTGTTTTAAGAACAAAATGGACCAAAACAATTGAGTTTGTTTAGATGGTAAAGATTAGCTCCAGACTAGATACTTGTTCTGTTGATGTCAAGCCATAGGGTAAACCTAGTCCTGGTTTACTTACTTGACTAATGTATTTAATTTTAGGTGGGTCTCTTTATCGGTTTGTACTTTGCTGCCCTAACCTGTCAAACAGCTGGTAGCACTTACTTATAGGCAGGCCCACTGGAATTATGTGATTGCTGTGTTTAGGTGTCAAATTGATATTTACGAGATAAAAACCTTCGCTGATGCAATGTAACATGTAAAATAACAAAATACTGTAGTAATACTGCTTAAAAAAGTGCCACATTACACTGCATGAAATGCTTTTTATTTCTCCATAATTTAGTCAACCCCCACACATGATTTGGTACTGCCATGGTGCATAATTTCAGAGAAACTAGTTAAAGGCGAGCCCTCAATAATATATATAATGATATAAGAAGTACTCGAAGCTACTTTCTAGTCCGGTTACACACAGCCCTTCCTGTATGGGGTATATAAAATCATAGTTTTCTTTGAGTTGTACATTTAGGAAGAAAATGCCCCTGTAGGACAGGCCTACCGGGAAAAAAATGTCCCCCACAGGAGGGCCCTTCTAAATCTGACGGGGCTGTGAAAAGTCAGTCTCGTGTCAGACATTTCCTGTGGGTGACTGATTTCTTCCCAGCCATAGCGGCATTACGTTGCGCCACCCTGGCGTGAAATCGGCCGGTTTCCCTACAGGCGAGTCCTCCTGTGTAACACGAAATGCACCTGTTGGGCGCTTTCCCAGGTGCAGCTTCACGTCACCTGCTCGGTGCTGGGCACGCGCCTCGCCCTTTACTGTAAAGGGCCACTCCCTTCCCTGGTATAGTCGAAGGGTTTACTGAAGCACTGAAGACACCGACGGAGGTCAAGGAGCTCTCCCAAAACCAGTTCGAACACAAAAGTATTTTTGCTATGATTCCTCCCTCCGTCATCGCAACGTAATCAATTGTCTGAAAGAATGAATTGAAAGAAAGAAAAAAAGGCCCTTTACCTCCTTGTCTACTGAGGGCGCAAAAAATTGTAGCGCTCAAGAAATAAACCCAGAGATAAAGGGAGATCAAGATCTTAGATGCAGCAAACTACTCAAGTGGGGGTTTCAGTAACATTACCAAACACGTATTCTCAGAGGAAACAAGCATCGGCAAAGCAAATAAATCTGCCCATTAGGACCTACTGGCTCTGCCAAGGGTTGTTAGCGACGCTGTACAACATCCCTAATGTTGTGCAGCATGGCTAAAGAGAATACATGTGTCTGTACGCATCAAGAGTGGGAGTTGAAAATGTAAATACTTTTTTTTTTAAATAGTGCAAAAGTGTTTTTTCTTTAGTGATGTGCAGCCGGAGGAAGCCAGAAACCGGTCCTAGGATGCTTGATTCCGGTCCAGGGAAGACATGGCTTGGCAGTTCGGGCTGGACTGTTCCCATGAGGCACAGGGTCAGACTGATTTGCATAAGGCCATGTCTGAACTGGGGTGGCGGAGTGAGCTAAAGAACGGTGATGGATTAAACCCAGATCTGTGACTGGGGGTGAATGTTTTGCCATTGTGCAACATTCCGTCCATCATCTTGTTTGTTTTGCTGTTCACCCTATGTGGGAAGGGTATGCCAGACGTGGGTCCCGTGCTCACTACGCCACTGGAGTCAAGCTATCCTGGCTGAAGATGGCTGATAGCCAGAAACCGGTCCTAGGATGCTTGATTCCGGTCCAGGGAAGACATGGCTTGGCAGTTCGGGCTGGACTGTTCCCATGAGGCACAGGGTCAAGACAGATTTGCATATGGCCATGTCTGAACTGGGGTGGCTTGGTGAGCAAAATAATGGATTAAACCCAGATCTGTGACTGGGGTGAATGTTTTGCCATTGTGCAACATTCCGTCGCCGTGGTGCTCTTGGGAGAGCATGCATGCGGGTTAGAAAACAACACAGGGGAGAAGCATATGAGATGAGCATAACATGGCGGGCAGGGAGAAGCACTCCGGTGGGGGAGAAGGGGAAAGAGCAGTACTTGAGGGAGACAGCTGGAAAACACATACATTCTCATGGAACACTTCACCAAAAAGAAACAAATAGTGCTTCAAAACTGAGGAATAAAAGAACACAAGTAATGCATCCGTGCTCCAGGGGAGGAAAGAACGCAAGAAAAGGAAGTAAGGCCCACACAAGCTGACAATTAACAAGCATTGGCAAAACCAATAGGTTTCGCCTTAGGGACCTATTGGTTGTGTCTAAGGCTTTTAGCGATGCTGTGCAACATGGCTATGGAAGAAATAGAAAAACAACAAAGGTGCTGTGACTCAGCCTCTGTGAAATTTTGAAGGCGTGTGCACCATGCATGCATGCATGCACCTACAAAATGCGCAGGTGCCTTTTCTCTTAATATTTACTTACCCAAGTTGGATTGGTAAAGAAAACAAAAGGGTAGTGCAAAAGCTTTGTTTCAACAAACAAAAAGTGCGATGGGTGGCAATAAGGAGAGTGGGAATGGAAGCAACATGGAGGGTGCGGTTGGGGTGAAGTATCATGCTGGGCAGGGAAGGAAGCAACACGTTGACAGGAGAAGTACACAACACAGGCGAGAGAGCGCAACGTAGATTGCAGGGGGTACATTCACCTGGGCAAAAGAGAGCACAAGGTGGAATGGGGAGAAGCACACTGACAAGAAAGCAATGCAGGGGCAGAGGCACATTAGGACAAGCACAACAAAGACTGGGTGTGGGCAGTGCAGTCTTCACACATGGGGCCCCATGCAAACCAGAATGTAACACTAAATTTCTGTTAAACATTTTTATTCCTGTGAATGGTGGTGTAGGCAGGGCCCAGTGCACTGATTTGCCCGGGTGGCCTATAATGCTGTTAAGAAGGCCCTAGGTGGGGGAGAAGCACAAGAACAAGAGCAACTTGGAGCACAGTGGTTGGACGAAGAGATGTAGAAGAGGAAGACAGCTGGAAAACACATGTGCTCATGGAGTACTTAACCAACCAGCCCCTCCCAAAAAAAGTGTGCTTGAAAAGTAAGCATTCGAAGTACACACATAATAAGGCCAGGCTTCAGTGGAGGGAAAAACGCAAGAAGAGGAAGCAAAGGACACACAACCAGTTTTCCAAGCAGGATTGACTCTGTTCAGCAGTTGCTCTATTAAAAGCATACCACGTAATGAGATGAACACTACGTTTTCTTCCCACCGCACAGTAATTAATGTACCCAGTGAGCGCTCGCCCTAGGGTTCACAGCTACATCCTTCTCAACATTCATATATTGATTTCCATGAAATAGGAGGACAGATCAAAACATAGCTATAGATGAATATACTTGATACCTAGATGCATAGTTTCATGTGAGAACAAGTTACTCAAGAGTAAACAGACTTCCACAAAAACAATAATCGAGTAGTGAGTTGAAAACGGTTGTTCAAAAAAATGTGGATCATTTAGGACAATTGAGAGCCCTGTTGAATGAAAGGGTGGCAGTGGTAAGGGTGGTGGTGGTTAGGGAGACCTACCAAAAAGGTGATCTAAGAGCCAAGTGTTTGATGCACTATATCAGGCGCTGTTAGATAACATTAACCTTTCGCTAACTTCTGAGGGAATTCCGTGACTGCTGAAGGGATTAGTGGGTGACCTTTTGACCACATGTTGGTATTCCAGTAGGGTAGTCAATGTATCATTTATTGATGGAGCTATTAATAGGCATTATTAAATCTGATAATATAAAACTATAAAAAGCACCAATAGCACAATTAAGTACAGAAAGAAAAGAATGTTATATTTTCAGCAGGTGCGCCAACCAAACGAGCTATAATCACTTTCACAGACAGACAAACTGCAGTAGGAAGGCAAACGCGCTGAGCTATTATTGGTTTTGTGTCTCGTGGATTCCACACAAGCGCACACACTCCTGAAGCAAGTGCACGAATTCGCTGAGTTCTCCTATATGTGATCTACACTGACATACAGATCTCTGCAGCAGGTACATCAACCCAATGAGCTAGAGGCTGGTTCGCATGCTCGGGAAAAAAAAACAGAAAACCTAGCCAGTTGGTTTTAGATCTTTGAGTGTGGGGAGAGGGTGGTGAAGAATGCTTTTGTGTCCCGCCTTGTTCCACCTGTTCTTCAGGAAGCCAAATGCAGAAATTAGAAAAATCATGAATGAATATGCAGTTATTAAAACTAATGAAAACTTTAGTTGAGGCCATGTCTGATCGGCAGGGGTTGAACTTCTTTGTGTATTGACAGAAGGCAGACGTGGTATTTGCAAAAAAACCTGTTTGCTTTAGTTGTGTAGAGCTAGATTGTATGTGAGGACTTAATTGTGCGTGTGTTTCGCTCTGCATTTTTACTTCCTCTTAGGCTCTGGGAGGTGACCCAAGCAGAAGAATGAAAAAAACGGAAGGTTAAAGTCCTCCCTCGGCGGGGCTGGCCCTCGGAGGCGACGCTGCGCTCCACACACACTCAGCCGGCTCAGCTGGGAGCGAGAGGCGGCGGCCAGGCAGCACCTGTACAGCAGCTCCGTGGGACGGGGAGGACCAGGGAAGGCCAGCGCGGGGAGAGCAGCCGCCCGGAGCGGGCCCAGACTCGTGGAAGCAGCGCCTGGGCTTCGAAGGCTCCATGCGCAGATGGCGCGCGCCCTCGCCAGCCTCTGCCCGGCGGTGCCGCTGCTAGTGACGGTAAGAGCTCGCGCTTGGTGTGGGGCTCCGCTGGCACGTGCCGGAGGCCCGGGGGGTGAGTGGGCGGGAGTCTGAGGTCACGCTGAAGCGAGGGCTGTGACCCCGTGTGACGTACGGGCTCGCGCTCAAGAACTTTAACTTGTAGTAGAATGTGGACAGCCTTTCTCTTCAGCCGTGCTCATGTTACACTGCTTTCTACACATCTCACTCAGTCGTAGTGTTGAGACTCTACCATCTCTAGGTGCAGGCGGACATGTGTGCACTCGTGTTCTCAACACCTGTGGCCTTCTATGCTTTTACTTAGCACAGTTTTAATGAAGAATGGATCTCCGCAGAGCTGGCCCGAACCAGCTCACTCAGGGAAGTCCCACAAAACCTGCACAACTTCCAGCTTAAAGCGTAGCCCACTGGTACCCAAATGTGCTGCTAGTAACTAATTCTCTACAGGTGTCCATGACTGCGATAATGGAGGCTGCCTTTTCTCAGACTTCCCCTAAGACCTCTCTAGCCACCTTTCATTGGCCTCTCTGAATTATATGCCTTAGACGGACTGCCTACTCTGGAGCTATGGCCAACCCTACTGTTACATCTGTCTTGCATCGACTACCACGTTCACCCAGCAGCTCTGGAAGAACATCCCCCTGATCTCTTGCTGAGGTTCACCCGGTTGCCTGTGTGCTGTGACCATCCCTTAGCTCTCCTGTTGACCATCTTCACGTCCCACCCCATCCATGGCCCTTCCCACTCCTGGTACCCGATGAATTCCACATGGAGGCTGCCTGGCCTACTGAGACGTGTTTTCCCATCAGTCCAATCCAGCACTCCTCGTATTCATTCAACAAACTACTCTTGCAGTGGAAAAGCACTATAACCTGTTGGCATATGAAGCGCTATCTAGTGCTAAGAAGCTGGCTCTTGGCCTCCAAATAGCTATATATTTTCCATCCTTAAGGGGCTAGTAATATCACACTCCATTCACATGGGCAGCCATCAGTAGCAGCAAAACTCAACCTTCATCAAACTCTGCCAATGAACTGCACCTTCACAGAGGTCTGTGTAATTAGTACTGTTTACTGTGTGATTTTGCTCTTTTCTTTCTATGGTATGTGCACCTCTCCAGTATATTGTTAATAAGATATGTTTGTTGTATAGAACACAACATAGGGCAAAGTCCTGCAGCACACAAACCCATACACACAGTGCTCTACATAATGGGATTTAGCAGACCACGATTCAGTACAGTCCAATATTGCATGATTTCATCATCATAATGACAGCCCAAAAAACAATTTGCTCAGCTTTAACATTGTTGGGGGCTACTATGATTAGGTGGGTAAACATTTTATTGTGTAGTTTATATTAAAAATCATGTCTTAAATAGTAAAACAACCTGAAACTCACAGCCAATCATCAATTAAAATCCATACTCATGAAATCGTATACATTGCCCCAAATATAGTTTATTTAAACTGGGCCTTCAGACGCAGCTCTACCAGTGAAATAAATTCAGTGAGACGCCCAATGTGTTTTTTTGCATTGGGAAGAGTGTGATTTGCCCAGAATCACAGAATGTTGAGCCGACACAGAGACATAAAACTGGTTCCCTAGCTCCAAAGTCGGCAACTATGGGCCGTTACGTCATAAAATCATCACTATGTTCTCCGGAATTGTGGAATATGTTATTCCTGACTAATTCACTATCCAACTTAGACCAGTACTCGGAAGGTCATCCTCCTATTTAATAGCAAGTCCCAGTTAGCCTTGTGCAGATTTCAAATAGACTAGTGTCCTTATTAAAAAATAGGCTAACATACACACAAAGTTTTTCAAAGAAGTTGCCCCTTTTATTCTCTGCATCTCAATTATAGTTAAAGGATGTCTTTAGTTTTGTGTTTCCATTGTGTTGACAACATAGGGTCCCTAGACACAACTCCTTCCATAAAGAAACACCACTGAAGAATCCTAGCGTGCATTTATATTTATTATGGATGACTTTTATAGAAAACTCTTTAAAATTCAAGACCTAACTTGTTTGCTATTATCCTGAACTTTTTGTCCTCTCTTGAAATAATTGCTGATTTGAAAATAACCTGTGTAATGTAAACTCGTATATCTATAAATGGTCGCGCAAACATGCATGTTAAAGAGACTAACATTTAAATCATTTAAAAAATGTAAGAGCTTTGTGTCCTTTTATAGACAAAATGCTGTTCCCCAGTGAGTAAACTGATATTCACACCACTTGGACAAATGTATCTCCAATTTTATGCGAAAAAACAACAATCAACATCTAAAAATGTCTAGGTATCTTTTGCAAAGTATCTGCCATGTCACATCGCCCCTTATAGAGCATTTTATTCAGTAATGTTTGACTCGTTTGTGAAGAAACCTTCTTGGTGAAATCAAGAATGTATGCAGTAAAAGTTGCCGTATATAGCAAGTGAGGCAAACACATAATTAAAAAGAAAAGGCAGTGAAATTACGGTAGCCTTGGCTAGCTTGCCAGTTTTCATGCTAGCTGGAGGTAGGACTATTCCCCTAATTAAATGAGCCCTTGACTTGTGGCACAAGTGTGATGACAAAACTGCATCTGTCCAAGATATGCACACCGTAACATCTTGCACCTTCACATCTGAATGAGATTCGAATATCAAAAAGCAGCCAAAATGATCTGTAGTATCTTACAAGTTGAAGATATTTATTAATTTTCTTAACATGCGCTTTAGTACTAGCACTCGCTTTGTTGAAAGCCAGGGCTTTAAGTGGGCTGCGTCCCTCTGGTTCTCAGACCCGGTAGTAATTAAAAATAAACATTGAACGGAGCCCCCATATATTAATGTGCTTAACTTTTCTGGCAAGTAACACTGATCGATTTCTGAACAATTGATGTATAAAAACGTTCAAGTAATCAACATCAGGGATTTAGCTCTGGTTTGTATTTCACGTTTTACTTAATCTTACACCAAAATACCGTTGGAGTGGCGCACTATATGGATCACAAAAAATCAGTTTGTGAGTTTAAGGCTCACCCTTAACTACATAAGCCACGCCCCTTGTAGAGACTCCGCCCCGCCCTCGTTTGCATCCCACTTAAAGCCCTGGTGTGGGCATTCTCCTTTAGGCAGATAAAGGAACTGAGACCAGGGCAGAATGCTTTGCACAGAAATCACCAAATTTTAGTTTGGTGGGGAAGATGGATGAGTGGGTGAAAGGATGAGTGAATGAATAGGTTGATGGACGGGTGAAAGGATGGTATAGTAAAGGGATGGAAGGACAGGTAAAATGATGGCAGTGGAAAAAGATGATGAGTGGGTAAAAAGACCAGTGGCCTGATGACAGAGAGGATAGATACATGGATGGATGTATGGGTAGATGGCAGAGTGGATAAATACATGGATGGATGTATTGGTGGATGGCTAAATGGATGGGTGACAGAGTGGATGGATGGCAGAGTGGATGGTTGGATGGATTGATGGCAGAATGGAAGGCCGAGTGAATCGATGGATGGATGGATGGATTGATGACAGAGTGGGTGAATGAATAGATGGCAGGGTGATAGATAGGTGGAAGGATGGATGTCAGAGTGGTTGGATGGATGGACAGACTGATGGGTGGCAGAGTGGATGGATGGAATAGGGAAAGACTGAGTGATGGTTGAAAGAATTAAAGGATGACAGAATGTAAAGCTGAAACAGTAGATATCAGTGAATGGATGTAAGTGTAAAATGATGAATAGATGGATGATTATTTAGAAGAGACAAGGGGGCTCTTCCAGGGAGGGTTGGGCTCACTTGTTTTGCATGATTGGCGCAACTAAAAGTTTTAGTTCAAAGTGGGGTTATTCTTATTTTCGGGCTACTCCCTTGGTTGTAAGTGCCTTGGGGGACCAGAGGGTGGGAGAGGCGTGCATCGGCTCGGCCTCTCCTAGCCCAACCCCGCGCTTGTTCTTGTGAATTATGCGGGTTTCCGTTTTCGCAAAACTCGTCAGGCCAGTTACTTGAGATAGAAGTGATCCGAGCGGCCAGAGAGCGGAACACTGCGACATTCTTCGCAATCCTGCCTCGGGGGAAGAGGCAGAGCGACAATGAAGGTCGAGAAACCAACACCGCTCTGCTGAGGAAAGAAAGAAAGAGACAGGCCTCGGCCAACACCCTCTAAACTGCAGAGTGACGGCCAGGCCTCACAGTTCCCTCGTAGGGCCGTGGCGCGCGGCAGGTGTGGAGGGGGGTGACTTCACATGGTCCCATCACCCCTTCCCAAGCCCCCACCCGTTTGCACGCGCCGTGGAACCACTGGGAGTAGTCCAACGTGTAAAAAAGCGTGAAACGGAGTCTCGTGAATCTGTGAGGAGCTTGACCCGCACGCACAGAGCGTGCGAGGAGTTCAGTGTGCATGGGCACAGTGTGAGAAGCGTGGCGCGCATGGGCAGTGTGTGCGGTGTTTGACGCTCATAGAATGGAGTGGAGTATTCAGCACATAGCGTGGGCCTCGGGGCAGAGTGAGGAGCTAGGCTGTGCGTGGACGAATGGTGTGAGGAGTTTGACGCACGTAAACAGTGTGGGGAGCTTGCAGGCAGTGTAAGAGCTTGTTATAGGTCTAGGGAGCTTTTTGGCACATAGACACAGTGCGTGAGGAGCGCGGAGCGCGTGGACAACGCCAGCAGCAGGGCACGAGTCCTAAAATAAGAAGTGGGGGGACGATGATGTCACGACAGGAAGTGACGTCACAAAAGGTGGCTTGCACCATCAGACTCATTGCCTCCTCTCGCTCACCCCTTAGATGCGATTGCATCAGAGAAGCCAGACCGTGATCAGCGTTCTGAATGAGCTCGGATCTCGCCCCAGAGAGGCCAAAGAGTGAATGTGTGGCTCCATTTGCTCCAGTAATCGAGCTCCTGGTAAAATAAGTGGGATGACGCCGTCCACCCGCGTGGTACCCAACTCGAGCCCTGCCCAGCAACATCTGGTAGGGAAGGGATCATGGCATTGCCTGACTAGTTTGAAGTAATGGACAGAGTGTGAGGAGCTTTCTCTGCCGTCATAGTTAGATTGGGATTAAAAATCGGCCCGGGCACGCTAAAAAAAGTGGCCCACATTTGAATATTGCTTTTTCCGCAAAACACTGCTTTTGCAACGTTTATAAAAAGGGGAGGGAGGTGGGGTGGGAGATTGGGGGAGCGTTAAAAAAAATGCACTGATTAGTTTACACTGGTGAAACACACCTGAAACCAAGTGAGGCCACTTCTGCTCAGGCAACCTGCCCCCGCTCAATATTAATGGCCCGGGCCAGCGAGAGAAAGGGAGTGACACCTCTGCTGTTGATAAAAGGGAGGTAATGGACGCCCATCAACCTCCAGAAAGGCCACTCGGGCACCTACGGGGCTGATGGCGGCATCGAACAATGCAGAAACCGCCCAAATCAGCCCCCCAGGCTGCTCAAAAAGCAGCCCACAGCTGGGATTCGGATACCGGCCCCTCGGGCATTGCCCAAGGGCCCACGATACCAATCCGACGCTGTCAGCGGTGCACGGAAACTGCGAGAAACCTGGTGCACACGCACTGTGAGGAGCTAGGGTACAGTGTGAGAAGCTTGCACAGCGATTGACAGAGAGTGTGCCTATGAACAGACAGCCTGCGGGGATAGTGCGAGAAGCCTGGCACCGTGAGGAGCTTGAAACATATGGACAGAAAGTGCAAGGAGCTTGGGGGCAGTGTGAGGATCTCGCACAGCCACGGTTGACACTAGCTTCCACAATCTGCCGCCCTGGCCTTCTTAGGTTCCAAAGCCCATGCTCGGCTCTGTCAAGGAATTAGCAGGCTCGGCTGATATTTTGAAGACCCCAAAGCCGAACACATAGTGCGATATCTGCAACCCTCCCTCAAAAGCATGGTTAGGTACTTAGTGCACACTGCAATAAATAATCACGCCACACAAATTTTGTTGGAAAACAGTTTTGCTGCAGGTTTATTTCATACATGAAGCATGCCAATGTGGTGGGTTAACTTATCCAAGGGCAATCAGCGGTGACTGCCCGATGAGCCAAACCTCACAGTGGCCAACTCAATTAGTGCTACCATTTATGTGGGGATTATTCCCCTTAAATACCGAGGACCACCAGTCCATGACTTTACTCACGCCTTTTTAGGGGTGTAGTTGGCAAGGCCAGCCCCCAGTTGCTCAGGCTTACAACCGCCCGAAGGTCTAGCGGGGCGTCAACGTTTTCATCCAGGGTCCTGCCGTAAAGACTCCTGGGGTTTAGCATAGGGCAGCCCTATTGTGCTCCTGAAGAGGACAATCAGCCTCCGGATTGCCCTGTAACAGGAGGCAACATCCGGTGTTGGTTATTTCTTGTGGTGAGTGTAGGGGCCCCTTCGGGGGGCAGTTTTCTTTTGCCTCCTGGCAGCGCCCGTTGCTACTGCTTGTCTCTGTGGGTGCTTTCTTGTGTGGTGCCCCGACGTCTGCAATTGAGACAAGGGCAAGTCTTTACTGCCCCTGCCTCAAGGGCACCACGCAACACAACAGTGGGGGAACAACAGCAAGAACCAGGAGACCATGACGACAACCACAACTTGACTGGACTGCTTGTCCAGCGAGGGAACCAAGAGGACGGCCAGTGGGTGGGGCAGGTATAAATACCTGCCTCCAACGCGCTAGAAATGACCCGGCTAAGTCTCCGAGACAAGGGGGACACCCATAAGGGGTCGCAGTCAGTGGAGCGTGGGGTGTGCTGAAATGCGGCACTAATGTGGCCACCCTCTTAAGAGGGCGCACTGCGTCTGCTGCGGGCAGCCGCATATTGTATTTTGACTTATTTTCTTCATTTGCTGCAGACACACCCACACCTGTGGAGACTAGGTGGAAGCGCTGTCCGGTCACCTTGCTTTTATCACCCCCTCCCTTCTCTGCTCTCTGTTAACTGGCCAAGTGGGATCAAGAAGGGGTGACTTAGAAAAGTGTACATAGGAGGCCACTGAGTAATGTCACATCAGCACAAGTAATGACAAACATGCCTACCTAGAGGCCCTGTAATTATTGCCGTCATGCTTATGCCTGGAGTCCTCGCACCTTCAGCCCAAGCATTCAGCAACCGCTCCCTTGTCTCTGTCCACACTTCAGCCATCCCATCATGCACCGCGCACTTTCATTCCTGCTGTGCCTTCTATTGGCTGTCAAAGACAAATTAGTCGGGGTGTCGGGAAGGGGCAGGCGTCTGTGGTGCAAAATGGAAGATAGGGTGCGCTCTACTCAGATGGCGGCTCTAGAAACGGGGGCTCCCTGACGTCAGCCAAGGTATATTATCATGGCCACTGGAATTATGCAGGCGGGGAGCACCAAATTATGCGGCACGGTTGACTAAATTATGCGGCAAAAAAAGGCAAATTGTGTGGCATAACTTGACACTTTTCTAAAGCATTACGTCATTATTTTGTCATTTTTCCACATGGTAATACTGTGTGGCAAAAATTCCACCTGATTAGTAGTAATTTAACGACCACATGCAGAAAGATGCAACTGAAAGATAACTAGTTAACCTTTGCAAAGGACCTCCCAGTGTGTGCAAACACGTTACCTCGTTTTTAGTAACAGTTAATTAATTTAACCAAAAAAAAAATGCTGAAATCTGCAGGATATGCAACAGATGAAGGTTTATGTGACAAATTTGGCATATGCAGAATTGTACAAAAAAAAGCCACGGGCGCAGATTCTCATAATTCCAGTGGTGCTGGCTAGGATGGAGGGTAGATTTGCGTGACTTCCCCAACATGGAGACCACAGAGTTTAAGGACCTTGTGCTTATCCCTTGAACACACCACGACATGTGTTAAAGCACAATCACACAATGGATGTCAGTTCAAGCTCAAAAGTGATAGGTTTAAAGGCAGATGCCGCCTCACCAGAAGACGGGGCGTGGCGCCTGTGCTTTGTGCACAGTGTGCTCATGTGGAACCAGTGGCATACCACAAAGTGATTGAGCCAGGGCTTTCAGGGGGTTAAAAAAGTGAGGCCCATGTAATTAAGGGTGTGGCTTAAACACCTTAAGTACATTTCTGTGATTCCCATAGTGTGCCATCCAAGCAGCAGTTTGGTTTCTCGCGGTCCTTTCTGTTACTGCATCCAGATATATAACACAATAACTGACATAAACCTAAAACCATCTAGGACTATTGGCTTTGTCAATGGTTGTAAGCTGCTTAAGATAAATGAATAACAACAATGATTTTGTTTTAAAATTGTGAGACTTAATTACATTATACTGCTTCCTGTTAGGGGGTCTGCAGAGGGTCTCCACCACTCTATATGTATGTTCACTCTGTTAGACGTGGACGCACTTTTTCTCCCCACGTCTCCTCAGTCTGCATATCTTACTCCTTATCTCTTTCCTCTCTATCACCCTCTTTTCACTCTCTTCTGAATGTTCTTCCTCGCAGCCCCTTCACTTCACCAACCCCAAATACACAACCCATGCACTCTCCCATAAGCACTGCATTTTCTTTTTCTTTCGCCCTGACAATATTTGGACAACTGTGCAAGCGGCTTGCGTTATGCCCCTGTATGGAGTTAGACACACCAGCCACTTGTGTGCCTCATTGGCCACCATAAGAAACAACTACATGTCCAAACTAGCACAGGCCATCACCAACGATCACCAAGGTCTGTGTAAAGGGGGTTGGTATTACTTCCTACACCAGTGGTGAGCAATGCTTTTATAAAGGCTCTGAATATCTTGCTCATAAAAGCCTGCCTGCAGGGTCTGGATTGCTTTTCGTGGCTGTGATCAGTAGTTTCTGCATAAAATTGGTCTGCATGTAATTTTATACTAGCGATCAGCAATGCCTGAGTAAACGGTCTGCTCAGGGCTTTAAGTGGGATGAAAAACGGGGGGGGGAGGGGGGGGTCTCTCAAAGGGGCGTGGCCTGTGTAATTAGGGCGTGGCTTAAAAAGTAAGCTAAAGATCTGTGATTAGCATAATGTGCCCCCCAACTGGTATTTTGCTGCTTCTGTCATTACATCCAGATATGTATTACAAAAAGTAATATTACACCTACAACAAGCTTGGGCTATTGGCTTTTTCCAATGGTTGTTAATTGCATACGATAAATAAGCAACAACTATGGATTTGTTGTATAGAATATTGAAAATGCCTCCGTTCTGAAATGATGAGACTGTGAAAGAACTATAACAAGTCTCTTTGAAGTTACATCAAAAGCAGAGAAGGGTGGTTTTGTTGCAGAGTTAAGTTTTTTTTCATCCTGGGGGCAAAAATGAAGAGCCTGTTAGGGCCCCGTCTCAGCACCTGCTTTTTTAAAACTGCAGCTGCTGAGCACTGGCAGGACCCGGCCCACTTGTTGCCCTGGGTCTGCGTTTCTTTAAATAGCAGTGCCTAGCAATGCCAGCATAAAGGCTCTGCATGTAATCCCAATGGTCAGCATTGCCTGCCTCTAGGCGCTGTATTTCTCTTAACGCCTGTAATCCGCAACGCCTGTATAAATGACTTGTACCTTTTTTACACCTGGGTTCAGATATGCCTGCATACACTGTTTCCGTTTCTTTGTACACTGGTTAAGTAATACTAGTGCAAAGACAATATGGTCCGTCTTACATATTGCAGTAAAAGTCACCAGTTGTTCTCACTCTTTGTTTAGGGTAAGATGCGGCCATTTTTCGGTATTATGTGGGCAATTTTTACACTGCCCGGCATTTATAATTTCCGAAAGAAGACCTTTTTTATGATTAATTTCTTGTTTGCAGCAGAATGTATCCACTCTGTTAATCCAAGCTGAAATAAACATTTGGTATTCATAAGCGTCTTGGACAACCGAACATGGGGTTTGGAGAACTTGTGGTAAGGTTATCGAGGGCACAGTAGCCCTGGCCCTCAGCACCACACAGGTCCTGGCTAACCGAAGTTGAACTCTTGTACAGGACGACCTGCTGCTGTTCATTAGCTCCCTGTACTGAGGGGGGCATTAGAAGACCTTCTGACCCAGGGACCCCTCCACTTCCCGTCCCTCATTCCATAATGAGGCCAGAGGAGTTAGCTTATCACCATCCTATGTAGCTGCTCTAAACCCCTGAAAAACACTGTTACCCATGTTATTTAACCAATCTCTGATTGCATTTTATCAATAACTATTGATTAACATGCTGCGACCTCAACTCTTCGCTCTTTAGAAAACAACGGAGTGGCAGAGGGCTAATAATGGCTGCCATAGGCCTTCTGGGCAATCATTCTTATTATCCTTTCGATGTTACCAGTTATAGCGTTTATTTGCTTCTGTCGTGAGCTATACCTGCTGGTTAAGGTGCAGCCTCATGTGGTAGGCACTCACCCAAGGGTCAGGAAGACATTTTAACAAGAGGGCCTTTAACAATTGATATAGCCCGTGGCACTGGGCTTTCATTTTATATTGGGATGGTTTAGCCCTATGATTTATTGAAGTGGTACATCTAGAGCAGAACAGGGAGGCAGAAGCATCACCTGAACGACCGGTCCGTGCACCCTTTTCTTCCTGACTGGTCAGAAATCCACTAATACTACAGAAGGGAACAAACCGCAAGAAAATTAGATGTATGAAGAGGATTCTGTGCTCAAACCATGTTTGTTTTTGTGTCTGTCCGTTTAATTGAAGAAGACCGCCTGCCTTTGGGGGTGGAATGTCCTCATAGCATAAAAGCCCTTCCACTTATGGCAATATTGGCCATTAAAGCCCCTGTCACTTGTTAAAGGCCCTCCTCATGGCTATAACGTGATGGCCCAATACATGGTTCAAGGTTGGGTGATGTCACTTCCTGTGTTGTAATTAGTAGGGTCACCGGAAGTGTACTGTCACTTTCTCATGCTCTTCTGATTTTGGTGAAACTATTTGGACGCCACTGTAAAAGGAAATGAAGATTGCAGCATCACACTGTCTGGCGAAAAATGCACTATTAAAACAGAGAAGTGGCTTTAGAATAAGAGGCCAGAAGAAAAGGAAAGAGCAACAAAATATTGTGCTGACTTTTAGCAGGTCTGATGCGAACAGAAATTCTGAATTAGCTTTGGTGGGATTACAGATACTGGTAGCCACATTTAGAAGTTAGCCAAGGAATGGCAGCTATAACACCCCTACATCTGGTCATGTCCACACAGGGCCGGACTGGGAACCCAAAGCGGCTCTGGTAAGCTTGTTGGAGCAGCCCCCACATGGTGCCTAGTGAGCGAGCCTGACCACTACAAGTGGAGTTTGGGGGGGCAAGTGTGAAGCACTGTCAGGCTCCGGGGGGCTGGAAATGAATGTGAGTGGATTATGCTTGCTTGCTGCTTTTGTTACAGGGGCAGCAACACTGCAGAACCAGCCCCCACCCTTCCAGCCTCCGGGGAAACGGCTGATGCCTGGTACGGTCAGTCTGCCCCAGTTTCCCCACATGCACTCTGGCAGCAAGAAATGCCTGTGGCATTTGCTAACTGGAGGGTGTGATAAGGTCGAAGAAAGTGTTGGAATGCTATTTATTTCATTTGATAAATAACAGACCCAGTGGTATTGTTACTTATTGAGTGCGATAAATATCACCTATTATGAATTTCTGGGGAATAACATTTTTATTTTGATGTTTTATGCACCAAAATCTGCATGATACAGTAAACACTGTAGGCTTTTCCCCTGTTAAATTTTGTCACTTTTGACCTACTGAACTTTAATGAAGGTTGAGGTATTTAATGCCTCTGATAATGATTGGATGTGTTAAATACCTAACAACTCGTAATTCCAACCTGTGCGTAAGCATGGGTTTATGCACAAGACATAGTTTAATAAGCAACTCATAATCAGGCCCTAAAAGTGCACAGCATAAAATAGTGGGTAAGTCAGTTAATTTCGTACGATTACTTGTGAGTTTGTAGTAGGTTAAGGACATGGGTAGTTAGGAAAAGCTTGGCATGACATTTGTAGAACCTAGTGGGTGGTAGTGTGTCCACGGCTTCCCTTTTTCTTGTTAAGTAGCATTTCTACAGTTTTTACTTTGTTTGGTTATTTCCTGTGTTGGTGCCAGTAGGTAAATCAGATGTAAATATGTGGTGGCTACTCAGAAATGTAAGACACATGTTTCTCCGCCCCCTGTTCAAGTTCAAGTTTAGAAATTTGTATAGCGCACTACTCACCCATAGGGTCTCAAGGCGCTTGTGGGAGGGGGTGCATTATTTATCGAATAGCCAGGTTTTAAGTTCCTTTCTGAAGGAAATGTGGTTCTGTGTGAGGCGGAGGTGAGTGGGGAGAGAGTTCCAGGTCTTGGCCGCCAGGTAGGAGAAGGATCTTCCTCCCATGGTGGATCTGTGGATGCGCGGAACTGCGGCAAGTGCTTGGTTGGAGGATCTTAATCTGTTAATGCAGTGCCATAAGTTCTTTGTCTTTTCGAGGCACTATAACTCAGTTGACGACATTCAGAACTAAGGAGTACTTTGCTCCCATGATTGTAATACAGAGATAATGTACCTTCATTTTGTAAAGAAGCGAAGTCTGCTGATGTAGGCTCACTTTAGTCTAGTGCTTTAAATGGGAAAAAATAAGTGCAGGTATTCATCAATTTAAGCAGTGAATGGAGGAGGGGCAATTGTGGGCGGGTTAGAGGTGGAGCTTGGAGGAAGGCATTTAATGGGAGCCACATTTTCTTAGTGCCAATTGTGCTAGATAAATCAGAAATATTTCTGCTATCTGTAGAGTATTTGGTTTTTCCTCCCATGTTCAATCGGTTACGTTTATTATTGTGGAAATGTCATACAACGCAGAATGTCTCTGAGGCACATATGAAACATAAAAGTCATTTGCCCAGAATCGCAGGATGTTGAGCTGAAGCTGGGACTCAAACCTATTTCCATAGTTCCTTATTAGGCAGCTCTGACCCTAACATTACATCCTCTCAATGTTCCTATCTGGGAAAGATGCCTCTCAGCCTTTGCAAACATAACCCCCCCACCAAGGCCTGAAAGACACTGGAGCGAAGGTGCGAACAACAGGCACACAGCAAGGCCAATTCACTAACTCTCCCCCTTTCCCAGCAAACTATAGCTTCAGGGTGCTAGCCTGGACAGGGAGCAGGGAAGAAAAGCAGAGAGACCCTTAGGCACCATCCCGTCGTCCAATATCCGCCTTCCGAATCTGACGCTGGGTAGTGTGTGAAATCCCCCCCCCCCCACCCAAAAAAAACAACACTTGTGCTGAGAGGTGCATTCAACTGGGGTATCACTCTATAATTAGATTTTTAGGGTAGGGTAGGCTCAGTGTCCCGAGTCCCACACCTACAGTGTGATTGACTGGGCAGGGTCTGATTGGACCCTTAACTTTTATTCACAGAAGGCCACAGGGCATGCACAACCCTAAACAGCCCTTAAGTGATGCAAATGAGCCGCTGCTGGATTGCTCAGCAGCGGTTCCATTCAGAGGTAAAGAATGCCCCTCCCTCCATTCTGCCTTCTCTTTTTCGGCAGCAGCTGAGCAGAGCACTTTCTGCGAAGCAGCACAGCCCCCAATGCCATCAAGCCTGCACTGCCTGACTTTACCTTGAGAGTACCGGTACTGTCCTTGGCGAAGGAAAAGTGCCGGTACTCAAAGGGAGAAAAATAAAAAGTGATGGTACTCCGTACCGTTGAGTACCGGCCCATTTAAAGCACTGCTTTAGTCTCAACCCTGTCTCATGAAAAACCAGTTAAGAAGTCTATGGTTAGCTGGTACATGTCTACGTGTAATCGAATGGAATAGTCTTGCTGCTTACTAGCAGGTTTCATGGGTTAAACGAGTTTGCATCCTAACCTCTCGCATTCTAGTTGCATTATAAATAAGTCTCCTAGTTTTCTATTTTCCTAATATTTGTTTTAAAAAGCAGAAACATACAGCAAATTGTTTTTCTTCTCCATAAGTCGCCATGCTGTCATCCAAGACTGCCGGGCCAATAAACTTTCAGACTGACAGCATGGAGAGGTTACAGAAGTTAGGAGATGGTCCTACATACCTTTGTTTGTGCGCATGTTTATACTTCAATGCTGATATTTTCAAGAGTGGGTCGTTTTATTATATATTTCTGCTTTTAGTGCTAAACCCCAATAGACAAGTACACATTTATCAGTTAAATAAAAGAGGACGTTTCCTACAAACAACTTCATTTGTTTGTGAAACACAAAATAAGTATGGATAAATACTAGTAACATTGGCAGAAAGTAAATATGGAAAAATCAGACGTAAATGTTCAAAACATTAAACCCGTAAAACCAGGAGCCCTAATTATAATCAATGGTAGGAGTTCTAGAAGTGTTTCCAACCCTCTGAAGATGGCGACTGAGTAAGTAGCTGCTTCAGTCAGTGTGCAGGATTTGAAGAGTGTTGCGTTATGTGTTTTTTGTGTCATGCGTGAGACCCAGATGTGCTCCAGACCATGCGGTAACGTGCGTTGTATACAGGAGCAAATGAAAAAGGAGTGTGATGGATAGGTGCACATGGTGACTATAGGAAGCAGAATAAACGTGCACTTTGATAGGTGGTTGAATCCTAATTGAGGGAACAATGCAGTGAAAGCGCCTGGATACCAAACAGGTGACAAGAAGCGCTCTGCAAATCTTCTGATTGATTGAAATGCCCACCGCCTGCCTCATTAATATTATTGTGCCCGGAGACGGCTTTGCGCAGTAGCACATGCTGTGATGGTGGTCTGCATGGGGCAGTAGCCTCCGCCTGGACATCTCTATTTGCAATGTACTGACATTGCCACTCATGCCCTTCAAAGGGCCAGGGGTCACAACGCTACCAAAGTGGCGCACAGTGAACAATATGGGGAGGGGAGCAGGCCGTCTGCACAAGCAGAGTCTTAGAGGACACTGGCAGCGCACACTTTTCAGATGCTTACTGTCTGCGCTCAGGAGTTAGTAAACCAGTTCATGCTTTGCAGCTGCAAACCTTTAGCCAGGGCCACTTGAAATTATGTGATTGTGTAGCCGCAGCGATATTTGCATAGCTATAGATTTGCCACATAATCCATCATCTGCTGCATAAACTGCAGATTTTCACCCAAAAAATAGTTTTAGCTCAAACGTTTCAAAAGTTACTAAAATGCAGTCACACCTGTTGCCGCTCAGTGGCAGGCCCTTTGTAAAGCTGGACTGGTCACCTTTTTGTTGCTTATTACTACATGTGGGTGTTAAATGGTACTAATGAGGTGCAACCAATGCCCAGAGATTGTTTCCAAGTTTAAAAACAATGAATTAATTAAGTAATACTAGTACAAAATGTGGCGCAGTATGCCACATAATTTCCCTTTTCTGGTCACATAATGTACTTAACCTCACTGCATAATTTGGTCCTATCCTGCCGCATAATTCCAGTGATCTTAGGCCATTGGCGTGCTCTAGAAGACAGGATGCAGTGAGTGTGCACTCGCTGCTCGCAACTGCCGTGATCTGCTTTTCACAGGTTTTAATCCTGGTAAGGTCCACCCATCCTTCTCTCCTGCCTAAATTGGTAAATTGATTAATATTATATTGGGTAATTTGAGCACCTGGTATTTTGTAGCACTTAGTAGTAGTAGTGGTGTGTAAGGGGCTGTACAAAAACCGGTCTCAAAGAGGGTAAAACCATCCCTTTGATTCGCCTTCCTTGGGTTTTAGGGCAGTGCACTGCGTTTTGTAAGGACCGGGACGTATTGCACTGAATCCGGCTGCCACTTTGCCTTTGCAAAGTAAGACACTTTGGCTTTGTGAATGCACTTGGTTTTGTGACCCGACCCCGGTGGGGTATCAATGAAATGAGCGCCCTGTTGAATGAATCCTTTCATACCCCGGGCACAAAGCGCGCATTGTGCCAGACAAGGGCCGTGCCCAGCTCTCTGATTGGTCCACACAGAAGAAAGCGGCGCATCCAGAGATGCGTGGGCTTGAGTGCCCATGCGGGGCGCAGGGAACCCCGGGTTTGGAGATCCTTGGCCCGCAGATCAGAAACCTCTCGTGCGCTGCAGACGAAAACTCTGCGAGTGTGCCATGCTCTGAAGTATATTGGTATATTTTCATGACCATCTTTTCAAAACTCCCTCCAAAACCCATGTTATATAATATATACATGTTCCCATTGAATGGATTGCTGAGCACCATTTAAAGTGTAAACGGGTGTTGGATCGGGGTGTTTTTGACGAATCCAGACCCAGGACCTCGTAGACACGGCCAGGCACACTCGAGGCATTTCTACTAGCGCTTGTATACATGAGACCCACACACATGCTGTTCACTTTATGCAGTCTGGAAAGGAACGTAAAAATGGAAAAAGCTACGTTAGAGTAGAACAATCACGGAGAGAATACTTTAAAATGGTCACAAACTAACGTGGTGACAATAATTGTTTTCAAAATAAATATTGATGCGGGAGGAGCTACGTAAGTGCACGCTACAAGGAAAGCATTCTTGCACCCTGCGGAGTGTTGTTTTTGAAGTGGCTCAGGGCATCAGATGTTCAGAGCTCTCTCGTGTACGTTTAACCCCAACACGTGTGCATTCATCTTTTCAAAAGTTGTGTTCCCTTTAAGTGGGTATCCTGCCCATAAACCGTCTCTCCGGCATCGCTGTCACGCGAGGCTGTGTCGATGCACACTTGAGGGGTCGAGAGTGACGCCTAGGGTACTTCAGCTGAGGTCAGCGTGCTGTGGTACAGAACCACACGTGCTCATCTGAGACAGTGAGACCATCCGTCCGCGGGAAGTCACGACAGCATGGCAGCTGTCACTGGCAGGCGCGGTGCTGCGACAAACAAGTATATACCACCTGGGTAATGACAGGGTGTGGGTCTTGTATCCGCACTGGTGCCAGACTGCACGGCCACCAATTACAACACACCAACTCCTACTAATCAGACGGCACGGCCACCAATTACGACACACCGTCACCAATTGTCGCACACTAACTCCTCTTAATCAGACTGTAAGACAACCAATTACCAAACACGAACTCCACTTAATCAGATTGTACGGCCACCAATCACAGCACACGAACACCTCTTAATCAGACTACGGCCACCAATCACAGCACACGAACACCTCTTAATCAGACTACGGCCACCAATCCCAGCACACTAACACCTCTTAATCCGACTGTACGGCCACCAATCCCAGCACACTAACACCTCTTAATCAGACTGCACGACCACCAATTACAGCACACTAACTCTTAATGACCCCTCCCCCCCCCAGAGGCGTTGTGCCCTCGGCGGTGTAATTCACGAAGATAACATAATCAGTAGTGGTGGTTCTAATCGTAATAGCAGTACTTGTGGTTGGCTCAGTAGACGTAGTAACACCAGGAGAGCGATAGGTCGAATCACTAGAACTAGTGGCAGTAGTACTAGTAATGAAAAGTAGAACTGCAAGTAGTAGTAACTCTATTAGAAGTAGTATTATTGGTAGGAGTAGTACAACTAGTAGTACAGATAGCAGTGGTAGTACTAGTAGCAATAACAGTAGTCATACTAGTAATAGCATTCCTACAATTAACAGTAGCAGTACTACTATTAAAAGTAGTAATACCACTAGTAATTAAGGCACTAACTGCAATAATAGCAGTACTTGTGATAGCCTTAGTAGGAGTAGTAACACCACTGAGGGCAATAAGTTGAATCACTAGACCCAGCAGCAGTAGTACTAGTAAAGACAGTCGGACTGAAAGTAGTAGTGACACTATAGGTGTAGTATTATTGTAGGAGTAGTACAAATAGTACTAGTAACAATAGAACTGATAGCAGTGGTAGTACTACGGGGCTTGAAAAATCATAAAAATGTTACTAGACCTGTAGGTCTAGACACTTGAATTATCTACTCTACCTAACTGAAATGTACTTGACCCGTGAACTGGTCTCAAATTGTGTGATCCTAGGCAAATATTCTGTATTGCGGAGTTCCTTTTTTTTCATTATCACATAAGAGAGCGTCTTCAAATATGCAAGTTCACTATTTCTGCTGTACGAAAAACTCTATATTTACTAAAATAAACGTTTGCTCCATGTATACTGAGAATTAAGCCCACAAATAGGGTACGCATGATCCTGGACTTGCCTCCTAGTACACTAATAGCATTGTCACCTGGGCAGAAGCAGAAATATTTCCCAGTTCATGTTTACAAATCACTTTTCATAAATATATTACTAAAGCATGATGTGGTAGTGCACTGTCATTTACAGAGAGCACATTTTGCATTGAAATGGCTGCATAACTTTCTCACTAACATTTAGTTTTACTGAAAACTAGCACATAAAAAATGTTTGGAAATTGGGTTTTAGCAAACATATTTAAAATTTGCACATCACCAAGTACATTGTTCTGATTTGTTTTGATCCTCTAAGAATCTTTTTTTCACCACAGAATTACAAAAATGTGTCTTCATAACTAGTGAAATATATTTGAAATGTTTGAACAGTTCACTTATTAGCTATTTCAGTTTTGTGTTAGGAAAAAAAAGCCTGAAATCTTAGACTTTCATTTCATGTGCTTTGCATTGATTGTCACACAGTTCACTTTACAAAATTCTCTGTTTTAGTCACTAAAAGAAAAGTAAATGTAGGAAGAAAAACAGTCTTTTGACCTCTATATCAGAAAGCCAGCAAATGTGACAATATAACAAGATTTAAAGGCATCTTTATTGCTCATTCACTCTTTGTGAGCAAGCAGAACAGATGTTGTCAGCTTTTTCGAGCCCTGTTCTAGTAGCAATAGCAGTAGTCATACTAGTAATAGCAGTGGTATCAGTACTCCCATTAAAAGTAGTAATATAATTAGTACTTTAGCACTAATTGTAATAATAGCAGTACTCGTGATTGCGTTAGAAACCAATCATATATATAAAGTGCAACACTGTCAGCCCTAGGGATTTCTGGGAGCTGTGTCTGTCGAAGTGCCAGGTCTTAAGTCTCTTTCTGAAGTCCGCCAGTAAGCAGGCTGTGTGAAGCTGGAGGGACAGGGCGTTTCTGGTCTTAGCAGCGATTTAGGAGAAGGAGCAGCCACAACTGGGTCTGCGACCAATGTAAGGTGTGTGTGGGAGGGAGAGTAAAGAAGAGCACAAGTGTCTGGAGGGTTGGTGGAAGTTCAGTCGATGATTAATGTAGGTAGGTCCGAGGTCATGGAGAGCTTTGTAGGTTTGCATGAACTGGCATGTCTTCTGAATGGGGAGCTAGTGAAGGTCTCTCAGGTGGGGGGCGATGTGGATTTGTTTGGGTGGGCCCAGGATGAGTCAGGCTACAGCATTCTGTATGGTCTGGAGTCTTCTGAGGAGTTAGGCAGATAGGGCATTGCCGTAGTCGAGGCGGCTGGTGACGAAGGCCTGAGTGACTGTCTCTCTGGTGTTGGTTGTGATCCATCTGAAGATTCTGCAGAGCATAGATAGCGTGTAGGAGCAGGAGGAGGCGACTGCGTTGACTTGTCGTTTCATGATAAGCTGGCTGTCGAGGATGATGCTGAGGTTGCGTGGGTGTGGGTCAGAGTTCGGCAGGCCTCCAGCTGTGTTCCCACGTGGAGGTGTTCTTCCCGAAGATCAGTACTTCAGTCTTGTCGGAGTTGAGTTGAAGGCAGTTGTGTCTCATTCATTTGGCTACATTGGTCAAGGCGTTGCAGAAGTCGGTTTTGGTGTTGGAGGGATCTTCGGTGAGCGAGAGGATCAGTTGAGTGTCATCTGGTAGGAGATTGTTCAATCCGTGGAATCTGACGACATCTGCATGTAGATGTTGAACAGGCGGAGCTGAGGGATGACCCTTGTGGGACGCCGTATATGATGTCTTTGGGTGTGGAGGTGAACGGAGGCAGTCGGATGCTCTGTGTGCGTCCTGTGAGAAAGGTGGCAAGCCACTTGAGGGTGTTTTGCTGTATGTCTATGTTGTTGAGTGTTGAACACCGCGGAGAGGTTGAGGAGGTTCTGGGCCACAGTTTCTCGGCAGTCGATGAGTGTTCTGATGTAGTCTGTGGCAGCAATCAGCGCGGTCTCAGTGATGTTGTTGACACGGAATCCTGATTGTGAGGCATCCAGTAGGTGTTTTTTCAGGAATTCAGTGAGCTGCTGGATGATGGCTTTCTCGAGTACTTTGGCCAAATAGGGGAGCAGGGAGATTGGACCATACTTTTTGAGATTGCTGAGGTCGGTGGAGGCTTTCTTTAAGAGGGGTCTGATGTCTGCGTGTTTCCATCTATCTGGGAAGGTTGTTGTGGAGATGGAGGTGTTAATAATGCTGGTGAGTTGAGTGCTGATTGGGTTTGTTGCGAGGTTGTAGAGGTGGTGGGGACATGGGTCGGTGGGTACCCCGGAGCGGTTTTAAGACATGATGGCTGAGTTGCTCAGGGCGGTGAGCGGAGACCAGGTGGTAATGGTCTGGCTGATGTTCACTGGTTGGTTAGGGACGTCGTGGTTGAGGGTGGCAGGTTGGAGGCTGAAATTGTTGTAGATGTTGGTAGAATTGGTTATAGTAATAGGGGCAATCTTGGGTAGTAGTACTAGAACTACTAGCAGTATTGTTATTGGTAACAGTAATACTACAAGGAGTAGTAACTCTAGAAGTAGTATCGATGGTTGAAGCAGCACAAATAGTACTAGTAAAAATTGTATGGATAGCAGCAGATGTGTGATGGATTTTAGCAGTATTTGTGTTATTTATGGAGTTTAGAAGGACATATTTAGGATTTTTGAAGCAGATGTGTGATGGATTTTAGCAGCTGATGTGTACGTGATGGATTGTAGCAGCAGATGTGTGATGGATTTTAACAGCAGATGTGTACTTGATAGATTTTAGCAGTAGATGTGTGATGAATTTTAGCTGCCGAAGTGTACGTGATGGATTTTAGCAGCAGATGTGTGATGGATTTTAGCAGTCGATGTGCGTGTCTGATGGATATTAGCAGGAGATACAAGTGTGAGATGGATTTTAGCAGTAGATGTGTGAGGGGAGAGGTGTGGCGCCACAGCCAGCGCCACTGACGCTGGAATCTGGGGATCACGGTTCGATCCCCGGCACCGGCAGCAGATTAGCCCAGCACCATGTGACTCTGGGCAATAGCTTGCTTAATCTTCCCGATGGCCCGAGCGCCTGGAGACCCTTACGGATGATTGTTCGCGCTTTACAAATGTGGATTTTTATGTATGTATGATGGGTTAAGTAGCAGACATATGTAATGGTAATGGATCTTACAGTAGTTTTGTCTGACCGATTTTAGCAGTGAATGTGTGAGATTGATTTAAGCAGATTTGTGATTGACTCTAAAAGTGAATGTGTGGGTGATGGATGTTACCAGTAGAGGTGTTAGGATTTTAGCAGTGGATGTAAGTGATGGGATTTTAGTAGCAGCTTCTTGTGTGTGACTGGATTGATTTAGCCTGTGTGTATATAGTGTTTATGATATTATGTGTGTAGTTTTGTGTAGTGTGATTTACTAATTCAGATGTGAGTGCTTATGTGTGCTTCTGTGGAGGAATGGGAACGGAGAGCAGAGGTTTAGCAGCTGAAATCCTGAAGAGAAGAAAGTGTGGCATAGATAATTAAATCATGGTACTCTGAGATGGCCACAGATTACTCTTCTACCAGGAATCGAAAAATGTATACCAAGAACCTAGAGTAAATGCCATAAGGCAAGTAATCTCAGCGTGCAGTATTCCAATGTATACAAATGTTAGTTGCATATCTGAACCCCATTGTGACTTACTAAAGAAAGAAACATCTGCATCTATTGTCCATGTCCTCCCGGTAGCCGCTATAATCCCCTCCAATGCTGCCTACTCCTATCATGCAATCGGAGCACCTTGGTGCCAGGCGTAGAGATGGGTCAAACATGTCACCATATACTTAAACCTATGAAATCCACCCTAGGAGAAATTTCTCCACCAGCAGGGATTCTCCAGATTTAACATGATTAAAATATATTGGATGGAACTCCATGGTTCTTGAACATTTTGGAGGCATTTGTACAAAGTACTGTGAGAACTACCAAATTCTAGAGTTCGATACGAATACTCAAACTAGAGAACCAGTTACCAAATTTTGTGTATTCCACATGCCTGAACCTGTCATAAAAGTTGAAAAGAGAAATTCTGCAAAATTGGCAAAACGGAATCCTATCTCATTTTAGTGTTCTGTGAGCAACAAAATTGCCTAGCCCTAGCTGTGTGTTTGTGTCAGAGGTGTAACACATCTCAAAATATTTAAAACACCAATAACATTTACGTTGCTTAACTCCTATGTTCTCGTTGATGAAACCGGTTTCCAAGACGTTGTGTAATCCTAATCCGGCTAAAAAACTATGACAAATATCAATGGCAAGGAAGGCATTTGACCGCTGTTTCTGATGTATGAATGTAAAACAATCCAGATGAGAACCAAATGAGCGATTTACTTTTGTATTTTACAATTTCTAGGCACAGGGAAGTTAAATGTTTGCCAAGAATCGAGCCCAGGTCTTCTGTTTCTGAAACCTGCAGCTTTACTACTAGAAGACAGAAAGTCTCCTGTAATTCAAGGAATTCCTCTGAGGAGGGGCACATTTGTGAATGAATACCTCCCCTTAAATTCCTTTGAAGAAGTGCAGATTGGGAAACACCTTTTGAAGTTGCCTTGAGTGGATATCCCTGATTTCCCACGACCGGCAGTGGCTGGTCAGGTTAGATTGTATTTCATCACAGCTCATGCTGGAATCAACATAATTTATATAGCCTTTAATATTTTGGGGCCATTCGGCAAAAATTCAGGCCCCAAATTAAAAACATGTACTAACAGTAAGGTGGAAAAGCCTGAAATTTAGTGCTTGAGGATTACCCCTATGTTGGAGTGCATTTACAAGTTTTGTGGTATCGTCAAATAATTCCTAGAGAACCGCAGAAAAACTAAAATAGTCTTAAATTTGGCATACGTAAAAGTAACACAAATTGATATTAGCGCATTTCAACAACTTTTTCCTCTTCTACGTGGAGAACACCTTTTCCTACGCCCCGTTGCCTGCCCTCATCCCCCATTAATTGCGAGAGGTTCCCTTGCTATTCCCAGTTTAGAAATACACTTGAGTGATAAACAGACAGGAGCACGTTTGTTTGTTTATCTGTGGCAGGAAAACATTAGCCTGGTGAAGGTGAAACATGCTGGCAGAATTTCTATATTTGCAAATGTCCTTTTTGAAGCTTAACGGTTCTCCCTTTCTGATTGTGTGTATCGGGTGCTTGAATTAAAAAGCTATATGAGTGACACTGATATGAAAACCGCTGTGAGTGCAAACGAAACTTCGTATTTCACAAGAAGCAAATTTGCTCTCTATACTGGATTTACTAACACACAAAATTGCACGAGTGTGGTGCCATTTTATCTAAGAGCAAACATCTTATCAATTAGTTCTAGGATGAGGACTTATGCAAAAAGTGGTGAACGCTCACGAGCTCACACGTTTGTGGATTTTCACAAACCTTTCGCTGTTTTTCCCCACTCAGGAATAGTTGAACATTAACTCCTGTCATAGGCAGGATTAAACCAGTGTCTAAAAAGGAGAGGGAACGACCACAAAGCCGGTGTGAGTGGGAAAGAGGTTTCTCCAGTGTGATAACATATTTTCTCTCCTGCAGCCACTACAACTAAATGTATGTTAGTGCAAATGCATGAGCCCTTTTTGTGTAGGCATTCAAAGTATACGCTTGGTGCTTTTCCGAAAACGCAGGGCTTCCTGCAGTAATGAAAAACCTATGAATTTACTCCAGACACAGAAGAAAGCATATAGGAGCAAAGCTCATTGTTTTGAGAGTCGGCCTGCAGAGGTGGAATACCTAAAATGCAGTTATCTGCAGACCTAAATGTAACTTGGCTGCACACGTGGTGTTGTGATTGGGACCCTGAGTGTTTAGAGACCTTTTATTGTACCTAGTACAAAGAATGAATGTTTTCATGGCTCAAGGCACCAGCTGTCCATGCTGCACGGGTCCCTTTATTTCTTGGCTCTGCTACAATCCTGTGACCGGAGAGCAGCCTTGAACATCATTCACTGACTCATCAAAACACTGCTTGTGCACACTGGGTACTGGGAGCTCACCAAAGAAGTGAATACAAATGTGAGAAAAATGCCTGGCATTTGTGCTGGGAGCTGCCGATGATTTCACAATTGTGCATTTAACACGGCAACATGGTTGGTTACAGATTGACTCTTTTCCACTGCTTCTGAAATTCAAGGACATTTGTAAACTTTCTTTGTTTGCAACATTTTATATTGTAATATATCAAAGTGCGATAGCCAAGATGTTTCCTGAATAGTGTTCTTTTTGTATCTTAACTTTTCCTTAGTGTGCAAATACATTTATTTATTTATTTATATATTTATATATATATATATATATATATATATATATATATATATATATGTATATATGTGTATATATATATATATATATATATATATATATATATATATCCGTTCACCACACCCACTGATCGGCTCTGGACGCCGATCCAACAACGCAGGTACAGACCACAGCAACGCAAAGAAATTCTCTCAAGGTAGTTTTTAGTCTCCAGCATATATATATATATATCTATCCAAATACCTTCCTCCGCAAAAAGAAAGACGAGGCCACAACAGGGCAACCATTTGAAGCAGGCTTTAATAAGGTAACACCCGTCCCGGTGAATGCATTTCGGCAAGTGTGCCTTCCTCAGCGCCCGGGGTGTTTGTAAGGATGTAGGCGTCAACTGTGCAGGTTTAAATACCCCGCCCCATCCTTAGTGCTCATTACTCTCTCCGCCCCTCTCAGATGGAATCCATTCGCGTTTGCCTCCTGATGGACGCCCTGTCTCCGGCGCCTACAGCTCCCAGAATGCAGTTTGTTGAATAGGTAGGCAATGCGGGGGTGGAAGAGATAATGGATTGAATAGCAGAAACCCCCAATGCCAGAGTGTCCCAAACGTCCGGTCCGCTCCTCAGGTCCCCTAACCGCAGCAGCCTCCAAGTAATGGGAATCTTTACAGTGGGGGCAAGGGAATATATATATGTTGGTTTTTTTATATGCAAAAAACGTGATATAAATATTGCAGTTCACACATCTGACACGCAGGAGTTGCCTCAGATAATCATTTCCAGAAATATTCGCAGACTGGTAGCACGCTATACAGTAGGGGATTGGTGGTTGAAAGAGTGTTGAATTGCAATTTGGCCCACTCTGGTAACATTTTGGCAGACCTGCCAACTTGAAAATATATTTCACTGTGTGGGGGGGTAGAACCTCTCACAAAGAACTACCTACGAGGCACTCTAACCCCCTCCAATCCCCTCAGCTCCGTAAAAAATAAAGGGGTCTTGAGGCTGTTGCTCGTGCCCTGGGGTGTTTTCACATCCCTTAATGAACATCAGTTGGTCAAACCTTCCACAGAAAAGCTGGAAATCCACTCTGTGCAGTGGCTTCAAGCTCTTCTTCGCTGCTACAGTGTGATATTAACTCCTCACCGGGTGACCGTGTGAAGGGAGCTGATATTGTGTGACACACAATGACACAGTGGGAGTTGGCCAGTCTGTTTTGGTGTCATGGGTTATCTTAAGAGGTGGGAGGGCTAACAAATTAACAGGGAGAGCTGAGCCAAGGGTCTTGCGCAGATTTTAGAGCCTGTGCACGAGCGAAGCCAAACGTGACGTAAAATATGAACACGTTTCTTCAAAATTCAATAAGTTGTATTTCTTTAACACATGGAAGCTTTGACACTAATAGGTCACATTATAGCACTACACTGAGAAGTACTTATTAAAAGTGATAGCAGTGTACAATTGAAAGTTTGAACTCACATATTTGAAAGTGATTTCATATATGATAATGTACAAAAAAGAGTTTTGGTGAAATAAAACATTTACCTACGATAACATAATTTAAGCAGGGAAGCCGCAATTTATCCTGGTTTTTCTGGTTCCACATTGTACAAATCAGCCAGTAAATGAGGATCTGTTTGTCTTTCCTAATATTATGGCTTTTTTTTTACCACTTATTGCATTTGTGTGCAGTCTTTAAAATATAACGCAAATATGACTGAAAGGTATTGGAGCACTTTACATGAGCACCAATTACCTTACACAAAGTCACATGTATTGTTTATAAGCATGTGTAGATTAAGGACCTGATTAAGAGTTTCAGTCCAACTACCCGAGAACTGCATCCACCAGTAGACCATAGCGCTGGCAGTCCAGTTGACCACAGTTCCGGCGGTGTAGATGTGGTGAGTGGTTTTGCAAAATATATCGATGCATGTGTGTGCATTTCAACTGTATATGTATCAGATGCACACACATGCATGATACGTGTGGAAAAATACCATCCACACATTGCCTGGGTCTGGCCCATTTGTGGGCAGTTCTGGCAATGGGTATGTGGTACAAAAAGGACTCACCTGGAGATCCTCGGGGTGAAGATCCTGCTGTGAAGGAGACACCTGAAGAAAGGAATCCACATCAGACTCTGGCTGGAAGAACAAAAAAGAGATGAGTACGCACCCCAAATCCATCATCACTGCCACCTTGCAGCAGGCAATCGGCCATCCAGGGTCAGCTTGTGGAAAAGGCAGCTCGTAATACAGACTGCAGTGAAGCTCACCTGTACCGCCCTATGGTGGATGCCGTTCACCGACCGTGCCCCCATTGGTTGACAGACTGCTGTCAGTCTCAGATGGTCAGCCGTAGACTTCGCAATGCCTATACGCCCAACTTATAATACGGCTGCCGGACCGTCGAGCCCTCCATGTTAGGATTGCCACCGCCAGTACGGCCAAACTCGTTATAACGCTCAAAGTGATTTGCTCAGAATTACAATATATTGAGCCCATGCCATGACAGGAACTTGGTCCTCTAGTTCCTCAGCCAGCAACTATGACTATAACACCACAACCTGGGTATAGGGAGGTAGGCAGAAGCTACTTGAAAGCACGGCTCGTTATGGACTAGAGGTTCCAACAAGACCTCAAGCTGACCAGAACCAGGGTTCAGACTAGCCTGGCTTGAGCCTTCAGTGGCTCGTCCACCTCTAGTTATCCTAGGTTGCTGCACCTATGTGTATGGATGCAGAAAGAGGAGTGAGAACACCAGTGATCTACTTTAATTCACTGTGATTGAGCAGGTCTCGATGATTCCACCTATGAGTGATGTAGGAACAGCCTCTAGTACCCACTGGACACATGCAGTTATGGCAGATGCAACAGCCAGGCGAGGCATCCGCTTAATATAGCTGTGCGTGCAAGCATTGGTGTTTATATGGACAGAGCTCTATTCCAGCCATCTAAGTTTGTGCCTCTATAGCACAGACGTAGTTGAGGAGCATCTGAGTGCTGTACATGAACTCGCCACTTACACTTTTGAATTTCACAATTGCATAACATTTTACACATGCTTAGTTTCTAGCCTACAATATTGAGTAATTTTCACAAAACCACACGATTTACAGTGAAGCATGGACACCGGGATTAGAAGCCAGGCCAGCCAGGTTCTAGACCACATCTCCTCACAAGTACATTAAGGTTGGGGGTTACAGCATGAGAGCTGGTAAACAAGTCCACGAAAAGCAACAATGAGGAGCCCACAAGAATATGCGATTATGGATCATCCCTACGAAAAGCACTCAAACACCTTCTCGACATTAGCGTATCAAAGGCCCCTGCAGTGCAGACCTTGCAGAGCTGGGGGCCCCCAAGCTCTGTGGGGCCCCCTCAGCACAGTACTCTGGCCGGAGATCTCCTGATTGATTCAGGAGGGGACCCCTCCACGTGCCTTGCAGGGGAGCTGCCTCAAGTTTCGTTACGCCAGTGCTTCTCGACTGGCCCTACCCCCTGCTCAGCTGCATCGTTTCTACATGAAACGGCAAGTAACTGCATAGGCGTTTTACCCTTGAAAGTGCTTGCATCTGCCTATGAGTGTTTCCCAGTATGATGTGACCTTGTTGTTAAGTTTTGTGGACTTGGGGCTTAGGGCTTTGTACAGGTGTGCTACCTGGTGCTCCAGTTTGTTGTATACGCTACGCACCATGTAAATACAATCTTCAATAAAAAATGTACTGAAATAAAAAAAAGAAAGTGCTTGCATCTCTGGGCACTGTAAAGGAAGAGTACCCTCGTGTCCAGCGTATGTCTCGATCCATGTCAGAATGTCAAGGACTGGACACAGTGAAGTTCTGTCAAATTCCCTTCCTGATTGCTAGAGGAAAGGGTGACTCTTCTGAGTAAGCACGGGTTCCGCCCTACTCTTTATGGTACCGTACATGTGAAAGACGTCAAGCGTCTCCTTAAGAGACACTTGAGGTTCAAGGCTAGGATGCCTAATGGAGCAAAAAGTGAAACTAACAGCTAACGACCAGCAGTATGTGGTCAATATACTGACTATTAAGCTCTAACCTTGTGCTCTGTAGTAGCATGCTTCTTGCCACAAAACTCTTCAACACCTTTTCAGAGGAAGTAAGCGCTGTATAAATACAATTTACAACTACAATATGGGTAATAGAACGTACTCTGATTTCAGTACACCTTCTGCTGGCAGGCAAGAACGCCCGCTGCCTCTGTTGGCATCATATCCGTGCCTCAAACATTCAGGGCAGGTGAACAGTAGGTCGTGCTCAGTGCCAGGATACTCTTCCGGGTGATAGTGCGCTCTACAAATCTGCATAACATAACATTTGAATCCTCATTGAACTGCTTCCTGCACTCTGCATGCTTACTACTTTTACTATGATGCCTACATACAAACTTTGCTATCCCTAATAATTATCTGGAGAGAATGTATCAAATATAATCAATGAAACAGTAGATAAGCAATCAGAATAGAGTACCTTGCATTAAGCAGAAGTACAAAAACACACTATGTCCTTGAGATGTGGAGAAAACTCTCCTGAGTACGCTTCTTTAAGAAACATAGGACATATTTCATTACAATCCCTTAAATAATGATAATTGAGAGGTAAATTATTCAGTTTACATACAAATTCATGTGCTTAGCAATTAAGTTTTGGAACTTTGGCCTTTTGCTGTGTCTTTTACATTTTTGAGGTGGGAAATTAGTTTTTGGTTTGTTGACTTTGGAGGTGCAAGTGGATAGTGCGGGGGTGCTAGACACTTTCAGGTGTGAATGTCGGCAATGTTGGTGCTTTTCAAACTTTTGTTGAATAAATTGCTGCCAGGTTGGAAAGCAGTTTCCTTTAAGGTGAATTGTAACTACTCAATATTTATATTGGATGTGGATTTGAACAATATTGTAATGTGTTTTCATAGATATTATTTCTGCACAATTAATTATAAAGTAATGATTGCTGATTAAATTAAAACATGCACTACAACTGTGCACTTACTTTTGCCACGTAAATATGAGCATTGAAATTTAAAGATAATACATTAATTAATCAAACTGAAGATAGTGTGTTAAAGCAGTCATCCAGTATATGGGGAAAACACAGTTCTTTTAGCCCTGCACTGCTAACAAATCAGCATCAAGCACTGGCAAAGCCAATCTGTCTGCTGTTGGCTCCCAGCATTTTGTGTAACAGTCTATGTTATGTCCTTTGTTGTGCAGATGATCTCTGTACCCTGTTACCTTGGATACTGTTGGAGGTTTTAGAATGTTTATGTTGGTGTTTGAACAGTGGGTCAGATGACAAGGGAGAGGGGTCTCGCCTGCTTGGCCTGCGGGATGGTTTATTCTACCCTGCTTGTAATAAAGTTGCTTTACAAGATCAACTGTTTGCTGGTTGACTTTCCTATTATATTACAGGCTGCTGCTGAGGGCTGTACCAGTTGTTAAAGGCCCTAAACCTGAGTTATAGGCCTGAGCTACAGGTGACAGCCTAAAATGAGGGAAGGGCCTTTAACATCTAGCATAGCTCGAGGCAAAAGGGCTATAAGGCTATTAGAACATTCCACCAAGTGTGGGTGGAATGTTCTTAATTTAAAAGGGAGAAATAGAAAGACAATAATTTAAATGATGGAAAAGAAGGTCTATGTCATCCAATATCAGCCACTTCATTGTCTTCAATGGAGCTTCCAACATTCCAATGTTCTAATTTGGCTTTACAAATTATATTGTAATTGGATTTATATAGTTCTTAATACCCCTGACGAGGCATCGAAGTGCTTATAGCGAGTAGCAGGCTACTCTGGAACCCAAGGTTAGAGGTTAGTCCAGTGGCTTTTGTGATTAGGAATGTGCTCTCAAGAGAAACTGCATTAATTTACTCCAGTTACTTTGTTATATATTAATACCAGGTAAGTTTGATCATTAGCGGGGGGCCTATGTAGTTTCAGGTAAAAGTTGGTGTGATAGACAGGCTGGCAGAGATTAGTTAATGTTAGATTACAGGGATAGGGATTTAAAGAGGAGAGGTTGTGACCTATGAAATGAGGTATCAACCAATTGCATATATACAATGAGAAGGACTGAGGCAGGCGGGCAAGAGACTAAGATGAGACTATTGTTTAATTAAACTACTATTCTCAGAAATAGAAGGAATGCAGAGGATGAAAGCTAAGAGGGTCACTCTGAAAAAAGAGGAGAGGAATCAAGCGATAGTAAATCAATGCCATTTTTTCATGCAGTGTTTAGGAATATAGTGGGAGAAGGCTTTCTGGGTTTGCAGGTAGTCGGAGAATGTAAGTTGTGGAGAGTATCATTAGACATAGTTTTCTATATCCTAGGCATGCAGTTTAAACAAGCGATTGCAAGTGTATACATCATACAAACATTAGGAGCCCTTGCTATTGTATAAAAGTGTATGCTCATTTAAAGCACTCCAGTGCCCCAGAACCTCCTCGTGTATGTCGAATCACCCCACCCGGCCCATCGCTTTTACCTGCACGGGCCGCGCCCGGAAATCAACATGAATCCATCAGTTTAAAAACATGTGGATGGAATTCCTGTTCGGACCCCTTCTATCTCCATTAAAGTGGCTACCCACGCATGCCTCTGGCCTGTCACTCACTCCCTTCTGTCTTTCCTTTTCCGCCCTGCTTTACTACATTGAGATTTAATATTTTAATTAAAATTAAGAGACATTTATTCTGCACATCTTATCCGTCCGTATGGGAAAACTGATTTTCATGTGGTATGACTTTGGAACGGAAGTAATAGACTCACACGAATTGTATTTTCTATGTGGTTCACGCTGGTGACTTACATCCGATGCAGAAACCTTTGTGCAACCTGTAGATCAGAAGTTTTTCATCCCTCCATTGTTGAATTAAAGTTTTCTGGGAGTGATTGAAGTACCTTGCACCAACAGCGCTACAAAGCCGCAAGTGTTGGAAAGAGCTATCAAGCATTACGCGTTATCTGTGTTAATGTGTACCAGGCGCTTGAATGCTGTCGGTCTGGCCTGCCCACACTGGAATTTCCCAGCATGTTAATGAACAAGTTCTTCCTCTTTTTGTGTCTTGGGTGTTTCACATTTATGATGACGTTTTTAACAAAGATAAGCTGTGAGGCAGGAGAGGGCAAGAGTAACCAAGCATTGGTAAAGCCAATAGGTCTGACTTTTGGAACATATGCCTTTGGAAATTCTTTTGGCAATGCTGAACACTGACGGTAACAGTAAAAAAAATGTTTTAAAAGGCGCTATGACTCAGACGCTGTTTGCAGACTCGTCAATCTGTAGTCCTGTGCATCCGCAATTAGGCATGTGTAAGCCTACAATATGATACAAGCTATTACCTTTTCTTTTTTATTGACTAATCTAAAATGCCGGGCACCACTTAGATTGGTCAATAAAAATATTTAAAAACACTTGTGAAGCCCTATTTTTGTGTTTTAATATTAAAAAAAAAACAGCATAAGATGTGGAGCGGGTTAGGTGAGAAGGTTGGAAGAAAAGCACCGGGGAGTGGGCGGGGGCACGAAGGAAAAAGCAATAGGTGGAGCAGTGGAGAAGCACACGAGGGAGGCAGCAAAAAGGGGCGAGGGTGGGGGGATCATAGCATAATGAAACTTGAGCCTCCTCGGGAAATCCACGGTGGGGGCCCCCGACGCCCGCACCCAGTCAGGATCCTTTAAACCAGGGCTCCAACTGCTGGTGCACAGTACCAGAGGGGTCCCCCTGGAGTTCCCTCCCCCCTCCCCCGGCTATTGGGGGGCTATTGTTACTCCACTTGTGGGGGCGAAGCATACAAGGGAGACAAGGTAGGAATGCAGGGGAGAGAGCGAACACCAAGCACATTTTATTTCTTTATTTAATACGATTTTATAGAGCGTGAACTTTACCCAAAGGTGTCAGAGCGCTTTACAAAAGGACCAGTTACATTACATACGGACTTCGGAGTACATGAGTTACATAAAAGATACAAACAGAAAAACTCTAAATTCACAAAAGAATGGTAGTAAGTCCATACGTCTATTACAGATACTAGTGGTTAGAGTTGCATATATTCAAGTTAAAAATTCACTCTAGGAAAAGATACAAACAGAAAAAGTCTAAATTTACAAAAGAATGGTAGTTAGTACATACGTCTACTACAGATACTAGACGTGAGTTGCATATATAATACAAGTTGCAAATCACTCAAGATTACATTTTAAAAAGTGATTAGGGTTGGACAATTATATATTACTTATTTACAGAGCATGACATTCTTGCCTTCGTTCAGCCAGGAGTTCAGGTGGTGTTGCAATTAGGGGCGGTGGTCTTGGGTGCGTAGGGATCCCCGAGGTGGAGATGTCCATAGGGGTTGAAGGCCAGGTGGTGGTAGCATGTGTTCTTTAGGGGGAGAGGCTGGGGGTGAGGCCCCTATACTTGTCATTGGGCACAATGCAAGATGCAGCTGGCAAAGGAGGCTCTTCTAAACTTTGATTTTCGTTCACAAGTCAGGAAATATTTGGGGGTCGGTTCGCTAGTCGTGGTTCGGGTGCAGGAGGCGGTATCACATTATTTTGTCCAAATTGCCACTTGCTGACGTCACCCTGGCCAAGGCTCGACGGGAATTGGAACTAATGTTCATGAGGCACAGACAAGCAGTGCCTATATCTGGACTGTGACCACTTCCGCCTCCTCCCCAGACTGTCAGGTGAGATAAGAGCGGGAACAAAGCGAGAGCACATGCAGCTCGTGGTACATGTAACCACAGGCTAGCCACCCCGTCCCTCCCAGTCACCGTACGGTGAGAATAGCAGCGCCGCTCTCCTTCTGCAAGGGACCTAACGTCCCTTTTACAGTTATTTTTCAAATGCAGCCTTTATAATGTCTTTTATTGAGATCTGAACAAATAACGGTGTTTTATTGATGCGTTTACATTCCCGTAGACATGCGCACAGACTGCTTTGTCTATATTCGGGCTCAGTTCACGAAGCATGTTGGCGTCTCACCAGATCTCCGAAGGCATTCTGGTACATGTAGGCCATTCAGTGCATCTTACTCGAATTGCAGGTGTTTTTAGCAGTTGCACAGCTGTCAATGGGCCGGTGCTGTGTATATATGTATATATATATATTATACTCGACAGTACGGAGTACCAGCACTTGTAAATGTCCTCCTGAGTATCGGCGCCTCTCCTTGGCTAGGGTGAGTACCGGTCCGGTACCCCGAGCAGCAGCATCGCCGCTGGCTCGAGATGGGTCTGTTGACAGGTGCCGCTCTCTGCGGACAGGCCTGTCACAGTGGAGCCAGTAAGGGCACAGAGCATCAGTGACGCCGCTGCTGAGGCCTCCAGTAGTGGGTAATTTACATTCCCTCAATGCAGCCGGTGTTTGGGGAGGGCCTGCCTCGCGCTGGCCGACCGAGAAGGGTCTAATTAGGTCCTGCCAATCACACTGTGGGCGTGTGCGCAGGCCCAGAGCCGCCTTGTCTCGCGCAGCGTGGGAAACGATGACGTAATGAGTGCACCTGCAAGCGAGGCCGCGAGGGGAGGTGGTGATCAAAGACCGTCGAAAAGGTGCGAGTGTAGGGGGCGCAGCGGAGCGAACAGCAGCAGGCGTTCTCCGCCAGGCAGAAACGTAAACAAGCCAAGTGTATCGCATGCTGCGCGTGCGTGTCCGAGTGTGCCAGTACCTGCATTGTGTGTGTGCTTGCATGCGCGAGGCGAGTGGTGTTTTTATCTCCATGACTGGTAAAGTGCTGCCCGTGCCCCAGACTCTGCATAAGCACTGTGCAGAGGAGACACTATAATAGTAGGCAGGCGGGCAACTAGAGCCACATTTCGGGGGCGGGAGGGGGAAGGGGGCTAATTCTTCAAACCATAGACAGAGTGGCTGTAAGAAGGGGAGAAAACACAACAAAAGCCTAATTTACAAGTAAATGGACATGTTAAGTACTTGGGTGTGGCTGCAATTAGATGGTCGACAGCCCACGAAGCTGTGTCAGCCCGGGCACGACAGGGGTGGGGGTGAAGCCCCGTGAGCCCAATGGGTGTTGCACGCCTGATAGTAGGCGAGTGGAGGACCAGTTGAAGGAAGGTAGGCCAGTGGCAGCTGCGACGGGGAAGGGTCCATGCTGTGGAAGCAGTGGTGCATTGGCATTTTTAGTATAATATGGAGCGGGAGTCTCTGTTTTGATCTTTTCGATGAACCTGATAAAGAAAGCGGCGAATCTAGGGGGGAAACAGATGAGCTGGAGCCCGGAGGGGAGGAAAACTTGCCGGGGATCCCCCAGTCACCCGAAGCCTGACCTGGCCCGCCAATCTAGGCCGCCTTTCCTACTGTCTGAGCACCACATTGCCAGGCACGTCTGCTTTTGGTGCAGCACATCCTACTTACTGGTGCATCGGTGGAGGGAGCCCATGTGTGGCGCAGCGGCCAGGGCGTCTGACACCAGATGCGGGGGATCACATGTTCGATCCCCAGGTCTGGCGGCAGAGGTCTGCGCAGCACCATGTGACTCTGGGCAATAGCTCGCTTAATTAATCTTCCCAACGGCCCCCAGCGCCGGGATGCCTCCGGGTAGCTGTGCGCTTTACAAATACTGGATTTACATTTCTGTGCAGCATGGGTGCCAGGCATGTCTGCTTTTTAACTTCGGATTGGCCGAGGCTTGATGTGGGCCGGTACTTTTCCCCATCAGTGTTCAGGCTGACTCTGCTGATCCGAACTCGAGAGGCTTCTGCTGCCCAGCACAGATGATCGCGACCCATTGTGATATATAACATGACAATGGACCAAACACAGCAGGCACAGCATGTGGTGGGTTCTCCCACCCTCGCCTCAGGGTCTGACAGACAGCGAAGCCTCACCACGGGAGATGCTGCTATTGAGAGACAGATTTTTTACTGCCCTGGGAAGGGGAAGAGATGGGGGCAGAAAGTCGGGTTCTGCTCCCTTCCTCCTCACAGTGGATGACTGGCCCCACTCTCGCTGGCCAGGAAAGGCATCCTCACTGCTCTACCAACCTCTCATCTCAAACCTAGAATTTAACCAGAAACCAGAAACCCCTGCCTTACCTGTCTCTTTGAGATGTGGCACTTAATTTAGAGGCTTTGTCAACAGATACCATTGGCAGCGAGTTACCTGAGCCTTAGTGCCAAAGCAGTGAAGCTTTTAAATTACCTTAGTCAAAGGAGGGCCCCCCACAGAAAGTGCTATTGTTTTTCTGCGAAACCAAATGTTTGATCATGTACTCCTTCCTTGGGTAAGATATAAAGCCCTTTCTATCAAAACCAGAGAAACTGAAATTGTTTACGCCTGTAGTTCATTTGTTCAGACAGAACAGTCATTAACTGCTGCCTGCTGGAGTGTATTGATACAACCAGGGTCACTGGAATTATGCAACATTGGAGGCCCAAATTATCTACCAGGATTATGTAAATTATACTGCAAGAGGGGTGGGAGGGGAGGAGTGGCTTGCCCACTGTTGAGGGCGCTTACTGTTAGATCGCCCCTCTGGGGCCGAACACACAAGTCATGAGCACTCTGCCCTTTCTCCATGTAGGCTGCAGTGCAGCCTACATGGTGGAAATGGCCTCCCCATAGGCGCCTGGCTGGCCGGGGTCCTGGCCAATCACAACGCTGCCATTGCGATGTTGTGGTTGGATTAGGGGAGGGAGGTTGCCTGTTTCCTGTTCCTGCGCAGTCCTACGGCCATGAGGTACGTCTGATGTAGGGGATTCTCCAGGACCACGGCGAGGAGGAGGGCAGCCGGTGACGCAGCGATATAGGTAAGAGTGTTTAATTTACCTTAATTTTTTATATTTCTTTAAAAAAATTTGACTGGGGGGGGGGGGGGGGGTGGAGCGGATTTCCACTGAGTTTTTGCCCAATACCGTGGAGCTCGGCGTAGAGCAACTCCGCCGGCTCCGCCCGGGCTTAATATTTACCAGAATGTGTTTGTTTTTCATCTAAACAGATTTTGCTCTTGCAAGAAACCTGGCGAACAGCATTTTAATAACACAGTCCATCTGTAACTCCTAGATCAAAAACAAACCTACATAAATACGTTTCTTCTACTATCAAGCATTGGTAAACCCATCAGTTCTCCTCTATGTGGGAGGTATTGGATTTGTCAAAGTTTTATCCATGTTGTACAGCAGCACAGCTAAAATTAGGAAGGACGTGTTGTGACACAGCTAGCATTGGCCGTGTCACAGCATTTGTTTTATCTGGTAAAGGTGGGTGAGAGGGAGGCGAAAGGAACAATGGGGGGAGGGCCTCTGGCGATGGGACAGGCAATGATGGAGCAGGGCTATGGGGAAAGCAATGACGGGAGGGGGTGAGGGGACTGGACAAGCAATGACTTGGGTGGTTGAAACAACAACTGGGGGAGGGGACATAGGAGGAGTGAACAGGGAGAGCAACAACACAGGAAGAAGAGGGTTATGGGGCAAGCAACAAGACTGAAGAGGGACTGGCACGGGGAGCACCTATAGCAACAGGCAGGGAGAGATGACGCTAGAAGGGACAATGGGGCAAAAACACGATAGGAGGAGGGGAACAAGAAAAGCAACAATGTTGTGGAGGGGGCAACAACACAGGGGTCATGGGGAGAAGGATACAAGGTACAAAGAACATGACAGATAGCAGTAGAAGAGTGGTACAGGGAAGAAGGACAGGGGGGGTAGTGCGGGAGGGGAAATGCCTGCAAGCATATGCCTTCATATGGAGTGCTGGTAGTAAAAGAAAGCAGGAGCCTGAGACTAATTGCTCAAGTAGCGTAAAGGCACTCGCTGGGCACTGAAACAGTACTTGGGGTCATGCTCCATGGTAGGTACAAATGCACAAAGAGTAGGTGAAGTTGGCACGGCCTAACCAAAGAGAAGCAACAAAATGAGAGTGACCATGAAGACAACCAATGGTAAACAATGGACGGGTTCTAAGCTAACAAAATATCTACCAAGTGTTAGCACATGCACTGTCTTAGGCAAGACCTAAAAACACACTTTTTTATTCTTGACAGCCCAGGTAATTTTTTTGGGCAAGTTTTGGGCTTGCTCATGTTCTCTCTGTAGGTCTCCAGAAAAATATATCTGTACCTTAAGAAACACCCTGGGAATGTTTATTGCATGAGTATAATGAGAGTATCTCACAGAAGGGGTTGTAAGATTCAAGAGGCAGACTTTATAAAAAAAGAATCAAAATGTTTGTAATGTTTCTGTATTTCGATTTCCCTCCTGAAATAACTTCTACTTTAAAAACAGCGTCAGTTGTGAATTTGACTAGAGATAGAACATATTTTAATATAAAGTAAAAAATTCCACCCTGGTGAAATTGCTTTTAAAGTTATAAGGATTTGTTTTAATGATTAAAACACATCACCCATCCACAGTCCATTAATCAGGGATGTTATACTTTTGCCTAAGTTTCACCTTCTTAATAATCTTTTAATACCCAACTATAGAACACTCAGCAACCGAAAGATGAATAGTTCCCTTTAGAAACTGTCAGCTACGGAGCTGCACCATGCAGGAACCTTTTTAAAGTAACTTTCTATCCGTTTGTGATAGAAATATGGAGCAAGTCGTGGAAAATGCAGCCCTGGCTATAGCACTGTTTTGTGTCACACTGGGTGCTACTGGATTGCTGGGCACTTGAAGCTAGAGGATTAGGTTGCATTGTATTACACACCTCATTAGAGCTCTAACTCCTATTTAGCAGGAGTTATATGTGGAGTAAGTCATTTGTATGCATTGAAACTTTCTGCAGTTGGTGCCAGGGCACTCTGACATTCTGTTTCTATGGATATGCCCATGAAACATGAAATGCTCTTTAGACACTATTATCAAAAGAATCTTAAGATTCGTCGTCAGTAAGTTAGACCACACTTTGTTCTTTTATGTCTTTCTCAACTACCGGCTGTATATTTATCCGTATTGTGATTGCAGACTTCTGGCATTCTTCCCACACAGCCTGTACCCTTGCTGCATATTGTGGTTTGATTTTTATTTTGCCTAACATTTGCTATTCATTGTATCTTGTTTACTCCCTCAATGTAAAGCGCCTTGGCGCGACTCCTGTTGGTTTACTTTGGTATGATTTAGCACAATAACAAGGACATAATAAACACATGAAAAAAAACATTGGGTTACATTGTACTGGCAGCTACAGAATTGTATTGGAATGCACGGTAAGCTACAGCATTGAATTGTGTTGGAAAGGCACGGTTCAATTGTATTGGACTGCCCTGGCAGCTACAGCTCACACACACTGCAGGACACACACTGGACCCCACCGCATCATCCAAAGCCACGTCACAGAACTCACATGGACCGATCACTCCATTGTCCACTTCAGTATCTCCAACCCCCACACTGCCACCACCAAAATGGCCAGGGCCCCCCACTGCAGCTGAGCAAAAATATCATAGACCTGCTGATCAGTCTCCCTCAACACCTCCAACCCAGCCACTACCACCAATCTGGAACAGGTAATTAATAACTTCAACACCTGGATCACCAACTGAGCCAACAACATCACCCACATTAACAGCAACAAGCATAGAAGATCCACCAAAATGGCCAACTGGTACACCAAAGAGCTCAGAACAGAGAAGCACAACAGCAAACAGTTGGGGAGGAGATGGCGCGCCAGCAAGGACACCTCTGACAGAGCAGTCTCAAAACTTCCCTCAACCTCTACCACTACTTGCTGAGGGCATCAAAAACATCGCCCGAGCCGCACACATTGAAATCAGCGCCAATAGCAGCAAGGAGCTTTTCAAAATCATTAAGGAGTTCTTCAACCTGGCCACCAGCGAAAACAACATCACACCCTAACAAAAGCTGTGCTACAACCTTGCCGAGCCCCAGCATTTACACGGACTTCCTCCAATGATTCGCCCACACCTTACCCGAGACAAACCCTCTCTCCACCCAGGTCTCCACCTCCATCATAAAGTCCTTTAACTGAAGAGCTCCCACATATCCATGCCCATATCACATCTTCAACCTTGGAAACCAGAGGATTGGCCATGAACTCGACACCCTTCTCAACACCTCAATCACCACCACAGCATTTCCGGATACCTGGAAACACACTAAAGTCAGACCACTTCTTTAAAAAGACATCCGTCCATCCCAGGGAACTCAAAAACTGCTGGCCAATCTCCCTGCTCACATTCCTGTCCAAGTTGCTGGAGAAAGCAATCAACAGGCAACTCACGGCACACTTTGAGCAGAACCAGCTACTCAACGTTTTCCACTCTGGCTTCCACAGCAATCACAGCACCGAGACTGCCCTGATCGCAGCCACTGATGACATCTGAACCCTCCTCAAACAAGTTGAAACAGCAGCTCTAATCCTGCTTGACCTCATAGTGTCCTTCAATATCATATCACAGCACCTGCTGATGAATAGACTCCGACACATCGGCATCCAAGGGGACGCACTCAGATAGATCACCACCTTCCTCACTGGAAGAACTCAGAGGGTCTGTCTACCACTCTTCACCTCCAAACCCAAGGAAATTTTCTGTTTTGTCCCTCAGGGCTCATTCCTCAGCTCCATGCTCTACAAGGCATAGATGACCCCACTCGCCAATGTGTGTGTGTGTTGGACTTGTAAAGCGCACGTCTGCCCGTAAGCGTCCCGGCGCTGGAGACCGCTGGGGAACCTGTCCTGGCTTTCCCTGTGAGATAGTGCCTTCTGGGTATCTCCAAGGTGAAACCAGGCATCCCCGGCGTCTGTGGGGGCCCGTGGTAGAGATGAGGCAAGATTAATGCCCAGAGTTGCAGAGTGAGATCCCTGGTTAGAGTAGGCACCGAGGCGAGAATTGTCGAGTCCACTGACCCTGGTCCACGACCCTGCCGCGTCGGGAATTGAACCCTGGTCCTTGGCCGTTCTCTGCTTCCGGGTCTGCTGCCTCTAACCAGTGAGCCACACCACACCAGCCAACATTGTCAGATCTCACTGACTCAACATAATATGCTATGCAGATGACACGCAACTCATCTTTTCACTCTCTGACAACCCTAACACCATGAGGACCAACTTCTACAGATGCATGACAAACATTGCAACTGGATAAGTAACAACTGTCTGTAGCTGAAGGCAGACAAGACGAAAGTACTAATCTGTGACAACAACAACCACCCATGGAGTGACACCTGGTGGTACTCAGACCCGGACCACACCAGAAACCTCGGAATCATCATAGATCAGAAGCTCACCCTGAAATCACAGATCAACGCCATCTCCTCTGCCTGCTTCCTCTCCCTGTGCATGCTATGTAAGATCATCAAGTGGCTACCCCTGTACACCAGACGCACCATGACACGAGCCCTCATAACCAGCCGACTGGACTATCACAACACCCTCTACTTGAGTATTGCTGCACACCTCCAACACAGACTTCAAACCATATAGAATGCCACAGCTAGAATGGTCCTCGACCTCCCACGATCAACCCACATCACACCCCACCTCAGGCAACTCCGCTGGCTCCCGGTACAGAAGAGATTACAATTCAAGATGCTGACCAACGAACACAAGGATTCACCCCCATCAACTTCTGCCGGAACTTCCATCAACCATCAAGAAATGTTGGTTGCATTTATTTATTTATTTAAACAACTTATAAAGCGCACATATACCTGTAGGTGTCTCTGCGCTATAAATTCGGGAAGGGTATGCAAAAGCTGGTGAGAAAAGCCTATTGCTTGAAAAGCCAAGTTTTTATTTGTTTTCTAAATGATAGCAGTGTGGGACTAGCCTTAGTCTGCACGGGAAGAGAATTCCACAATTTGGATGTGGTAACTATGAAGCTTCTGTCGCCCTAGTTGGCTTTTTTGGTTCTACCCACACATCACAGCAAAGAGCTAGAACACCCTAACACGCAGCTCCGGACTATCTCCTCTCTCCCGGTTTTCAAAGAACACTCAATATCTGACTGTTCGAATTAGCCTCCTGGGACCTGCAAGTGCCTGGCTACCCCATAGGGTTATTAGCAGCGCTATATACATCCAGTTTGATTTGATTTAAAAACTTTTGATTCATTTGAGCTAGAAACAATTTTTTGTTAAAATCTGCAGAACATGCAGCAGATAATGTATTAAATGGTCAATTCTGCAAATCCATAATTAGTTGGAAAAAGCTGCGGCTGCAGAAATGCATAATTCATTGGATCGGATTGCACTGGAGCCTATTGCATTTGATTGCATTGTGCTGAAAGCTGCAACATCTGTTTGCATTCCAACAGAAGCTGCAGCATTGCATTGAATGCTACAATATTCGCGAGCAAGAGAGGGAAATATAAATTAATTTTATGACAGCGCCCAAGATCAGAAACAATGGCAAGTAGCAAATGGGGACTTGATTATGTGCTAATGGCACATGCAGATGCTGTCGCCACTCCACTATTCTTAATTTTGATATGCCGGTTGGGCACGAGTCAAGTGGCATTACCCAGGCAGCTCAGCGCTTCTAAATACAGGGAGCGGACAGCCGTGACTGGAAGGAAGCGCTCCAGCTGAACAAGCATTTTCTTCTTCCTAATTACCGTGCTGCAATTCTCCCGTGTAAACTCTTTGGTCTGCAAGGACATCAACATTTTTCTCACATTGGCCATTGGCACACATTGCTCCTCTTCTTGAGACGTTGCTGTAAACAGGAGTAACAGACTCCAGAGGGCTGCTTGGACTAGGGGACATACAGAAACCCACAGCCCTAAGGAGGTTCTGGTCTCACGATCAAACAGCGGATCGATCTGAGATCTACTGACTGAAGGCCACCGCCAGCCTAGCTTTGCAGGAGCAGCCATGTTCTTCAGACAAAAATGCAAAGCCATGCCTGGTTTTTGGTGAGCCCTTTACTCCTGTCTAAAGATTAATGTTCACACCTTGTCTGTTTCTAGACTTTTCCGGAACTGCGTTTCCTAGTTCACGGCCCAGGAAAGTATTTTTGGGCTTCTCAAACAAAAACCGGCCCTTGAGGTACAAAATTCAAGTGTTTTTACAAATATTTGCTTCCGGTGTACATTCAGATCATATTTAAGTGAAGTGTAAAGACTATTTAACAGACATTGTAATGCTTGGCTGCCTCTGTGCTCTAGATGGGCAGGTGTAGGCCACACTGGATACGTGATCAAGCAACCTTTATCCCAAAAATCTGAGAGATCTGTAACCTTGCTTGAGTGATGGCATTTGACCCCCTTCTGGGTGGGGTGGTTGGAGTTAAGACAACCCCTCCGCCTTTCACAGGGCTTGTCACATGGCCGACTTCAGTGCTAGTGCCCTTCATATGCCTGATCCAAGTAACAACAACTGCTTCACTTCAGGTGCCTTGAAGAAGGTCTTGAGAAGCGAAGCTGCCGCACCTCATTCTATTTTTATCAAGATGTTTTTGAAAGGCGCTCCTCCAACCTGTTTACGGACAGATTTTTGTTTCTGGGTATTCAAAAAGTGACTTAAAGCGAGTGACCTTATAATGGAATGTGTCCCCTCCCTACCAGCCTCTCCTTCCCCGCCTTACTCCTCAGGTAACGAAAGGCTGCACTCTGCGAGCTAGAATGAATGCTTAAAAATTTCATTTTCACTGAGGTCGGGGCATGTATTCGATACAAAAAACTCCAATGACCCAAACAATTGCTAAAGCTCCCAGGGTGTAGGTTCTGGCCTTGCCTCAGCAGTAACACGGCGGGAAGGCAGAGCAGCGGATGTTGTGTCCTGCGAGACACATTCGAGTGTCTCGACAGGCACAGAGTTAGTAGCCACTCCCCTATGGGAGTGGGCACACTTGCACCCCCACACACATCCCTCACAGGCATCACGAGTGACATGAGCGTGTCAATAAAAGGCCCGGGTGCACATGGCCAGTTGAGTAGCCTTACTAAAGGTGTCTGTGTCCGTCCTTTGCCAGCATGTGGGCCTAGAGTCCACAACACCACAGCGGACACACGACGGATGCAACAACAAGGCTTGTGCTTGAAGGTCTCGGAGGGTATGATAGTTTTCCGAGCTCCAAGCGTGAAGCCTGCTGATTTTGATGACCTTTAATTTGCGGGGTGCTTGTAACTGGCTGCTAAGATCACTCCTCAATTCACGCCTGTAGGAGCGGTGGTTTTTCGCGCGCAGTCATGCTTAACCCTTGCACGTGGTCTAAGTCGCGCGCCTCCCTTTCTTGCGCCTCATCCCTTTTCTTGGAATCCCTCAATCCCGTTTGCTTGGGATTCCATTGGCGATTTCCGCCGGAGCAGGAGTTTATTCTGCAGTTAAGATGATACTAGAATTACCTACTAAGGTCTGAGCATCCCTAGTGGTGCCACTAGGGATGGCCATATGTACGGCTCACATTATTTTATTGGGGTGGCTGGAGGAGGATTTGCACCATTTTTTACACAACTACCTCTGCTTCTGTGGCTTTCAAGTCAATAAGTGGATAAGAAAGCAAAGAGGCTTCACAATGACTGAGCATGGAGGCCACATTTTACAGAATGGGAACCGTCCTGTGGCATACTATGGAGTGCCACACCCGGTTCTCGTCTTTGGGTGACAAATGGACTTTAAATTCCTGAGCCATTGTCGGTCACACCTTTCACCAACACTGAAACAATTGGCACCCTCAAAAAGTCATAAAACGACATAAAGACAGCGATCAACCCACACTGACGCCAATACTAGCAAGGCGTGGCTTATAAGCTGTTGTCGTGCTCTGTGCACTTCCACGCCTCGTCTGCCTTCATGGTTCATTGATGCTTGCCTTTGACACAGTCAGAGACTGGGGAGCTTGGTTCCGGGACCAGTGGAGTTTTTTTTAGCTTAAATCACCTGCATTCTCTCTTTTGTTGAGGCTGCACGCCCTTTTCTCAGAAGGGCTAGTTTCATTTCTGCCGTCTGTCTCTGCGGCCTACCTGACATGTCTGGGAGACGCCCCTCGTGGTGTAAGATGCAAGGATAGCGTTGCAACAGTGCGCCCTTTCTCAATCAATCAATCAATCAATTAATGTTCATAGAGAGTGCGTCTAGTCACCTGTTAGGGTCTCAAGGCACTTGAGTGGGGGTTCTGCAGTTCAGTCGGAGAGCCAGTTTAGTCGAAGATCCAGATCAGTCGAAGATCCAGATCTTGAGGTCCTTCCTCAATTGAGGCAGTGAGGGTGATTGCCTGAGATGTAGAGGAAGAGAGTTCCAGGTCTTTGCAGCAAGGTAGAAGTCTCCTTCTCAAACCGTGGTCTGGCGGATCCGTGAGATCGTGGCCAAGGCGAGGAAGGAGAGGAGTGGCGATGTAATGGAGGACCTTGTAGGCAGGCATGAGGAGCTTGAAGGTGATTCTTTTGTTGATCAGGAGCCAGTGGAGGTCTCTCGGGTGACTGGAGATGTGGCTGCGGCAGGGGATGTCCAGTATAAGTCTTGCGACAGCATTCTGGATTCATTGCAATTTCTTTTGGTGCTTCTGGGTGACCCCGGTGTAGAGTGTGTTGCTGTAGTCGAGTTGCTGATGACGAGCGCCTGGTGACCGTTCTTCTGGGCCTGGTGGCGATCCACTTAAAGATCTTTCGAAGCATGTGGAAGCAGGAGAATGAGATGGTGTTGATTTTGCTTTTCGTGGAGAGCGAGGACTCAAGGAAGATGGTCGGTGGGTTTGGAGGTCTTCGAGCGCTGCGGACTATCAGGAGTTGTCCCACATGGAGTGGTGGACCCAGGATGAGTGCTTCAGTTTTGTCAGAGTTGAGTTTGAGGCAGTTGTCCTTCATCAAGGTGGTAACTGCCTTCATCCTGTTGTGGAAGTTGTTCTTTGCAGCTGTAGGTTCGTGGGTGAGGGAGAGAATCAACAGGGTGTCATTGGTATATGAGACAATGTTTAGTCTGTGGTTTCTGACGATGGCTGCCAGTGGGGCCATGTAGATGTTGAAGAAGGTGGGGCTCAGGGAGGACCCTTGAGGGACTCCCCAGCTGATATCTGTAGGTTTTGAGGAGAAAGGTGGGAGCCTGACTCTCTGGGTTCGACTGGTGAGGAGGGAGAGGATCCTTGCTAAAGCTTTGCCGTGGATACCGGGGTTGTGGAGTCTTGCACAGAGAGTGTGGTGGGAGATGGTGTCGAACGAGGCAGATCGATCAAGGAGGATGAGGACGGCCATTTCTCTTCGTTCGAGGAGATTGCGGATGTAGTCTGTTGCAGCAAGGAGTGCAGTCTTGGTTCTGTGGTTGCTTCTGAAGCCTGATTGGGAAGTGTCCAAGATGTGGTTTGTTTCGATGAATTTGGTGAGTTGGGCGTTGAAGGCCTTCTCAATGGCTTTGGCTGGTAAGGGGAGCAAAGAGATGCGCCTGTAATTCTTGAGGTCCATCGTGTTGGCAGAGGGTTGATCTCTGGGTGTTTCCAGTCTTCAGGGAAGGTTGCAAACTTGATGGAGCAGTTGATAGCATGGTAAAGTTCAAGGGTTATTGTGGCGCTGGCTTGGTTAAAGATGTGTTGGGGGCAGGAGTCAGAGGGGGGCTCCAGAGTGGATGGTCTTCATGATCCGTAAGGTATCGTCAGTGGAGATGGTCGTCCAGTTGAGTAGGGTTGGCTGGGATCTGGAGCAGTTGGGTGCAGTGGTTACGGGTGGGTCCTGCATTGAGAAGCTGTCATAGATGTCTGTGAACTTGTGGTGGGAGAAGGTGGCAAAGTTGTTGCAGATTGCTTGGGAGGGGGGATGTCAGTGGCATCTGTGCTGGGTTTAGTGAATTCTTTGATCACATTGAAGAGTTCTTCATTGTTGTGCGCATTGGCTTTGATATGTTCCTGTATTGCAGTTTTCTTTGTGGTTCTGATGAGGAGGTGGTACATGGTGATGGCAGTTTTGAAGGCTGTGTGGACTGCTGTGGTCTTGCTGCTCGTCCATCTTCTCTTGAGTCATCTGTAGATGCGAGAGGACTCTTGGAGGGTGGGGGAGAACTAGCTGGCTTTCACAGGTGGCTGTTTGCCGGAGGGTTTCCTGAGGGGGGCCAGTGTTGTGTGCTGATGTGTTGGTGTCTGCGGTGGTGTCTTGCGGAGGGTAGTGGTGAGTTGGTCTTTGAAGAGCTTGTTCCAGCTTCTTCATGGGTAGCAGTGGGCAAGGTGGTGTTGGGTGGGTTTGGTGAAGAAGTGGACATAGCAGTGGTCTGTCCATTGGAGTTTGGCTGACTGAGATGTCACGCGTGTGTCCTGCTAATTGCATTGGTGAGATGACCAGTTGTTTAATCAGATGGTGGTGAGGTTTTTCTGTAAGGCTGGGGTGGTGGGGGTCGCTGAGGTTGTCCCGGTGGAAATTGAGGTTGCTGAGGAGGATGTAGTCAATTGAGGCAAGGGCGTGGTGTGCAATGAAGTTGGCTACGGATTCGCTGAAATGGGGGCAGGGTCAGGGGGATCTGTAGATGAGGGTGCTGTGTAAGGTGGAGTTCAGGTTGGTCTGGATCTGGAAGGAGAGGTGATCCATGTCTCCATGTCAGTTGAGTGGTCGTTGGAGCGAGTTGTGAGGCGGAGAGTGTTTTTCTGTTAAATGGCGATGCCTCCGCATGGCCGGTTGGTGGAGTCTTTGTGGATGATTTTGTATCCGTCGGGGATGGCGTTTGAGATATCAGGTGCAGAGGTGGGGTTCATCCAGGTTTCAGTGAAGAAGGTGATGTCGGGGGAATTTGAGTAGAGCAGTTCCCATATTTCCACAGCATGTTTGTTGAGGGAGCATATGTTGAGTTGGATGCAGCTCAGGTGGTCAAATCCGGTTCTTGGGTGCCATGCAGTTGGTGGTTCTGGTGTGCAAAGACGCTATATATATTTAAAAGAATTTATTTCAGCAGTCTTGTCCTGTTGTTTAGAATATGAATAATAAACCGTAATACAATTAGAACGGCACTTATGTGTATTGTTTATTTATTTAACTTTTTGTATAGTGCCAGAAAGGACTCCAAGGAGTATCTCTGCGCTATTACTAATAGCAAGAATAATATAAACATTTGTAACATGATTGCAAGTTTTTCTAGCAGCCTGGCACCCTAAAGACTGCTTCTATGTGCTACTCCATGAGAGCATGGAGTAGCTAACTTGCCTCTGGAATTTCTTGGGGTTCTTCACGATGTAGAGACACTCACAGTGGACCAGCTGTGACTATCAGAATTTAGCTGGGAGGGTGTGTTACAGCTGATATAAAACACACATCAGATGGTTTCAGCTCCTCTCCTCTATGTATCTGCTCCCAGCATAGGAATGGATGCTACCGCAGTTTAGCAGGAACGCTTGCGATAGTATGTGGCAAAGACCTCTCTACCTCAGTGGTCAATTGGTGAGATTTTTAGGATTGACCACTGGCTTTTTTGCCATACATCAGGAGGCTTTCCATTAATCCGAGAAATCACCTGTATGAACCAGCATGATGACAATATGTCGATTCAAATAACTTTATTTCGATTCCGAAAAAGGAGTCATAAAAGTATACACCAATATAAAAGTACATAATTTGTCATAAAAGTCCACGATACATATTTACATAGTTAGGCTTTACAATGCATTAAAAAATAACCTTGATCATATATATGGACAGGACATAAAGTGCTAAGTAGATTTCATTAACAGGCCAACAAGAGAAACATTTATGGAAATTTCCACCAGTAGCTTATTTCAATATCGGTTTCTAATAGCAAAGGCCGATCTAATAAAACTCAGTACAGCATTACAAATTCTTGGAGTTGACAAGGACAATAAATGCTCATAGCCCTCTTTGTAATAGCATGATCCAAAAGATAATAAAACAGGTCTAATGAATGTGTTTCTTGGGACCTTATACAAAGCACAGAAAAGGATAAGGTGCAAAGTATTTTGCGAAACCCTATCATTACAGGGGCAAGGAGGTAGACTCTCACACCACCCCCCTTGCTTTGGAAAGGCAAAAAGGAAGTGTAATGTACTAAGGCGAAACCTTGTCAAATAAAAACGCCATTGCGTATGGATGATATACGATAAGTAAAAAGGCCGCTGCAATTTGCCCCTAACATACAGTGCATGCTCACTATTTCTTAAGGTACCCAAATTAGAACAGTAGGCATTTTTGATAGTTAACTTAGAATCCTTGCCAATCATATCAGGGTTTTCAAACATATTACCTAACCCAATCTTGTAAAAGGTATCCCTAACATATAGGAGCCATGGAATCTCCATAGAGTGGTCATGTTTAAGGCAATCTTGTAAAATGTCCTTAGTCAATTTCAATTCATCAGATTGCCAAACTTTAGACCATAACAATAGTGGCGCTACATGTATAATGTCACTTACACACTCCATACCCAGCTCCCCATGACAAAAACTGTTCGACGTACCTGATGGGACAGATAGGAGACGCTTTATAAATTTGTTCTCCATAACCTGTAACTTTTCATTGTTTTGTGACCCCCAGACTCCAGCGCCGAAGGTTGCAACGGAGACACACTTGGCTTTATATAGGGATATTATTTCTACTATTCGCCTTTGACCTAGTTTACTGGCAAAACGAAAAAGGGCTTCAATTGATTGTGTAACCTTTTGGACCCGAGCTGATATCAAAGGGTCCCAATTCAGTTTCTTGTTAAAAAGGTTACCCAGGTAAGTAAAGTTGTCAACTTTCACTATGATTGAATCCTTCACCATATACCTGCGGGTTTTTACACTTTTCGGGCCGCAAGTCATGGCAAAGGATTTAGTCAACTCTAGACTACCTGTTTAACTGACACTTTTACTTTCAGGCCTTGAAATGCAGATATCATGGAGCTTGTAGCAGACTTGTGACGCCTTAGGTGTTCGCAAAGTCATTGTTTAGATAAATTGACACTTTCGCAAGTTCTGCTGCATGTGGGCTAAAGGCAGACAGGCTAACTTAATATACTCAAAATGGAGTCTGGCTTTGGGTGTTTATGACAATAGTTGAATTTTGTGGAGAGGAAGTCGCCGGGGTTTAGTTCTGTTCTTAACAATTTTGCAAATGTTTTGTTTGTTGAAAGATCTGTGGATCTTATGATGTAGCAGTGTGGATTCTGTAATCCTAACGCTCCGTTTGTAGTTTTCTCTCTTCTTTTTCTTTTACTTTTGCGGGAGCTCTTGGCTCGGAGGTTGTCTTCCAGTTTCGCTCCAGTTTTCTGATTTCTTGGTTTGTGAATGTTGGTTCTATTTTACGCTTTTTTTGGACTAAAAGTTTTTCAGTGATTTCTGTCATGGTCATGTTAAAGTGAATAATCATTTTATTTACATCGTAGATTTGTGCAGTCAGCGAAAAGGATCCCCATTTGGCTAACTCAAGTGTACCAGGGGCGATCTCCTTGATTTCATAAGTTCTGTATCCATCTGTTTTTATTTGTTCTGATGGTTTGAGATTTTAGTTAAAAGGGATTTTAGTGTGGTTAAATCAGTTAAAATTAATTTGATCTTGATAGGTGATGTTTACTTAGTATACAGTAACTAAGTCTAGAATGTTTTCCTTGTAGAAAAAGTGCAGAGTTAGTTTAGGTTTTTGCTATCAGTGCTGTGGTTATATTGTCTGAAAATGTGAGCCGTCCCATTTCTCCAGTTGATATAAATGTTATTTTGATTAATTATTGCAGGGTGATGTGTTTATTTCCTAAATATTTTTTGGGGCTGGTTTCAGTGGTATTTATATATTGTGTGTGTGTGTGTGTGTGTGTGTGTATACATGGTTACTTTTGAAGAGATTTGTAAAACGGGTTTTAGGATTTCACAGGAGTCAATAACTGGTGGTTTAACTTTTTTACAGGTAAAATAGTTCTGATAGATGAGCTCTCCTATATAGAGTTTATAAATAAATGTCACATAATGTTGCCTCAAAGTGCTCGGGTGGCAGTAGACCTTGTACCAACCCTTGTTCCTGGATACTACACGAATGCTAGAAACACAACAAATTGTACGGAATTTCTTTTAAGCAATAATAGAATGTTAATGCAAGTTTACATACCCAGGATCCCTGGAACTGATTGAAGGTAACCTTGCATTTTACATCAATGTTTTGAGGTGGTACTCATTAAATATACAAATCTTACATGGTGAGCCAAGCAAGCCTGACCCTTTCCAGGAGAGTTAGGTTTCTCTCACCCAAGTCAAATTTGAAAAAACTATACAGTTCTTAAAAAATGTTTACAAAGCAACTGGTGGTGCTCACTTAATCTCCCCGTGCCTAACAAAAATGAATGTGTGTCCTCATGTAACGTAACTGGTGATATGTAAAGCGCTCTGATACCTGATTCAGTTTGGGTCAAGTTCGCGCTATATAAAACTCTGCGCAAAAAAAAACTTGGCCCATCATTTCCATAGTATTACTTTATTTCAGGAAATGTTTGCCGTCTTATATGAAATTTGTATTTACAACAAGGGGTGGTGATGGACAGAGTCTCTGAATTAAGCAGAATACTCTCACCCAGTCAAGAGATCAGGGCTGGATCCAACACCGTTTTTTAGCTCATTGCACCATCCCAGTTTCAGAACCTGGCTGTATGCAAATTAGTCTGTCCCTGGCCCAGTGCATCATGGGAACAGGGCAGACCAGACTACAAAAGCCAATTCTTACACTGGGAAGGAAACAAGCTTCCGGGGACCGGTTTCTGGCATTTCAGCCGTCTTCGGCCCGGCTTGCTTGAATCCTGATGGTGCAATGAGCAAGGGACTCACATCTGAGTATACCCTTCCACGCTTATGGTGGACAAAAATATTTACAACAAAGGGTGGTGATGGACAGAGTCTCTGAATTAAGCAGAATACTCTCACCCAGTCAAGAGATCAGGGCTGGATCCAACACCGTTTTTTAGCTCATTGCACCATCCCAGTTTCAGAACCAGGCTGTATGCAAATTAGTCTGTCCCTGGCCCAGTGCATCATGGGAACAGGGCAGACCAGACTACAAAAGCCAATTCTTACACTGGGAAGGAAACAAGCTTCCGGAATAACACTATATCTTGAATTCAAAACCTCCCAATGCTAAATAAATCTTTCATTCACAAACTCTGCAACATACCTATGGGGTTTTTTTTGCAGCCCAAATAAGAACTTAAACCAATCTTCTGTCTTTCAGAAAAGTAAAACTTATATTTTCAATCTTTGTTTAGATTAACCTAGACTTTTAGATATTGTTGACAATATCCTTTGATAATTAATATTTACTGTTGCATTTTTTGATTCCAGCCATTTATGCACCACTGTTCCATATAAAGTGTTCTAATACATTCCAAAGGAGTTGCCCGGTAGAATACTAATAAAAACATAATAATGAATATTGCAAAATACCTACATAATTAAAGATAGCAGAGATAGACAGATTTTACATGCTCCTGTAGCAGTGCTGTTGCTAAAGGTAGCAGGGAAAGAGGGGTCCCAATGTAGAACAAAGCTAATTAACACACAGTTAAATGAAAATAACACAATTAAAGGGTCTACAGTGTTTAATTCACAGAGTAGACACAATATGGGAAAAATTATCCAACATTTCACATTGTAAAAACGGTTGAATAGTGCCCAGGGTGGGGGAAGTGGTAAAGTGAGGTTTAGTGCAGGTAGGGAAAGTGACCATAACACAGACGGTAATCTGAAGAACTAAACCATTGCTGGAATAAACATATGGACATGAATCAAATTAAATCAATTGAGCAACACATGCCCCAAACAGTACATGAATGTTACAATTGCGGAAAAAGGGGGCTGGAATAGCAGGGGTTGGTTGTCGACGTTTCGACCCACTATATGCAGGAATTAGTGGAAACCTTGCGGCGGGGTCTTCATCAGGACGGGTATGGGCTATCAACCTATTGAAATTAGGCGCTCATCATCTCAAGAATAACTTCTAGATTGAATCAGGTAGAGAATACATGTGATATGAAGCCGACCACATTCAGGCAGGGATCAGGATTGGCCCGGGGACGTAGGGCGCAGGAGGCTCTGCAGTCAGCGATTCTGGTGTGTGTCAGAGTCGTCCCCATGTAGTTAACGCGGCGTGCTGATTAAATCGAGCTGGACCCGCGTAGAGAGTTAATCACATCGGCGTCTCCGCAATCCCATCAGGAAACTAACCGCCGGTTTCTCTACCTGATTCAATCTAGAAGTTATTCTCGAGATGATGAGCACCTAATTTCGATAGGTTGATAGCCCATACCCGTCCTGATGAAGACCCCGCCGCAAGGTTTCCACTAATTCCTGCATATAGTGGGTCGAAACGTCGACAACCAACCCCTGCTATTCCAGCCCCCTTTTTCCGCAATTGTAACATTCATGTACTGTTTGGGGCATGTGTTGCTCAATTGATTTAATTTGATTCATGTCCATATGTTTATTCCAGCAATGGTTTAGTTCTTCAGATTACCGTCTGTGTTATGGTCACTTTCCCTACCTGCACTAAACCTCACTTTACCACTTCCCCCACCCTGGGCACTATTCAACCGTTTTTACAATGTGAAATGTTGGATAATTTTTCCCATATTGTGTCTACTCTGTGAATTAAACACTGTAGACCCTTTAATTGTGTTATTTTCATTTAACTGTGTGTTAATTAGCTTTGTTCTACATTGGGACCCCTCTTTCCCTGTACTTACTATGACCCAGGTCCCAGTGACTCTTCTTGGGTAAACCCCCCTACATATACTTCGCTAAAGGTAGCAGGCAGTCTACATGAGACATAGAGGCAAGGATCTCAAACGGATGTACGTCATTACGACGCACACTTTTACAACGCGTTCCATTACAACGCGGTTGTAACAACGCAAGTCGTTACAACGATTTGCGTTGGGGGGGCGCAAATTAAAATAATTTAATTTACTATTCCAACACCAGTCCCCGTGGATAGTAGGGAAGGTGTTGGGATAGTAAATTAAATGATTTACTATCCTTGAGCGCCCCCCCAACGCAATTCGTTGTAACAACTTTCGTTGTTATGACCGCGTCGTAATCGAACGGCGTTGTAAAAGTTGCGTCGTAAACGTCGCATACCATCTCAAACAGCATGAAAAAAACACTATTTTTGTCCTGCAATACCAGATTTTCATTTTAACCTATTATCATTAAATAATATAGAGTGCTTTACAGACCCATGTGTCATCATCCCATGAAATGGATGCCACGGTATGCCTCGCTTTACATTGTCATCTATTTTGCCTAGGACCGGATTATTCAAGGTATTGGCTTCATTATTGGCCTTTCTAAGTGAAATGGTCTAACACATGCCGTTCTTTTCATCTGAGTGTGATCACTGGGATCAATAAAATAGGTACACCTGCAAGTGAGTCACAAATCATTTTAGCTTGGAGAACCAACTCTTTCTTTTTCACTATGGGGTCCGTTTGATTAAGAAGGACAGTGTTGGACCTGTCAGCCTTAGGGGTGGTCTTCCCCTACCTTTTTGCCCTTGCGCCTCCCATTTTCACTGTACCTTTTTGTTGGACCTAGGACTCTGGGTGCCTTACCACTGCTAAACAGTGCTGAGGTTCAGGTGCTGTCCCCTAAAACCCTGTGATGCTGGCATATCTGCCACAAGCCCCTGCTACTGCAGTACTGTAGTAAGGCTTAACTCTCCATAGGCTAGAATTGGGAACCCCAATTATGGGATAATTTCTGGCAGGGACTTAATAAGTCTGTCATGTTTGGTCTTGTTGGACTCGGGGCGGGGAACCCTTTCCAATGATATATGGGGTTTGGGCACCACTGCGCTAGGGATCCCACTTTTAGAAAGTGAACGTTTTCCTGCCTACACTTAGATTGGGCAGTGCAGACTCCCCCTCCCCTCTGCATACTGATAGCCTGCCTGGGTTGGGAGGTGGGGGTGGTGATTCACACCTTCTTCCCTTGAATGGGCTGTGATGGGCTGCCCACTGTAGCCTTAACGGCCGTTTCTCGTCAATGTGACAGCCAGGTCAGGGAAGGCAGGGAACATCCCAGAACTCCCTGGACTCTTCCAGAAGCCCCTGCCCCCAGACCTTTCCAGAGACTTCCACCACCTTCTAGCCACTGGACTGTAGAATATATAAGAGAGGGTCCTGGCCTCACATTCTTGCTACACTGCGGGACCTAGAAGAATCCCTGCTGGAGTGAGGACTGCTGCGCAGGAGGATTGCCATTGGGAAGGAGGCTGACTGCTCCAAGGAACTGCTGCCCCACGACCTGCTGAGCTGCCCTACTGTCTGCTGATCCTGCCCTGTGGAGGAGAGTTAGAAATAACACCTCCAGAGTGTCTCCACAAATTTCTGGAGGACTGCCTTATTTTTGGGACTGCACCCTTTCTGACTTAAAGAAAACTACCTTTCTTTGGACAACATTGTTTTAAGGACTGCCTTTTGGGGAAAGTAACTCATATAAGTCACTGCACCTCTGTGCTTGCAGTCAACCTCACTGGCCCTGGGATCATCGAGTGCCTCTGCAGCACTGGGTGTGTAAAACTGCATTATTCCACCCTTTGAAGACACCGCCGCCAGCCCGAGTTGAGAACGGTATTTAAATCACCTCCGCAGCGCTGTGTGCCTGCATTCTGCTCGCGCCTGGATTCAACCTTGCCCCCGAGATAGTCTGTTTTGCTGCGTGTGCACAGCCTGGGACTCCGTGAGGGCACAGGGGCTGGGAGCGCGCTGCTCAAGACTGCGTTTGTGCGCCCCCAAAGCCCCCGCCGCAGGGCCCTGCCGCAGGGACAAGGGACGAGCTACCTTATTCGCCCCAGAGATCACCACTGGGGGGCCCGAGTTCCTGCGCACCAGAACTGCTGGGGAAATCACCGCCGCATGCCCGTGCTACAGCCATCCATGGATTGTCCCTGGAATCCCTTTCCCCGGCCTGGGAGCCTCAGGAACCCTGCACGCGTCCCTACTGACGTCAGGGAAGGGCCGCGCTGCAATTTGTGCCCGTGCTGTGTTACCTAGCAAAGAGGGGCTCGACCCGAGGCGAGGCCGCTCTGAGACCAGGGAAGGGCTTTCCCCGCTCCTCTTCCGGACAACCGCAAAGTCCGAGTGCCCCGGAGGAGAGAGGGGCTCCACGACGGTGCCTGCCTCGCCCCCCTGCTCCCCCAACCACAGGTAATAACCTAGCGTGTGCGCTAAGTTTCTGTCTGCCGCACTAAGGAGGCGGGGTGCGGGCTGCCAACGGTGTGGGCTATCGCGCTGGACTAAGTTGCCGGGGACTGCCTGAATCCAATAGTGGGGAGGCCGTAATTGCATAACAGGCCTGCCAGAGACATCAAGGGCATGTAATTATTCACTGGCAATAGGCGCACCATCACGCTGGGAACCTATGGGATGGCGCCGGTAATTTCCCAGTTACTGAAGGATCAGGGCTCATTCCACGTGACTTAGGGAACTGTTTCAACCCGAACCCGCATGTTAAGTACTGTTTTGCCTAAGGGGACAGCCAGAACCTGAAGGGTTATTACCCTCACAAAGAGCCCTGGTTATAAAGACACTGCAAATAAGGGCTCTTGGCTCACATGAATTCCCTGTGATTTGACCTTGCCTAGAAACTGGATCCATTTTTATTGATTATTGATCTTACCTGGGAACTGGATTTGTTTCTATTAATTATTGATCTTGCCTGGGAACTGGATTCATTTTATTATTGATCAGGCCTGGATCCTGGAGTTATCTGATTATTGATCTGCCTGAAACTGAGATAAAGATATTTTAATTTTTTAGAAGTCATTGGTGTAGTGTCTTCTTGTGCGTATTTCACTGTGTCATCATTGTGTGTTGCACAAATACTTTACACATTGCCTCTGAAGTTATGCCTTCCTGCTCTGCGCCAAGCTACACTGTCGGAAGCGGTGGTCCCTACTTGGACTAGGGTGCGTACCCCGGCCAACTAGAGACCCCGGTTCTAACAGACAGTAATAATAATAATACTGCATTCTCTTTCACCCTTCACCTCTTTTCTTTTTCTCCACCTTCAAAATGTGGACGTTATCTTTTGTTCTTTTTCACGGTCATGAAAGTTACCAGTGATGATAGCGTGAGCAATCTGGTGAGTACTAACCAGCAGCTCCCTTACTGATGCTTATGTGAGGTACTTTCTGACCTTTCACACCTTTTTTGTTTTACCTGTCTCCAGTTTCCTTTGGTGTTTTGACAAACCATTTAAAAATTTGAGCACTGTGAATGAGATATGACTGGCATTCTGGCAAAGCCAGCTTTTCTGGGCAGAGTTAGTTTCTGACTGCCCTGGTTATCTTAAAGAAGACTAGTGTTCTCTAGTAACCAGGTCCTGTGTTTTGTGATTGGTTCCATTATGCTATGAATGTCCACAACATAGCATGAATTACCTCCACTAAACTAGGGCCAACATTATGCCAATGGTGGGCACATCATGCAATCACCAATACACGCACATTCAAACACACAAACAAAGACACTCTGGCACACATAAGCTCTGAAGACATTCTGCCTGGATGCCTTCAATGTATGTATGAGATATTTCTAGCGGAGCGCTGTACATGGTCAAAGACAATCATAAAGTCAACAAGTGTTAGGAGAGATAGATATGTTGACTGTTAATGCACTGTGATGTAATTTTCTTTACAGAGAGACTCCTTGAACTCTTTCCTATATTCGAGCACAGTGGGGGGCAGTCCTGATGGACACGGGGGTGTTGTTGCAGATCCTGGGTGGATTGATGGAAAAGACCTGCTTCCTTATTTTTTTCTATTTTACACTTCTTAGTCTTGAATATAATGGCATCCTAGCTGCGGGTGTGGGTGTGCCAAGGGCCATCAAAGATGGTGAGATTGTCTGCAGTGATAGGCAGGGGGTGCTGGTCGTGATGGCTTTATAAATGATGCAGCTATTTTTAAAGACGGTGTGGGTTGGCAAGGGTAGCTAATGAAGTTCCATCAGGAAGGGTGTGATGTGATCATACATCATCAGGTCCTGGATGAGACATGCAACATCATTCTAGGATGCCCTTGACAGATGCCAGTGTGGAGTCTGTGAGGTCATGTAACAGATGCTTTACCACTATCTGTATGCAAGAGTACAAGGGCTTCAACAGCACATCTGAAGTCACTTTCTGAAAGAAACTGTTGCATTTCCTTTAGAAGAAAGAGCTGACACCAGGTTGTCTTTGGTTTTTGGCAATGTGTTCTTTGAGGGTGAGGTTTGTGACTAGTTTGAATCCAAATCATTTATAATTCAGTGATCGTTGCAGTCTGAAGCTATCAAGGTTAAACCACTGAGGCAGGTTTGTACTGTTTCTTGTTATAAATTATTCGGAAGTTGGTCTTTTTTGGGCTGAGCTGCTGATAGATGCTGGACATCTATGTCTGAATCATGTGCAGGCAGAGTTTGAGGCACTTGGTATCAGTAGTAGAGGAGACTTTCAAGTAGATTCAACAGACCTTGATTGATGTTCCTCAGCTTGGTTCCTAGTTCAAGTCAGTAAGCATTGCAGGCCCATTTTTAAAAACCCAGTGACGGAAGACCTTGGGCTTACCTACACTTCTTATGACCAACATAACACTAGTTCACCTGCCCTCCAAAGAGCACACACTGTGCTTGTTTGATTGATCAAGCTTGTACTGCCTCTCCATTGCACATGTGCAATTTGTTTCTGTTTCCCGTCATTCCCACATCTGAGGTTGTGCACCAGAAGAAACGCTGCATAGCATTTTGACCAATAGAGTTATGTGGAAAATGCAGGCGGGGCACTGCCCAAACTCACACATGGCTGATGTTTAATTGTGTATGAACAGATGATCATAAGACACTGTGAGTATGGCAATATCAGAGTAAGGTCTGCTGGAGACCTGATACAGCAGTTACATTGGAATAATAGTTTTTGTGGCACACAAGCACTTGCTTCTCTTTAGAACACATGAGGGCATTAGGCACATATTTTGAGGGAGAGCTACCTGGATTCTTCAGCAATTAACGTTCACCCCATGGCACTAAGACACTGCAGGTGTGTTCTTGTAATGAGTAAACCACATGCACTACATCACCTCTGACATGCCTACACGTTGGTCATAATATACACCATTTACTTAACATCGACCAGAAGTGGAATTAGCTTTTGCCCCTAAATAATAGGTTTTATTGTTATGCAACTAAGTAGCAATCATTTTGTCAAACTCCAGATGATGAAAGGGTGAGGTGGCATTGCTGGTGTTTAAATATGAAGGAGCCGGGTTCCACGTTCTAGACTTACTCTAGAACCCCTTGCCGATGTCTCTTTTTGTCAGCTTGAAAGTGTGGAGGGGAGGGAAATATCATTAGCCAATTATGCATTACAGTTCTAATGAACCATGACTTTGAAGAATCACAGACTCTCAATTCCAAGTTTATTTAGGTTATTACAAAGCCCAGAACAGCTGGACATACAAATACCTCAAGACAAGGGTGTAGAAATACATTGGAACTAATACAAAGCCAAACCTACGGGTGAAGTTAAGATGGTGTAGCATACACAGGATTAATAATTCGAGAATCCGAACACTGAATATCACAGCTCCGATGTCAAGGGTACCCTTGATTGGAGGTTTGTAGGTAAAAAGCATTGGTCTGTCCCTACACGATCGCTAACGTGACAACCCTTTTTAGCATTCCCAAAGGCAAGTTCCGAAAAAGGTGTCAGCTGTTGAAGGCTTCCTAAGAAGACCACTCACATTGAATGGGTTAAGTAGCATAAAGTACGGAGCTTGGTCTAAGATGCTCTCTATTCTCAAGGTAAGACAAATGTCCCCGGACTAAGTCCCTAACTCCAATACATGAATTGGTACAAGACTTCCCATAATGCTTTGCAACATCACCCCATCCATGCAAGACCCCTTCTCTTAGGTAACTTTCCATGCGGCATCGATGCTCCCAGGCCTTGGCTCGATGACCTTGATTCCCATGCTCCCTCCGGTGAGAAAGAACACCATCCCACACTATCAGCATCAACGTTCGATGTAAATTCTCCGCACTTAGCCTAACTCCTAAAACAAAGTTGTATTCTAACTAACAAAGATGCGTTTTTCCACCTGCAACAGAAAACGTGAGAAAGAACAAGTTCATCATACACATGAATTCTACTAGCAAACCTACCTTGAGAGCAGCAGGGAGAAATGCATGTTAGGCCTACAGAAGTCAGCCAACATAAGAAAAAACACATAATTTCATAAAACACTTGTATGCATGATCATTGTTACTGAGCACATTTAAATCACTGCATTACATAAGCATACGAATGACAACGTTCATTAGTCACATGTACAATTCTTCACATTAAGGTTTTCATCTAATCGTACATAATTGAAATGCTGATTTCTCTACATTTTATGAAAATATACCGATCACTTCACCATACACGTTATTTTATTACACGAGTTAACGGCACAGATGTTAACACAATAAAAGATTATATGCGGGTGCGGACTACCCATGATTATAATGCACCGCTACAACCGACAGAGCAATTTGCGCTCTATCAAATACGTGACATGCAGATCACACACAGATCTTTGCAACTGGTGATGATTCATTTGTAATTCGAGGTATCTCTTATGTGTTCCTAGTTTACACAGGTTGAGTGGCTTCCTCATTTGATGGATCTGTGAAAACGCATTTCCTTCTTTGTAGGACATGTCATGGTCATCCTGCTGTCGGTGTGTGTGTGTGTGTGTTCCTGCGGTTGGCGAGAGGCACCTATTGGTGAGAGGGTGGTTTCTTGCGACCTGTTGTTGACTAGAGCGTAAAGAATGGCTAGGGGAAGTGAAAGAGGCTGCAACTTAAGGGTAACTTTCAACCACTGACTTGCACTGGAAACTTGAAGTGTAACAGGCACGGGTGTATAACTTAACCAAGCAGGTAAAATACACAACCTGCACCTTTATGTTCTGCACTCTTATGTTACTGCCCTCTGTTCGTGCTCATGGTATTAACAGTGGCTGCACCCTCTGTTGAGGGCGTTAACACTAATTAACCGGCTGCCTTGTAATTGTAGAGGTGCAAAAGGAGAAGCATGCTGAACAAGCGGCGGGAGGAGGGAATTAATTAAAAAAATAAAATACTCACCTGTCTGCAGCCTACATGGAGACCATGTAAAGTGCGCATGACTGTTTGAGTTATTATCATTTTATTTTTTCCTTTTTCGACCTGCTCAGTTGGGCGATGCTCCTCCACCGTAGCTGATTCTACTCAGAGAGACTAATTGCAAGCCCTCGACGGCAAAAGGACCTCATTGGATTTCCCCACTTCTGTATGCAAGTCTTCTCCCTCCAGGCTCTGGAATGTCAGCAATGCACTAGCACTCTCTGGGAGAGTATCCTCACCTCTGTTGTGTGCACATGAACAGGTGAGGGCTTACAAAATGGAACCCATAGGGCTGTGCCACTCCAGCTCACTCAATCAGTTGGTGTGCACCACGCTTAGGGTACACAACATACCCCTATCCACATGACCAGGATTTTGGGACTACGATCCAGTTTTATTGGTGACCACTGACTATTACACGAGTGGAGCAGTAGGCTTACAATATCGCAACACAGCTAAAAATATCTGGTCACACTATGATTGCTTAAAACCATGATAACCTGCCACCACCATAATAAAGCAAAGAGCTGTGACAGGAACCTTAGTTGTCTGCCAAGGAGGAGGGCACGCTTGGTGCGGCACCATTGTAGGTCTAGGACAGGCTAGGCCCAGACTCTTTACCAAAGGGAGGTCTAGCCTGTTGTACACATACTAGATCAGTGTGAAGCTGAGGCTAAAATTGGGATACTAGGTAAGACGACAAGTTGGGCACATCTCTGTACACCATGGAGGGGACATTCCTGTCCCCGCCAAAGACATCTCTGTGTAGAAGCAGTGGATGCTATTGTCAATTTAAATTTAAAACGTTTGAATTATCAAGAAGTAGTTTGAGCTGTTTCTCAACTCATGGAATACCCGTGATGGAGAAGTTTTGTTGCACGCAATGTTTCGTTATCAATCATGGGATTTTTTCTTTGACATAAGAAGCAGAAAATAAAAGCAAGCCCATTTTAAAGAATGGTGACATGAAAGTCAGGAGAATATCCATCCAACACTCGTTTAATGCACATTACTTTTGTAGGGAAGTATGGGCTACTAAGGCATGTTCCCTGAGATCCTAGTCAATTTAGTCACACCTTAGTAGTACCTTAGCAAAGGTATTGAGCTTTCTTCTATTTGCCGGCGTACAGGAATGGGAACAGAGAGGAGTACTAGATACTTTTTCTCTAGAAGAATGTGGCTTGGAATTTGTCTGTGCGGCACCTTTTAAATATAATTATGCAGGCAATAGCCCATCTCACAATGGACTGCTTTCAGGATTAAAAGACAGGACCAATAAACCCTCGAATCAAAATGAATTATTTGGATTTTCAGATCTCTTTAGTCTTTTCTGGGTGATAAATCAGAGTCCTCTTCATGTTCATGCGGTGGTATGATCTATCGGCTGTAGTAGTAGAGTTTAGAATAAATTAAGGAAAACATGTGTCTGAATTACTGGAATTCATATTATAAAATCATTGTAAGGTGAAATAATGTATAAGGCTCGTCAGAGCAAAATGTCATTTTCTGAGTTGCCCTCCTAACCAATTTAATGGCAAGGAGAAAGACTGCTCTCTGTGCAGTGTGCTGCGTTGCTTCCATATGCTTGGAATTGAAAAGTTCCTTATAGTTTTGACAACAACTTATACAACGTTTCAATTTATTCAGTTCTCAGGATGGTGAAGGTCTCACATGGTTACCTTTCTAAACCCTGCCTCAGAAATCTATAATCGTCAGGATCATGGAAAAGATGCACGAAAATGACATCTGTGACAAAAACTGCCACTTATAGGTTTATTAGTATATGCAATTGCAAGCCTGATTCAGTTAAACTGAAGAAATGAAGGTAGTGCTATCTCTTCTTGGCATGTTCTTGGGTCCGGGCCATAGGTCTAAATAGCAAAAAGAAGAGAAAAGTGCTGGAGTGTCCCTTGTACAGGACGGTTTCCCCTCACCCGCTTGTGGGTGGTATGCTTCATCATCGGGTAACCTCGCACTGTGAACTTAGTTGCAGTGCAGGCTACAACCCCCTCATCGAGCGGGAGGAGCTCAGGGATGTTTTATTTGTGAGAAAGTAATGATCCAGCGCGATATCAAAAATTGATCAGGGATCAATAATCAATAACATCATAACACAATGGCCCATACACATTCACCCAGAATCCCTGATGCGCTGGGGTCAATTTATACTTTCCAACAACTCTTTCCTTTTTATAGATTCTAATGAGACATCTTTCAATAACTAATCTTTAATATCAACTTTCCTTCTATTTGGTCGATGGACCAATTAGTTGAATAGTTGATGGCAATGATAACCACTAACTTACCAACCATTTAGTTAATTAAAATAATCACAGACTCTCTGTAAGGTTAATAATGAATTTATCTCAAATATTTAAGGATGATGCTCAATTGCATTTGGGCACAAATTACAAACGCTGAATCTCACGAAAGGAGAAATTATATATGAAATACAAACTCATCCAAATTGAATAATGACTTTATGCAATGAAGGAGTGGATAGAGTAAGAGACAAACGTTTCAGCAAATATTTATGCCAAACATAATAAACCTAACGGAGGGGCTAGATGAAGAGACCATAGTTTAATCTAAATAATACATATCAATACATCATTGACGAAGTGGATAGGTGGAGAGACCAAAGTTTCAGAGACAAAATACATCTGTAAGTAAAATTTTTAGAATGAGTTAGGCTAAATACAAACCTATTGGTCTGTAGGAAAACCACCCCCTTGGCCAAGGAGATGGTTGGGTGTTGCGCCGAAATAGATTCAGGGAACAAATAGTATAAGGACAGGTCAGGAACAACTAGGCCTCCCTGCAAAACCGATTGACAGCGACGCATCTCCCCTCTTCTCTTCTGCCAGCCCCCAAAGGCAACCCACTTATACTCTAAAATAGACATGTCCATCCCACAATTGTTGCAAATTATCATCAAACTCGCACAGGGATTGGTGGGCTTGGAAGGTGGCGTTGTCACACCACCATGATTTCACCTTTAATTCAACAACTTTATTGTGTTATATTAGTTCCCAGGTTCTGAGTCTGAGTTCGTTCTCACATTCCCCACATAAGATACAACATTTAACATTTTCTTTTCACAAATTAACATAATTCTCAGCGTGCATCTCCGGTCCCCGGGCGGGGGTACAACAGTTGACAGTTGTCTGACACTCTAGCCTTCACCCTTTTCATATCATCTGCGGTGCACAGCTCGTCTTGTTTTGCCTCATGACAGAACGGACTCACTCCTTGAAGTTCTCCCTCCCCATTAGCTAAGTTTATAAAGATGGCTGCTTCATCCAGCACACTAAAGTAAATAAAAATGAACATTTATTAATTATATGATAATGAAACCTTCACTGTTTACCACCCACCTCGTACTATTGCTCATTAATGTTACCTAACATAACCTTAATGCAAAATCTGCATTAATTATTACTTTAAAGCAGGATGCAACATGCAAAAATACTGATGCACATGCAGCCTATGTATGCAATTTCTTCGTTTTTCTTTCAAAGCACAAAAGTTATTACAATATTATTTATTTACTTTATAGTTCAGGCATTCGCAAAGCAGTTTCCTTGTGTTCATGTTAGGTGTACGTTAGTTTTTCTACAACTACTTGCTGTTAGTACATTTGATGGGGGTATACATTCAAGCAGGTTTCAATTTAGCGAAACTCTGCTCCATCATAGAGGTATCCTAAGATGAGCAGGGCGTGGCGACAAGAAAGGAAGGAAGTGTGTATGTGACCTAAAATTAACTCTGTGGTATGCCAAAAAATCTTTATTATGGCATCCAGAGGTCCGATTAAAAAATAAGGCTATGACAGGAGATTATTCAACCTGTAATAGAACCGTGGAGATCGACATGTTTCAGCCTCTTACCCTCCGTGGGTATACGTCCATTTGATAGAGACAAAGATGATCCTAACTTCCACCAACCCTTTTCAGTCTAACATTTCCCTTTGGAAGCGCTATATCAATGATATTCTGGTAATATGGCGTAGCATTGTAGGATAGAGAACTCTTTCATCAGTGGCTCAACACCTGCAATGCTTATCTGAAATTTACTTGAGTTTAGTCAAGTAAGCCTCCCTTTCCTAGATCTTTTGATCCATGCTTCTCAAGGAACACTACACACCGAGTTTTACAAGAAACCAATGGCAAACAACTCTTTGCTGCGTTAGTCAAGTTACCACCCTAAATCCCTGCAGAATAATCTGCCATTTGGCCAATTTTTATGGCTTAGACGCAACTGTACACATTTGGATAAATACAAAAGCCATGCAGCAACTCCAGTACGTCAATTGATGGTCCATCAATATCCGAGGACACTGCTCAAGAAGTCCGCAAAAAGAACCAGGAATAACAACCATGAAGCTCTACAAGAAGCTCGCCCTCAGAAAGAATCGACTGAGATTTATTTGCGTTGGCACAATTAGCAGCACGTCAAATATTTCTTGTTGAATTAGAGGAATTATTGAAATTGTGTGAGGACATTTTTGTGACCTGTCAGTCAACTGGCGGTCACCTGGGATTTGGGCGACGATAGCCTTGATGCAAAGTCTGAACAGTTTATATTTTGGTGATTGTGAATACATCCAATATCAGTGGTCCTCAAGTGAGAAAGATATATTGCAGACCCTCATCATGTAGTATCCTTTCAGGTTCTTCGAGCAGGAATCTGCTCAGATTTTGTACTTTTCTGGATAAAATACACAAATATTGAGAAGAGGGTCAGAGGCAATTTTTATAGACCAGCATGGATATATAGCCCCAATTATTCAATATAACACACAAAGATATCCATGGGTCTAATCATTATTATGTGACGTGAATGAATCTGTGAATACCCGACCAAGAACAAGATGGCACTAAGCTCTAAAAGGATATTAAGAAAAAATGCGGATTCCCATTAGTCACAAGCAACTAAGAATAAGGCTAAGAGTTCTGTCAAAGAGGCTAGGACAAGCTTGAATGTTTCTCTGGCTCGGAACATCAATGTATGTGCATTCAGTTGCCAGGCATCCAGAAAAGTACATATAACACACAAAGATATCCATGGGTCTAATCATTATTATGTGACCTGAATGAATCTGTGAATACCCGACCAAGAATAAGATGGCCCTAAGCTTTAAAAGGATATTAATAAAAAATGCGGATTCCCATCAGTCACCAAACTTAGTGACATGTTTCATCATCTGGGGCTACTCATTTTTCACCACTCTTGTGGTTCTAGGGGCTCTATCTGGAGGACAGGGAGCCCAGGGATGTTTTGATCTTACTTAGAACGGATGGTCTTGCCGGATGAGAATGATAGTACCAGATGGGAAGTCATGTGCAGTGCTCGGGTGAAAACCTAAACTTTATTGATGTGTCTCATAGTTCAAACTAAAAATAGTTCAACAGATCGTATCACCAAATAACTATCTAGAGTCTTATTGTGGTCGACATGTTTCAGCACGCTTGGTTAAAAAGTTCTGTCAGGTGACTATGGTTGTATCGTTTCCAACCATTTTTATATGTTTTGTTTAAATCACATCATTGATTTTTTACTTTCTGCAGTAGCATAGTCGGGGTGGGTCCTGAGGAAAGCACGGTTATATCTTTTTAACCAAGCGTGCTGAAACATGTCGACCACAATAAGACTCTAGATAGTTATTTGGTGATACTATCTGTTGCACTGTTTTTAGCTTGAACTATGAGACACATCAATAAAGTTTAGGTTTCTCATATATCAATTTTAACTTCACTTTTTCACCCTAGCACTGCACATGACTTCCCATCTGGTACTATCATTCTCAAAGCTAAATCTGAGTCCCACAACTGCATTCTCCTGGAGATTATATAAAACATTCTCCAAATCCACTTCAACCACCAAACTCAGGAGCAATAGCTGTACTTTGGTTCTGTTTTCACAATCAAACGCAGTTGACAAATCCATGAAGGCCGGGTTCCACGGACTACACTTAAAGATGGTGCACTTTCCAACTATCAGATGCAAGTTTAAGCCCTGTTCCACTTTACCCAGCTCTTAACGGAAACAAAATTGATGGGAAAACAAGATATTATTTCAATTCGCTCAAGATTTTAGGCAATCGAAAATCACCCTCTCAATTATTTTAGCAGAGCTAATGAGGGAGATGGGCAGGTAACATTTTGGCGACATGCAATAGCTTTCTTAAAAACAGTGACTATAGTGCAATGGGTCCAAAGGTTCACATTGCATTGGATGAGGTCCATTGGGATCTCATCCTGTTCTGGGGCCTTACCACCTGGGCTTTGTCTGATGCCTTCCTCTAACTCTGGCAGGGTAATACACATTAGAGGCGAGCTAACCAGCTTGCCCCAAAGTGTTACCGCCAAACTCTCCTCTAGTTCTGAGTAATAAATTGCACAAAAGTGTGAGACCCATTCAGGGTCTTCTACTTTACACTGCAAGAGTGGATTAACATGGACGTCCCAGAACAATTTGCTATTGTTCAAAAGCGCTGCACATTCCAGGCACTCCCAGTCCATTTTATTCAGAGCATTCCTCCTATCCTTCAAGGTGCGCTTCTAAATCTTCCTGGCTACACTAACCTGTATGGAATATTTTGGTTTGGATTTGAGTGCCGTTCTTAATCTGTGATTTGTTGCAGATCAGTGCCCACCAACCACATGGACACTATAAGGTACGTCAATTTGGCTTCAACAAATGGTTCCTGGAATGCTGAGGAACAGAAGTCATTTCTGTGGGGCTATCTATCCTCAGAACCAGAACAAGTCCTACTGCTGTTAAACTATTATGATCCCCTCACTCTGTCTCAGTGACAGCACCCTGTAAAAACCTAGGTGAGAAGTTTCTGGTAACAATTATATAATCATTAACCAACGCCCTCCCAGATTCTTTAAGTTACCAAAGAAGGCCATGTCCCACAAACATATCAACAACATCTACAATATCATGTATGGCCAAAAACCGGCTAAGCGCTTTTCCTCTGCTGTCTGGTTAACCCCTAAAGGACACAGAGCACTTCATCCCATGCTCCTCATAGGTGTTGAGCAGGTTGGCATTAAAATCGGGCTGAGAGGAGAACCTAGCCACTAGTGGCATAAAATCCCATAGAAATTAGAACAGTTGAGTAAAAGGAACACATACAGAATTAAAAAAATCATTATTATAAAAATGAATCAAATAAAAATAAAAGGGACTTGAAATGTCCTTGATGAGCAGAACCATAAAGGCCGAGCTTCCTAAATCATTAACTGAGACATCCACTTTTAGGTTCAGATGAACCCATACAGAAAGGCCACCCTCTGCCCTGCCATGTATAGACGGGATAGCAGGACAGGAGTAGCAAGCGAAATCTTCACAAGAAGAAGTGATGGTATCACAAGTTTCCTGTAGGGCACTAAAACCATGTCTGGTGACAAATATGAGCCAAACTGGGTTTGTGAGCTTGTCCTTGAGACCAGCAATGTTCCAGCTCAAAAAGGAATAGGGATAGTTGGCCATTTAAGATGTAGGGCCCTTCATAAAGGTCACTTCCCTCCTGGAATTATCACTTGGGAGAAATGCCTTTGCACCATCAAAAGGTCAATCCACACTAGAGAGAGCTTCATATCAATTGGGAGCAGGTATTAAAAACTGATTACCCCACACAAGGTGTAACGTCTTTTGGGGGGGGGGTTCAAATCAATTGCAGAACTTAAGGCGCAGATGAAGTAAACTCCTGGATGCTACTGCCATGATCAGCTGTCCTGAGCACTCCATGATTAACTGCCTGTTGATAAAGGGAGCTGGGTTTCTAACAATACCCTTGTGGCACCAGAATAATATTACTCTTGTCACCAGTTTTACTCGGAGGCCCAAACAATAGGTTTCGCACCAGGAGTGTTGATCTAAAATTCCCAATCACACAGTCTCTGTTTGAGCCTGATGGATTCAGACCGATCCAGCCCACCCTGTGAGTCAACAGGATGTTGTTTGCTGAGGAAAGGGCAAAAACCTCTGTGTCATGCAAGCCACTCTAGGACCTTATTTTGTAGTTCCATAGTAGTTTCCCCTTGATCCCTGCGGAAAGGATTAATTCCCTTAAGAAAAACCACATAGTGGCAGGCAGCTGGAGAGCGATTGATGGTGACCCGGTTTGTGTTTGGATCAATGTCATTAGGTGTTTGCCCTGCCCTACGCGGCCTAGCAGATGGAGAATTTACCCAGAGGTCCGGTCTGTTGATCCCCTCAGGCAACACATATGACCTAGAAGCTTGAGTAGTCCCTTACGCCATGATGTGGGAGCAGGCATAATTCAAATCAGTAATAGACCTTCCAGATGGTCCAGGTGCAGAGGGGCTCTATGAGTTAGATGAAAAATGAGGTTCCTCAATGTTGTGTTTAGTTATAGTGACTGGTTGGGGCAGAGATGCAAAAATAGCCATTTGCATCTCAATTGATTTGAGTCTATCCAAGAGAGGGGAAAGCTCTGCCTCAATGATCTCCTTAAATTTGATACAGTAGTCCTCCACAAGGTGCTCAATTTGAGACTGGCTTAGAAAGAACTCCCTAAGTGCCCCTACCGCGGAGGGGGAGAGAAGAGCCAAAGTTGAGGATAGGATTGCGACATGAAGAGCTGAAATTGTTGCTGTGGTATGGCCGGCCTGGTTGAATGATCGGGCTGTCACTCTGTCTGTTGCGAGTTCCCATTTTCCCTCTTCCTAACTGGAGATTGAAGATTGAAGCTGCTGTTGTCATCCCCTGCCCCAGCAAAGGGGTATGAAGCACCAATTGCTTCAACTATGGGAGTACTGATAGATAAAGTCCGGCTGGACACGTAGTCCAAGGTCACAGCCTTAAGGGCGGAGGACACTGGAGCTGAACCCATGTTCAAAGAGAGCAGTCTCTCTGTCAAGGCAATCTCGGTGCTAATAACCCCCATAGCCCTCTCCCAGCATTCTATCAATTGAGGTACACTCTGTTGGAGGAGTAGAAGCAGATTGCCCCCCATATATTATAGTTTTTTCCATGTTTTCCACAAAGTAACCACAGCCGAGCAGAGTCCAGAAATACTGATGTAACCGGCCCAGACGCAAGAACCCAAGGAAGGATTCATCAAAATGGTACCTTTTAAAGAAGTAAAACCAAGCGGGGTGGTCCAGCCCAGCCTCCTTCGGGCACCGAAGGAAGTCGACAGGCCTGTCCTGGGGCTGGGCTTTGCCCGGATGCAGTCCTGGTGCATCCCAGGCACGTCCCACTCGGCGGGGAACCATGCTTGATTGTGAGCCACAACCGGGTTTGTAGGAACCACCTCCTGATGCGGGAAAATTCCCAGGGCTTTTGGGGCTTTCAGTCCGCTCAGTCCCATCTCTCTGCGTGTCACACACAGTGGGGAATCTGACTTGATGATAAGGCCCAACAGGGTTTGCAGGAACCTCCTCCTGAAGCGGGCAAAAGCCCAGAGCTTCTGGTGCTTGCAATCTGCTCAGCCCTCATCTCTCTCTAGTCACTGCTCAATTGGACGGTCTTGCTATCCGGAGCTTGTCATCAATGATGCGTGCTGAAATTTACTTCCTATGGACGTCATCAAACAAAAGCGATCTTGTGTGTTCCATGAAGTTGACATGTATACAACCTTTGGATTGTTTGTTGCAATTTAAATGCATGCTCACTTCCTTCTTTAAGCTGTCTAAAGGTCAGATTTCTTAACAAACAACCTTCACCCAGGTATTTATATCTCAGTGATTCTAGAACATGATTACCCTGCGAGAAATGCAACAGTAGTTAGTGCTTGCTTGTTCTGTTTAAGGGCCAGCAGAGAGCCTCCCCGTTGGTCAGCAGTGTATTAATAGTTTTGATGTGCATTCTTATCCAAATCCCAGGATACATTCCAAATATTTCTGGTGGAGAATTACATGACTGATCATGGGTAGAGCTTCCTGGAAATTGATGTAACTGTCCATTGTATTTGCGGCTTCTACACAATCCCCTTCTTTATTCCACTGACCGCTTATGCGCTGCTTTCCAAAAAACCCGTGCTGGGGGGATATTCTCCTGGCTTGCCCGTCACCCCTAGGGCATTTAGGAGTATGCTCACCTCTTAGTACGTCATGCGTCCTATCCTCAGAGTCAGTGGGGTAACCGGGGAAAGTCAGGCACCTGCTATTTCCAACACACCAGAAATCAGGCTTGGAAATATGACAACTCACACTGACATTACTCACCCTAAACCTAGAGAACAACAACCGAACACCCCAGCTAGCTAGTCACAGGTAAAAAGATTTTGTGGAGAGGGCAGTAAGGGGCGAAAGGGTGGAGATGACTAAAACAACTATATCCTTCCAGAATTATCCAGAGTCTTGTAGTTTCCAAGTATGATGGGGAATGTGAGAGGAGTGGGGAGGACAGAGAGGGAGGAAATGGTGATACCTGGTAAACTAAGGTGTAGGCTATCATGACTTTTCCTGAGGACCCCAACATTAGCTTATGCCACATTCCCCTTTCACTATCTTTTGGTTGCTGCTGAAATGTACCCTCCTTAGGCTTGTGTTTCTGAGGCTAGCCACAACTCTCTTGACTTCTAAACTCCAAAGCTCCTTCATCTCGTCCACTGACACCAAACTTGGAATGGTTTATTTAGTCACTAAGATTGAGTATTCACTGAGTTTTTGTAACCGATGGTTATTTGTGCGTCTGTAGTTTGGGAGTGATGACCGAAGCAGGGGTGGTTGTCATCATAGTGGAGGCGGAAATGTTTTAATATCGATATTATTAAGTTATGTAACTTCCCTCATTATGCTATTGCTGCAGTCTTCTCACCATGCATCACACGTGTTATGTATGAGTCCCTATAGATGTCTTTCCTCGGGTCGGTCATTAGGCATTGCGTCACCGAAGCACCAAGGCCAGAGATGACTTTACTTACGCTGCAGCATAACAGCCCCAAAAATCCTTGTGGTATTTTTAGTTAGACTCCAGCAAACATTAGGCCAGAGGTTCTTAACCTTTTGTCTTCTGTGGACCCGTACTGAATCACTACTGGAAGCTAGGGGCCTCCGCCAAATCAATCTCTAGGATTTGAACTTCAAAAAAATACACACAAATACATAAACAAGTATACCTCACAGAAATTCACAAAATATTGAATATTTTATTTAATACAGCAACAAAAAAATGTCAGAATTGAAGTTTCCATTTTAATGTGAAGCTTGGAGCTTTTCAAAATGAAATTTTATTTCTAAAAGACTTAACGGTATACTGGACTCTAGCAGAGAACTTATTTTTTTTGCTTCATGCTCCACATGCATGCCCTCTTTTTATCGGCATATCCCAGTGTTACTTCAATTAAGCCACCAATTGTTCATACTGGATTCCATTTGCTGTACTTGCGCTGCTCTCACAAATCAGAAGCATAATATTTAGCTTACAATTTCAAATCCATTGTATATACAGAGTGTCTAAATTTTGCTTTTTATATATATATATGTCCTTTATAAATCTGCAAATATTATTTAATTTTACAAACAGTCGCATGCCCTGTGATTAGGTGTTGCAGACCCCTATTGGTCCGCGGATCACAGGTTAAGTTATCGCTCTAGGCTGTCGATCTCTCCTTTTTCTCCTAGTTTGCTATTTGGGACCTCTAGTTTTCGTCCACTCTTTTCTTGAGAAAGGAAACTTCTCAAAGGGCTAAAATTCTCTAGAGTGGTACTGTCAGAAGAATATTCCCTATGAGAGCGACACAGTTTGAATCATTAAAGTTGATTTTTGAATTTGTGTTTATCAGCCGAACATGCAGGTACAACAAATCCAGTCAAAAACAGCCCCTACTAAAAGCATCTTGATCACTGAGCCCAAGTAAAGGCACCCTTCTTCAGTACTTAGGAGTTAGCATAGGGAGATGTTTGTAAGTAAGTGTATAGTTTGAATTTATACCTGTAATATTTGGAGACAACACTCAGTTATCAGGATTCCACATCTATATTTATTGTACCTCAGAGCTTCCAATAAAGATGCTGTGCACATTACAAACCTAAAAAGCCGCAAAATCTGAAAAGCAAAAAAGAGGGAAAACGACACTTAAGAAAGAAGTGAACCTACTACATTCCATTGACTCTCTGCTCACAGGTGGTGTTCTCGATGGATTTTTCTGTTTTTGGAGTGGCTCTTTCAAAGGAGTAGCCCATCGATCTAATCGGTGAGGTACTTTCCCTCCAGGAATAGGCTAATATGATGATGCCGCAGGGTTGCACATTTAATGTATTGTCCTAGGTAGCAAAGTAATGCCCAGATATGGGCCTCGTGCTCACTGTGCCACTCAAACCAATCTACACCCAACTGATGAGCCCCAATCCAAGCAAAACCTGTCTTGAGTTGCTTATGTTCTGATTTAAAGAGGACCTAGTCTGGTAGTTCGGGCTGGACTGTTTCTGTTGGAGCAAGGTTGAGACTGATTTGCATAAGGCTGGGTCCAAACGGAGTTGGCATGGTGGGCAAAAGAATGATGGGTTGGAATGTTACCCTGAGTTATTTCTAGTGGTTAGGCTATTGCAAGCATTCCTCCCATCACCTTTTGTGTCAGCCGATACCCAGTCAACTGGTCAATTCCCTGTAAATTAGCGGCGGCCACTCACTGCACTGTTTTCTTGATCCCAAGGCTATGTCCTGGAGGCTCTTTCCCCTGTTCATTCCATTCCATAATTTACAGATTTAAACACAAAAGATGCCCTTTACAAAAAATATTGCTTCTGTCTGAGTCAAAAATTATTTAAAGTGACCTACGTGCATGCATCTCACTTCTCAGCACTTTGCAGGGGTTACAGTGGTCATCTTTCCGCTGTTGAGTATCTTATTCAAAACTGTGGACTATTAGAGGCTTAGTGCGCACTGCTGTTTTTACATGTAGTTTGCGTCTCTGTTTGATGGCTCTTCTTCTTAATTTGAGCGTGCAATCAAAGCGGCACCTCTTGCCATAGGGTGCCCTGTGTAAACATAAAGTTGTGCCTTCCTCGAGAGAGGTAAAAGCATCCCTTGTTGCACTGCTATGAAATCCTACTGGGGATTACCCAGCGTTCCTCACAAATTTCACGTACAAGCTTGAATGTTCATGTGCTTGGTTTATTCCATGATATTTCCTTTTATTCTCAATTTAAACGTTCTGAAAGTGCATATCTTTACATTAGGTCAATCCAATGCATTTCGGTCGTTATGACCTTCATCTGGGACCATATGAGCTGAAAACAAGGCATAACAGTATTCTGTATCAATAAGTGCCATGATAATATATCGAATACAATAACATAATTAACACTGCTTCAAAGCAAAATACAAACGAAGTGCTCAAATATTTGGTACCCCCCGGGTGAAACAACGTGCTCTACATTAAATAGAACCAAAAAGAACGCCAATACGGCTATCGTTTGTCATGTTTGATGTGCTATTCAATTAAACCATCATACCACTGTTAGAAAAAAACGAAAAGCCAAAATCAATGTCAACAGGCGCTTAAGCTAGGAGTTATAAAACACTGACTACTGCTGACAATGTGCGTGTGTTGAGTTACTCACTTCATGCACGTAAAAACCGTGTCTTCTTCAAACTGCTCACTCTTCCGTGGTAATGGTACCGGCATAAGCACGATATCCGTCCTCTTGCTATTCATTTAACAACGCTTCGCGTAAGCGTGTGTGTATCTATCGCTCTCATTGGTTGCGCACCCGATCACGTGGTCGGGGCCACAGCCAATGGGTGCGACCGAATCCTCTCTGCTGGTGTTTAAACCTGCGTGTACGCGGCAATGCAGTTAATAAAGTATTTAAGCTCGCTAATAGGAAAAAAAATTGTGTGAAAAAATAACACAGTACCCATATTTACACAGAGTGTGAAACATAATCAAGTGCAAAGACATTAAAAACATGCAAATAAATCATGATTGAGCCGTGACCCTGCTCTTAATGTGTTTCATAATAATGGATGACTCCTACATCCAAATCTGTAGGAAATGCAAAAACGCGTATATCTAAGCTGGTGCAGTGTTAATTATGTTATTGTATTTGATATATTATCATGGCACTTATTGATACAGAATACTGTTATGCCTTGTTTTCAGCTCATATGGTCCCAGATGAAGGTCATAACGACCGAAATGCATTGGATTGACCTAATGTAAAGATATGCACTTTCAGAACGTTTAAATTGAGAATAAAAGGAAATATCATGGAATAAACCAAGCACATGAACATTCAAGCTTGTACGTGAAATTTGTGAGGAACGCTGGGTAATCCCCAGTAGGATTTCATAGCAGTGCAACAAGGGATGCTTTTACCTCTCTCGAGGAAGGCACAACTTTGTTTACACAGGGCACCCTATGGCAAGAGGTGCCGCTTTGATTGCACGCTCAAATTAAGAAGAAGAGCCATCAAACAGAGACGCAAACTACATGTAAAAACAGCAGTGCGCACTAAGCCTCTAATAGTCCACAGTTTTGTATTATTCACTCTTGCCACAGAGGCGAGCTGCACGCAAAATTAACGAAGGAGAAAATTATCGCAATCATCCAATAATGCAGTATGAAGAGATTTCAAAGAGCACTGAAGCCAGGGCAGATACTTTTGCTTTTCAGGAGGGGGAAGCCTCCAGAATTTATTCTTTAATTCAAGAAGAGATGACTCAAACATCCTCCAGTAGGACCAAGGCACAAAATCTGAAGCAATTAATTTACATATCTAAACGTCACGCAAACCAAAAAGTTCATGCGAGCACATTGATTCGTTATCATAAAGTATTAAGGATACCGAGGGGACTACGAATTGCCCTTAAGCCCTCGCTTTGTAAAAATTCAAAAACGTTTCAGGACAAGTGGTACGCTATTTTGAACCGATGTTCGTTGGATTTAATCCTGTTAATCATCGAAGAGCTTTCAGTCATCTTAACAGAATTAACGAAGGAAATGGATGACCTCACAGAGGAGCTTTCTAAAATGATGACGGCAGATGAATTAGACACAGTCCTGAAGGACGCCAAAGAACAAATTGAACGCCACATCCAAGAAGTGAATGAACGAAAAATCAGGAAATTCAAACGAGACACACTCGACTACAAATTAGGGGAAGTGTACACATGGGCAGATGTGTATGCCCAAAGAAGAAGAAATCGTCCCTATACCCCGTTCACAGATACTTCATCATCGGGAAGCGATGCGACAAACCGACCACCGCCTAACAAAACCTACCAACCAAGGCAGACATCACAAGTTGAAAAAACGGGCAAATCTACAACAAGGCAAGAGGGAGCAACAGGGATTGAAAAACCAACCACTTCAACAGGCATTAACGTCACAGACGAGCATTTTTTAGAGTTAGGCCCAGACCTACAAGAAGAGCCAGGTGGGGAAAAAGAGGGTCCAAACACACGAAGTGTCACAACAAAGACAAAGGAGAAAGAGAGAAAGAAAACCACACCCAAGAGCACTTAGTGATCAACATTTCAAAGTACAAGTTAACGTCACAAGAATTAAAAGTTTTGGAAAAAGGTACTTCTTTTGTACCAACAACCTCTACCAACTCACTTGAACTTGACATAAGTTTTTTCAAACTTATGCGCAAATTGAGGTTGCGCTACTTCTTTGATCACATCGTTGAAAAACCCACAATTACGGAACAAGATCAACTCAAAGGGTTACGAGCAAGAAGTACGTACATGGCTCCCACAAGCCATAAGACCTTAGACCTTTTTGAAACCTTGGTGAGGCAAGATTTAAATAGACTGAAGTTTGACAAAAAACCCAGGAGAAATCTGACCAATAAGGATTGGGACGTCCTAAAAAAACTGGCACACAACAGTGATATTCTATGCACCAAGGCAGACAAAGGCGGAGGCCTAGTTATAATGGATGTTGACATGTATCAACGTAAAGTAGAAGAACATCTAGCAGATTCCAACACCTATGTGGAGCTGAAAGGGAATCCTACTAATGAGTACGCCAGAAAATTGTCAGAACTTGTGGCCCAAGCAAGAGTGAATGGTACAATAAACGACAAAACAAAACATTTCTTGCTTAAGGAGAATCCGTGTAGCCCCATGTTTTACATGATCCCGAAGGTACACAAGAACTTATGGGACCCTCCACTACGTCCCATTGTATCCACGAGGAACAGCATTCACGAAACCACCGGTCAATTCATTGACAAATACATGCAGCCCACTGTACAAAACATGGCCACGTATATTAGAGACTCAACTGACTTTTTAATGAGACTAGGTCTTTTGGAAATTGATGAGGACGAAGAACTAATACTATGTACAGCAGATGTTAAGGCTTTATACACTTCGATACCTCATGGAGCAGGAATAGAAGCAATGGAACAAGCAATTTTGATCACCGAATATGATGAACAAATGCAAGTCTTTTTGATGGAGTTGGTAATTTTCACGCTCTATCATAGTTACTTCAAGGCGAACAACAAGTGGTATCAACAACTGGTGGGAACCTCTATGGGCAATTGTGCCGCCCCGGTATACGCCAACCTGTATATGAAGGCATATGAGGAACAGTACATCTTGAACAATCCTACTTGGACCAGCAATTTGAAAATGCTAGTTCGTTATATTGATGACGTCTTCATTATTTGGAGGAACACTGAAGAATCACTCCAACAGGCACTAAATGAACTAAATGAAAAAAATGAGAGAATAGAACTCACTTGGGAAGTATCAAAATCTTCTATTACCTTTTTGGATGTTCAAGTGAAGCTACAGCAGGGTAAAATAGTAACGGAGATGTACAGAAAACCAACCGACAGAAACAACACTGTCCACTTTCAAAGTTTTCATCAGGACTCTCTAAAAACCCATCTACCAACATCCCAGATGATGAGGGCAAAAAGAATCACCTCCGAAACCGAAAAAGTGAAAGATACATTGGAAAAGATGGGCGAAAGATTTCGTAAGAGAGGATATCCGACAACTTTGATTAACAAATCTATCGATAAGGTTCAAAGCATCCCCAGAGCAGAACTCTTAAAGACTCGAATCAAATCAAAACAAGAAAGAATGACGATAGTGTCTAAATATTCCACGATGAGCCACAAATATAAGCGCATCATACGAACACATTGGAACATTCTACGTGCGGAAAGCGATTTTGACAAAAGTTTCGAACAACAACCCATTTTTGCATTTACTAGAGGTAAAAATCTTGGAGAAATGCTTAAACAAAAGAAACCGAAAATAGAGACACATCGAGGCACTAGACCTTGCCTTCAATGTGGGCATTGCAACAACATCATCAGAGGTAACGCAATCACACATCCCATGAAAGGTCATCAAATTAAGCTCCGTGTAAACGCGACCTGCGACACGGCAAACGCCATCTACATGTTGAAATGTCCTTGCGGCAAGGTTTACGTGGGTAAGACCACCCGCAAGATCAAAACAAGATTAAATGAGCACAAGTCGAACATTAGGACAGGTAACATTAAGTCAGCTGTGGCAGCTCATTTTAAGGAGGCAAAACATAACGTGTCCCAACTACAGTTCGTAGTTTTGGAAGTGGTTGACAAAATTGAGGGACGGGACAATAATAAATTCCTGCTTCAACGTGAAAACAGCTGGATGTATTTGTTGAACTCTCATAAGCCTTTTGGGCTCAATGACCGCGTTGAATTTACATGTTACCTTTGAACATTGTGCACCAGCTTAGATACACGCGTTTTTGCATTTCCTACAGATTTGGATGTAGGAGTCATCCATTATTATGAAACACATTAAGAGCAGGGTCACGGCTCAATCATGATTTATTTGCATATTTTTAATGTCTTTGCACTTGATTATGTTTCACACTCTGTGTAAATATGGGTACTGTGTTATTTTTTCACACAATTTATTTTCCTATTAGCCAGCTTAAATACTTTATTAACTGCATTGCCGCGTACACGCAGGTTTAAACACCAGCAGAGAGGATTCGGTCACCACGTGATCGGGTGCGCAACCAATGAGAGCGATAGATACACACACGCTTACGCGAAGCGTTGTTAAATGAATAGCAAGAGGACGGATATCGTGCTTATGCCGGTACCATTACCACGGAAGAGTGAGCAGTTTGAAGAAGACACGGTTTTTACGTGCATGAAGTGAGTAACTCAACACACGCACATTGTCAGCAGTAGTCAGTGTTTTATAACTCCTAGCTTAAGCGCCTGTTGACATTGATTTTGGCTTTTCGTTTTTTTCTAACAGTGGTATGATGGTTTAATTGAATAGCACATCAAACATGACAAACGATAGCCGTATTGGCGTTCTTTTTGGTTCTATTTAATGTAGAGCACGTTGTTTCACCCGGGGGGTACCAAATATTTGAGTATCTTATTCAACCATCAAATAGGGGAGAGGTTTGATCAGATGTCAGTATCTCTAATTGAGTGACTTGGGACTGAAAACAAAAGCCTAAGGTAATTAATTGTGATTAAATCTGTAGTCAAAGTTTTATTCCTTGTTTTTCATGAAAATGTTTTGTTTCACTATTCATCCAAGTTCAGTAATGTTCTACGAGTTTTCAAAACTGCAGTACATTTTTAAATGAGCCAATGTGCATTTCTTTTTTAGGTCTGATGTCTTAAATCTTAGTGCTTCCTGGCGAGGCACCTACATTATTAATACGCATTGCACAATACTGGTGTGCACGTTTTTTCTGGTTGGATAGGGTGGTTGTAGATACTCGTTAGTGTGAAGCTACAGTAGACTAGACACTAATGACTCGTTTAAAACAGGCGCATAGCTTGGTCAGGAAGATTTGGGGAGGGGTGTGAGCTTCAGTGTTTCCAATTATCACGCTGGTTAAAATATATGAGAAGAAGGGCATGTGGGGGGGCTTCAGGAGCAGTAGAAAGGGAGAGGACTACGGTTTGCTAGGGGTACTGAAGCCTCAATATATTGTGAAATAACCATGTTTTAAAACATTTTAAAACAGTGACAACGGTGTGTGTGTTTTTTGTCTGTGTGTGTTTTATATATAAAATTCCAAGTGAAAACTGACAAACACCTCATCGAACTCGAATTGGTGCACCTGTACCCAACCATTTACTATACAATACATTTATTAGGTGGGCGTAACACCCCGAACAGCCCCCTTCTGAAGCTACGCCCCTGGTTTAGAACATACCTGGGATGTGCAAAATAAAATACTTCCCTTTTTTCATTACAAGAAGTGTTTTGCATATGAGCTGGTTTTCTACTAAGTTCAAATTTGTATATGTTTTCCACTAGCATTGTTACTCTGAGAGGTAGAAAGGACAAGGAGAGTACAATGGCAGTCCTTTACTTACAAGCAATGTAAAATCATTAACTGTTGGTGTACAACATTTTGAAAAAAAATCCCCTCCATGTGTATAGATTTGTCTTTTCTATAGTTTTCGCAACCATCATTTTGCATCAATGTTTTAAAAGCTGAAAATAGATATTTAACAGTGCAAGAGAATGTGTGAAATGCATTCCTTTTAATCACATAACTTGCCACATAATCACCCTTCTCTCCCACATGATTAACTCAAACATGACACATACTTTGGTCCTATAATGCTGCATAACTGTAGGATCCTTGGTTATAGCTCAGAGTTCTTATGCAAATGGCTAGTGGTGGTAAAGAGAAGAAAGCAGTTTGGTGGAAACTGATCTTCCTGCTAGTTTAGGTGGAAACCGCACCTCAAGGCTTCCTTTCATGCCTGGAGGCAAATTATTATGACCCTTCCCTCAAAACCCTTTGCACCAGTGAGGAAAGCGGTCACGCTTACTTTGAGAAGTGAATACAGCTGGTAAAATAGAGCCTTTCATGCAGAGCTTTGTCGTCTTCCTGGACTGCTGGAGTGTCACGGGTCTCGATTCAGGATTTTCAACTTTACCTCTTCTTTAGGGAAAACAATGATCTTCGTTTACGTAAACGTGAAATTTGCATTTCTCCTTGGACAGAAAAGACAATATGACTGGACAGCATTGAAACTCAGTGGGAGACACTGGGATCCAGGATGTGAAATGAAAAGTAAAATAGCGCCCAGTTGTCCTCACACTGAATATTGGGGGAGCCAGAAACCCCCCGAGGATTTTCGGATGGAGGATTTATTGCAATACATTGAAGCATGCAGCACAATCTTGAAAGCTTTACCTATCTACCCTTTGATAGTCTAGTTATGATCTCACTGCTTACCTGTAATAATACAATTACATAACAGCTCATTGTTCTAGCTTGTTAAAGGTGTGGAGTGACACTATGCTGCAGGCATTGGAGGACAAGGAGTCCATTCTGGAAGTGTTTTTATTTACTGTGCTGCTGGGATGGAACACAGGAGAGCAGAAAGCTATCTGCAGAGGCCACATGTTTAAACCACAAAGCTGCTTCGACAGAGACATGCAGCACATCTGTCCAACCAATCACATTCTGCTGAGTTGGGCGTATTTCACTTCCCCAGTGCAAAGTCTACATTTATTTTACATCTCTCGCGCCATAAGAGCTCTCTCATTATTAAAAGCAAGAGACCAAGGATTTACATTGGGTTTTGAAGTATGTTCTATAAGTTTATAAAGGGGGCTTGTCTTACAAAAAACCCATAGATATTTCACCCCTCCCTTAGTTACAATATTTCTTTAGTTTGATATACTGCATTTTAGTTTTAGGGTGGTCTAATGTGCAATGTTTGTTTGCCACACGTGCAATGCTTTAATGCAGATTGCGAAAAAATTAAAAAGCATTACGGAATATCCTTTGTGCCTACTTTTTTGAGTAAGAGATGTCCTCAAGTGCCACCACAATATTTTTGTCTTGCTTTTAATAGTTAACATTTCACATATTAATTACGAGAAAAAATTGAAGACTGCTGCCAAACTGAAGTCCAATTTGGCTGACAATATATGAACCTTTCTTGTGAAATATATGCCTTACTCTTTTCCGATTTAAACTTTTATTTTACGAGATTGATTTTTGAAAGACAGCGAAAATTAGGGCAATTAAAAGGTTAGACACATAAGTTCACCGGTCTACTAACAAAAATCTGTAAGTGTTGCCTGCTGGACCTTTACTTGGTCTTTCTATTATTTTGTTTCTCGAAGTTCCCACCACATATCGGATCAAATATCAGGTGTACAATTGATCTCCCGCATCAGAAGTTTCTAATACTTTGCATACTGCCCAGTGATTGGTGTTCCTATCGCAAGGAACTCAGGGTAAATTTATCTTTTGAGCAGGGTTGTTTTTCCAAACAGAAGGTGTTCAACCAGCTTTGTTATTTGTTTGTTTTTTTGCAATGCAAATTCTGCATTTTTAGTAGGAGACATACAACTACAAGAATAGAGAATGTATAGTAAAACAAAAAACTGGATGAACTACCTGACTGATCTGAACAGGCAGCATTTTGGCACAAATATAGCCAAGATGGACATGCAAATGAAGATATAGATATGCATGTAAATACACAACTGTGCATGTTTTTATGTAAACAAACACTGGTGCCAACTGTTCCTGTGGGAGATACTTGAGAGTAAGGAACGAGAACGTAATACTTTAAAAGAATAATTATTATTTCATTTTGTAAGAGCACTGGCATCACAGAGTAATCAAGTGTGACACTGTGCTCTAAAACGTTAGTCTCGCACCTAACAAGTGTGACTTGCATACATGGTAGTCACATATATGTTCCTTGATTTTGGTGCAAAAGTGTTCGGCTGAGAAATAGCCTATGGTATGACAGGTCAATCAGACAATGTCTTGGCACTGAGATAGGCTCTTTTCGCCTTATTGTTCCAAGCAACGAAGAGAATGTCTCATGAGCATCATTATTTGTATATAGAGTCAAATCTCTGGCATCCAAGTGCTTAGAACAGTGGATGTTTGATCTACAACAGGCACTTTCAAAGCTTTTCTAAAGACTCGTCCATGAGTGTCACCTGCTGTAGTATATCATGCCAGAGACTGGTTGCCCTGTGGAAAACGTTGTACCCCTGCCTTTATGCAGCACTCTTTTGCAAGGACTACAAGTTGTTTCCTCCTCAACTTAAGTTCCCTAGCCCAGCAGTGTGGAGGTACACTATGTAAGAAATTAAAATATTGTTTGGGGTGGGTGACTGCTTATCTGAATGCACAAGCAAAACTTTTATCAGGACAAACCCTCAAAGTCACTAAATTAACTTATGGCAATATGTACAGTATTACGCAAAACCAAAACAGTAGTAATGTCAAACAATAAAAATCCCAACCTGACTTATAAAAATAGAAGAGAATCAATACACAAATGACACTTAATTGACAAAACCTCAATAAGGGAATCCAGAGATATGCATTTTAAAGTTTTAAGTAGAAATAGTCTACTGAAGTACAATGTGTCAATGATAGTCCGTGGTCGCGGTAGACCAGGACCTAGGTGCATTTTGAGGCTGAGCACGATGGAGCGGTTGCCGGCTACACCAACCAGGTTCGTCCTGATCAAAGAGTTTACCTTCTGCGTTATTTCTTTACATTCTGTTCACCACAAGAGTACACTTCTAAAGCCCCCCCAAAATCTCAGGGGAGGCACAGGGTCTCAGGCAGAAGCCAACAGCAGGGTTCGATCCGGGTCCAGTTGCCACTGGTCCGCAGAAGGAATTTTCAGCAAAGGCTTCTTGCATCCCTGTAGTTTGAACGGGAGGTCAACCTTATGAACCTTACATTCCATTTCTTTTTCCTGGATACAACAGGGAGCAGGTCTAGTACTTCAGGGCTCCTCTCAGGTCACAGACAGCAGGTCCAGTCTCTTCTGTTCTTCCTCAGGTCCATCAGTGTGCTCAAGTTCATGCCTGGAGATGCCACATTTTTGTCTGGCACGAGCTAGTGAGTAAGATTGACTCTTGGGCACATCCTAACCAATGGGGTAAAGGTTTCCTGGGCAACCCTATCCACTGTGGACATTTTCAAGATGGCGAAAGGCTTCAGCCAAACTAAACCTGGGCTCTAAGGGCTGGGGATGTGTGGGGGCAGTGCACTATGGTTTTGCTAGTGTCCTCCCACATCGAACACTAAAATCGAGTTTGGGGCACACAAGTGTTATAGATCAAATTCAGAGACAGAAGTCTGGTAGGACAAAAGAAGAATTCTTCAGCAATCAGACAGTGGATACACATGAATGGTCTTGGCATCCTATAACCCTCAAGTGGTACATGTGACTCAACAGACCTGTCAAGCAGGAGTTTTCTCTATGCTGTCAAAAGGAGGCCCACCGCCCCACCCAGCATAGCCTATTGACTTAGATGAGTCATCTCTGCCCATTCAGGTGCACATATTGTGTACTTCTGGGAGGCATTTTTCACCCTTTTCACACATATTTAAAGGCGACTCAGTGGCTGGGAGCTGGCAGATGATTATGGCAATTAGGCTGTGACAGTTCAGCAGGTGAAGGGGGCTTTTCTTAGTTACTTTTTCTTAAGATTTATTAAGAATCCAACTTCACCATTTCATTGGATTTTTAATAGCTATTTAAAAAAATTGTAAAAATATTTATATAGCTAGTTCAATTCTTGAGATGGTGTGTTAGTCCTTAATATTGCTCCCCAGTGTGTGTATGGGCCAGCCTTCCTACAGTGAAAGTAGCTTTAAGGTGCTAGTCACTGTAACAACATGTTAACTTTACATTTCCCACTTTTAAATACCATGCTCCGTGCCTTGTGGTCTGCACGATCTACATGTGGTGTCAAGGGAATATTTAAAAGGAAGGGTTTTGCCAGTCAATAGGTTTTATGTTAACAGTTGCAATGCATATTTTGCATTGTGAAGATAGGCAACAGTGGTAGACCTGAACCCATGTTTGCCCTGCCACTGTAGTGGATGGCACAATAGGTGCTGAAGTCCACTAGTTGCATTTAACTTCCATGCACTGTGTACATTTTGTACCATGTTCTCAAGGGACTTATAGGTAAGTTAAATATATAAATTAGGAGTATGCCTATTCCACCATGCTAAAAAGGGGAGCACAGGCACTTTACTACTGATTAGCAGGGATAAATTGCACGGAGTTCCAAAGCTAGCAAAAAGTTAAGGTCCAGCAAAAGGCAAGAAAATTATTGGTGACCACATAGAAAAGGCAGATTTCCTACCCACTGCCTGATATATTTAGGAGTATTACCACTTACAGTCTATAGGTTAACTTAAAGCGTCACCATTTCCATTACTGGCTGGCAGTACATGGCCTCCTAGAGTGTGACACATGTCACACTATCTGGCAGAAGCCTGTAACACTCCTAACACCATAACCGCCTCCTCCAGGAAACACTGCACTCTCACATCTGACTGTTGGCTTCAGTTCCCCTCAACCTCTTTCCGCACATGCAAATTGATGTTCTATTTTCAGCATCGCTCTTGCAACGGAGAACTCTGAGTTTTTTTGTGGCACTGAACAGTCGTGTCCCATTGCAGCGGCAAGCTCTGGCTTCCAAGTCAATCTCCTGTGGATGGATAACGCCATTCTGCCAATAAAATTCCTACTTCTACTAATAGTACCACTCTCACTAGTCGTGGTGTCTCTACTATTACTACAAGTAACAAAAATAAAATTAACCATAATAATGTGTATTTATCTATGCTGCTAACTGCTGGTATAGTAACAACTCTATCCTCAGCAACTGAATAGTACTCTTGTACTTTCTGGACCCTGCCACTCCAATAGAGAGATTGTTTTATGTAACCTTTTGAAAACAGTACCATCCCTAGTAACAAGAGCCATGTTCTTGGTATCATTGAAAAGGTTTGGACTCCTTTAGTAACAGGAAACTGCTTCATCTTGCGTGTTGGGGACATGGATGTGTTTCTTGATTGCAGGTGTCTGAGGTGTCCTGAGCTTGAATATTCCTGACTGGGAGGACCATGTTTCCACTCTAATATCCCGGAGGGAAAATGGAAATGTTTTTTTGTGACATGGACAGTTTTGGTCCTAAGGAGAAGGGTAACCTCAACCTTAAACTGGGAGCCACTGCCATCAGTTCCTATAAATATTTTGTCTTTCTGCTTTCGTGTTACTTGGGGGATGGTGTACAAAAATGGATGTATGTTTCTTTTGGACTATAGCTCATTTAACAGCCGTCACAGGCAGAAGTACACCAATCATCTGCGGATGGCCACGGAACTATAGACTGGAATCCCGCTTTGCAAGACTATACAGAGTAGGGGGGAGTGGTCTGAACCAATATTTCTGCCTTTAAAATGATCAAGTATTGACTGAGGACTCTGGTAATCCTCAACATGGGTGAATACCTAGGGCCCAAAACCTAACAGGTCCAACATGTTTTTCAGCATAATTAGCTGGTGGACATACAGTCCCAAAGATGATTACATGCAAAAGTCAGGGTTAATAACTACCAGAAATTACGGAGAATAGTCGCTGGACTGTGGCAGAATAAGGAATCCATGGAAGAAATGTTCACAACTTGTAGCTGAGAATGAAGTGGGGAATAGCAATGGCGACCCGGCTAGAAGACGTGACTTTGACATGAGCGCTGACCCAAGGCATTGTAAGCAAAACGGCAGAGTGGTGAACTGATATTAGCCACCACCATGAATGTTACTGGTATTTGTTGGGCACCTTCATACTATTCTTCACTTTAGACGCCAGCAAAGGATAGGCAGGGCCTTTTCTCTGCAGGCTCCAGCAGTGTGGAATAAGCTTCTCCTTCAGTTCTGCCCTGTGCCTAATCAACTGCTAGTCAGGAACGCACCTGAAAGGTAGCTGTTGTCCTTCCCATCAAGTCTAAACGCTCTCTTGAGCTGTAATGCTGATATAGTTGTACCAATACCATCTCTTGTTTCTTCTTCAGTGAGCATTCACTCAAAAACAGCAGCTTAAAGGTACTGCCTTCCTTAGTTTTTTTTAAATTCTTTCCTTAAGTGTAGGGCAGATGTTTCTCAAACCACTATTTCAACTCGCACTGTGATCCATTTTTAGGTCTCGCCTGTCGATGCGCATGCGCATCGAGCAAGGCGAGAGTATTGGGACTTATCCGCTCTTTATCCACACTGCAAGGAATCGTGGCGATTCCTTGCAGTGCCCGTGACTTTTAAGCTCAATGCGCATGCGCATTGAGCTTAAAAGCGCGTGCACGTCCGTCTTTGTTTACCCGCTCCGCCCCCTCCCCGCCGTCTCGCATTTCCCCTGTCGCACTTCTCCTCCCCCCTCCCCTCTCTTCCCTCCGTCTTGTTTATTGTACCCGCTCCGCCCCTCCCCTTCCCGCCGTCTCGCATTTCCCCTGTCGCACTTCTCCTCCCCCCTCCCCTCTCTTCCCTCCGTCTTGTTTATTGTACCCGCTCCGCCCCCTCCCCTTCCCGCCGTGTCGCATTTCTCCTCCCCCCTCCCCTCTCTTCCCTCCGTCTTGTTTTCATCTTTAGATCCTTAAGGTAAGGCGTGGTTACTCACTCAATAGACGGTTATCTCTATATACATGGGGAAGAGGTTACTGCCTCGGTCGAGTGGTGCGAGTGAAACTCTTGACTGTCCCCTACTCTCACTACCCCCACGCCTCCTCTCCCGGGAAGAGGGGGGCACATACCTGAGGGCCGCGGCGAGCAGGGAGTCCGGGAGGCCCCCGCGCATATCTGCACATAAGAAACCCTGAACTAAGTCACGTCGCTGTAGCTTCCTCTGCTTGAGGTGGGCGCCCCAGAGACTTTATCAACCGTATTTACCGTCATACTTACAAATACTGTGTGCTCAGCCTTGATTCTGGCAACTATTTGCTAGTCTGCCACCACTGTATTTATTTAAAAGAAATCTGTGTGTACACAAACACTACATACTCACTAATATACACGCATGTGATGTATGCAGATGCCCAGAGTGCGCAGTGCTGTTTATTATCGTTACTGAGTGCAGCGAGGGACACGGGGAGTTTCCGGGGATGCCATGTCTGTCCCTCAAAGCCGTTTAAATAGCGTATTCTTCTTTGCGGAAGTGCACGTCGGGTTCCTGCCAGGGTGATTCTAAGCACGAGGTTAAATCGCATGAGTGAAATGAAATATCTCATTACATGGGCCTCTTACAAGATGGTTAGTTAGAATGTGTCGTGCTCACACCATTCAATTCACAATTGCACTACTACCCTTGTACATATAGTTATTAGCAGATGTCATTAGTAACATTTAATTGGCTCACAATTATTATCATGGTATGTCACATGTATAGCACACGAAAAGCACTTCAGTATGTGCTTAGATAAAACTCATGTTTCAGTGCAGACCCCCCCCCACACCTCACGGTGGCCCTGTGATCTTGCACCAGCTTCTCTTCAGCCCATGCACAGGATATGTAGGCTACATAAGTGGCAGTATACTCTGCGCTGCAGCCGCATGGCCATCTGTGTACATTCCTGCAGATGAAGGTGATGTGCTTAACTTGCACCATAGCACTGTTCTGTGGAACGTTTCAAAATGTATTGAACTAATGTAACCCCTTGCAAAATTCACAGGGGGCACAGTGATCTTCTTTACCCCTGTACAATCCTGCCGTTTACGTCATGTTTTTAACCCCCAATACCATCCTGAAGAAGGGAGTAATGATGTACTTAGCCAAATGAACATGCTGCGGGAGGGTATGGTGATGTGTTTATGGCCTGTACTATTTAGATGGAGAATGCACCCTCAACCCCTCACCCTCACTCACCCTCAACCCCTCACCCTCACTCACCCTCAACCCCTCACTCACCCTCAACCCCTCACCCTCACTCACCCTCACCCTCACTCACCCTCAACCCCTCACTCACCCTCACTCACCCTCAACCCCTCACCCTCAACATCAACCCCTCACCCTCACTCACCCTCACCCTCACTCACCCTCACTCACCCTCACTCACACTCACCCTCACTCACCCTCACCCTCACCCTTACTCACCCTCACTCACCCTCACCCTCACTCTCACTCACCCTCAACCCCTCACCCTCACTCACCCTCACCCTCACTCTCACTCACCCTCAACCCCTCACCCTCACTCACCCTCACCCACCCTCACTCACCCTCACTCACCCTCAACCCCTCACCCTCACACAGTGGAATAGGTCTCGGAGCATTTGAGTTAGAGCTTTTAGAAATGTTTATGGTTTTTTTTTTTTAATTCTTTAGCATTGGCTACAGGAAACAAAAATGCTAAAGATTTACAAAAAAACCCATAAACAATTCTAAAAGCACTAACTCTAATGCTGCGAGACCTATTGCATTTCCAATGCTTGTTTAATCTAGTGCTAGCCAAGTTCGTGGCTAGCACTAGATTAAGACATATTTAGTACTTTTGCTTATAGGGGCTTTCAGCTAACCCCCTGCGTCAATTGAGCTGTTGTCATTAACCTTTTTCTTCCACTTACTATATCAAACAGCAGAGACCAATGTGGTACAGCACATCAGCCACTGACTAACTTCAGTGTGACTGAGGGCATTCTACTCTTTCCCAGGTTGACATCCGCACACTAAGTAGGCGCCTTCAGTGCCAGGAGCTACAATGGTAATTTGGGATTTTTTAGATCAAAAATATCTTTGCTAGTATCCATTTTTTGATATATCGGCGAGGGCCATTAGTTCCTCCAACAATACAGTTCTACAAAAAACATGACAAAATAAAGCATTGGCAAAGCTCAAAGGCGTGCATGCAGCAGCAGTCCCAGTAACCATGCCAGTGCCTGTTGTTATTCTTAAGGCAACAATGTCTAACGCAGAGTTGATTGTCTACTAGTTATCAGTGTCTTGGTAAGAAGACTGAAATTCCAGTGCCATGCTGCTATTCCATCCCATAGGTGATCAATGAACTATGAATGAGGTCTGAAAGTGCCATCATAAGTCATTATTGTTGCCAATATCACGTGCTTTTGTATTATGAAGCCCATCGGATTGCACGTGCACTTGCCATTCGTAGCACCTGCATGTTTTATATTTAACATCAAAATTAGTTGATAGAATGTGATCTGTAGGAAAATTGGGAGAATTTTCCTTAGGATACTCAGTCTCAGTGGTGGACCAGAATTAGGGCCATGTCCGTTTTATCAACACCGCATAATGCTGCTAATGTGTTGCTAAATTACTCTTGTATGCTTATGTGTGCAGACCTGTACATTTAGTTGAAAAATAATATAATGTGCATAAAAAATAATATATAAACAAAAGAAGAGAGGTTAAATGTGTCTCAGAAGCCACAGAGACGGAGCCATGTAAAGAAGGAGTTTGCACACCCAATTTGGGTGGATAGGAAAGCCCTCACACACCGACCTAGTCAGTGTCATGCTTCATCATAGGGCCCCACCTCAGAGGCCGAGTGCCTCTTTGGTGTGCTACGACGCCAGAAGACTGCGGAGCTGGTTGTGTGAGTGGGCGTGCAGTGAGGAATATAAATAAAAAGTGTCTAAAGAGTATCTCAAAAAAACTTTTATTAGTAGATCCCTATGACACGGTTAAAAGGTTCCTATGTGTCTGAATTTACAGCCAAAGGTAATGGTTTGGTTTAATTCAGAGATTACGTTAAGTCAGTCTGACTTAACGTAATCTCTGAATTAAACCAAAAGTTTGCACTTAATAGAGGCCACACCCCTTTCTTTAGACATAGCGTGTCTAAAGAAAGGGGTGCGATCTCTTAAGTGCAAGCGTGGCATGAGGTGCTTGGAAACAAACAGTATTTGCAATTCAATAGCTCTCGCATTTGCGAGAATTCAAGCTATTGAAATTTACAGTGCCAATAACTGAAAGTCTTGTAAATGTGAGACCTATTGAATTGCAAATGCTTGTTTTTTGGAAGGCACGGGGAGATTAAGTGATTTGCCTATAATCACAGGATGTTGAGCCGACCCCAAGGCTCGAACCTGGTTCCCCAGCTCCAAAATTGGCAGTTCTGGCCGTGAGGTCGCATCATTGTTGACAAATATTGTCATACCCTGTTGCACTTTCGTTATTACCGACTTTGTATTATTTTGCTCACTTTTTCTTGGAATTCTGGTGCCTGTTCACTAGATTTAAAGCTATTTCTTGTCTGATGTTCACCCTAGAAATTACCATCAAGGGTCAAAAAAATGAATCCTTATGGATTGATTCTAATTTTTGAGTGTTAACAGTTGAACAGCACATTCTAAATAAGTTCCAATTTAATTGGCAACAGTTGGCCACCTTTTAAATTGTTTTGCTGTACTTTAACCACGTTACCAATGCCCCTTGCTCTGAGTACTGTTGTCTACACCCGTCTTCCAAGGTTTTACGCTACCTTTCTTGAGATGTGTGTAGTCATCACAAATAGGTAGGAATATTGTTCAACACAGAACCATTTGTTGAGCTTATTTTGTTTGACTTGCCTTTGTTTTGCAGTCGGGGTCAGATGTATTTCATGATACTTGATCATCTGAAAACGTTTCCTAGGTAACCATTTTGCCTTTCACTTACACACACCCAGATTCCCTCTTTTCAGAAGCTGTGCTGCCCTACATTTCCCTAAACCAATATCACCAATGGGGTAGTGGCGCTGTGCAAGTGCAGTCCGTCAACAGCAGTCAAAACGCACCAAGAAGCGAAGGGGTGTCTCTCCCTGTCAAGACATTGGCATCTGCCTTACTGGTAATTGGAAATTTCACGTGGTGCCTATTTCGCAAGACCCAATGACCCATTGTATAGATTGAACTGTTGCATTGCCTTCTCTCCTCACCACTCGTTTGTCAGCCCATGGTGTTCATGGACATGTTGCTGTGCCTCTCTTTGCTGCAATCCAAGCCTGCCTTGTACCAGGTATGGCCACTATGTGGGCCTGCTCAGATTTGAAAACTTTCTTTGGGGGGCTATGGGGTCTGTAACGTTTTCTACCTTTCAACTTTTACCTGGCATTAAATTGGGGAGCTCCAATCTCCACTGAAGCATCCTTGGCGAAGAGTGTTCTATGCATGTCTCCGTAGAACCTAGGCTTAAAAACAGTCTATGCTGTTTGAGTTTCAAAGTGACTGCCTTAACTGAGTTCGAGCCCTCCTACAACTGTGTATGATATATTGTATTACATACGTTTAGGGAATGAGCATGTGGCCTGTTTGTTCTGGGAACTACAATGCCATGCAAAACTAATGCACTGAACTAGAATCAGAATCAAGAAAGCTTTATTCGATTTTAGTTTAAAATCATAAAAGCATACAGATGAAAAAAAAAATACATTGCATTATAAAAGGAAACGTGCATACATGAACCACAAATTGATTTTAAATTACACAATTAAAAGGTTAAAAGGACTTTAGCCCTCCCTTTGAGCATGACAATCTTTGGTAATAACGTACTTTAGACATCATTAGTGGTAACAGTGTTCTAAAAAGTTTGATAGTTACGGTACATAAAACTGTTGTACGACGGTTTAAGACGGTTAAAAGCCACAGGAAAACTACCGCCGTTACTTAAGTGACTTCCTCTACCCACTAAGTTGTTGTCCATAGCCTGGGGTCTGGGGGAAAGCATGTAGGACGTATTTGGGTAGAAGTCATGTAGGTTCCAGGTGCAAATAAGTCCATCACCTTTTTGGGGTAACCAAGTTTGCATATATGGCACAATGTATCTGCTCCTAAATCGTATCAGGATCAGATCGCCCGAGATGTCTTTTTTGAGGGGACCAAGCCAGCCCACCCTCCGGACGCTTATTATTCTACCATCAAAGTGATGGGGCAGAGGTCTGTTTTTAGCTAACCAGAACTTGACCTTATTCATCAGCTCATATTGTCTCTCAGGTTTACCCTGTGTTAGTTCAGGGACTCCCGAGAGAACAGTTACAAAAGGGGCTGCCTCTGGTGGTAAATGTATGTGAGTGGTGCGCTCAGGTTTGGGAGGAATGTAACGCGCTGTCGTTGGGTTGGGGGGGACTTTGGGAATGATTGGAGGCATGGAGGTGGGGACTGATAATTGGGTAAGCACCGCTTCATGAGATGAAATTAGTTTGGGCGGATTTAGAGAAGCAGTTGTCGGAGGGCAGTGAGGTATTACAGCATGTGTGGAAGATTTCAGGTGAGATTTGATTGAATTCTCCAACCCCGTCAGCCTATCCCCCAACATGGTAATTTTGTCGATCAAAGGATGTAGTAGCGATTTGATCAGATCTTCGATCATGGGCAGTAGGGCCTGCCGGGATGATGGTGATAAATCATCCAAGTTTTCGGCAGTTGCCGGGGTGAAAGGAGACTTGCTTACGGGTGGTGTGGGACTTAAAGATAGTTTATCTAATTTTTGAGTTTTGGCTAAGCTCCCGTTTTGATCGTCCCCATCGTGTTTCCTTTTGAGAGGGGTAGCCCTGTGAGGTGTAGCGCTATGGGTGTTAACTTTATGTGGTTCAGGGAAGGGTTCCAGCTCCCTTGGACAAAGTGGTAGGTTGCTGCTTTTTAAAGTGGGGGAAGACTCTGCTGGAGCATAGTTTACCTTACACAGGCTATTTAATTCTTCCAACCATGAGAAACTAGATGGTAGATGTTGGATTGGGTCTTCACAGGGTGAACTGATCGTAGAATGGCAAGGTGCATTTTTACCCACATCTCTAAACAAGGGAAACAGTTGGCTAGTTGTATACACAGGGGTTATATTAGGCATAACCTCTGTTTGGGGCTTAGACATGGCTTGAATGGGGAATTTCCAAACAAGGGGTTTTCCTTCGATTTTTGAGCCAAGGGGGGGGTGGCCCGTCCCATCCTCCTCCGGCCTCTGAGGGCCGTAGAGGGCCCGCCCTTTGCCCGGGCTTAGCCCCGGGCTCCAACCCGCGCGCGTCCCGCGACGCGGGATGGGTGAAAGAGTTAAATAGGCTGAGGGTGGGGGCGCGGCTTACTCCCAGTCCAGGTGTCAGCAGAGAGGATCCTGGGACTTGGAGTCCGCCTTGGTGTTCCGGCGTGACTACGACAAGCCCAGGATCACAGCAGAAAGCCCCAAGCAACCCTCCCGTTTCCGCTGGTCTCCGTGATGCAGGGGAGGGCTGGAATCCAGCAGACAGTGTCTGAATTTACCCCCCGGACCTCCACGCTGCGGCACCCGCGGAGCGGGTGCGGCGAGGTCAAATTGTGTTGGCTGAGGGTGGGGCCGCGGCTTACTCCCAGTCCAGGTGTCAGCAGAGAGGATCCTGGGACTTGGAGTCCGCCTTGGTGTTCCGGCGTGACTACGACAAGCCCAGGATCACAGCAGAAAGCCCCAAGCAATCCTCCCATGTCCGCTGGTCTCCGTGATGCAGGGGAGGGCACTGAACTAAAAAACCATGAGGTGTCGCATAGGCCCAGAAGCAGAAGAACCTGACAAAAAGAAATGTTCTAAGCTCTTTCTGAAAATGAGATAATCAGACATCTGCCGAAGATGGAAGCAGAGTGATCCAGAATTTGGGTTTGAGGCACGAAGTGCTTAACCATCACAAATTAAATTAATAAAATGAGCAACATTTGAAAGTTGAGTGTTTGAGTGAAGGGAGCTCACAGATTTTATTATGGGAGAGACAGTCTTACAAAAAGAGGGGCTCGCGCTTATGGTAGAACTCGCAGAGAACCTTATGGAGAATTTGCTCGAGCAGAAGAAGCCAGTGAGGGGCTGACATGATTGAATTTTTTCAGGTGAGGAACCCTCTAGAATTCAAAAGTTTGAAGATTCTGAAGCTTAGCAAGAACGTAGACAAACCCAGGTACAGGGCATAAAGTACAAGCAACAGTGATCGCAGCATGTTCTTCAGGCATGAATGGAAGGACCTTCTGGAGCAGTCAATACTGCTGAAATATGTTTGTTTACAGTATGCTCCAGATCTAGAATAAGATCCAAGAATTGGGATGCTGGAATGGGAGGAGTTCTTGCACTTTTCGAGAATCAACCCAAAGTGTCCAGTTTTTCCTATGATAAGAATCTCAGTTATATCTGAGTTTCAGTTTTATAATTTGAGGCGCATCCATTGTCGAACACAGCAAAAATGCACTCAGTTTGACCTGCGTTGCTGGAACATTAATCTAAATGGGTGATCTACTGAGTGTCATCAGTTTAGGACGAGGGATTAAACCCAATACATCTGATTAGGGAGGCCAAAAAGGACATTTAGATGTTCAGAAAAATGGGGATGAAGAGGAACCCAGAGGTGCCCAACTGGTGCCTCTAGAACTGCAGGATCAATCGAGAGAATTGTATGCAGTCTTCCAACAAGGATTCAAAATATACAGCACAGTCCCATCAAGACCTATGTCCGCAGGCCTCTTAGCCAAGATCTGACAAAAGTGCTTAATAGTACCAAAAGGGTCACCCCTCTGAGTTATTCCATGTTGCTGTGTCCTGGCCTAAGGTTGAGCTGTTGGCTGCATTCAACAGCCCCAGATTGTGCTCCAAGGCTCACTTCTCCTTGATTTAGTAGGACTTCGAAGTTGCATGCATTTGTTTGGTCAATACATGGCTCCCTTTTGTCTTTGTCTGTCACAATTTTAATGTGGTTTGGCTTGCTTTTGCCATAGTCTTGCTAGGTTTTATCTTAGTTTGACATGTTTTTGCCAGAGTGTAGCTGAATAGAACACTACTCTAGGATTGAAATAAACGGGCTGGGTGGTGTTGCAGTCTGACTGCGTTTTGGAGTATTTTGTCTTATGTTTGCTTTCAGTGGGTTAAGTTTTGCCATGGTCATCCTGGACACTGTAGCAGTCTGGTGGAGTTTTGTCATAGTATGGCATAATGTGGCTATATTGTGGCGTGTCCTGGAAACAAATTTCCAAAATTCCCCCTGGTTTTTCCAATAGTCTAGCTAGGCTTTTGGCTGTGGTATGGTTAGGTTTTGCCATAATCGGACTGGTCAATGCTGTAGTATAATAGTGTAATTAAGAATAAAAAACAAGACAACACGCCTTTTCCATCAATGCTTCACGGACCTGGAACAACATCCCCTCATCCATCAGGACCAGCCCAATACTCCTACATGCTAGGAAAGTGTTGAAGACGGACCTCTTTAAAGACAGCATTAACCGTCAACAGCCCAACTTCCTCTCCACCGTTGATTTTATGATTGTCTTTCACCATGTACAGCACACACTGCCTTATGGCCATAGGTTTCTCGCTACAGAAATACCATATACATACATACATACATACATACATACATACATACATACATACATACATAGTCAATGGGTTGCGTTTGCTGACTAAGGATTGTCGTAGTCTAGCTGGGTTTCCTTCACTCTGCCTGGGTTTTGCCATATTCATCTTCTGCCCTGTCATAATCCTGTTGGGATTTCCCATAATCCATCTGAGTTGTGACAGACTATCTGTCTGTGCTGCGCTAGCGGTGACTAGCTGGTCTTCGCCATACTCATTTATATCTTTACCATAAAATACCTGTGCTTTGTCTTAGATTTTCCAAAATCTTTCCATCTTTCCCTTAGTCAGGCTCTTTTAAGTATAATAAACTTGAGGGTGCCATAAATTGGCTTCGTTTTGGTGTAGTCCGATGGCGCTTTGTCATAGTGTGTGTGTGTTACTTTGCCTCTGTTGTATGGTTTTAGCTACAGTCTAGTTGCCACACCAAGGGCACTCCATTACCTCATTCGTTTCCACTGTCTAATTATGAAAATGAACACCTGTGCACTCTCCTCCCTATTTCCACGGTTGATTTCTCTTGCTTGAGTGAAACTCCACAATTTAGCATCTTAGTTATTTTTAAACTCAAAATCTTTCACTGAGGGCCACAGCTCTTCCCTTTCAGTTTCTTGTTCCTTGACAACTAGGAAAATAAGAAACTTAAAAAAGCTTCGACCAGACCACAACCCATTTGACCAATAAACACATGGGGCCTTACTGCATGTGCTATGGTATTTTGGGAGGTAATACCACGCTCTGTATATAGCAGCGGCAGCTTATCCGCTAAGGTGGAGCACGGTCGCCCCACAGCAGAGTGAATGAAGGAAAAATAAAATGATAATAACTCGTTGATATTCTCATTTTATCTGTTCCTACTGCTGCATCTTTGCGGTGCGGGGCTGCAGTGCTCTCAGAGCAGGGGGTGGAGTGGTGGGCACTATGTAAGTGCAAATGAATGTTTAGCCGGTCGTCTTGGGCCGGCCAAACAGTCATGCGCACTTTCCATGTTCTCCACACAGGCTGCACGACAGCCTGGGTGGAGAACATGCCCAGACTCCCAGTACCTGCCTGAGTGCCGAACCACGGCTTAGGGGAGCCTGGGTGCTCTGTTCCTGTTCCTGTGCTGGGAGAGACGCAGATAGACGACGGTGAGAGACAAAGTGGGGAGGTAAGTTTATTATTTTTTTCTTTACCCCCTGTCCCGACCGCCTGCCACCCTCCCACCCCTGATCTGTGCCAGCCGCCACTGGTAAATAGCAGTAGTGCCTGACATGGTATTTTATGATGGTAGTATTAATTGCCTATTATGATCTCTGTATCTTGGAATGGGCAACATTTTCTCTGTTTTTGGAATAATGGGTGTTTTTTTCACACACGTTCCGACAGGTTTCAGTTGACAACCAGTAGCGGCTCCTCTGCTAAGGGGGAGGAGCGTCGCCCCACTACTTTGCCATGTTACAAGGGTAAATAAATAAACGAATGGCTAGCGGCATGTCATGATGCATGTGGACACTTGGCATGAAGGAGGAGTGCACGAGTCACGATAGAGGTGTGTGCATGCGTCATGATGTGAGCATGTGCGCAAGCATTATGATGAATGTGCATACATTGATAGACATCTTGGAATGGGTTTTCCTGAATAGAAAACCCATTCCATGATTTCTCGTCATGCATTCACTTGTGTCATGACTAATGTAAATACCAATGAAAAAAGCATTTGCAAAGCCAGTTGTATGACCTTGTAGAGCCAGGACGTATAGGCTTGTTGCCTTCAACCCCCAATACAGAAAATGATAGCAGAGGGGCACAGGAAGGGCACGCTGCAGATGGGTTACAGTAACAATGGTGCATAGTACCACAATACTATAACCCCTCCATCCTTAACCCCACACAATTCCACGTTATTCCTACCCCTAAAACGTTTGTTTCGGTAAATTCCAGCCCTATCCTACTATCATCCGCGTGTACACGAATAGAGCTGTTATCCATGGTCACCTAGCATTGAGCTACATACCTCTCAACCCCCGATACTGCTCCATCACCGCAGCCGTCTCATATACCACGATCCATGCCATAAACGCTTGCATGTGCATCGATTTCTTTAAGACAACAAGCATGGTCTGGATATTTGGCTCAGCAAGGCAACAGAGGTGAGTCTGGCGAGGCACATTTAATAATTAACCCAACAGGTATGAGTCTTCCTGCACTAACGTCATCAGATTCTGCTGCATGTGGGAGACCGTGGGAGCACAAACCCTCTGGCAGCCCCTATTCTAGACCTTCACCCTCTCTTCTGTCCTTTGGAGCGTTTCTCTGCCCAGATCCTCGCTCCACAGTAGCGGGTGCAGAACACTGGCGCAGAGTGCTGGGCCCTCTGCCTCAACCCAGCAGTGTACCCATGCTATCAGCAGAAAGGAAGCCTAGTAGAGGAATGTGCCAGGCTGGCCGCTGGGTGAAAACAGGAACAGATTAGGGTATCTGCTGCTCAAAGTCCAAAGGGAAGTTTCATAACTTCGTGGAAAGGACTGAGAAACCTTTGCCACCAGTTCCACCGCCTTTACACTAACATTGGCCAACTTAAATAACATATTAAAAAACTCATCAGCATCACCCATGATTTATTTTGAGCTTTCCACTTAAAAATCACATAATTTACTAAATGTGAAATAGCTATAAGTATCAAATTGATTTTGACTTACAATCCATTAGCGAATGCTATCAGTTTCTGCGTGGTGAACTATCCTCATTTAACCGCATGCGTGCGGTGGCTTTTTTGCGCGCTGCACGGCTTTTTTAAAAAAGCCGCGTTACATGACGAGCTCAGCTCGTCATCAGCGTGCGAGCGGCGCAACTGATGACGAGCTGAGCTCGTCATCAGCGCTTAAGTGGTTAACCAAACCTGCCCATGCCAGCTGAACAGCTACCACCCAACACTAAGTAATACGGGCCAGATGAACAACTGTTTTTAGCGGCTGCGAACGGAAAATCGGGCTGTTTGCAACTGATAAAAAGGGTTGTAGTATGTACAAATCCTATTTTGCAAGTTGGTAACCTGTTACTGACTCGCAATATAGGGTTTGCAAGTTGCCATTAGGAAGGAGCGTGCCAAGAAAGTTCCTTACTAAATAGCGAGTCGCACTGGTATGTATGATTGTTTTGCGACCACATATGCGGTCCCAAAACAATTAGCCAGTCACAGACGAGGCAGCAGTCCTCAGGGGACCCCTTCCCCTCTGTGAATTTATGCAAAAATAGTTTTTAAGAGCAGGAAGTGGTCCGTAGACCACTGCCTGCCTTTAAAAAATAAAAAGAAAACTTTACATTTTTTTCTTTTAAACGTATTTCATTCTCCTTTAAGGAAAACGGGCTGCATTTGAAATAAAAAAAAGTTGCTTTATTGACAAAGCAAACACAGAGATGGTGGTCTGCTGTCCCCAGCAGGCCACCATCCCGGTGTTCTTGCCGTTTCCCAAAGGGTCGCAAAGTGCGATCTGCCTCATGAATATTGATGAGGCCGGTCATTTGCGACCCCATTGGGAATCACTGAATGTGTCTAAGACACATTACTATATTCCATTTTGTGAGTTGCAAAAAAAATTGCTATTTGCAACACGCAAAACAGAATGGTCGTACATCCCCCCCCCAAGGGCAATAATTATGCCGTTCATCTTTTATTAGGTGCCCTATCAGGTATTTATGGTGAGATATCTTTTCAGTACTTGTGCTCCTAAACAAAGAAGGACAATTACTATTTTCAACATCATCCTAACTTTCAGCAGCGCTCCAGTTCAGACTAAGATGCAATCAACTGGTCGGGCCGTCATTTTAAGATTTAAACACACCCACCAATACTAGGAATGTGTCGTTGCACAGGAGAGTAACCATGAAGGTAATACAAAGATGGACGACGGGGCCTCCCTTTGCAGAACAGCAAAAACATGAGCCAGGTTGAATCTGCGGAGTCAGATCTCAGGCACCAGTCCTTCGGCTGCACAATCTGTTGCACTTTAGCGCAGAAATTGCAGAGGGATGAACATTGCCCCGGCCTTCAACTAGGCGGCTGTGTAGAGAGTCACCATAGTAAAGATCTATCTATCTAAAAATGTATCCGTTCACAGGTTGCTACTTGACGTTTTCTCCTGGAACACTGTCAATAGATTGGCCACAATAAGGAAGGAGAGATTAGAAAAATGCACATCTTTACAAGCAGTTCACCACTTACTTCTGCTTTGTGTGGATAGCAAAGGTCAGAAGATGCCTGAAAAGAGAACTTTTCAGTACGAAGAGTACAAAGTACAGCCTATCAGTGTTCAGATCTGGCCTATGGCATGGGCGAACTGGGGCCCACGCCCAGGGCGCCTCCATTAAGAGGAGCACAGGGAGCTGTCAGCAGGAAGTACATATGACAGTCTTCCTCCGACCTGACTGAGGGCGTCCATGGATAAATGCATTTAATCTGTGTGTCTGTAGGCCGCCTGTGTTCATTTTATCTGTAAATTCCATCCCACTCAGCCTTCTCTTATCACACACTTCACAAGGGTACTGGATGGCTCAACAAAGCTTAGCATTCGTATCCTAAAACAATGAAAGGGGTAATGAATGGGTGCAAATAAATGCAAGGCAGGCTGTCCATTGAGCATCTGAGATACAGGTAACGCAACTGGAACTATGTGGCAGAGGAGGACTGAATTATGTGGCATGTTTAACTAAATTACGCAGCAGGGATTACTAAATTACGCGGCAGGGTTTACTAAATTACCCGGCAGGGTTTACTAAATTATGGGGCAACAAACCAGAAATTATGCATCGTAATTCGGCACATTTTGGGATAGTCCTGCCTCCTTTTGTCATTTTTACATGTTAACACTATCTGGGCAAACGTTCCACCTCATTAGTACCAGTCTGAAGTCCAGATTCAGCAATATGCTCCAGTTAATCTTTGAGAAGGGCCTTCTACTGCATTTTTAGAATTGTGCGTTAAAATCTGCAAATTATGCAGTAGATAATGGACTATGTGGTCAATGCGGCAAATCCATAATTATGCAGAAAACGCGGCAGCTGCAAAATAGCATATTCCCAGTGGCCCTGGATAAAACCAGCGCCCTCTCATTTGGAGCCTGGCAGGAGCTGCTCTATGTGATTCGGGTGCGATGGCAGAGGAATGGGAAGTGAAGGCATTGTATGGCAGTCTCACCTTCATCACAGAGGGCGGGCGGAGCATTTCTGTTCGGGTAGAATAGCATATTTAGTTTCATCAGGGTGATATCTGTGCAACAAAAGCCAGCCCTACCTGTGTTGGAGAGGCCACCATGTAATTATCTGCTAGTGTGGTGAAAAAAGTCGTGCAAAGCAAAGGTATTTACAGGGAGCTTTTCTGTCTGAGCAGCCTCCTGAGTAGAATGCGCCTGCGTGTTAAAATTGTAACCACGCGCCACCTAGCACCAGAAAGAAATGTTTACAGTCACAGAGCTGACCTCACTCACAGATTGCATGTTTAGGAAAATAGAACCCCTACCTCAACTGTTTCGACAGCACTTTGTATAACGCTCCCATAGGTCACTGCGATATGTTTGGTCTATAGGAAAAACAGACTTTGAGAAATCATAGAAAACAGATTTGAATTGAATCTCGTCACTATAGTAATAGTAATAAAACAATTTATATAGTGTCCCAGCGCTGATAAGGTTTAGCTACCGAATAGAGACACAGAAAGCCTGAAGGAAACCCGGGAACTATCTAAACAACCATGGTTTTAGATTATCTCTGGAATAAAATCTCTGTTTTTGAATGTCTGGGGTGCAGCAGAAGAGAGTTCCATGATTTGGGAGCCAGAAAGCTAAAAGAACTGCCCCCAATGTGGGCTATATATGATATAAACACTACGCCTCGTGATACCTTTATTTTGACTGACAGAAAAACAATGCATTGATTTTATGGACGATTGAGCTTTCCGGTTTACAGACATCTTCAGATGGCAGTGGTGCAGTGACCTGTAGGCTAGCAAGCTGCTTAGGACATCACTGTCCAGGCAACTTTTTCCCTAATTCGCTCCAAAGCAGACACTATATCCAGGCAGTAATGGCATTTACTGGGCTGCAATGTGTAAATCTTTGGAAGCACAGAAGTCAATTGAATCCAGTGGTGTAGTGACGGGGATAGAAAGGGCAATTGTAGTCAGTGGCACCCACCTCTTGTGTCCCAAAGGGGCAAAGGTCTTCCTTCTTTCCCCCCTGAGTGATTATACCACTCTTTCCTTGACAACTGGCTCTCTGTATCCAAATGAGTCCATCTCCAAAGGGGCCTAAGAGAGAGGACGCCTGCAGATTGGTGCTTTGCCTGTACCATATGTCTAGTCTTAAGTAAAGAAGAATCACTTTCTACCTGTAGCATACTCTTTCCTTGTAACTCTGTGCAGCCCTGCGCTTCCATCAACATGAATCGGGGGCATACACCTCCCTTCCTGAACACATATCAGCCATTACAGGTCACCTAACTTTCAGAAATATCCTGAAGAAGACCCACCTCGTATCAGCACTGGACCTGATACATACACCAAACTCACCCACTCAGAGAGTTAGATGCTCTACCCATAACTATTGAGAGACCCCAAGAACCTAGCGATCTAACCCTCTACCAATTGATTAACAAACTGGAGGCAACAAAGCCAGAAACCAGTTCCTATTGCAAAAAAAAAAAAGCATCTACATTTGGTAATTCTTCAACTTTAATGGAATTCCCAAAGGATTACATGCGTGCTCCAGTAAAAATATGGTATTTTTCCTGGAACAATGACATATGACATTCCTTCATGTAGAATATCCAGCAGGTGTTAAATGTTGAAAAAGTAAATCTGATACACATTTAAAGTTTTCATTTGTATTTCTTACTGGTTTGTGGGTGTTTACCACCTATTCTCGGAAGCCCCCCCCCATAGAATGCCCAGGAACAAACCATTTCCTAACCCTAAACGTGAAAATGTGGAAATTTCACCAAGTTGCAGTAAGCAACATATTTGAAAATTCCCTTAGTGAGGATAATATTCTGCCACTCCTGATTCTGTGATTTAGGACTGGGATTTTAGTGAAAGGATGCCTTTACCTATGTGCCTAAATTGAATACAGGTGCACAAATAGCTTTGTGAATCTGGTTCTCAGCTATGAAAGGTGCAACACTTAGAAGAAATCTTCGTAAATTACCCAAACACTGAGGATCAACACAGTCAGACATCAGGGTCACAGAAATGGCAGACATTGGAATTAACAATCACCAGATCATTTAAATATTTAAATATCGAAAACCTTTAAAAAAGCAATTTTGTGCTTTTTTAAAAGTGGCAGACATACATGCCCTTAGGGCATGTATGTGTGCCACATGTGCACACATGCACGATTCAGGGGTGCAACAGGGTGTCAATGTGACACCCTGCCACCCTTGAATATGTGCCCCCATTACCGATTTGGTATTTACCGAATCGGTAATAGTGAATGGCTTCCCCTCCAGGCCCATAGGAATGAATGGGAATTACCGAATCGGTAAATACCGATTGTTAAATACCGAACCGTACCGATTCGGTAATATTTACCGAATTGTTTCCTACATACCATTTACCGATTCTGAAATACCCAATTGGTAAAATTCGGTATTTTAGAATCGGTAAATGTAGATTACCTACATATGGCCCCTGATCTTTTAAAGCAGCCAATCGCTCGTCCTGATGATGTCTCCTTATTTTATTCTGAGGTACAAGTTGTTCTGTTGGTTAATAGTCTTAACTCCATTAGTTAAAGCTCACTTTTAGTCTTCCACCTCTTAACCACATTTATTATGGCCTGTAGAGTTGGCTATGTAAATGTGGCTTTCGGCCTGTTACTGGGTATTGTTATGACACAGCCACCATATATTCTCAGTTTTATTCTATATAAGCGAATATTGCTCTTCTGCTGTAGTATTTAAAGCCCTCGTCCTCCCTCTTTCTGTTGTTGTGCCTCCTAAGTGGCCTAAACTCTCTTATACGTCTGCTGGAATTGTACGTGTAGACGGTTAACCTAGGAAATTTTATTGAAAAGGAATGGACTGGTTTGTATATTTGTGGCGTGCTCTCTCACCTCCAAGCCTCAAAGTGGGTTACTGGTAGAGGTAAACAACCTCTGACTTTAAATTACCTTCTCATCCCCCAATAGGACTAGTCCACCCAAACTGCCATGCCTACCCGAAAGGGAACACACTTGCTCCAGCCTGGTTGGAGCCTGGCTCAAGTCAAATATCTGGCTTGGCTGTAGGCCCTCTTCAAATGTTGGAACAATCCGGAGGTAATCATGCGAGGATAATGACTGTGTGGTAGCGAGGAGTGATCGGGATGCATGCGGTGTTCGTGATGGCGCTTGTGAGAGGCAGAGAGGGGTGATCATGATGGATGCAGTGCTGGCGACTGTGAGGGCAGAGATGAGGAGCATGATGGATGCAGTCCTAGTGAGCAGAGCTCTCACTGCCCTGCTTCCACCAGAGCTGCCCTCACCCTGGTTAGCTGAGATGCCTCCCCGCATCCAGGATACTTGCAAGTGAAATGACTTCATCATCGACGACAGAGCTGCCATATAGCCCCTACTACAAAGCTGACAAATGGCCCCATTTCAAGGGTGCCAGTCTTGGCTGCTCGGCCACAGGCAGGTTAGGGCACAAGTCCTAAAAAAAGAAGTGGGGGGACTCTCCAAGGTAGGCGTGGTCACAGGAAGTGACATCACGACAGGAAGTGACATCACGACAGGAAGTGACATCACAACAGGAAGTGACATCACATGTAAGGCAGATCTATCATTTGCATATAATGCAAGATTTAACAATTGAAGCTGCTTGGTACTTAAGCCTGTGACTTAAGGTCCCTGCATGGAGGAATTAGCAGCCCAAATGTGGATGAAGTTTGGCGAAGGTGACATGAACACATTTTCAAAACGCTACAGGAAATTTTGACTGCAAGATTTTGTATACATTACAGGTTCCCAGAGAGGCTGCTTCCCACACTCGACAATGACTATTACACACAGTAGGGCTCCATATTCACGTTATTCTATCGATGAGTGTTATATGTTATCTCCCCACCTATTGTAAACTAGCGACTCTGTATTAAATAGTTTTGTCCCAGCTGCCTCTCTCTAGCTGTGGCTAGATTTATTTATTTTATTTATAAAGTTTTATATAGCGCGAACTTGATCCCGAAGGATATCAGAACGCTTTACAATTTGCAGCAAAGCTAACAAATCAGAACATTAGTCTAACATTGGGAATCTTGGCTGAAGACAATGGAGCTGCCGGGGCATTAACTTGGGTCAATGCCTACATTTTAGATATATTAACTGGCCATTGTATTTATTTTAGCAGATTTATTTATTTCTATTTATTTTAGGAAATGTATTTAGTTTTGGTATATTTTAGTTTGACTTATTTGCCTTCATTTACTTCAGTGCAACAAAATATAAACATTGCTTTACTTTGTATTAATACTGTTTATTTTTGTGATAGTTCCTAAAAAAAGGGCCGATTATGACTCATGCATTGTAATGGTTGTTTCCCCCTTTACAGAGACTACTTACTATAAAATCGGGGTGGGCCTAGCTCATGATGTCATTTTGTGGGGACCCCTTGAAGAAAGCGGGCAGAACCTTTGCAAAACTTTGTGCCCCCCTATCCAGTAGTGCAATTATCCAAACACTGACAGGATTGAGCCTAAATTAAAAATATACTGACATACGTAATGCCAAGTCAGACGTCATCATGGAGTCATGTTTAAATGAACAATCCAGCGCCATCCTACACCTCCCCATTCCACAAAATTATACAATTCAGACCAACAACACAAACTAGAAGGGGGCGTTGCTGTCATCATTAAACATTCCATGTGGAAACAGCGACACACGGAAGAACACACAAGGGTACACCATCATACTACTTACATTTTGTAGCCTGGTGTCAATTGTTCAATGCAGGGCTTAATTTGTGCCAGTGCTTAGCGCCGGCACTTAATTGGCAGGGCCGGGTCTAGTGGGACTCTGAATCTACACGCACGAGGCGCACAGTGCATGTAAAATGTTTTAATTTAACTTACAGCACACTTGGTAGTACTAATACTTAATTAACTCCTCAAGTCTCGTGCAGCCGCATCACATTGTGTTTAGTTTTTCACATCTCAGTTTACCCTTAATTGTTCACGATCACTTGAATAATGAAATATTCTGAGTGGGAGAGCTCTTTGGCAGCACTCTGCCAGGTTTCTCTTTCGTCACTCTCATGCTGCTGTGTTAAAGAGCCTCGGTTCTACCGCACAAAGAATTAGGGTGACCAACTGGCATTGGTGCAAATTCAGGACAGCGAGTGTAAAAATTCAGGACAAAGGGTCAAAATTCAGGACACAAATTCTGGACAGGAGGTCAAAATTCAGGACAAAACTTCAGGACAATAGATACGTTTTACAGACACATCAGAGGTCGTGCAATAGTATATAAGTAAGCCCAGCCATTTCCAAAAGTATTCAACCATTTGCAAACCTATCCATCATGTATCCTTCCATCTATCATTTCACTCATCCATCCCTTCATCCATCCCCTCATCCATCCTTACACTCATCCTCCATTATCCATCCATCCATCCACCCTTTCACCCTATCCATCTGTACACTTATCCATCCACTCTTCATCCCATCCATCCATTCACTCATCCATTCAGCCATTTACCCTTTCACCAATCCAGCCATCCTTTCACTTACTAATCCTTCCACCCATCCACTCTTTTAGTCATCCATCCATCCTCCCTTTCTCTCTCCATCAACCCTCTCACTTAACCTTCCTTCCATCCATCCATCCACCCACCCATCCATCCATCTACTCATCCACTCATGAATCCATCCATTGCCCCTATCACTCATCCATCTATCATTTCACTCCTTCACACATCTATTCATCCTTTTGTCCATCTACCCTCCCTTTCACTCACTTATCCATACTTACACCCACCCTTTCACTCATATGTCCATTCATTCACCCTTGCACTTATCAATCCATCCATCATTTCACTCATCCACCTACCCCCCATCATCCACCCACCATCCACCCACCCACTCATCCATCCTTTCACCCACCCACCATCCAATCCACTGGTCCATCCTTTCACCCATCCACCATCCACCTACCCACTCATCCATCCATCCTTTCACCCACCCACTCATCATCCATCCATCCATCCATCCTTTCACCCACCCACTCATCATCCATCCATCCATCCATCCTTTCACCCACCCACTTATCCATCCATCCATCCCTTCACCCACTCTCCATCCATCCATCCTTTCACCCACCCATCCATCCATCCCTTCACCCACTCTCCATCCATCCTTTCACCCACCCATCATCCATCCATCCATCCATCTGTCCTTCCCCTCATCATCCATCCATCCCCTCATCATCCATCCATCCTTCCCCTCATCATCCGTCCATCCTTTTCCCTCATCATCCATCCATCCTTTTCCCTCATCATCTATCCATCCATCCATCTGTCCTTCCCCTCATCATCCATCCATCCATCCCCTCATCATCCATCCATCCTTTTCCCTCATCATCTATCCATCCATCCATCTGTCCTTCCCCTCATCATCCATCCATCCTTCCCCTCATCATCCATCCATCCTTTTCCCTCATCACCCATCCATCCTTTCCCCTCATCATCCATCCATCCATCCTTCCCCTCATCATCCATCCATCCTTCCCCTCATCATCCATCCATCCTTCCCCTCATCATCCATCCATCCTTTCACCCATCCCCTCATCATCCATCCATCCATCCCCTCATCATCCATCCATCCACCCTTCCCCTCATCATCCATCCTTTCACCCACCCCCTCATCATCCATCCATCCACCCTTCCCCTCATCATCCATCCATCCATCCTTCCCCCCTTCCCCTCATCATCCATCCATCCATCCTTCCCCTCATCATCCATCCTTTCCCGTCATCCATCCATCCTTTCCCTCATCCATCCTTCCTTTCATCCATCCTTCCCCTCACCCATCCATCCCATCCATTTATCCTGCCCTTCATCCATCCATCCTTCCCCTTACCCATCCATCCCATCCATGTATCCTGCCCCTCATCCATCCATCCTTCCCCTCCATCCATCCATCCATCCTTCTCCTCATCCATCATCCTTCCCCTCACCCATCCATCCATCCCATCCATTTATCCTGCCCCTCATCCATCCATCCTTCATCCTTCCCCTCATCCATCCTTCCTTTCATCCATCCTTCCCCTCACCCATCCTTCCCCTCACCCATCCATCCATCCCATCCATTTATCCTGCCCTTCATCCATCCATCCTTCCCCTCATCCATTTATCCTTCCCCTCATCCATCCTTCCCCTCCATCCCTCATCCTTCCCCTCATCCATCTTTCACCTCATCAATCATCCAGCTACCCTTCCACCCATACATCCAGCTATTTACATTTTCTCTCCATCCTTCCCCTCACTCATCAATCCATCTACCCACTCTCATCCATTTATTCAATCTTTCATTCATCCATTCACCCTTTCACTAATTCATCCAGCCATTCACACATCCCTTCACTTACTTACACGCCCACCTTTCCATATTAATTTTGAGCTGAGCCCTTTTGAGAAGAGGCCCATCAAGAACTTCACCCTCGCTGCAGGGGCCGTTCCAGGACTGGGACAGAAGCCACCCAGGGCGGAGACAGGATCCACCACAGGGGGGGACAAGAGCCATCACAGGCAGGGGTGGACTGGAGCCACAACATGGGGGGACAGGAGCCATCACAGGTGGGGGGTGGACTGGAGCCACCACTGAGTGGAGGGCAGGAGCCATCACAGGCGAGGGAACAGGATCCACCAGGGTGGGCACAGGGGTGGGTGGTGGCATGCAGTATTCTAGTATCATCTTGGGCTTCTCACCCCCTCCTGCACAAGACAACGAGAAGTCAGGCTCTCTGTCCAAAATGCCACCCCCCTCTGTGATGTACAGTACTTACAGGAGATACTCTAAGAGAACTGATTGAACTGATTGTCCTCCATACTTGTTAATCAGTGTGGGTGCGATTGTGCCATTTCTTTATTGTATTACATTATGCATGTTTGAAGAACCGAGGTTTGCTTACAAATTAGTGACAGTAATTAAGCTCGGTGAAGAGAAGCACGTGCTGCCTCGGTGTAATCAGGGGTGTAATCTGGCCGAGTCTAGGATGTTTTGGGCCCTGGGTAGAAATGGAATGTGTGAGCCCCCCTCTAAATAGCAAATACAAGACTCATTCAGGGTTGTTTGCGTGTGAATGGATGCCTCCTGCTCCTGAACCTGCAGCCCCTCCCTCTCAGTCACCTTCAAGCACCTTTTAACAGCTCATCAAGGGCTGGAGGTGTGAGGGCTGCCATCCCGCTGTGCCTCTACGGTGCTGCTGGGGGTCTGAGCTTTCATACAGCATTGGAGTCAAGAAGGGAGGTGGGGGCAAGCTGTGCCCGGTTAAAATTACGGACAAATGGCAGGGGCGTGGTGACCACCGGCGTGCTTGGTAACTTCCGGATTCAGCCAGCCACTCGCCCACCCGGAAATGCTTTATTTACTTTGTGCGCGCCGCGCTCCCGTTTTTTAATGGTGGACGCAGTTTTGATTTAGCAGGGTGGACGGCGTCCACCCTGAAAAACCCTCGGAAATAAGTGGGGGGATGCCGTCCACCCGCGTGGTACCCCGACTCGTGCCCTGGCCTTTTGGGATATATACTTTCAACCTTAACTTGGTGCGTATCACCTTAAAGATACCACCAGGCAAAGTAATGTTGGCTGAAAAGTAGGATCTTGCTGAAGGTGTCTCACACACAACTTAGCTGTGCACAGTGGCCACACCCAACCCTACCACTCAATAACACTCTTAATCCTAAGTACTATTTGATATATACATTTAAAATTCCTCTTGTTAATGTTAAGCAGGGAACACCGTGCTGGCTAGTGAATATTCGTATTTATTTCATTATGCTCCATCACATGGGGCTGAACTAATTGTATTTGGGAAATAGCTGAATAATGTGCATGAGTTCGACAGCCTGTCAGGTTTGCATGCAAGAAACAAATAAGTATTGGCAATGTATTTCAATAGATCTGGTTTATGTTATGAATGCAAGTGTTTCTTGTGTCATTGATGGGGTTAGGCACTCATGCACACGCACTCTATCACTTATCCTTGCATCCATCCATCCATCCATCCTCTAACTCATTCTTACAGTAAGCCTCTTACACAACCGTAATTAAACACACACAAACTCCAAATAACATGCAAAATAAAATAGAAGAATACAAATAGAAAAAAGAAAATGTGCTGCATTTGAAATACTTGAGGCATATGCTTGCAGCAGGTGTTAATCTTGCAGGGGTATTGTACATAGTTTATTGTTTTTTTAAAGTTCCAGCATGGCATAATCTTTCCCTCAAGGCAACCATCAGCAGGTAGTCATAAAATAAATAATGTATACAAAATTACAGTTTGCCACTCAAAAAAAACCAACTCTCCAATAAGGAATATCATTGTGCATATATTCTATTCCCAGTCGCCAACGCCAAAACTCTTGCATACTACAATAATCTGAGAGGTTCCATGTAACAAAATACATGTCCACAGACTTTATACAGTTTTGTAACAAGCCGTCCTTAAAAACTTTATTCTTTTAACACATGCATTTCACAATAAGTAAGTCAGGTTTACTGGCTCTGTCATGACGAACAGATAAAACCTATGGAATCTTCCAAGACGTTTCCCAGTCAACAGATATGGCCTGTAACATTAGTTGTACACTTTATGTATACTTGAATATATCTGTGCAGGCTAAACTGGCAACCATCATGCATACAGTTTTAAAATTATAAATATCTAGGAAAATATATCTTGCAAAACAATACACACCCACTCTCAAGAAGACCTAACAATAATCATCACATTGAAAATCCCGAAGGGTTTGTGAGTGGGTGGTCTACAGTGCTTAATTTGAGCAGGTGCTTGCAGGTGCTCAGCACCGGCACCTAATCCTCAGCACCAGTGCTTATAGCACCAGTTCAGGACACACTCATTTGGAAGGCAGCCTGATTTTCCACAGAATCACAGGATATTGAGTCACGCTGAGACTCGAACCCGGTTCCCCAGCTCCGAAATCGGCAGCTCTAGCCATTAGGCAAAGTCCTCTCCAGAATAATAAGTGCTGGGGTTCTAGTTCGGAGGCAGTTTACCACAGCACATTTCTCCTGTTAGCGCTGCCTCCTGAGGAGAGCCCTGGCACTTTTAATTTTACAAATTAACCACTGGTGGTCTACCCTTACCTACTATGATAATCTGAGATTACAGAAATGAAAATATACTTCTCTGCAGCCTATAAAACAACTGTTAAAGGCTTACTGGTGTTAACACATGTTTATCACAATAAATGAACTACACAAACAGGTGTTGCATTAACTTTCAAGATCATTATATTACACATATGGCATTGGACATAACGTTTCCAGTTCACCAATCAGCCTACAGCTTGTCAGTTTAACCAACTCAGTCCTATTGTTTAGGACATAAGCTTTTCCATACGGCAACTATCAGACAAACAGTCCTAACATTATAAAGGTGTACAAAATTACAGTTGGCTAAGCAAAATACTATCTCTCCTACGAGATCCAAGCAAGGATTCTCACAGAGCAAATCCTCTATATCCACGGTTTGTCACACGGAGTAAGCAATACCAAAACTATTACCTACTACAGCGGTTCCCAAACTGTGCGCCGTGGCTCCCTGGGGAGCCGTCAAACCTAGCCAGGGGAGCAGCACACCAAGAGCTTCAATGCATTTAATGTTGAAGTGTCTGTTGGCTTCAGTTAAATTAATTAGACTTAAACGCATGATGTCAATGATTTGTATGTGAAGTGCCTAAAGCTGGAAACGTAGTGCTTAATTGATGGCATGTCGAGGGAGATGACCTCCATATCTCACTAGATCCCCAAGTTCCAACATTCCCAAAGTAAGCTGTAGATGCCTGATTTCTTTTATTAGACTAGTTAATAGTTTTTTTTCCAAATGCATTATACACCAATGCAATTTATCAGGAAAGTACAGTTGCCTTGTCTATTAAACACACTAAGTATTATAAAGTATTGACATTTGTATTTGAATCATAGGTACTTCCAGTACACATTTCTTTCAGTACACACACATTTCCAGACAGGCCTGCTCTCTCTTGAGCGCAAGGAAGTAAAACACCATATACAGCATAATGCCAACATTTGAAAGCAAGAAAGAAAGGACATTAAAAAAAATCAAAGGAATGTTTTTACTTGCATTGATTTGGAGGCAATTTTAGGGAGGAGACAGCAACAATAAAGCTGTATGCGGTTTAAAAAATCTTGAGTCACCCTGCTGAGACAGGTGTGTTGGCATGTATAACATGGGTAGACATGGAAGTGCATGCAAATATTCTTCAAACGAAGAAACACTTTGGCAATGTGGCCTACATGCATAGGGGTGCTATCTAGCACTGTAAGTGGGCTAAACATTTTGAGATGGTACTTTAAAAAAGGCATGGACAAAGAAGTAAAAATAGGAATGTTTTATTATAGGAACCGCCTTTGTAATACGAAACACCCCGCATATATGATTAAAACACCTTCATCAGCTTCATCCCAATTATTTTCAGGGGCAAAAATGTAAGTTCTCCTGAGGCCGGGCTTGCATCCACCCCACCCTCCAAAAAAAATAACAGTAGGGAGCCAGTGGCAATGGCCAATGGGTCAAGGGAGCCGTGGGTCACAAAAGTTTTGGAACAACTGACCTACTATGTTAACCTGAGAGATTCTGTGTAACAAAATACCTATCTTTAGGATTTAATATAGAGTAATATCAATGTACCCTTAATTGCCTATTGGCTTTAACATATGCTGTTCACAATAGGTATGCTAGGCCTACTGCCTTTATCCTAACTTTTCATAATAAACCAATCCGGACAATAGCCGTGATAATTAGCTAAATTGCAGTTCGGTACATTCATTACAACCATAAGTGCACAAACTGTGCTGATGAAAATAACAGATTAAAAGAACAACGTTTCGGAGGCTCCTTTTATTGCCTTTTATCAGCCGTGTCGATCCTTTTCAGACATACCAGCTAGGCAGAAATGTGGTCTGGGCCACTGGGAACCTTTTCATCATTCGGCCAAACATAATGCTATGGTTTGGATACACGCCTAGTCACATGTTCATCTATCTGATTTTGGACTCCTCTGTGGGACACGTGGATGGGAGGCCAGCTGTTGGTGGGAGAGCGGTGTGAGGACCTAGGGTCCATGGGTGTCCTCTTACTGGAGTTGATTGTACTTAAAGCAGGCTTATCCAACGAGTAGCTCGTGAGCTACCAGCAGCTCTCAGCTACTTGTAAGTAGCTCTTCTGTTTGCAGCCTGTCCTACTAAATTGGAAGTTTTTGCTTGATCTGGTTAATATGTTTTCAGAAGTCTTAAACTGATACTTGAATGATAATCCATGTGACAGTGGGGAGACCTATCTGACATTATTACATTGGTGCCAGTGGCAATATGCTGTTGTGTATTACTCACGTAGAGCCATTCCACTTGACAAAGCCTTTATACATTACTACTAGCAACCCTGCCTTGTGCACTAAGGTGATCACTTCTACTAATCTTGCATATGCTGACCACTATCAGTAATGTAATCTTGAATGATGCGGTCACTATTACAACACTTGTAATGTTAGTAGCGTGTGGTGATTGTCCTTACACATAAGTAGGTCTTATTTCAGAAATGATTGGAGAGCCCTGACTTTCAGAGACTGAATGGGACCGGTGTGTGTTTATCGAAGAGGTTGGGAGAGGGGCACTCAGTGGCAGAGCTGCCCTGGGGACCCATGTCACAAATGATACCTTCACCTAGTCCTTCATCAAGGGGAGGTTTTCGGAGACTTCTATTTTCCACTTTACCAGTGTAAGTAAGCAGTCACAGCTGGCATGGCTTGCGGGTGGGGGTCAGAGGTCACGGGGGAGTGGAATTTGCGCGGGGGCATTTCATTTATTAATTAAAAAAATACAAAAATTAAACGTACCTATCGCCGGCCGGGTCCAGGGTCTTCTCTGCTCCTGCTCTCCTAATCAACAGGGAGCAGAAGCAAGCAGCCAGGCTCCCTTCCCTAAGCCAATAACAAGGCATCGTTATGATTGGTCGTGATGCCGCCCAGCCAGGGGCTTATGGGGAAGCCATGTTCATCATACAGGCTGCATTGCAGCCTTCATGGAGAAGGGCAGACTGTGCATGACTGGTTTGTGCGGCCCAGGGGGCCGACCTAACAGTCTTTGCACACTCAGGAGTGGGCAGGCACACCACTTTGCCCCTGCTGGCAGAGCACCCCTGCCCACCCACTCGCCCGCCTGCAACCAAACATAAAATGGTAATAACTTAAAGTTATTACCATTTTGTTTCTGGTTCGAGCACTGCGAGAAAGCAGTGGGGAGACACTCCTCTGCCCTAGTGGAGAAGTCACCCCTGTAAGTAAGGATCAAAATGGCAGCACGCAGAGTGCGCTTGGCTAAAACGCAAGAACTAGTTGATGGTGGCACATATGAGAGGTGGCCATGTGCCGGTTCTGCAAGAGAAGAGATCAGGGAGGTGGGGGAGGTGCCTCAAGTTAACACTGACACTTTCATGCCAACTTTTATGTTTAATTTACTGCATCAGTGCATTCTGAACCTTGTAGTGTTGGGTTAAGTGGCGACCAAAGTAGATGAAGAAACAAAAAGAATAGATGATGGACGGAATTCTGAACAAATCAAACATCAAAGTTAAGGAGGGCTGAATCTGTGGCAGATTTTTAGGGTACCCATTGAAAGAGCTCTCACCTTTAGGGAGCTGCAGACGAGAGTCACCATACTCGCTTATCAGGCAGAAAAGGAATGACGATGCTAAACAACTGGATTTATTGAGAGGTGACAAACGCTGCCCGTATCAGTCAGAACCAGTACCACAGTACTTGTCCTACAGATTGATATAAGGACCACATGCACCAGGCTCCAGCTGCTCTTGCGCTTTGTGATTTTATCCACCTCGTTATCGCACTGGTTACTTCCCAGACCGGAAATATGATGGCGTCATAATGCTGGGCCACATGCATCATCTCAACACTACACTCACTGTACGGATATCCTGTTGACACACATTGTATGTAGCTGCATATTGTATGTAGAAATCATTAAAATCAGGGCTAAATCCTGCTCTCCTGGACTCATGTTGGGCACCCCAGGCTTAGCTCAATTTAACCTGTTGGGCTAGGACACCTAAAATGAATGAATTGTAAACATAACCCAGGCATGGACAACGTGTCTTCATAAGATTAACTCGCATGGTGACCCTGGATGTAGCTGCCTGTTGACTTGTATGGGGACCCTGGAGTGTAGCTGCATGTTGGCTCGCAAGGTGACCCTGGAGTGTAGCTGCCTGTTGACTTACATGGTGACCCTGGAGTGTAGCTGCCTGTTTGACACGAGGTGACCCTGGAGTGTAGCTGCCTGTTTGCTCACGAGGTGACCCTGGAGTGTAGCTGCCTGTTGACTCGCGAGGTGACCCTGGAGTGTAGCTGCCTGTTGACTCGCATGGTGACCTTGGAGTGTAGCTGCCTGTTGACTTGTATGGGGACCCTGGAGTGTAGCTGCCTGTTGACTTGTATGGGGACCCTGGAGTGTAGCTGCATGTTGGCTCTCAAGGTGACCCTGGAGTGTAGCTGCCTGTTGACTTACATGGTGACCCTGGAGTGTAGCTGCCTGTTGACTCGTATGGGGACCCTGGAGTGTAGCTGCCTGTTTGACACGAGGTGACCCTGGAGTGTAGCTGCCTGTTTGCGCACGAGGTGACCCTGGAGTGTAGCTGCCTGTTGACTCGCGAGGTGACCCTGGAGTGTAGCTGCCTGTTGACTCGCATGGTGACCTTGGACTGTAGCTGCCTGTTGACTCGCATGGTGACCTTGGACTGTAGCTGCCTGTTGACTCGCATGGTGACCCTGGAGTGTAGCTGCTTGTTTGCTCACGAGGTGACCCTGGAGTGTCGCTTCCTGTTGACTCGCATGGTGACCCTGGAGTGTAGCTGCCTGTTGGCTCGCGAGGTGACCCTGGAGTGTAGATGCCTGTTGACTCGCGAGGTGACCCTGAAGTGTAGCTGCCTGTTGACTCGCATGGTGACCTTGGAGTGTAGCTGCCTGTTGACTCGTATGGGGACCCTGGAGTATAGCTGCCTGTTGACTTGTATGGGGACCCTGGAGTGTAGCTGCCTGTTGACTCGCGTGGTGACCCTGGAGTGTTGCTGTCTGTACTCCATTAGATAGACCAAGTCGCATAGACAGGAGTAAAACTAGTTTGGGATCCTAAAGCATGGGTGTGTAGCTCTCCTTTCCTAGGCTTCAGCTTGTGACCGGAAAAACCTGCAGAACTCCAGACAACACAGAATAACTGATGTTGCCACACTTGTTGCTGTGCCTCTCAGTGTGTCCATGCTGCCAGTGATAGTTGGCCTAGCCCTTTGTTCGTCTCTTTTTTTCATTTCCATCATTTGAGGACCAATCTCTTCAAAATCTATCTTTCGGTGGATGCGATAATGTGCCATTGATGCCTTATTTGTGCCTGGGCTTACTGTACTATTAGCAGAGTGGTGGTGCTTGCGAGGGGTAAATAATGGACAACCAATCTTCTTTGACAGTTTCTCTGCCTTTTGGGGCCTTGAATATCCTTTCTGCAGTCTTAGCGGGACATTGGGCGTATGACACATATAAGTAACGTGTTGCCCACTGATAGGCTTGAGCTATTTTTGGGTTTTCCATGCTAACTAATATTTTACCAACCTCTTATTTCTTATTGATTGGTGTTCTAGAGTTTCTTTCCTGGTAGTGAGATTGTTTTTAGGTCTTGGCTACAGAACGTTTTGACTGTCTGTTGGCCAGACATATTGTATCCAATATACCTGAAGTGGTCAATAGGTCAGTCCCTTGCTCATGATTTGATGGCTTTGTGGTCTATCTTACTTCGCTGCTCCTGATTTGATGCTTTCTTCCCTATTCATGAGTTTGTCCCACCCAGGAGCATTTTGGTCTCATAGGGTTGTGATTAGTTGGCTTGCAAGCATCCACTGCTGACCTTGCTTTCATTCCTGGAACTACATTTTTCTGTCTAAGCGCCGCATGTAAATGCATTTGCTCTCTCCTTGTGTGCTGCTTCCCCGTACACTTCCCACTCTGCTAACTGTGTTACTTCCTCACCCCCTCCAACCAGCTCATACTAAGCAGCTTCCACTGCCCTCCCTCACCCACCTGTTTAATGTTTTAATATTCACCCTCTGTCCCCCTGCCCCTCCGTTGCTCTCCTGCTCCTCTCCGCTGCTCTCCTGCTCCTCTCCGCTTGACAGTCTTACTTTTTGCCCATTTCAAGATGGCCACTCATTCGTGCACTGGTGCACAAGTGTGGGAACCTATGACTGGATTTGTGTTATTTGAACAAACCCATTCAAAGATCTTTAAATAGATTTCTTATAATACAAATGTCTTCAAAAATGCCCATTTTCCCCCATTGTTGTTAGAACTATGTTTTCACTCGCTAATTACCCATTAATAAAGCAAGCCTAGGAAAGAACCTAATTGAACAAACACACATGTTGACACATGTTCAGAGCAGTGGAAGTGGACAGGATTGGATAACCCACATCATGTGAATATGAGATAGCGTCTGTTGGAGAGCCTATCCATGGTGTTTTAACTCTGATAGTAAAGATCATAAGCAGGAGCCTATCAGTAAAGGCTTTAGAGTGTACTGGAAAACTATACATCATTATCAAAAATGTAATAGTAAAAATCTGCATCATTTTGAATAGTTGCATCTAATTTTTTTAATTTGGTTTATCTTCATCTTTTGTTAATAACTTCATACTGTTTCTATGCTGGCCTGTTTTATTTGTCTTTTTTATTTCCCTCCTTTTCCATACATTGGGGAACTCCGCATACCACTTTTTTCCTTTCACTCTCATGCCTTCTGTTTTTAAATCCTGCTCTCCCTATTTCCTTCAGCTTTTATGTGTTCTTTTTAGGTCTGGTGTTAGCCAAGATCTCTTTGTTTAACCAAAAAATGTTTCATATGCTTACATACAGGCGCTTTCAGTCTCCTCTCTTCATCCATTGGCCGGTTGTTGTGTCATCCACATTTTGCTTCAACCCACTACAGCATAGAGCATGGGGCAATGAGCCAGCCTTCTTAACCATTGGTTAACTTCACTTCGAGTGACTGCATTTTGCTCTCTCACAAGGAGCACATCCACAAACAAGCTTATCTCCTTCAGTGCCAGTGTTTTTGTTTTTACTTTATAATTACCTTAGTGTTGCTTTGTATTTAAACCCTGATGTGATAGCAGGATGCTTCTTATGCACATTCTATCTTTATCAGATCCCATCTCCTGCCAAGGCTGTTGTAAATTCCTTTAGGAGTGTTTTCCGAGCATACCTGACTCTGGCCATTTGAACCTGTTTTGTATTCAGTTATTCTCTTTTTCTTTTTTTCTTTCTCGCCTTCTTTCTTTCCTTCTTACCTAATTTCTTCCCTTCTTTCTGTCATTCATTCTTTCTTGTTTTTTCATTCTTTTCTTCTTTTCTCTTTTTCTCTTTCCTTCCCTCTTTTGTTTATTTCCTTCTCTTGTTCTCTTTTCTTCTCTTTCCTCATTATTTTCCTTGCCCTTTTCTTCTTTCTTTCCTTCTTTTTTCCTTCTCTCCTCAACTTTCTTTCAACCATTCTTTCAACATTTCTTTTTTCATTCTTTCCTGTCTTGCTTCCTTTCTTTCTCTTTCTTTCCTTCGTTTCTTCTTTCTTTCTTTCTTTCTTAATAGAAAGAGGCTTGCAGCCAATGCCAGAACGATTGACTTTTTAAGTAGTTCCCTTCAGTGCCTGGGAATACTATAGTAATGTGTGGTTCTTTTTAGACCAAAAATACCTTTTTACCTTTAGATTGATTAGGACCCAGCACATTCCCAAAGTTTTGCAAAAACCATGGCAAACAAAACAAGAATTTCCAGAAGGTTAGCGACCAACGCCAGACCTATTGGCTTAGCCAATGCTTGTTAGTTTTCCTTTTCCTAATTTGTTTTAACCCTTCTTTTTTAAATTTCCTTGTTTAGTTATGTTTTCCTCATTTTCACATTTTGTATTTTACCCAATTTAGGGTCATTTTCCCTGACATTTTGTATATTTTGAATTAGTTTGGGAAGTATCACTTTCAAAGTGTTTAATTTTGAAGTGATAAGTTTCATAGTCTTGAGTCTTAAAAAGTAACATAACATAGTGTGTATTTGTAAAGCCCACATTCACCTAAGAGTATCTTGGCGCTGAATAACAGATGTTTATTGTTACCCAACTGTACTCATTTTATCGACCTCAGAAGGATGAAAAGCTGAGTGGACCTAATTGGATTTATACCTGTGACCATGAGATGAAACACAGGCCCTTACAGTGGAGGATTAGTTCACTAAGCCACCAGACCCGGCCTAACATAAGTATTACCTTAAGTTGGCATATCAGGGTCAGATCTTGTCTCTGTGCCCTAACACGATGTGAGAATCCACACTCCAAGAAAGACCTATATGTCCAAGCCAATGGCACTGTGTGTAGAGAGGACTTATTTCCACTCATCGCTGCTGGCAAAAAAGGAACAAGCATTGGCAAAACCAGTAACTCTTGCCCTTTTGATCTATTAGCGTTGTCAACGCATTTTTTTTCTGAGGCTGCGCTTTTTGCTGAGCACGATGAACGTCCACATAAATGCGTTTAGATGCCTCATGATGGCGGCCCAGTATGCTAACATATGGCGTGCATGGTCACTACATCATGAAGCTAGTTGTGATTTTTGGTTAATTACCTGTTGCAAGATAGTGGACACTACTTGGTGTGGTGATTAAAAAAAAAATCAACATACTTTTAGTGACTCAGCAGCAAATGTCAGCCTCTTGAAAAACATTTTCATGGGAAGGTGTAAATTTTCCAAGGACCTCAATCCTCAACTCTGCAGAGCCCCCATCCATGAGCTAGAAACCTATTCTATATATGCGTCTCCAGCCTGCGTTGTGTTGAATGGGGGATGCTTGCTCTTGACCACGTGACAGTGTTGATACCATGTGACACACAGTAGCACCATGTGATCTGGCCGGCCTGAAGAGGAATCCGTGAGAATCCCACAGTGATGGCCTCAATCACCTGGGCTGTGAACCCTTCCATACCGGAAATGGCATTCTAGAGAATTGCACCACAGAGTTCTCCGTGCGCCTCATTCACTCCAGCTGCCTCACACCCGTACTAGGGTCGTAGGGTAAACTCCCCAGTCAGAGGGAAGACGTGTGCCAGGCCCGCTTCCCGCTCATTGCACAAAGAGGAGTAGTTGTGACACAAACACCATTCACTAATATAGAGAGGAGGCCTCTTTCAACAGTGGAAATGACGCAACCACGTAGTTGTCAGCACTCCTCAGGCACTTTCAATTACCTGCGCTAATTGGTCCAGCAGTATGACGACGTGAATTTCAAAATGTTGCTGCAGGAAGAACATATTGCAGAACAACTGTAAATGTTGTCATCAGTTTAAAATAAGTATGCGTTGTCCTTATATTTACAGAAGGCCAGTGCTCGCGCACGCCAGATTGGTAAATCCGTCGTCATAGAAACCTCTCAAGATTCCCCTGTGAGGTGTGAAGAGCTCTCCCAGGCCCAGCCCTGTTTCTACATTCTTGTACTTGAAGTTATGCTTTTGTAAGAGACTAGAAATAAGTGCCATCTTTCAGAGTAAAAAACACAGGGCTGAGTAAACTCTCTCACCTGACTTGGAACCTCGCCAAGAGTCTGGGACTTGGAAAGAGCGGCGTGTTTCGGCCTCTGCCAAGGTTCAGGGTAGAGTCTGGCAGCAGCAGGCAGGTGTGTGCCCGTGACTCGGGAGCAGGCCGAGCAAGCTGCTGCACATTCCACGGTGCTGTGGGATCGCCAGCTGTACCCGGTTTTGGCATGTGTCGCTTGCCATAGTATTCTACGGGCAGTGTTATGACATCAGCAGGTGCTGGGAATCAGCGGCGTAACGCAAAATTATGTGGTTCCCTGAACAATGTTAAGAGGAGTTCCTAAGCACCCCAGGGATATTCGTTGGCCTTGGGCTGAATGGGGCCCCCCTGAATTGTTGCCACCCCGCTCCCCCATTACCCTGTGCACTGCAGGGTCCCGTGTAATCCCCCTGGTGGGTCTGTCTGCAAAGGCTAGCTCTTAGTGCAAGGGCTGGATGGGTCGGGCCTAGCTGGAGGCCCACGGACATATCCCAGATAGCCTGTGGCTTCCCACGCATTGCAAGCTTTCATTTCAACAGAAGGGCCCTACACTGATTAGCGAGTCTGCTCCTGTCTTCCCCTATGTCAGGGCGGCTCCTCTGCAATGGCGAAGGAGCACCGCCCCACTGGCTCAGAGCCAGCAGCTGAAAAAGAAAACGATATTCTATCTTTGTTTTATTTTTTAGCTGCAGGTTCTGAGCCAGCATGTGTAGGGAGTGGGTTGGAGGACTTGTTTGTGCACTTCTAAGTGCGCATGTGTTTGGCTGGCCGTCTCAGGCCGGCCAAACACACATGCGCACTTAAGTTTCTCCAACTCAGCTGTATTATACAACCGGGTTGGAGAAACAGCACAGACCCCCTGTGCCTGGGCGGAGCGTCAAACCAGCCCGCTCAGGGCAATCTCTGAGCTGCTTTCATAGTATGAGAGCAGCGCGGGGATTGCACGGAGTCTGTGATGCCGTGTCCCAGTGTCTGCTGGGACCAGGAAGAACACTGAGGCGGGAGGCGGCTGACAGCTTCAAGTATGTCTTCCTTTTTTTTCCCAAATTATTAAACTACCCCCCCCACACGCGCCCTCTCCACCCGTCTCACTTCTTTTTGTTTGTGGCAGCCGCCACTGCATATGCACCATGGTAACTGTAGTGTGCAATAGTCTGATTTTTACATTATCCTCGTTATTCAATGACAAAGTCAAGAGCAGCCAGTGCTGGATATCTCTTTACACATGCATATTTTGAGGTGGTCGAGCCGCTGAAAGCTTGAGCCTGGCTTGAGCCTAACACCTGGCTATGGCTTAGCACGAGGTACACTTGGAACCTCGAGCCCATAACAAGCCGAGTTTTCATGTGGCTTCTGCCTGCCAGCCTCCCTCTACCCTCATGTGCAAAAGGTAAAAACAAAGCTTTGACATTTGGAGGTAAAAAAGAGACGCACATAGATACCCGTATAGTCAATGATTTGTGCACAGTGAAACTAGAAAGCCAAGTTTAATTGTTGCTTCCCCACTTAACCAGATTGGGTGATCTTAGGCAAATACTTTATTTTACCAAGCCTCCTTTTTCTTCACTCTTGCATACGAAAGCACCTTCAAATCAGGGGGCGCTCCTCTGTTATGGCAGAGGAGTGCCGCCTCACTAGGTAGCAGCAAAGGTAAACACTTGAAAAATAAAATGATAATAAACCAGTTTTATCATTTTATTTTTCTTCTTACCTGCGGCTGCCAGCGAGCGCCTCATAGTGTGGGGCCATGCACTCTGTGCAACTGCGGTGGGGAGGAGGAGTGATGGGCACTACTAAGTGTGCATGACGGTTGGCCGGCCGTCTTACGCCGGCCAAACCGTCATGCACACTTAGCATTTCTCCACCCGGCTGTGTTTTTCCTCAGCCGGGTGGAGAAAAGCCACAGGCTCCCAGTACTTGTTGGCACTCAGACCAACCCCAGCGCTGCTCTGGCTCTGAGAGCAGCGTCCGGAATTGGCATCTGGGAGCGTGCGCAGTGTGATCAGGATCGGGAGAGCCGCAATGCAGCAGGTAAGTTCTATATATATTTTTTTACTTTGTCTGTCCCCCCCACCTCACTGCTTCGGATCCGGCGCAGCCGCCACTGCTTCAAATATGTGAGTTGAGAATACCAGCTGTACAAAAACCTATTGTGCTTGATTTAATAGACTATCATGTTGCTCTAGCTGTAAGAATCTGTGCTACATACAGAGTTCACATGACAGCTTCCTTGTCTCTTAGTTCACTAATGTCACTGTTGCCAGGGCGGGGACCGGGGAAGGAATGGTTCCAAGTTCATGTTTAAAAGTTATACTTTTTTATAAGTACTTATCAGTGCAGTGCTACAATGTGCCATAGTAATGTCAAAGCCTCCACATGTTAAAGAAATGCACTTTTTAGAATTTTAAAGAAACGTTATCATATTGTATCAAATTATAATTAAAGTGTCACAGACTCATTGGCAAGTGTGCACCAGTCCTCCCAAATGCATCATGGTAAATGTAGTGTAGAGCAGTCTGTTTACCCACATTCTCTCAGTATTTTCTGTTAATGCTGGACATCTCTTTGCCAGTGTACTTCTCTTGTGTGTGCATCTAGTAAGCAGTCCCATTGGGGATGCATGACTTGCAGCTTTAAGTGCCTGGGGTCAAACAGTGCTCAGGTGCTGCCTACTGATTCTGTGTAGGCCACCAGCTTCTCCAGCATTAATATGATTAAAACAGTCTCTTTGTGCTTGGAGTTTAGAAGATAAGTGCTTTATTCGTAGCTGACGTTTAGTTAGCTCTAGGAGTTAATTTCCGCAGGAAAATTCAGCCAAAAGCCAAAACCATGAGGTGAGAACCCAGAAAGGGCAATGAGACAGACCAACTACATCATTGAGGAGGTGGATACTATGAAAGGGAGAGCAAAGAACTCGAAAACGAATTATTCTCTTTAAAAAGTATGAAAAAAATGCTATTTTTATGAGTTGATTTAGGAATAGATGTCAAATGGTAAAGGTATAGACTTCGATTTATGTGTTGTAGAAACTGACTTCCTCCTACACTCACAGTGCTGGGGCAGTTGTAAGGTTTGTGAGACACAGCTTATCAGTAATCCTACTCAAGGGAACTTCAGAAACTGGTCACAATTCTTTTGGAGACATGCAGTCATATTGCACATACCCTTTAATGGAAAACACAGCCAAGTGTTCACTTTACCTTACCTGAGACAATTTATTTCAAAATGTCGTTTCCATGACAACAGCAGTTTGTGTATTTTGACGACGCAGTTCATCAGTAATGCTTAATCAATCAATCAAACCAGATTTTTAGTGTGTGGCTAATCACCTGCGAGGGTATTCAGGTACTGAGAACCTTGCTGCATTGGGAAGGTTCGGTTGAACAGCCAGGTCTTCAGTCCCTTCCTGAATTTGAGGAGCAGGTGAGGTCCGGAGGTGAAGGGGGAGGTCATTCCAGGACATTGCATTGAGGTAGGAGAAGGAGCGTCCTCCACTGTTGCTTCAGCGGATGCGGGGGGTATGCACGTGGGAGGCAGAGCGCAAGTGTCTGGAGGGTTGGTGGAAGTTCATGTGGTAGTTGATGTATGCTGGTCCTTGATTGTGAAGGGCTTTGTAGATGTTGATCAGCATCTTGAATTGACATCACTTCAATTCACCGTTTTTGTTAACTGTTTCTCGATGCCACTTATTTTGTGGGTAATGGAACTGATGGCCATTTGGTGATCGTCATAATTCAAGAAAATTCATTGGGATCAAGTTGGGAACTCATTACTAGATATTAGGAGGTAGATTTCCTAATATCTGGTTGCAATATACAATCACAATTTGAAACCAGTATTTTTGCACCAGAATTTTAAGAGCCAATCTATGTAGTAATCGGTCAGTTCTTAAAATTCCGAATAATAGGTGGTTGGAATCTGAACTACGTCATGCATATTAATGAGGTAGATTGCAAATTCCAACGTATTACGATTGGAGGCCACTGAAGGGTTCGTGGCCTGCTGTGGTCAGTAGATAACCATGTCAATTAGTGTTTTTTTAATTGAAAAAACTTCTGTTTTTAAATGTAGCTCACTTTCCCAAAAGAAAACTGGACTGAGTTTAAAAAGAAACGTTTTTTTCTTTTTTAAAGATGGTTTAAGAGGCAGCAGTGATAGTGATCCTCTGGTCCCAACAGGCCCATTCCCTTTGCAAAATAGTGTAGGTAAAAAATTCAATGTTTAAAGACTAGATTTTAGTCATAAAACAATGATTCATTAGATACTTATACAGTTTTGGGAAGGAATGTCTACAACACGCCCCTTCCAGATACCAAATAAGTATCCATTGTAAATCAAGTTTTAGGAGAAAACTTTTCTGACTCATAAAATGGAATTAGTAAATACGGAGAAGAATTTAACAGTCAAGAATGCAAAATTGGTGCGTTTGCGACAGTTAAAATGCTATGTACATCTGGCCTCTGATCTCTTAGCCCCACAACTGCCTACTTCATGTGCTCATACTATTCCCAGAAAATAAATTGCAGTCTGCTCCAGGCCCATAATGGTAATCCTGACCTAAGATCCTGAAATATTGTATGTGGGTCTGTCAGGCTGCTGTAGGTCACAACAAATATATGCTTCAAGGAATCTCCTTTATTAACAGGGAGGCCGACTCGTTCTTAATTGATTGACAGTCCTGCTTTGTAGACCTAGAACAGGCCATCATGCATTTATTTGTGTATTCACCTTTCTTTTTTTGCTAAAGAATCAATGATGTGTAATATAGTTCAATTAAAA